>NC_080020.1:19060490-19660490 GCF_030020395.1 Manis pentadactyla
GGGCTTAGTGTTGTTGTTGTCATTTGTTTCCATATATTGCTGGATCTCCATTTTGATTTGGTCATTGATCCATTGATTATTTAGGAGCATGTTGTTTAGCCTCCATGTGTTTGTGAGCCTTTTTGCTTTCTTTGTACAGTTTATTTCTAGTTTAATGCCTTTGTGGTCTGAAAAGTTGGTTGGTAGGGTTTCAATCTTTTGGAATTTACTGAGGCTCTTTTTGTGGCCTAGTATGTGGTCTATTCTGGAGAATGTTCCATGTGCACTTGAGAAGAATGTATATCCTGTCGCTTTTGGATGTAGAGTTCTGTAGATGTCTATTAGGTCCATCTGTTCTAGTGTGTTGTTCAGTGCCTCTGTGTCCTTACTTATTTTCTGTCTGGTGGATCTGTCCTTTGGAGTGAGTGGTGTGTTGAAGTCTCCTAGAATGAATGCATTACATTCTATTTCCTCCTTTAGTTCTATTAATATTTGTTTCAGGTATGTTGGTGCTCCTGTATTGGGTGCATATATATTTATAATGGTTATATCCTCTTGTTGGACTGAGCCCTTTATCATTATGTCATGTCCTTCTTTGTCTTTTGTTACTTTCTTTATTTTGAAGTCTGTTTTGTCTGATACCAGAATTGCAACACCTGCTTTCTTCTCTCTGTTGTTTGCTTGAAATATCTTTTTCCATCCCTTGACTTTAAGTCTGTGCGCGTCTTTGGGTTTGAGGTGAGTCTCTTGTAAGCAGCATATGGATGGATCTTGCTTTTTTATCCATTCTATTACTCTGTGTCTTTTGATTGGTGCATTCAGTCCATTTACATTTAGGGTGATTATTGAAAGGTATGAATTTATTGCCATTGCAGGATTTAAGTTTGTGGTTACCAAGTTTTAGGGTTAGCTTCTTTACTATCTTACTGTCTAACTTAAGTCGCTTGTTGAGCTATTATAAACACAGTCTGATGATTCTTTATTTCTCTCCCTTCTTATTCCTCCTCCTCCCTTCTTCATATGTTGGGAGTTTTGTTGTGTGCTCTTTTTAGGAGTGCTCCCATCTAGAGCAGTCCCTGTAGGATGCCCTGTAGAGGTGGTTTGTGGGAGGCAAATTCCCTCAACTTTTGCTTGTCTGGGAATTGTTTAATCCCTCCTTCATATTTAAATGATATTCGTGCTGGATACAGTAGTCTTGGTTCGAGGCCCTTCTGTTTCATTGCATTAAGTATATCATGCCATTCTCTTCTGGCCTGTAGGGTTTCTGTTGAGAAGTCTGATGATAGCCTGATGGGTTTTCCTTTGTAGGTAACCTTTTTTTTCTCTCTGGCTCCCTGTAATACTTTGTCCTTGTCTTTGATCTTTGCCATTTTAATTATTATGTGTCTTGGTGTTGCCCTCCTTGGATCCCTTGTCATGGGAGTTCTGTGTACCTCTGTGGTCTGAGAGGCCATTTCTTCCCCTAGTTTGGGGAAATTTTCAGCAATTATTTCTTCAAAGACATTTTCTATCCCCTTTTCTCTCTCTACTTCTTCTGGAATGCCTATGATTCTTATATTGTTCCTTTTCAATTGGTCACTCAGCTCTCTTAAAGTTCTTTCATTCCTGGAGATCCTTTTATCTCTCTCTGCATCAGCTTCTCTGCGTTCCTGTTCTCTGTTTTCTAGTCCATTAATGGTCTCTTGCATCTCGTCCATTCTGTTTTGAAGTCCTTCCAGAGCTTGTTTTATTTCTGAATTCTCCTTCCTTAGTTCTTGCATATTTCTCTGCCAGTCCATCAGCATGGTTATGACTTTTGTTTTGAATTCTTTTTCAGGAAGACTGGCTAAATCTATCTCCCCAGATTCCTTCTCAGGGGAAGATGTAGCAGATGCCGAGGCTGTCTGTGTTAGTTTTGTCTGGATCATATTTTTTTGCCTTTTCATGTTGACAGGTGCTATTGACTGTCAGCTGGGAGGGCCAAAATTTTCACTTGCTACTGGCCTTTCTTTACTGGGACAACTGCGACCCCTAGTGGCTTGTGTTGGGTAATTGCGTGTAGAGTGGGTCTTTGTGTCTTGCCTGGCCGGAAGGGAGAAATTTCCCTTTCTGTGGGCGGAATTTGTCTCAGGCTGCTTCTCTGCTTTCACAGCGCCCGGATGGGTAATGGGTGGGGGCCTGCTTGACTGTTTGCCTCCGTGAGGGGTCTCAGAACTGTTGCCCAGGGGGTTAGTGCACCCGGTTTTCCCTGTAATTTCCAGCTGCTGTACTGTGACCTGGGTTGTTTCCGTCAAGCTGTTAAGTCCCTGTCCCTTTAAGACTTTCAAAAAGCCCCCGCTTTTCTTTGTCACAGGGGCATCAGCTTTGGCACCCGCTCAGAGGTCTTACTCCCTGTTCCCCCAGTATCCAGGGCCCCCTGGGTACGTACTGTGTCTGCGCTCTGGCCCGGATGGCTGGGGCTGGGTGTTCGGCAGTCCTGGGCTCCGTCTCCCTCCTGCTCTGCCTATTGTTCTCCCGCCGGGAGCTGTTGGGAGGGGCGCTCGTGTCCCGCCGGGCCGGGGCTTGTATCTTACCCCTTTCACCAGTCGCTGGATTCTCGCTGGTGTAGCTGCAGTCTGGCCACTGTCCTGCGTCTTCTGGTCTCTCTTTTAGGGCTAGTTGTGTTTGTTGTATTTTCAAAAGTATATATGTTTTTGGGAGGAGATTCCCACTGTCCTACTCATGCCGCCATGTTGGCTCCGCCTCCTCTTTGCTTTCTTAAACCAGAGGTGGAAAGTGAACAATCATTCTTTTTGAGGGCCTTTCAGGGTTCCTTCCGTATCTCCGTCATTACCTTCGCTGTTCTGGTGGCAAACATTTCCTACTCCGCTCTCAGGGGCACCTTGCCTCCCCAGGAACTTGTCTTGGGGATGGAGCTACACGCAATATCGAAAGGAGTCAATCAAGATGGCCTCATAAGGCTACCTCCTCTGGAAGGGGCTCTCTGCTTAGTGCTGTCGGCACAGTAACAAATGAAGCCTCAGCAGCAGTTCACCTGGCTGACGGGTGGTGAACGTGGACCTCTATCACCCAGGCTTTCCATAGGGCCCAGCTTGTCAAGAACTGCTGCTGAGGATACCAGATCCCAGCAGACCTCAATAAACGAATTATGCTTCTGGAGAAGAGAGAAGAGCTAATAAATTTTAAGCATGCTAACGGGGGTTCCAGACAGTATTTTCCATGGCTTTGGCATGCATACTGAGAGACTCCTGAGCAAAGTGATTGAGGTCAAAGGGGCCATGGTCGTTACAAAGGAACTGAAACCCTAACCAAAAGGAAGGGAAGACACCAGGGTGAATTTCCAAGAACTGTACATTTAAGAAATATGCAAGTAGTCTTTCAGTAGGTAAAATATTAGGGGGTGATGGAAAGACTCCAAGAGAGAAAAAAGGGGAAAAAGACTATAAGGAAAGTATAAAATAGGCAACAAAGAACATCTGGGAGACAGGACTGAATCATCAACCAGGCTTCAAAAACTCAAAAAAAACTGTTCCTCGTATTTTTTGATGTCTGGCGCACACACAGAAACACATCACCTACATAATCATTGATATAAATTAGGGACTAAAATTATTACTATAGTACAGTAGTATGTATTGACACAAAAGTATCAATGAATAAAAAAGTGTTTATATAATGTGTTGATGAGTGAAATGAGATAAGTTAATTGAATGTGACTTTCCTACTCCACAAAGAAAATCGGTCTGAGAAAATCAGAGACTGAGAGGAACTCTGGGGTCACCTTGTTCAGCTGAGGGTCCGGACATCACCACTACTAACTGCTGGAAAGACACTCAGGTGAGATTTGCAGGATGCCTGTCACAGGTCTACCCAACATCGTGATTAGAAAGTTGAATTTTGTTAGTTATATTTTCTTTACATATGTAATCCCTACCCAACCTTTGAAGGAGAAATACAATTAAAAAATGAAATCTTCTCCCAACACAGAAATTCTCTCCACAAACGTAGTATAGAAAGAAAACACTTTCATTGCTGAATAAGCTTAACCTAGATGTGCATCATGATATATCCACGATTACTGCACACAGCCTGGTCACCTCCCATAACTGGCTTCCCCCTTGTCCCACCCCCTCTGTGGTTAGCAACAGTGGTATTTAAGGCGGTGGGTTGCACCATTTCAAGGGGTTACTCAGTGTTCCTGGGTATTTCCCATGGATACAAGAGGCACACATGTTATTTAATTTCTGTTTGATTTTCTCCTGTTGATCTGTCTTTTATTATAGGGAGTCTCAGCCAAGAGCCTAGAAAGGTAGAGGGAAAATTATTCTTCATCCCCACAAACCCACTACATACAATTCTCTAGATGGACAATAACTACTCTTAAGTGTTAAAAAGAAAGACACAGGCTCACCGTGGGGTCCAGGCCGACTCACCCAGAGCTTAATGCCCAACCTGACTGCAGCTTTCACCTCCTCCAGAAATGCAGGCAGTCAAGGATTTTCTGGTTAGCATTGATCATGTCACATGGGTCCTCTCCATCCCCCAAAGGAATCCATCTAATAAGACCCTTTTGTCCCCAAATGAAGGTGACCTTACTTAAAATAATCTTTTTTTCTGTTCATGACTTCCTTGTCCTGCCTGTAAAAAACCTCTCCCTTTCCATTAACCTTCAGAGCCTCCATGTACTTGCTAGAGATGAGATGCTGCCCAGTTCATGAATCACTTAATACAGCCAATTAGAACTTCAAATTTACTTGGATGATTTGTTTTTAACACAAGTAGAAGACTTGAAAACAGCATTTGTCATTTGTAGTTTTATATGGTAAAACACCATCATTGTAGTTGGAGTGCCCATCTGTGTTAGCTAACTAGCTTTAACCAGAGGAACAACAAATTTCTCATTTCTTTATGACAGGAAGTAATTTTGCAGAATGACAGAGGTGTCCTCTCTTCCACAGAAACTGGGAAATGGGGTGCTATCCCCTCAATGTTTCAATTCAAAGATATAGTTCCCAGGTGCTAGAGAAAGACATTCCTAATGAACACACATTGCAGACATTGGTGACAAATGAACTATCTAGTCTTCAAAAGGATTTGAATATATTTCAAAGAGAAGAGAAACTACGTACAGTTTTTTTAAAGAAAATGTTCTAAGAAAAAATAGGAGAGGGAAACTCCCTTGTTTTCAACAGGGAAAATTAAGGCTTTTCTTTTTAGTGGTATTTGTCCTCATACCCTCCTTTTTTGCAGGGCCTTCCTGTTCCCATACGACCACCCTGAATTAGCACAGTCCTTCACCTGCTGAGCATTTCGCTCCAGTGGCTGGTTAAACCTGAAGTCCATGGATGGCAGTCAGGAAGCCCACAGATGCCCTGAAATCATTTTTGAATATGCTTTCTTTTAATGAATGGGTAAAGGATTCACAGCTTTCAGTATTTTCTTATTTTGTTTTTTCAGGAAATCTTTCTGCATATTGGGTCATTGTTGTCCACTTCCTAACAAATTTCTATTAATATCACCTCCCTCAGAGCCTTCTAAAAGGGAAGATCCTCCTTTTCCCATACTCCTTGCATCAAGTCAAGCCTTCCGTTGGAGCTCTTACTGCTCAATGACAGCAGAGATACAGACAGATACATAGATAGAAATAGATAAAAAGATATGAACATGGAGATACATTTGAAAGTTAACTGATATTAATCTATATAAACACAGTCTCTTAAGTAAGCATAAGGCCTCACAATGATCTGCCTTTGAGAACCCAGCTGTCAAGAGATTCCCCTGATCAGGGTATAGATTATAAGTTATTTAAGTGGAAAGATATTTTATGGGTGTTATTATGGAACCCACTCACTCCATAGGTGAAGAAACAGATGCCCTGAGGTATTAAAGGACTTCTCAGTCTGCTGCTCTGTATTTCTGAAAAGGTAAGCATTTATATTTATTCTGTGCCTAAACTTTTATAGGCTAGGATCTGTTAATTAGGTAATTAGGTAGTTCAAGAATATTTTACTATTTCTCTTGAAATGATTTCCTGATTAATTTTTTAATTGATACACGCAATTCCCTAGACACGGCCTTACCTGGCTGGGTCTCATCTAAAGGAAAGGAATGATGTGGAACCTGGCTATAGGGCTTTTGTGGGGTAAATATAGAACAAAATGTATGGAGTGGCACAGCCTGTCTTCTAGGTGGCAGCAGTCCTCAACATGAAGGTTTCCTAAATATTTAGAAAGGAAAGATCTTTCAAGATGAGGTAAAGGATTTGAGAAGCCCCCAGTTGAAAGGAACAGACACGAACCAAGAGAGAGTCAGAGACTCAAATGCACCAGAGCTGGGAGGGGAGGTAGGGTGCCCGTGCCCCACAGCAACCTGGCTTCAGGCATTCAAGGAAATAAGTATCTGTGTTACAATAACCTGTGGGAGATGAGGGGCAGAAATGGGAGCTAGTAATGTCATTGACCAGAAACTATGCAATTAACAGATGACAAATATAAACTAGAACAGTGGGAATGCAATCAACAGAACTTTTCTAGATCCGCTTGTCAGTGGGCTGGGACCCACAGGGTTTCCCTTTATGTGGCTATCCAGAGACCAAGTGAAAAATGGGGCAGCTGATTCAAGAATGGTACAGGCAGAATCCAATGAAGTCATACTCACTCTCTGAGCTCCCTTGGTAAGTTACTGTAAGAAACACCTAAAATCATAGATGACTTGAAAATGATTAACATGAGATATTTCCACTCAAATCCTTAATCATGTATAAAAGATATCTTTAAAATAATTCAATAATGTACATGTAGATATTTGAAATCTTAAAACTCAAAATCAAAATGTAGAAAGTTATTGTAAGAGGTATTAAATCTAAGTGTATGCTCTAGGTTTAAGCATTTAGCCTTTACCATATGTTTTAATAACATAAATTTATTGGTTAATATAATTTCAATTTTTATAAAGGAAGGTCTTCTTAATATGGTTCATAAAAATATCCTGTAAGAAATGGTGGCCTGGAGTAGCTAACAATAAAGCTGATAACAGCAAGACTAAGGAATTGTAATAAAATTGGTAGCTAGATTCACCATCACCAGAGGTGAAATTCACCATTACAGTGAGTTTAATAGTTATTTATCTATTTCAATGTCAGGAATACTACCTCCCAAATATTAGTTACTTAATAAATATTTTTGATTAAATTATTAATTTTGTCTTATTAGAATATTTGGCTTATTTTGGCCTTGGGAATCAGAAAGACATGAGTCTGAGCTCCAGAAGCACTGCTTGCCATCCGTTTGTCTCTGGGGATATTACTAGCTAACTTTCCTAAGATTCTAGATGAAATTTACTAGGACCTACTTCATTGGTTGTTTTGAAGATTTAATGATGTAAGATATGTCATTGTTAACTTACTCTCTGACATGGAATTCCCTAATACTGTTCTTTTGAGTTGGAGAGATTAAACAAAGAAAATAGAGATGTCTATTTCATAATTAAAAAACAGCCACTAAAAACATTTTCTGAACACAATTAGATTATGATGCTGTATAACACTGAGAAAACCTTTTTAGTGTTTAGGGAGTAATTTTATTTAAAGCCTTCTTTATTTTAAAAACAAAAGGGTTTTTCTGACCAGACGCCCTCATCAAGGGGGAAGAGGTTGACTGTCTCATCAGGCAGTACACCCCTGCCTGTTTTAAGTCCAAGTCCTCCTAGAGAACTCGAAGTTTTGCTCACTGAACCGCAAAATTAAAGTACCATGGAAGAAATCCAGAATAGCCACACTGCCATAATATGTATCACACAATACTGAAAGGCTTCAAAATTACTGTGTTTAAAAAAGGGTTTAACAGATGAAATAAATGAAAGTTTTATGGTCTAAGAAAAGAAACAATTTTAGTTAACTAGCACATTTCTGCTGTTCTAAACCTTTTAATGGGTGCAGAGGGAATTGGCACTTACTGAAGTAGATCAGTGAAATGATAATTTGTCTTTGAATAGAGTACTTTTATCCCATTAATTTCTGCCATTATGGTGGGAGATAAGATGTAAGCCAATGACTAACTGAAAATTAAGGTCCAAAAAAAGAGGAAAAGAAACAGAATAGTTTATGTCACATTATACAGTGTATGTATGACAAAATGAATCTTACATGACCATTTGTTACTATCATTTAATATCAATTACATGCACTTAATTTGCTTGATTTGTCTTTATGGTTATTACAAATCAGTCCCTTTAAAAGCTACATTTCATTGTTTTTTCATAGTTAACAGAAGAGATCTAGAGCAGAGAAAATAGGGAAAAACAAATAAGTTAAAGGATTAAAAGAATAAGTAGATAATTTTAAACCCTTGAATTGGAAATAAGTGTCTTAAAATTATAATATTTCCTCTCATATGTTTCCTAGGTTTGATGCTAAAGAGCAAAATCAATGTCCTCTGAAAAACAATAGTGACAAAGGAGAAAATACTCAGATAATATTTTGACTAAATGACATTTTAAAATTCAAAAAATATTTGCTAAGGGTAAATTAGTATTGAATAAGTTACTAATCAGGGAGATTATTAGGTACATTTTGGAAATTTTAATTTATTATTTTGTTTATTAGAAAATCAATTTTATTTAATAAAAATATTATACAGAACAAACCCATAGAACAATGGACAGACTAGAAAGCCCAGATATAAACCCAAGTATATATGGTCAATTAATATATGATAAAGGAGCCATGGATATACAATGGAGAAATGACAGCCTCTTCAACAACTGGTGTTGGCAAAACTGGACAGCTACATGCAAGAGAATCAAACTGGATTATTGTCTAACCCCATACACAAACGTAAATTCAAAATAGATCAAAAATCTGAATGTAAGTCATGAAGCCATAAAACTCTTAGAAGACAATATAGGCAAAAATCTCCTGAATATAAACATGAGCAACTTTTTCCTGAATGCATCTCCTCAAGCAAGGGAACAAAAGCAAAAATGAGCAAATGAGACTACATCATGCTGAAAAGCTTCTGTACAGCAAAGACACCATCAGCAGAACAAATAGACATCCTACAGTATGGGAGAATATATTTGTAAATGACATATCTGAGAAGGGGTTAACATCCCAAATACATAAATAACTCACATGCCTCAACACCCAAAAAGCAAATAACCCGATTAAAAAGTGGGTGGATATGAACAGATAATTATCCAAAGAAGAAATTGAGATGGCCACCAGGCACATGAAAAGATACTCCACATTGCTAATTATCAGGGAAATGCAAACTAAAACCACAATGAGATATTACTTCACACCAGTTAGGATGGCCAACATAGAAAAGACTAGGAACAACAAATGCTGGTGACTATGTGGAGAAAGGGGAACCCTCCTACACTGCTGGTGGGAATGTAAAATATTTCAACCATTGCAGAAGGCAGTATGGAGGTTCCTCAAAAAACTCAAAACAGAAATACCATTTGACCTAGGAAGTCCACTTCTAGGAATTTACCCTAAGAATGCAGGAACCCAGTTTGAAAAAGACATATGCACCCCTATGTTTATCGCAGCACTATATACAATAGCCAAGAAATGGAAGCAACCTAAGTGTCCATCAATAGATGAATGGATAAAGAAGATGTGGTACATATACACAATGGAATATTATTCAGCCATAAGAAGAAAACAAATCCCACCATTTACAACAACATGGATGGAGCTAGAGGGTATTATGCTCAGTGAAATAAGCCAAGCAAAGCAAGACAAGTACCACATGATTTCACTCATCTGTGGAGTATAAGAACAAAGAAAAACTGAAGGAACAAAACAGCAGCAGACTCACAGAACCCAAGAATGGACTAACAGTTACCAAAGGGAAAGGTACTGGGGAGCGTGGGAGGGAAGGGAGGGAGAAGGGGAATAAGGGGCATTACAATTAGCACACGTTACGTTGTGGGGGGACACGGGAAAGGCAGCATAGCACAGAGAAGACAGGTAGTGACTCTATAACATCTTACTACACTGATGGACAGTGACTGTAACGGGGTATGTGGTGGAGAGTCGATAATAGGGGGAATCTAGTAACCACAATGTTGCTCATGTGATTGTATATTCATGATACCAGAAAAATATTATTATGAGATATTTCATCATATAGAAAGCATAAACTAATACAAGTGCACACATATGCACTTGCCATCCTAAGAAATAAAACAACCAATACAGTTGCAGCTCTCTATGTACTTTGCCAAAACACATTTTCTTCTCATCTACACACAGGTAGCCACTACCATTCATTTGCTGTTTACCACTGTCATGAATTTCTTTATACAGTTATATGCACAGTTACTTCTTCTGGCTTTATTTTTGCTCATTCTGTCTTCTTTTCTAACTTCATATGTGGGATGCTTGCTTCATTAATTTTCAGACTTTATTCTTTCCCTATACAAATTTTTAAAAGTAAATTTTTCTCTGCTGACTACTTTAGATGGATCTCTGAAGTTTTGACATCTAATTTTTGATTCTCATTCAGTTCTAAATATGTTCCCTTTCTGATTATAATTTATTTGATTTGGTGCTATTTAGAAGACATATGTTTGAAAGTATCTTTTAAAATTGATTCCTAACTTTATTAACACTAATACTTTGCTTATATTAAACCAAATCTTTGAAAATTTTTGAGATTTTATTTATGACCTAGTACATGGTCTATTTTTGTAAATGCCCCATGGATACATTTCAAGAATGTGGCCACTGACTTGTAGCAAAAAGTGTCCAATAACTGTAAATAGCCACTTTGGTTTGAAAAAGTTTGCAGTATTCTAGAATTTCATTTCATATAATTCTGCTGAAGTACAACAAAGGCACTTATAAGGATAAATGCACAAGGTTATTCATAGCAGCCTTACTGAAAAAAATTAATGTCAACAGGAGATTTGTTAGTAAATTGTGGATATATGTAAAAAAATCAAAGAAACCCCACTGTTCAATATTTTAAAAAATGAGGTGACTTCTTAGGTATAAACATGAAGGAGCATATATTAAATATTTTTGGGTCTTGGAAAACCTGGGAGTGAATGACCTTTTCCAACACCAATCAGTACATATCAGTAGAATATAGGATACTGTGTTTTGGCATACCCAACTTGAGAAATTACTGTATCTTCAAAATTAAATTTACTGATTCATAGTTGAGAAAAACCTGACTGTTGATTTGAATTTTGGCATCTATATATTGAAAAGAAAATGTGATGGGTTAGTAAGAAATAGAGCTCAAATACAAAGAGGGATAAATATTGTTCTGATAATAATTAGCATTGCCATCTTGAAAGCTTACCCATGTGTGAATCTTGTTAGTCTCTAAGTTCATTAATCACTTATGTTTAGTGAGAGTGTCCTGAGAGATGCTGCCATATGTTAAATAAATACATAAAATTCTAAAATAATAATTTTCTCAAAATTGAGCTCAATTCACCCTTCTGGGACCTGTGAACAACACACAGGTATGATCAGAATTCCTATGGTTAAGTACAAGCAGCCCTACTGTGTTTTGCATGAGCTACAAAGGGAATGGGCTGTGTGTTTCTCCAGGGATTTACTGCCCTCTTTATTATTTGAAGGAGACTCAGATACAACATATTCTGATTGCTGAAGCCTTTGCTCACAATTCAGTCACTTACAATAATTACAGTCTAGCCATCCACTCCTAAACTGCAAATCCCCCTAAGAAGTGGGTAAATGAAGCTCCTCACATCTAAATGGATATGTTCTTAAAGTGGGATTTACAGGCCCACTTCTCCAGAAGCCCCTCAAAAAAGTCATCAAACTGAAAAATGCCAAAGGTTGTGTTCAGGAGACAGTGTCTACACCACCAAATAAATAGAAAGACTCAAGGTGTGTAAAGATGAAAAAGCACCAACTTGGGAGGGAATTCTATTGAACATTTTTCTCTGAGTAGCCTTATTTTAGTGCTATATAAAGGATTCTTCATGTTTTTTTCCCACTGTGCTCACAATGTAATGTACACAGCAACATACTGAATTGTATTGTTGTCTCATAATTTACCTAACATCTCCTTTATTTTCACTTAGTGTGTTTTGTTATTTCCCTTTTGCAGATTTTTTTTATCATATGTATTTCATGTCTACATTTTGGTACAATTCCCAAGAGTTGATTAAGTCTAAACAGACCTTTTCTGTATCTCAACTATCACTAACCTGCTTTTTAAACAAAATCTTTATTTTAATAAGAGAAGAACTGTTTTATACACTGTGCATATCTGACCTTCTTTCCAGAATCCATTTTGGTGAAACAGCTTGCTGAGGACCTATCTAGACATTATTAGGGGTGTTCCGTTGGGTTTCAGGCACACTGCCAAGTGAGTAACTTGCCTGACTTTAGAGGGCTAGCTTGGCCAAGCCAGCTCCATTTCAGGAAAAGCAGACATTGAAAAGTCCACAATCAATGGAACAGATGCTGCTATAGTGCTTCTAAGCCCACAGGGCTCCTGGGGAAGGATGGCAGCAGTTGCCTATAAAAGAAGATATTGTCTTCATTACCCCTACTTCTGCTGGGCCACAGGAGGTTTTCAGTATAGGATTTGGATATGCTGTGATAGAAATCTATGTCAGTATCAAACTCTGACATGGATACATGGGGCAAGGCTTTGAATATCCTATCGATATGAAAATTCACAACAGGTACAGGTCAAGATTGTGTGGCAAACAGGACCAATTACATGTGGAAATAATAAGATAGCAAATAGCACTTGCTAAGTAATATGCAATACTCCTGAGCTGTACATATGAACAAAATATGGCTCCTGTGCAGTAGAGGTACATAATTTAGTGAGGGAGAAATAAAACAAAAATAACTGACACCAGAGGAAACCTGGTATAATCACAAGTGCTCTAGATGAAGGAATTTCCAAACATTCACAAAAGGCACAAAAGGAAGTGATTTTTAAGCAGTATAAAATTGTTGAGTATCATTACAATAGAGTTTGAATTTATTGGTTGCTGGGCAGCAGCAATAACCTGATCTTCCTAAAGGGTACCTTAGTTATATGGCTCCACCAGAATGGCTGCAGGATGTGGATTTTAATAGCAACATTGCAGCCATCCAAATATATAGGACACTAACTGTGTATGCCAGCATTTCTCTCTTCTTTACTTTCCTTTAAGGTGTCTAGAAAAAGAAAGTGGATCCTTCTCATAAGAAATCTAGTTAGACTAAATTACATCCAGTTAGACTAAACACAGTAAAATGCCTATTCTTACTAGACAATGAACTTTTTTAGAGCAGAGTGTATATTTTACTGTATATGAGTACTGTATGACCTAGTACAGTAACTGTCAATGTTGGTGTTCATTAAGTGTTTGCATTAATGAATGAATCCTTCATTATGAGTCTGGGTATGATAGCTGCCTCTAAGCTGGGCTCTGGGGTAGTGAGTGAGCACACAAGCCTTTTAAGAGGTGTTTCTCAGTCCATTACCACCTCGTGGTCTTGGGGTACAAGCCCCATTTGTTTTTTAAAAAATGGGTGTTTTTGCCTAAATAACCAATAGATCAAAAAAGAAATTTAAGGGGAAATAAAAAAGTTTCTTGAGTCAAACAGAAAATGGGAATACAACATATCAGAACAAATTTTGTTTTTATTTTTGGGGGAGTAAAGCAAAAGCAGTTTTAAGAGGAAAGTTCACTGCAATGAATGTCTACATTAAAAAGCAAGAGAGATCCCATATAAACAGCCTAAGTATGCACCTTAAACAACTAGAAAAAGAAGAAAAATGGAGTCTAAGACTAGCAGAAGAAAGGAAATCATATGAAATCGAGAACAGAAACACAACAGAAAAGATTGTCCAGACCAGGGGTTGGCTCTTTGAAATGAACAACAAAATGGATAAATTCTCAAGTAGACTAACCAAGGAGAAAGAATCAGGACCAAATTAACAAAATTATAAATGAAACAGGCAACATTACAACTGATACTACAGAAATTCATAGGCTCATAAGAAGCTACTATGGACAACTACACATCAGCAAATTGGACAATCTAGAAGAAATGGATAAATTCTTAGAAACATATAATTTACCAAGATGGAATCAGGAAGAAATAGAAAATCTCTACAGACCAATTGCTCATAAGGAGATTGAACAAGTTTATTGAAAACCTCCTAAAAAAGCCCAGGGCCAGCTGGCTTCATACCAAACATTTGAAAAAGAGTTAACACCAATCCTTCCCAAACTCTTCCAAGATATCAAAGAGAAGAAAACACTCCCAAACTCTTTTTACAAGGCCAGAATTATCCTGATACCAAAATCATGAAAAGATACTACTACAAAATAAAATAGGCCAATATCTCTGACGAATATAGACACAAAAATTCTCAGTAAAATACTAGCAACTGAACAGCAGCATAGTAAAAGGATCATACACCATGATTAAGGGGGATTTATGCCTAGGATATAAGGATAATTCAACAAATACAAATCAATAATGTGATACAACATATGAATAGAATGAAAAATCAAGAACCATATGATTACTTCAATAAATGCAGAAAAAGCACATTACAAAATTTACATCCAATCATGATAACTCTTTAACATAGTAAGCATAGAAGGAACATATCTCACCATTATAAAGACTTATATGACCATCCCACAAATAATATCATACTCAATGGTAAGAAGTTGAAAGCTTTCTTCTAAGATCAGAAATGAGTTAAGGGTGCCCATTCTCACCAATCCTATTCCACAAGTGAAATAAGTGAGAGAGAAAAACAAACACGAAGATTTCACTTAAATGAAATAGAAAAAGACACCAAACTTGTGGTTCCCAAGGCAGAGGATGGGAGGAGGGGAAGTTTGAGGAAGGTAGTCGGAAGGTACAAACCTCTAGTTATCAGAGAAATAAGGACCAGCGATGCAATGTGCAAAATGATGACTACAGCTAACATTGTAGTGTGATATTTAGGAAAGTTCAGAGGAAATGCTATTATCAACACAAGGAGATATTTTGTTGTTGTTCTTTCTTTTGTATCTATACAAGAAGATGGATATTAGCTGAATCTACTGTGGTAATAATTTCTCAATATATATAAATCAAACCATCATGCCCTAAATCTTAAATTTATATACTGATATATGTCAATTATTTTTCAATAAAAATAGGGAAAAAATTACATGTTTTGGGGGTTCATTTCTAAAGTGAATGTCTTAAATTTGAAGTGCCTTATGTGGAAGTTTGAACTCTTCACTCTTCAGGGTGAAGCTCCGGGTTTTGAACATGCTCCTAATTTTCGGTCACTGCACCAGGGGTGAAGTTTATGGTGAGACTGTGTTCCAGCCTCTGCTTTAATTGTGTCCCAGCACCTGCTTTGATGTAGCTTTCTTTCTATTTGCCTGATGTACAGTCATCACTCAGCTAGGCTTTAGTTTTTTATTGTTGTTGTTGTTGTTGTTGTTTTAAATAATTATTTTTTATTGAAGGGTAGTTGATGCACAGTATTACATTACATTAGTTTCAAGTGTACAACACAGTGGTAGAACATTTATATACATAATACTATGTTCCAGCTATCACCCTACCAAGCTGTTACAATATCTTGACTATATTCCTTATGCTATACATTACATCCTGGTTACTTATTTATTTTACCATTGGAAGTCTGTCCTTTTTTTTTTTTTTTTTGTGAGGGCATCTCTCATATTTATTGATCAAATGGTTGTTAACGACAATAAAATTCTGTATAGGGGAGTCAATGTTCAATGCACAATCATTAATCCACCACAAGCCTAATTTTCGTCAGTCTCCAATCTTCTGAGGCATAACAAACAAGTTCTTACATGGAGAACAAATTCTTACATAATGAATAAGTTACATAGTGAACGGTACAAGGGCAGTCATCACAGAAACTTTCGGTTTTGCTCATGCATTATGAACTATAAACAGTCAGTTCAAATATGAATACTCATTTGGTTTTTATACTTGATTTATATGTGGATACCACATTTCTCTCTTTATTATTATTATTTTTAATAAAATGCTGAAGTGGTAGGTAGATACAAGATAAAGGTAGAAAACATAGTTTAGTGTTGTAAGAGAGCAAATGTAGATGATCAGGTGTGTGCCTGTAGACTATGTGTTAATCCAAGCTAGACCAGGGCAATAAAACATCCACGTATGCAGAAGATTTCTCTCAGAACAGGGAGGGTGAGGTTCTAAGCCTCACCTCTGTTGATCCCCAATTTCTCACCTGATGGCCCCCCTGTGACTGTGCCTGTCTTAGGTTGTTCCTCCCTTGAGGAATCTTACCCGTCTCTGGCTAACCAGTCATCTTCCGGGGCCATACAGGGAAATGTGAAGTTGGTAAGTGAGAGGGAAGCCTTATTGTTTGAAAAGGTTAGCTTTTTACTTCTTTGCATATTTATGCCCTGTGGCTTCTATGCCCAGCATTTGTCTTGAGGTATCTTTACCACTTGGAAGAATTATGATACTCGGTAAATTTGATATGAGGCACGAATTCTATTTAAGGGTTGTAATTAGGAAGGAAGAAGAAAAGCTATAGAAGTAGCAGGCGGGAGAAAACATGGGAAGATTGATTATTTCTTTGACATATCTTCTTGTAGAGTAACTTCAGCATGTATAGGTTTTAAGCTACTACTTAAATTGCACACACACATTAACAGAATAGGAGTATAGTTACATAACCAAAGCATATCTGTAATTACCAGCCATCTCCAGGGAAACCAAGAAAAACAGTTAGGTACCTTAGGCATTTGTGAAAGCTTATCTATGATATGGTGGATATTGTCCAACTGAACTTGAACAGTCTGAGAGAATTCAGATAAATTAGAACAACCCATTCCTGGGGACTGTTCACATGCCATATGTTCTTTTAACAGTAAATAGTCTGTAGTTGTAAGACTTTGGAGCGCTACAATTTGCACTTCTCCAAATTCTTGGTTGAGTTCCAACAGTTTAGATCCAGTCAAATTTGTTGTTTTACTGTATGCACAGGCCAGCTTAGATATCTCCTTCCTCCTTCCCATGGCAAGTCCAGGAACCGGTGGGATGAGTGCATCTACAGCTGTAGCAGTGCGTGGATCTTTGTTGGGGTTTTTTGATGATCATCTTCTGGCATGAGTCTTCCAGAGAGTGCAGATGTTGGAAGTTCTTTTTCATATCGTATCTTAGTCCATTTTCGGGGTAGCCCAATTAGGCTTTGATCCCCTGTATAAACACAAACAGACCCTTTGCCTACACTTTTATATGCCCTTTATACCCTTGTGTAGAACTCGTTGGATGTTACCACACAGGAACTGCCTTTTTTTTTTTTTTGCTTTGTTTTTGGTATCACTAATCTACACTTAAATGACGAATATTATGTTTACTAGGCTCTCCCCTATACCAGGTCTCCCCTATAAACCCCTTTACAGTCACTGTCCATCAGCATAGCAAAATGTTGAAGAATCACTACTTGTCTTCTCTGTGCTGTACAGCCCTCCCTTTTCTCCTACCACCCCACGCATGTTAATATTAATACCCCCCTACTTCTCCCCCCCATATCCCTCCCTACCCACCCATCCTCCCCAGTCCCTTTCCCTTTGGTACCTGTTAGTCCATTCTTGAGTTCTGTGATTCTGCTGCTGTTTTGTTCCTTCAGTTTTTCCTTTGTTCTTATATTCCACAGATAAGTGAAATCATTTGGTATTTCTCTTTCTCCGCTTGGCTTGTTTCACTGAGCATAATACCCTCCAGCTCCATCTATGTTGCTGCAAATGATTGGATTTCCCCTTTTCTTATGGCTGAGTAGTATTCCATTGTGTATATGTACCACATCTTCTTTATCCATTCATCTACTGATGGACACTTAGGTTGCTTCCAATTCTTGGCTATTGTAAATAGTGCTGCAATAAACATAGGGGTGCATCTGTCTTTCTCAAACTTGATTGCTGCGTTCTTAGGGTAAATTCCTAGGAGTGCAATTCCTGGGTCAAATGGTAAGTCTGTTTTGAGCATTTTGATGTACCTCCATACTGCTTTCCACAATGGTTGAACTAACTTACATTCCCACCAGCAGTGTAGGAGGGTTCCCCTTTCTCCACAGCCTCGCCAACATTTGTTGTTGTTTGTCTTTTGGATGGCAGCCATCCTTACTGGTGTGAGGTGATACCTCATTGTAGTTTTAATTTGCATTTCTCTGATAATTAGCGATGTGGAGCATCTTTTCATGTGTCTGTTGGCCATCTGTATTTCTTTTTTGGAGAACTGTCTGTTCAGTTCCTCTGCCCATTTTTTAATTGGGTTATTTGTTTTTTGTTTGTTGAGGTGTGTGAGCTCCTTATATATTCTGGACGTCAAGCCTTTATCGGATGTGTCATTTTCAAATATATTCTCCCATACAGTAGGGATCCTTCTTGTTCTATTGATGGTGTCTTTTGCTGTACAGAAGCTTTTTAGCTTAATATAGTCCCACTTACTCATTTTTGCTGTTGTTTTCCTTGCCCGGGGAGATATGTTCAAGAAGAGGTCACTCATGTTTATGTCTAAGAGGTTTTTGCCTATGTTTTCTTCCAAGAGTTTAATGGTTTCATGACTTACATTCAGGTCTTTGATCCATTTTGAGTTTACTTTTGTATATGGGATTAGACAATGGTCCAGTTTCATTCTCCTACATGTAGCTGTCCAGTGTTGCCAGCACGACCCCTTGAAGAGACTCTCATTTGGCCATTGTATGTCCATGGCTCCTTTATCAAATATTAATTGACCATATATGTCTGGGTTAATGTCTGGATTCTCTAGTCTGTTCCATTGGTCTGTGGCTCTGCTTTTGTGCCAGTACCAAATTTTCTTGATTACTATGGCTTTATAGTAGAGCTTGAAGTTGGGGAGTGAGATCCCCCCTACTTTATTCTTCTTTCTCAGGATTGCTTTGGCTATTCGGGGTCTTTGGTGTTTCCA
Source organism: Manis pentadactyla (assembly GCF_030020395.1). Classification (NCBI taxonomy): domain Eukaryota; kingdom Metazoa; phylum Chordata; class Mammalia; order Pholidota; family Manidae; genus Manis; species Manis pentadactyla. The sequence goes on from NC_080020.1 coordinate 19,079,401, forward strand.
TATGAATTTTTGAATTATTTGTTCCAGTTCATTGAAGAATGTTGCTGGTAGTTTCATAGGGATTGCATCAAATCTGTATATTGCTTTGGGCAGGATGGCCATTTTAACGATATTAATTCTTCCTAGCCACGAGCATGGGATGAGTTTCCATCTGTTAGTGTCCCCTTTAATTTCTCTTAAGAGTGACTTGTAGTTTTCAGAGTATAAGTCTTTCACTTCTTTGGTTAGGTTTATTCCTAGGTATTTTATTTTTTTTGATGCAATTGTGAATGGAGTTGTTTTCCTGATGTCTCTTTCTGTTGGTTCATTGTTAGTATATAGGAAAGCCACAGATTTCTGTGTGTTGATTTTGTATCCTGCAACTTTGCTGTATTCCGATATCAGTTCTAGTAGTTTTGGGGTGGAGTCTTTAGGGTTTTTTATGTACAGTATCATGTCATCTGCAAATAGTGACAGTTTAACTTCTTCTTTACCAATCTGGATTCCTTGTATTTCTTTGTTTTGTCTGATTGCCGTGGCTAGGACCTCCAGTACTATGTTAAATAACAGTGGAGAGAGTGGGCATCCCTGTCTAGTTCCCGATCTCAGAGGAAATGCTTTCAGCTTCTCGCTGTTCAATATAATGTTGGCTGTGGGTTTATCATAGATGGCCTTTATTATGTTGAGGTACTTGCCCTCTATTCCCATTTTGCTGAGAGTTTTTAACATGAATGGATGTTGAACTTTGTCAAATGCTTTTTCAGCATCTATGGAGATGATCATGTGGTTTTTGTCTTTCTTTTTGTTGATGTGGTGGATGATGTTGATGGACTTTCGAATGTTGTGCCATCCTTGCATCCCTGGGATGAATCCCACTTGGTCATGGTGTATGATCCTTTTGATGTATTTTTGAATTCGGTTTGCTAGTATTTTGTTGAGTATTTTTGCATCTACGTTCATCAGGGATATTGGTCTGTAGTTTTCTTTTTTGGTGGGGTCTTTGCCTGGTTTTGGTATTAGGGTGATGTTAGCTTCATAGAATGAGTTTGGGAGTATCCCCTCCTCCTCTATTTTTTGGAAAACTCTAAGGAGAATGGGTATTATGTCTTCCCTGTATGTCTGATAAAATTCCGAGGTAAATCCATCTGGCCCGGGGGTTTTGTTCTTTGGTAGTTTTTTGATTACCGCTTCAATTTCATTGCTGGTAATTGGCCTGTTTAGATTTTCTGTTTCTTCCTGGGTCAGTCTTGGAAGGTTATATTTTTCTAGGAAGTTGTCCATTTCTAATAGGTTTCCCAGCTTGTTAGCATATAGGTTTTCATAGTATTCTCCAATAATTCTTTGCATTTCCGTGGGGTCCGTCGTGATTTTTCCTTTCTCGTTTGTGATACTGTTGATTTGTGTTGACTCTCTTTTCTTCTTAATAAGTCTGGCTAGAGGCTTATCTATTTTGTTTATTTTCTCGAAGAACCAGCTCTTGGTTTCATTGATTTTTGCTATTGTTTTATTCTTCTCAATTTTATTTATTTCTTCTCTGATCTTTATTATGTCCCTCCTTCTGCTGACCTTAGGCCTCATCTGTTCTTCTTTTTCCAATTTCGATAATTGTGACGTTAGACCATTCATTTGGGATTGCTCTTCCTTTTTTAAATATGCTTGGATTGCTATATACTTTCCTCTTAAGACTGCTTTTGCTGTGTCCCACAGAAGTTGGGGCTTAGTGTTGTTGTTGTCATTTGTTTCCATATATTGCTGGATCTCCATTTTGATTTGGTCATTGATCCATTGATTATTTAGGAGCGTGTTGTTAAGCCTCCATGTGTTTGTGAGCCTCTTTGCTTTCTTTGTACAGTTTATTTCTAGTTTTATGTCTTTTTTTTTTTTAATTATTTTTTATTGAAGGTAGTTGATGCACAGTATTACATTACATTAGTTTCAAGTGTACAACACAGTGATAAAACATTTATATACATAATTCTAGGTTCCAGCTATCACCCTACCAAGCTGTTACAGTATCTTGACTATATTCCTTATGCTATACATTACATCCCAGTTACTTATTTATTTTACCATTGGAAGTTTGTCCTTTTTTTTTTTTTTTTGTGAGGGCATCTCTCATATTTATTGATCAAATGGTTGTTAACGACAATAAAATTTTGTATAGGGGAGTCAATGCTCAATGCACAATCATTAATCCTCCCCAAGCCTAATTTTCGTCAGTCTCCAATCTTCTGAGGCATAACAAACAAGTTCTTACATGGAGAACAAATTCTTACATAATGAATAAGTTACCTAGTGAACAGTACAAGGGCAGTCATCACAGAAACTTTCAGTTTTGCTCATGCATTATGAACTCTAAACAGTCATTTCAAATATGAATACTCATTTGGTTTTTATACTTGATTTATGTGTGGATACTACATTTCTCTCTTTATTATTATTATTTTTAATAAAATGCTGAAGTGGTAGGTAGATACAAGATAAAGGTAGAAAACATAGTTTAGTGTTGTAAGAGAGCAAATGTAGATGATCAGGTGTGTGCCTGTAGACTTTGTGTTAATCCAAGCTAGACCAGGGCAATAAAACATCCACGTATGCAGAAGATTTCTCTCAGAAAAGGGGGTTGAGGTTCTAAGCCTCACCTCTGTTGATCCCCAATTTCTCACCTGATGGCCCCCCTGCGACTGTGCCTGTCTTAGGTTCTTCCTCCCTTGAGGAATCTTACCCGTCTCTGGCTAACCAGTCATCTTCCGGGGCCATACAGGGAAATGTGAAGTTGGTAAGTGAGAGAGAAACCTTATTTTTTGAAAAGGTTAGCTTTTTACATCTTTGCATATTTATGCCCTGTGGCTTCTATGCCCAGCATTTGTCTTGAGGTATCTTTACCACTTGGAAGAATTATGATACTCGATAAATTTGATATGAGGCACGAATTCTATTTAAGGGTTGTAATTAGGAAGGAAGAAGAAAAGCTATAGAAGTAGCAGGCGGGAGAAAACATGGGAAGATTGATTATTTCTTTGACATATCTTCTTGTAGAGTAACTTCAGCATGTATAGGTTTTAAGCTACTACTTAAATTGCACACACACATTAACAGAATAGGAGTATAGTTACATAACCAAAGCATATCTGTAATTACCAGCCATCTCCAGGGAAACCAAGAAAAACAGTTAGGTACCTTAGGCATTTGTGAAAGCTTATCTATGATATGGTGGATATTGTCCAACTGAACTTGAACAGTCTGAGAGAATTCAGATAAATTAGAACAACCCATTCCTGGGGACTGTTCACATGCCATATGTTCTTTTAACAGTAAATAGTCTGTAGTTGTAAGACTTTGGAGCGCTACAATTTGCACTTCTCCAAATTCTTGGTTGAGTTCCAACAGTTTAGATCCAGTCAAATTTGTTGTTTTACTGTATGCACAGGCCAGCTTAGATATCTCCTTCCTCCTTCCCATGGCAAGTCCAGGAACCGGTGGGATGAGTGCATCTACAGCTGTAGCAGTGCGTGGATCTTTGTTGGGGTTTTTTGATGATCATCTTCTGGCATGAGTCTTCCAGAGAGTGCAGATGTTGGAAGTTCTTTTTCATATCGTATCTTAGTCCATTTTCGGGGTAGCCCAATTAGGCTTTGATCCCCTGTATAAACACAAACAGACCCTTTGCCTACACTTTTATATGCCCTTTATACCCTTGTGTAGAACTCGTTGGATGTTACCACACAGGAACTGCCTTTTTTTTTTTTTTGCTTTGTTTTTGGTATCACTAATCTACACTTAAATGACGAATATTATGTTTACTAGGCTCTCCCCTATACCAGGTCTCCCCTATAAACCCCTTTACAGTCACTGTCCATCAGCATAGCAAAATGTTGAAGAATCACTACTTGTCTTCTCTGTGCTGTACAGCCCTCCCTTTTCTCCTACCACCCCACGCATGTTAATATTAATACCCCCCTACTTCTCCCCCCCATATCCCTCCCTACCCACCCATCCTCCCCAGTCCCTTTCCCTTTGGTACCTGTTAGTCCATTCTTGAGTTCTGTGATTCTGCTGCTGTTTTGTTCCTTCAGTTTTTCCTTTGTTCTTATATTCCACAGATAAGTGAAATCATTTGGTATTTCTCTTTCTCCGCTTGGCTTGTTTCACTGAGCATAATACCCTCCAGCTCCATCCATGTTGCTGCAAATGATTGGATTTCCCCTTTTCTTATGGCTGAGTAGTATTCCATTGTGTATATGTACCACATCTTCTTTATCCATTCATCTATTGATGGACATTTAGGTTGCTTCCAATTCTTGGCTATTGTAAATAGTGCTGCAATAAACATAGGGGTGCATCTGTCTTTCTCAAACTTGATTGCTGCGTTCTTAGGGTAAATTCCTAGGAGTGCAATTCCTGGGTCAAATGGTAAGTCTGTTTTGAGCATTTTGATGTACCTCCATACTGCTTTCCACAATGGTTGAACTAACTTACATTCCCACCAGCAGTGTAGGAGGGTTCCCCTTTCTCCACAGCCTCGCCAACATTTGTTGTTGTTTGTCTTTTGGATGGCAGCCATCCTTACTGGTGTGAGGTGATACCTCATTGTAGTTTTAATTTGCATTTCTCTGATAATTAGCGATGTGGATCATCTTTTCATGTGTCTGTTGGCCATCTGTATTTCTTTTTTGGAGAACTGTGTGTTCAGTTCCTCTACCCATTTTTTAGTTGGGTTATTTGTTTTTTGTTTGTTGAGGTGTGTGAGCTCCTTATATATTCTGGACGTCAAGCCTTTATCGGATGTGTCATTTTCAAATATATTCTCCCATACTGTAGGGATCCTTCTTTTTCTACTGATGGTGTCTTTTGCTGGACAGAAGCTTTTCAGCTTAATATAGTCCCACTTACTCATTTTTGCTGTTGTTTTCCTTGCCCGGGGAGATATGTTCAAGAAGAGGTCACTCATGTTTATGTCTAAGAGGTTTTTGCCTATGTTTTCTTCCAAGAGTTTAATGGTTTCATGGCTTACATTCAGGTCTTTGATCCATTTTGAGTTTACTTTTGTATATGGGGTTACACAATGGTCCGGTTTCATTCTCCTACATGTAGCTGTCCAGTTTTGCCAGCACCACCTGTTGAAGAGACTGTCATTTCGCCATTGTATGTCCATGGCTCCTTTATCAAATATTAATTGACCATATATGTCTGGGTTAATGTCTGGATTCTCTAGTCTGTTCCATTGGTCTGTGGCTCTGCTCTTGTGCCAGCACCAAATTTTCTTGATTACTATGGCTTTATAGTAGAGCTTGAAGTTGGGGAGTGAGATCCCCCCTACTTTATTCTTCTTTCTCAGGATTGCTTTGGCTATTCGGGGTCTTTGGTGTTTCCATATGAATTTTTGAATTATTTGTTCCAGTTCATTGAAGAATGTTGCTGGTAGTTTCATAGGGATTGCATCAAATCTGTATATTGCTTTGGGCAGGATGGCCATTTTGACGATATTAATTCTTCCTAGCCACGAGCATGGGATGAGTTTCCATCTGTTAGTGTCCCCTTTAATTTCTCTTAAGAGTGACTTGTAGTTTTCAGAGTATAAGTCTTTCACTTCTTTGGTTAGGTTTATTCCTAGGTATTTTATTTTTTTGGATGCAATTGTGAATGGAGTTGTTTTCCTGATGTCTCTTTCTGTTGGTTCATTGTTAGTATACAGGAAAGCCACAGATTTCTGTGTGTTGATTTTGTATCCTGCAACTTTGCTGTATTCCGATATCAGTTCTAGTAGTTTTGGGGTGGAGTCTTTAGGGTTTTTTATGTACAGTATCATATCATCTGCAAATAGTGACAGTTTAACTTCTTCTTTACCAATCTGGATTCCTTGTATTTCTTTGTTTTGTCTGATTGCCGTGGCTAGGACCTCCAGTACTATGTTAAATAACAGTGGAGAGAGTGGGCATCCCTGTCTAGTTCCCGATCTCAGAGGAAATGCTTTCAGCTTCTCGCTGTTCAATATAATGTTGGCTGTGGGTTTATCATAGATGGCCTTTTTTATGTTGAGGTACTTGCCCTCTATTCCCATTTTGCTGAGAGTTTTTAACATGAATGGATGTTGGACTTTGTCAAATGCTTTTTCAGCATCTATGGAGATGATCATGTGGTTTTTGTCTTTCTTTTTGTTGATGTGGTGGATGATGTTGATGGACTTTCGAATGTTGTACCATCCTTGCATCCCTGGGATGAATCCCACTTGGTCATGGTGTATGATCCTTTTGATGTATTTTTGAATTCGGTTTGCTAATATTTTGTTGAGTATTTTTGCATCTACGTTCATCAGGGATATTGGTCTGTAGTTTTCTTTTTTGGTGGGGTCTTTGCCTGGTTTTGGTATTAGGGTGATGTTAGCTTCATAGAATGAGTTTGGGAGTATCCCCTCCTCCTCTATTTTTTGGAAAACTCTAAGGAGAATGGGTATTATGTCTTCCCTGTATGTCTGATAAAATTCCGAGGTAAATCCATCTGGCCCGGGAGTTTTGTTCTTTGGTAGTTTTTTGATTACCGCTTCAATTTCGTTGCTGGTAATTGGTCTGTTTAGATTTTCTGTTTCTTCCTGCGTCAATCTTGGAAGGTTATATTTTTCTAGGAAGTTGTCCATTTCTCCTAGGTTTCCCAGCTTGTTAGCATATAGGTTTTCATAGTATTCTCCAATAATTCTTTGCATTTCTATGGGGTCGTCGTGATTTTTCCTTTCTCGTTTCTGATACTGTTGATTTGTGTTGACTCTCTTTTCCTCTTAATAAGTCTGGCTAGAGGCTTATCTATTTTGTTTATTTTCACAAAGAACCAGCTCTTGGTTTTATTGATTTTTCCTATTGTTTTATTCTTCTCAATTTTATTTATTTCTTCTCTGATCTTTATTATGTCCCTCCTTCTGCTGACCTTAGGCCTCATCTGTTCTTCTTTTTCCAATTTCGATAATTGTGACATTAGACCATTCATTTGGGATTGCTCTTCCTTTTTTAAATATGCTTGGATTGCTATATACTTTCCTCTTAAGACTGCTTTTGCTGCGTCCCACAGAAGTTGGGGCTTAGTGTTGTTGTTGTCATTTGTTTCCATATATTGCTGGATCTGCATTTTGATTTGGTCATTGATCCATTGATTATTTAGGAGCGTGTTGTTAAGCCTCCATGTGTTTGTGAGCCTCTTTGCATTCTTTGTACAGTTTATTTCTAGTTTTATGCCTTTGTGGTCTGAAAAGTTGGTTGGTAGGATTTCAATCTTTTGGAATTTTCTGAGGCTCTTTTTGTGGCCTAGTATGTGGTCTATTCTGGAGAATGTTCCATGTGCACTTGAGAAGAATGTATATCCCGCTGCTTTTGGATGTAGAGTTCTATAGATGTCTATTAGGTCCATCTGCTCTACTGTGTTGTTCAGTGCTTCCGTGTCCTTACTTATTTTCTGCCCAGTGGATCTATCCTTTGGGGTGAGTGGTGTGTTGAAGTCTCCTAGAATGAATGCATTGCAGTCTATGTCCCCCTTTAGTTCTGTTAGTATTTGTTTCACATATGTTGGTGCTCCTGTGTTAGGTGCATATATATTTAGAATGGTTATATCCTCTTGTTTGACTGAGCCCTTTATCATTATGTAGTGTCCTTCTTTATCTCTTGTTACTTTCTTTGTTTTGAAGTCTATTTTGTCTGATATTAGTACTGCAACCCCTGCTTTATTCTCACTGTTGTTTGCTTGAAATATGTTTTTCCATCCCTTGACTTTTAGTCTGTACATGTCTTTGGGTTTGAGGTGAGTTTCTTGTAAGCAGCATATAGATGGGTCTTGCTTTTTTATCCATTCTGTTACTCTGTGTCTTTTGATTGGTGCATTCAACCCATTAACATTTAGGGTGACTATTGAAAGATATGTACTTATTGCCATTGCAGGCTTTAAATTCGTGGTTACCAAAGGTTCAAGGTTAGCCTCTTTAGTATCTTACTGCCTAACTTAGCTCGCTTATTGAGCTGTTATATACACTGTCTGGAGATTCTTTTCTTCTCTCCCTTCTTGTTCCTCCTCCTCGATTCTTCATATGTTGGGTGTTTTGTGCTGTGCTCTTTCTAGGAGTGCTCCCATCTAGAGCAGTCCCTGTAAGATGTTCTGTAGTGGTGGTTTGTGGAAAGCAAATTCCTTCAGGTTTTGTTTGTCTGGGAATTGTTTAATCCCACCGTCATATTGGAATGATAGTCGTGCTGGATACAGTATCCTTGGTTCAAGGCCCTTCTGTTTCATTGTATTAAATATATCATGCCATTCTCTTCTGGCATGTAAAGTTTCTGTTGAGAAATCTGACGTTAGCCTGATGGGTTTCCCTTTATAGGTGACCTTTTTCTCTCTAGCTGCCTTTAACACTCTTTCCTTGTCCTTGATCTTTGCCATTTTAATTATTATGTGTCTTGGTGTTGTCCTTCTTGGATCCTTTCTGTTGGGGGATCTGTGTATTTCCGTGGTCTGTTCGATTACTTCCTCCCCCAGTTTGGGGAAGTTTTCAGCAATTATTTCTTCTAAGATACTTTCCATCTCTTTTCCTCTCTCTTCTTCTTCTGGGACCCCTATAATACGGATATTGTTCCTTTTGGATTGGTCACACAGTTCTCTTAATATTGTTTCATTCCTGGAGATCCTTTTGTCTCTCTCTATGTCAGCTTCTATGCGTTCCTGTTCTCTGATTTCAATTCCATCAATGGCCTCTTGCATTCTATCCATTCTGCTTATAAACCCTTCCAGAGTTTGTTTCATTTCTGCGATCTCCTTTCTGGCATCTGTGATCTCCTTCCGGACTTCATCCCATTTCTCTTGCGTATTTCTCTGCATCTCTGTCAGCATGTTTATGATTCTTATTTTGAATTCTTTTTCAGGGAGACTGGTTAGGTCTGTCTCCTTCTCTGGTGTTGTCTCTGTGATCTTTGTCTGCCTGTAGCTTTGCCTTTTCATGGTGATAGGAATAGTCTGCAGAACTGGACGAGTGATCGCTGGAAGGACTTCCTTTCTTGTTGGTTTGTGGCCCTCCTCTCCTGGGAGGACAGCGACCTCTAGTGGCTTGTGCTGCGCAGCTGCGTGCAGACAGGGTTTCTGCTTCCTGCCCGGCTGCTATGGAGTTAATCTCCGCTGTTGCTGTGGGCGTGGCCTAGCTCAGGCAGCTACTCCAAAATGGTGGAGTCGCGTTGGAGCAGGACCTGCTGGGAGGCTATTTATCTCTGTAAGGGGCCTCCCTGCTCCCTGCAGCCCAGGCGTTAGGGTGCCCAGAGATCCCGGATTCCCTACCTCTGGATTAAGTGACTCGCCCTGCCCCTTTAAGACTTCCAAAAAGCACCCGCCAAAACAAAATAACGCCCACCAAAAAAAAAAAAAGAAAAGAGAAAAAATGTTTAAATTAAAAAAAAAAGAAAGTTTTTAATTAAAAAAAAAAGGTGGTCGTTCCTTTTTCTTTATTCTGCGGTGCCAGCCTCAGGCCTCTGCTCACCGGTCTTTCTGCCCTGTTTCCCTAGTATTGGAGTCCCTATCCCTTTAAGACTTCCAAAAAGCGCTCCCCAAAACAAAACAGCAAAAAAGCAAAAAAAATGGTCGCGCGCTTTTCTTATGTCCTCTGTCGCCCAGCCTCCAGTGCCTGCTCACTGTTCTTGCTGCCCTGTTTTCCTAGTATCGAGCGCCCTGAACTCTGGCCCGGATGGCGGGGGCTGGGTGTTCGGCAGTCCTGGGCTCCGTCTCCCTCCCGCTCTGCCTGTTCTTCTCCCGCCGGGAGCTGGGGGGAGGGGCGCTCGGCTCTCGCGGGGCCGGGGCTTGTATCTTACCCCCTTCGCGATGCGCTGGGTTCTCTCAGGTGCGGATGTGGTCTGGATATTGTCCTGTGTCCTCTGGTCTTTATTCTAGGAAGGGTTGTCTTTGTTATATTTTCATAGATATATGTTGTTTTGGGAGGAGATTTCTGCTGCTCTACTCACGCCGCCATCTTCCGCCCCCTCTGGCTTTAGGTTTTTTAAGAGGAAATTGTTCCATGTATTGTAGACTCAGTGTATCCATGGGAAGAGGTAATTCAAGATCTTTTTACATTGTCATCTCGAACCAGGACCAATATCCCTGATGAACAAAGATGAAAAAATCCTCAACAAAAGATTAGCAAATCAAATTATGCAATAAATTAAAATGATCAAGTGGGATTTATTCTAGTAATGTAAGTATGGCTTGAAACCTGCAAATCAGTGTGATACACTACAAAATGAAAGATAAAAATATTACGATCTTGTTATATGCAGAAAAAGAATTTGATAAAATATAACATCCATTTATGATAAAAATTTTCAACAAAGTGGAGATAGGAGAACATGTCTCAAATAATAAAGGCCATATATGATAAGATCAGAGGCTAACATCACACTCAAAGGTAAAAAATTGAAAAATTCTCCTCTAAGATCAGGAACAAGTCAAGGATGCCCACTTACCAAACTTTTATTCAACATAGTATTGGAAGTCCTAGCCAGAGAAATTGGGCAAGAAAAAGAAATAAAAGGCTTCCAAATCAGAAAATAAGAAGTAAAACTATCACTACCTGCAGATAATGTAAGCAATGAGCTACCACAAAAAGACATACACATTAGTAAGAGAAAGAAGCTAATCTGAAAAGGCTGCATACTGTATGATTACAATTACATTACATTCTGGAAAAGGAAAAATTATGGAGACAATTAAAAGATCAGTGGTTGCCAGGTATTAGTGGGACAGGAGGGTTGGATAGGCAGATCAGAGAGGACTTTTGGGGAAGCAAAACTACTCTTTATGATATTATAATGGTAGGTACATGTCATTTTATTTTTGTCCCAACCCAAAGAATGTAAAAACCCAAGAATGAACTCTAATGCAAACTACAGACTCTGGGCAATAATGATGGGTCAGCATAGGTATGTCAATTCTCTCGGTGGTGGGGGATGTTGTTAGTGGGGGAAACTATGCATGTTGGGGCAGCAAATATATAGGAAATCTGTACTTTCCATTCAATTTTGCTGTGAATCTAAAACTGCTCTAAAAAATAAAGTCTATTAAAAAAGATAATTCAACAAAAAATATCTTTTAATCTAGTATTTTCCTTTCATTTTTTTCTGCAATGTGTCAAGGAGTGTAAGAGTAGACTATAGTAGGTTTTTGGATTAAAGATGTCGGGCATGAGAGTGTATCAACGGTACCTTAATAAAAAAAAGAGTAGACTGTAGTAGAAGATCTAAGGCCCCATGATGGGTTCACTTAACTAAAAAATTAGTCATTGTAAAATATCATATGAGAATCAAAGCTGTCTCTCAGAACAGACCTTGGCCTAGATCATTGTCATCTACTGTAACGGCATGTACTACAAATGTTTCCGTTAAAATAGTTCTAACACAATCCAAAATATATTTATGATGAAACAAAAAATTCTCAGGGTATATAATTAATGGTTATAATGAAAATAGCAATCTCAAATAGCATAACATCTCAGCATAGAACTTACCTGAATCAGCTACCACAGCACGGAGACCGAAAAACACAGTGGAACGAAGCATTGAACCTCACGTGCCAGATAGGCTTTTTCTAGTTGGCAACGAAAACAGGATTTCACTCATGTGAATTGTGCTATGCAATACTCGTGGTTTTTGTTCTTTGATTTCCCTCTGCTTCCTTTGAATTGGAAGTATAAAAGTGGAGAGATGAGAGAAGTTACAAGATCAAACTTTCAGAGGAAAAAGGGTATTATGAGAATATAAAAACAATGAAAGTTAAGTACATGCATAGTTATTTTAAGGGAAGACCCAGCTCTAAAAGGCAATTTCCAGAGCACAACCAGTCCTTGGTATTCCAAACATGCTGCAGCTCCTAATTTTTTTTTACTGAATTAACTTCCTGAGTCGTCCAGAAGCCCATGATGGGTTCAAGCTCTTTTCCCACCAGTTTTATTTAGCTACAACTCTTTAAACATTTTTGGAAATTGTCCTTATTGGTTGATATTATATGCCTCTTACATGTGTTTTATCATCAAAAGCCTCAGCAAAATGCCTGTGCGACCACCCAGCCTTTTCTTATACTACTGTACTAGTACATCAGGGTTAATTGAACTATGCATCAATTTTGAATTTTAGTGCTTAAGTCCAAAGTTGTTATTTCAAATGGAAATCACATTTGGCATGACATTAAGAAGTTATTTTTATAGAATTACATTTAATGGTTCAACAGAATTCTATTGCATAGATTATAATGCATTTTAATCAAACCTACATGGTATTTTCAACATTATTTCTGCTTGTATACCAACAATACACTAGCATTCTATAATTAAATTTTAGTGTTTCCCTGAATTGTTGAAAAAAAGAGTTATATACATTTTTATCTCTTGGCTAATATTTTAGTAAAGTTTATCTCTTTTTCCATTATTCTAACTGTATGTGCATTTCCTCCTACACCTACCAGCTTTAAATATTTATTTTAAAAACTTGTTCCTCCAAAAAAAAGCTACTACCATGCAGATGAGATGAAATGCAATTTGTTGAATGCAAGTATATATGTTTGAGAACAATGGAGGTCTAATTAATTCATCAGATATTTACTTTTAACATTTAAAAATGTGCTAATTTTGTCCTTTGGCTATTTTTATAGGACAGCAACTTTTTATTGATATGTAATGTTTAAAATAATGATAATGAACCTTTTTTCTGTAATTTTCCTTTTAATATTATTTACCTTTTAAGTGCAGGATTATATTTATGAGGTCAAATTAAACTGTTTTAAAGGATATATTCCTATTTATTCATGCCTATCTCTATATAAAATTCTATAAATATCTACTCGATTTTTAATTCTAATAATCCTATGGTTTCTTTTTTTTCTTCTCTTTTTTCATTTTAAGCTTTAAAAGCAGATGTTAAAAGATAGTGATTTGAGTCAAATCATTGAGTACTCCTCTCCCCACATGTCTAGCTGGTGTGTTGTACCTGAGAAAATGGCTTGTTAGAAAGTCGGCCTTTTATTCCTTCACAGTAACAACTAAGGGGTGCTTTGGGGTGTTTGCCAGTTATTTATGCTTCTTGGGCAGAAGGATACATTATTTCTAGAGGGTAAAGAGAGGAGAAATATTGTTATGAATGATAAGGGGAGGAAACCTTCTTAAGGGCTTGGTAGAGTCCTCAACTTTATCTGGCATATCATTACATGTGTTAAACAAGAGGCCACTATTCAAATCTGGGATTGGGGAAACCTATGTAAATTTATTTCTTACTAAGGAAAGGAAACTCCCAATCCTTGTAAAGCAACGATCTAATGTAAGGTAAATTTTGGCAATGTGCAAAGTTAGGGATTAGCGAATTTTTAGAAGCCTGAGTGTTAACAGATTGGTATTTTTAGGGGTAGAGACTAGTAACTACTTATTTTCAGACGTCTTCTAAGGGATTTGCAGTAAGGAGAATGCTACTAAGTCTGCTCCATGAAACTGCTCATTTACCTACATTAAACCTTCACCTTTTTAAAAAATGTATGTTTCTGTCAATCATTATCACCCATATGCATGATATCTATTATGAAAAAAATATTGCAATAAAAATGGACAGTTTTAAAGTGAATCTGCAAGTTACAGTGCAGATATTAGCCCATAATTCAATTTCATGCATGTACAAGAGAAGCTCACCTGGAGAATTGGTCCACTGGATTCCTGGAATGGATTCCACTAACATCCACATTTAGAACTATAAGGGCCTGGGGAAATAACTGGCTGGGCAAGTCAATCATGAGAAAATTCCACCTGTCCTGATAAATTCTGAGTACTTGTGCATAGTGAGGCCAACTCAGTTTTTCTTTTTCTGACCTGTTGAATTTGCTTTGAATTTTCCCCTGAAAAGACTTTAGTTTCATCTCCTAATAATGTAATGATTATTTTCTAACATATTCCAATTGTTGCTTAATATTTATTTTTTTCTAGTTTGTTTAATAATTTCATTGTTGTTGTAAATTATTACCTGTATATTTTAAATAATAGGGAACTTATTTAGGGATTTGTGTATGTGTATATGTGTGTATTCTGTGTTGAAATGCTCCCAAGTTTTCCATACTTTCATTAGAGTATACTGATCCCATTAAAATTTTACTGTCAATACCTGGAAGTGGCACACATCCCTTCTACTTACCATTCAGTGTTAAGAACTTAGCCCTTGTCCAAACCTACTAACCAAGGAGTCTGGGAAATAATGTCTCCAGCTGGCTGATCATGTTTCCAGTCTAAACCTCATAACTATGGGAGAAAGAAAGACAGGTTTTAGGGGTAAATTTAGCAATATGCCACAAAGACTAAGAAGGTATTAAACTCTTCTTTGCACTTGTGACTTATTCAATTGTATCTTATGATTCTATATATTTTATATCATGTTACTCAGCTCAGAGGTTAATGCTCCCTCCCACCTTGCCCCAAAATAAAACAGCAAATTTCCTACATTATATGAAAGCACTCATATGCAAAGGTATAAATATATACATCTGTGTACATAGCGACCATATACACACATAATCATACATACCCACACAGATATGCAGGTAAAATGTCTAAACTCAGGGGTGAGAGAGAGATTCCTGTAACTTCCAGGAAGAAAAATTAGTGTAGTTACAAAAAAATGAAACTCAGAGTCTCAGACTTCTCATATGGGGCTTAAAAATATTTATAGAGTTCTGAGGGTAGGAGTCTTTGAAACCCATTTGTATATGAGGACAAGATAAACACTCTTCAACCATGCAGGAAACTGAAACATATCCCATATATTCTTCTTTTAAAAAAATAAAAAATAAACAAAATGTACTTAGAAAAAAAATTATAATCAGAATAAATAATTCAAGAAAAACATACAACAGAAAATAATACACAGTTGTTTTTAAATAGCCATTGTCATAGTGAAATTTTAATTATTAGGAAATAAAATATAGAGATTAAAAATAATGCCCACTTTAAACTAAGATTATTGCTGATTTCAATAAAATCTTGGCAGTAGGGGGTTCTAGAGAGGGAGAATAAGCATGAGAAAAGGTGTGTGGTGGGTGTAATTTATTTATACTGCTAATCTATAATTTATGTTGATTTAAATATGCTTTTTGTGGGTTATAAATGATAGATATTGCTTAGCTATAATTTTATTTGATGAAGAAATAAGTAAGTAATGTCAACTTTAAGGATATATACTAGATTAAACAAGTAGATGGAGAATTTGTAAACCACTACAACTTAGTAGGAGATGGGACAATAAACAATACTCAATTTTTCATGAAAGAGCAGGAAATAAGGAAGATTAGTAAACAAGAAGCATATGTATATTCCATTAAAACAAAGTAAAGTAAATTATGTCAGCAATAAGACAAAATATGACTAATTATAAAAAATCTGAAATGGCAAAATAATGTGACTAAAGTTCAAGCATTCTTGAATTGAATTGGAAATGCAAAACTTAGCTATGCCCCATTTACAAATGTCATTTACAACTACATAACATATAAACAATTGAAAATAAAGCAAATAAACAGATAAACGCAATGGAACTCTTATCCAAACACTGAACTTTATGACAAAATGAATGAATGTGAATAACAGTGTTTAATATTGAGAAAATGGACCTGCCCTGGGATAACATGCAGGAATCACTGAAGACACCATTGAGAGGGACAAACATAAGTATTTGACTCCATTTATATGCAACCCCTCAAAGTGCAGCCCCTTTGACTGGATGCAGAACCCAGTCCTTCCAGAGCCTGCAAGGCCAAGCTTTCCTCTCCCTTTCCTGTCTCAAAGAATTCCCTTCCCCTCTTCCCTCCCTCCTCTCCCATATATTTTTATATTGCAGACATTTTAGCGGCCAGGTGATCTAGTGAAACCAAGCAGAAGCCACTCCCTTGGTGGTGGCTGAAATGGTCTGGAATTTGTCACTCCAAAAGCATTACCCCTTTTCCAAATTTCACAAATTAGCAGTTCTTTTTCTTGTATGTATCTTTTTTGCTTGTTTTTGTTCCCTGTTTTGGCTTCCTCTTCCCAGTCTGAAAACGACCACAAAGCTGAGACCCGAGCTGCTGATACTACTAGGCTCAAGTCCTCACCATTTTGTGACCCCAACAGAAAGTGGCTTCTTGCTTCCAGGTCTGGACTGGAAAATCCTGGGACGGACTCTGCGTCAGGCCTGTTTTCAGTCCTTGATTCTGCTTCTACCAGCTATGTCACCTCAGGCAAATGACTTAAGTTCCCTTTAAGGGTTCTCAGCGTAAGATGATGATAATAATGGGTCAACTTTATAGGGTGTTGTAAGGAGTAAATAAGGAAATGAATATTAAACTGCAGTATGTTTGCCAAAACTAAATGTTAAAAAACGTTGTTTATCATGGTGCATATAATATGAATTATTGTATTAGTGCAAATATTCTTGCTCTTAACGGGCTGTTCTTGATCATGTATTTTCCAACATTCTGATCAGTTCCTTGAATGAAGACACATTGGGAATATGTATTAAACTTATACATATTAAAAAGGAAGGGTAGCTATTTTTCCTACCTGTATGCATATGTATAACTAAAAATGATGAAATTTAGCAGGAACATAAATTATATTCATTGTACATTAATAATAAGGGTCAAAATATATTTGTATAAATTTATAAAGGGGAGTCAATTAAGCCAGCCATGACTATTTCATATGAAAAGTAAGTACCCAGCATTAATTAGAAATTTGTTATCAATATGCAGTAACCACAGTGATTTGGTTGCTTACAGATCTAATGCCAATTCAGTACAGAAAAACAAAGTACACCTTTATAATGATGCTAAGTAATATTTTTCTTAGTCTCATATTTACTTGTATCACTTTCAGGATGAGTATTAGACAAAGTCTGTGTCTATAGGCTCTGACTTTGTCACTTGGAAACCCTGCCATATATAACAGAAGGAATGTTGTTGGAATATATAATTTAAAGTCATCTTAGAATATGAGTTAAAATAGGATTCGGGTTCAGAAACATTTGATTTAAACTCCAGGTTTGCCGATTGCTATCTGTATGATTTGCCCAAGTTGCTAAATCTCTCTAAGATTTAGTTTCCTGATCTGTAATACCGAGGGGTTGTTAGTATCCACCTTCTGAATATATGGGAAAAACTGCTCAAATCGTTCAAATCTCAAGAACACAGAAACAAGAACATACGGCCCTGCCTTGTGAACTAATGAATTATCCTCCCATCAGTAGAATGGATAATCACCTGTGTGTCATCCTAACTCTACTAGGCTGACATTAGTCTAGAAAATACCTGGAGTCCTTTCTGCTTGGGAGTCTGCATTTGCATAAAGTGCAAAACATGGAACTACGTGCAATGAAAATGCCACGCTTTTTTCAATTAGTTCTATTAGCAGGGTCACCCAGAAAGCTTTACCATCATTTTCGTTGTGGTTCTTAGTCCTTCGTTTGGAGCAAAGCCATTTTATTTTCACCAAAATTTAGCTTCCTGTAGCTACACAGAAAATGTTTTATTTCAACTTTAAGTCCTTTGGTATGATAGCACTTTCACAAGTACTCAGTTGTTCATTGAGTGTTGTCCGTATATCTCACGGAAAACATTTTCAGAGAGTAGTACTCTTTGGACATAATGCCACCAGGCAATGGTTCCTTAAAATAAGTGACAGCTCTGAATGTCAAGAGCATAACCTTTAGTTGCTGCTGTTCAGTTCATTTTTTCTAACTTGTATCACAAGATAATCAATCCCCTTACTCTTTCAAAAGATGGATCCACTGAAGAAAATATTTTGATGCAATTTAAAAATGACACATATTTAACCAAAACACTAAACCAGCATCAAAAAGTAGGCACAAATTAGGCTGATGGTTTTGAAAAGAAATGTTTAGTTATTTTCAAGTAATGCAGTATTACTACTTAGAATTGTTTTTGTCATTTACCAAAAATCGTTTAGACTAATTGATTATTTAAAGTTTTCCTTAGGCACTACCACTTGGTATGTTTAAACAGCAATCTTGGCGGGCACAGATAAATTCATGGAACATTTTTTTAAATGAAATGCATGCATAATACTTCTCAATATTTCAATAACTATTTATTCTGCTAAAATGAGGAGTAGTGCACATGGTTCAAATTTCATTCTTAGATGGGTCTATTTAAACATTTTCACAGTTAAAAACAATTAAGAGCTACTGTTCAGTATGTACCCCAATTCTGTAAAATTTAGCCATTACTCTATAAAATGTGTGTTTGTCGCAGATGTGTCAATAAAAAAATGTATCAATCAAAAAAACATATGCCCAGATAACAAGGGACATTTGATTTTGGGTCTTAACTACAGGTTTCAGGTAGTTCTCCTATACATATTGCTTTTGGTAATTTTTCTGTTTTTCTGATGTGTGGCTATTCTGTATTATTGCTTTTTAATTATCTACATTTATAGAGCCATAAATGAGTTTTCTTTGGTAACTTGCCTATTTCCCATTGTTTTTACTTAGTTAGTACTTATGAGAAACTTGCATCCAATCGTTTTTTCCCTATCAGAATTTTTAAAATTAAAATTGGTAATGAAATATTAGTTTTTTAACTACAGTTTTGACTAGCTGCTTAAATTGTGCTTTCCATACATTAGTACAGTTTTAAATCTTAATTATGCGTTAACTCTAGGGGGAAGAAAACTTAAATTATCAGCAAAAATAATTTGTCTTTTATCATGCTATAAAATGCACACTTTTGGTAGACGAAACATATGAAAAGGTTTGAAACTTTGGATAGATTGTTCTTTCTTTTATTCTCCCAGAGGAGCAGTCTATAGTGGAATTTATAGAGCCTGGCATGGATTTATGTAATTAGCTTGGTTGCAAACCATCCTTCCCGCAGGTCAAGCCCATTAAAGGATAACCAGGGGGACTCGGCTCCAAGCAGCGGCATATGGCGCAGCGGCACTAACGCTCACTAGAGAGGGGGGAAAATCACATGGATTATAACTTGGAAATGAGATGAAAGTGGATGCTGAACTCAAGCTCCCTCCCTTTATGTTTTCGGTCTGGGCATTTTGCTGCGTGCTCTCTTCTTAGGTTGAGCATGTCCTGTTAGGAGTGGGGAGGAGGCGGAGGAGGCGGGACGCGTCTCACTCACCGCGTCGCTTGACACGTTGTCATCTAAGATCTCCCTCCCTTCTTGGGCCTGTGGGTGGTGCTCACAAAGGATCCAACTTCCGCAGCATCGCCGAGGCCCAGGGTACTAAGAAATCAGCTTCCTCCCTCAGAAGCCTGGGAGATGAGCCGTAAGATACAGGCAGACATTCAATCAGGATCATTTGGGAATCTGGAAAAACCTGTTTTTTAGTATAAATACAGTATAAAAATAATATGTGAAAAAAGTAGTGGGAATGAATCACGTTAAGACTGTATTAAACAGTGACCATAAATAAAATGACTATCTTCACAAATTTCCTTATGAATTTAGGGTAGAGAGGAGAGATGATAGAATAAGAAAAAAGGAGGTGTGGAGTTAGTCGTTACACAAGCCAAACTGCTAGACCGCGTCAGTTAATGGCGCTCCACTCAATGCCCGGAGTGTGAACAGGCAGCCTCACGAACGTGTAGATGTTCATTATTACTTAATTAAAAGTCCTTCAGGTCCCACCTCAGGGTGAACTTTAGACTGCAGAACAATTTGCCTTCGACTGTGATGGGACTTCAATCCGTTCTGCAGCTTCTTCCCTTGACTCTGCTCCTTTGCTCATTTTAAGAACTGAATTGTAAAAACTTAAGCTTAAAAAGTTAGAAAATTGAGCTATTTTAAGGCCTTTTAAAAAGACTTCACACTGCAGCAAAAATTAGCTGGTTTTTACTTAGTTAATACTTATGAGAAACTAGCATCCAATCATTTTTTCCCTATCAGAATTTTTTAAATATTAATTAAATAATTAAAAGTCCTTCAGGTCCTACCTCAGGATTAACTTTAGACTGCAAAACAAAATTGGATAGAGTACTGGAGATTTCTTTTACTTCTGTTGCTAAGTTGCTGCATGATCTTAAACACATCTAATTTTACCTCTCTGCGCCTCAGTTTCCTCATTTGCTAAGTATTGGGGTCTGGGGGTGGATACATTAGATAGATGATATGAGGTTCCCTCTACTTTGAAATTTCTCAGAATGTAATCTATCTATTTTTACTAATCAGATTTTACTCTGCAGTCGCGATTGAGATGAGGTGAAATTATTTAATCAAGTACGAAGAACTAGAAAGGATAAATGAGTTACTAATATCACAAATAATTGCTCTTTTGAACAAACACACTAGAATGTTGCATACTATGGCGTGGGGTCTGTTCCCTTTGCCCAGTCTTCCTCCTCGAGAAGTAAGCTGCAGATCTAACCCTTCATCGCTGGGCCTCCTTTCTCAGATACCTTTATTGTCTCATTTGCCATTTTCCCCTGAATTGCTGGTATAATATGGCCATTGTTCCTTAGGGGGCCTAGATTCAAAAGACTGTTCTGTGTAGAATCGCATTTAATGCCTAATAATATCAGTTTACACACCTACAAATGCTTCATTTAAGTACTTCTTTTCTATGTTCAGAGGCTAAGTCCCATTGGGATACACAGTATTCTGCTGCGAAAGATGCATTACATGGGAAAATAATTTTTACTTTTCAAATCTGCTGCGGTTGAATTTATAAATACTGGAAGTAACAGATACCTTTTACTGTTATGATTTACTTATGTCTTGCAAATATTTAATAGAGAAAAAGTTCATGCACTGGCTATTTTATTTCCTTCTAAAAATCCATAAGCAAACAGCATGTTTTTCCTGAGCCTGCATCTGGCAAGGGGCTAAAGTTTTTACCTTATCTATATATACTTTGTACAGAAAATAAATGATACCTCTGCACTTATTTTAAGATGCTACCAGCTGGTAACAAATATTGTAGCAGAATCATCTTTTCTTTAAAAAAAAAACAAAAGTGGGTGTGTGAGGCTTCTGTCATGTCTCTCTGTACTTACAGTGAAAAGTCAGTTCTAAGCAGTTTGTGTCGAAGATGACAGCATTTCTGTCAAACTCTCCATGAGTTGCTTCTAGCTGCAGCCAGAATTGTCCCCCTTCACTGGGCTGTCTTGCTTTATCATATCAATTAGTAAACAATCTGTTTTGTTGTGGCACATGATACAACCAGGATGCACAACAGAGTGACTGTGAGGCAAGATGTTTTTCCAGGAGAAGGCTGTTTTTCCCAAGCGTGGGGAGGGAGAAAGGACACCCCTCTTCTGTCAGTCCTTCTTTAATTGCCACCAGTGTCAGTTTATTGACACTAATGCAATGTAATTATATCATGAGGTTACCTGTTGTTTTTATTTTTTCCTAATGATGTTAATATTTGATTTTTTAGAATTTACAGCTATCATGCCTTTCTTTCTTTTTTTAAGTTTCAGTTGTTCTAGAATTTATGTTCAAACCTGTACTAAGACTGTAGGAAAAAGAAAATGAAAAAAAAACCCAAAAAACACATACTCCACATAAAACAGCAGAGAAGGTACGCTAGAGGGCGCTAGTAAGCCATCCTTTGTATTTATTTATTTTCATATGCCATTATAATTAGCATGTCTTTAGGCATGCTTTCACTGCTTAATCTCATCTATTTAAGACTACTCATTTTTCTTTCTTCGTTGCTCCTTTTTTTTTTTAAGAACAATAAGCTCATTTGGTAGTTTTCATTGACCAGGAAAGTTTTAGACCTTCAGGTTCATTATTTTGATAAGCTTTATCCCATATGGATTGTCTGGATGGCCTTTACACCTCTATTGAAACCTTGCAATCTTGTCCTATGACATTTCTGATGTTCTTTGAAAGAGCGTCTCCACAGCTGCAAGTAATTGCTACTTATGCTCAACTGTCTGGGCTTCCAGATATACTCAAATCACTCCTGGGTTTTTCTTTTAAGCCACATTTAAACTCCAATCTCCAGAGGTGAAAGGTGAGATATTTAAGTAATCTGCCACCTGGATCACTCTAACGTGATTGGTAGAGGAGACAAATTCATCTCCTGAAGACTATACAAGAACAATTTTTCCTAAAAGGTCAAATGAAATTTGTGCTTCGTGCTCAAAACTTTGGCATTTAAATTAACTTTTAAAAGTCACAAACAATATAGTGAGCTCTAAAATATGCTTTAAGAGAAAATACATTGTGTTTAAAGAACATAAACCAAATTTAATGACTTCCTTAGCATAAGTTGTTCTTGTCTCTTTACAAGATCAGGAAAAATTTTCTAAGTTCTATCATACTAGGAACGTTCTTTCCTCTAATCCATTTGTTGGGTTAGTAGTGTACTTTTATCCTTATAGTTTTATTCTCTCTTGAAATACTGTTTTTAAAAGTCATGAGTAAAATGATAAAACAGTTATTTCACAAGTACACATGATGTAAAGAATGTAGGAAATTAATAATAATAGTAATTATAATGTTAATGGTTTTAGCACTGTTACAGCAGGTAGATAGCCAGATATGAGCAGTGAGGGGGTTGGGGACATTGGCTAGTGTTTATATTTAGGTTAGATGCTTGTTTATATTCTAAACATTCCTTGTAAACTGTTCTCCAGGATGTAGGGAGAGAAGGTATAGGTAATGGACCTGCCAAAACCGGACTGGTTCCAACACGGAGAAGCTGACCCAGACTTCACCTCCAAGTACATTATACACCTATTCGCATACTGAAGTCACACTCTTGGGCCCCATGACAGTTCTGAGGCCGACCAGCTAAGGACTTAAAGAGGGCATCAACTCATATCCTGAAGATCCCCTCCCTATCCCAAGAAAACACCTATCCCAGTGAACATTCCACACGCTGCTTAACTCCAGCTATAAGGCCACCCAACCTGAACCCCACCATGCTGCTCCCCTCTGGAGCATGCCCGCGCCCCCCTTGAGTGTGTACTTCTGCTTCATTAAACTGCTCTTTGCTTGTATCTGCTCAGCCTGCTCATGAATCCTTCCCTGATCAGAGTGAAGACCCTCTCCCAGGTTGAGGTCTCACCTGGCGCAAGGAGATTTCCTTGGACTGGAGTGCCAGTGAGAGACAAATGAAACCTTGATTATAGTACAAAGCCACTCTGTTGAAATAAAATATTTTACAGTAAAGTATTTCTTAGGATTTCTGCTCTCAAAGACTCAGGTTCATTTCTCAACTACAAAAACACAAGACTTCCAGTATGTATCTCATGTTAACATGTTTTCATTCTAAGATGCATGTGCTGTCTTTCTCAAAACAGATGGAGGTCACCTCAAAAATGGATGAAAGAAATTCACCTTGATTCATCTTACTCCTCTCCATCCCCAACTTCCCCACACTATGTACAACTGCATGGCCATCTTGTCTCTTGTTAAGTTATTTTTAAGGTTTAGCAGAATTTTCTGAGTTTGAAAATTGTGAAGAGGGAAATGCATAGAAGTTAGAATTCTGCTCAGCTTGATAGCATTTTCTGTCCCTTTTGCTGTTAGGAGTTATTTTTTCAGTTTGTTATGTTTGTGCCATCAGGTTAAAAAGTCATTACAAACATAGACTCCTCATGTAATAGATCAAATGGGATTAAAATGAATAATTAATTCGATCAAAGTCATCTGGTGGACAATGGAGGGGCCAGTCCAAGGCTGAAACCAAACAGACTTGGCTTCAAGTCCCAGGCTCTGCTTGCTTTGTAGAAGTCAGAATCGCCACCCAGACAAATTATTACAAAGTATTTAAGATTATTATAGGAGGTCTATTTTTATTCAATGAAGAGCTCACTAAAATTACTTTCAGATAAAAGTGTATAAAGAAACAACTTCTGAGTAAGAAAATACCTACCTAATGTTTAAGCATGCATATTATAAGGGAGTATTTCCCTCCTTTTCCACTTATGACTTTTGAAAATCAGCAGTTAGAAAGAGTTGTGTGTTACATTTGTAAATCTGAACAAACTGTTCTTGAGTGCTAGAAGTACTTGATATCCTGAGATGTTTTATTGTCCTTGGAGGTAGGATTTCATTTAAAACATTGACTGGGCCATATGATTTGTTTTAAAATTAGTTTATGGCACTTCCAACTGAAGTACAAATACTGTATTTAAAAGTAAGACAATCATGACTTCCATAAATCTGTGCTTTATGAGGTCATAAAGTAATTATTTAACATTCTGAGAATACTGCCATGATCAGTTCTATTTACATGAAAAAGACTCATAATATTAAATGCATGCATTTAAGCCTTTTTGACCATTTGTCATCTGTACGACTATACTTCATGCTGTCTCATTTTTTATAACATGTAATTTATAGAGAGACTATCACTATAAACCATAGTAAATTCAATTACAATGCTGCAGAGATAGTTGTGTGCATGTGAATACACACATGAATGTTTATAGGGATACCAATTACGTTGATACTATAGGCACACATATGGAAGCTAAAATCACATTTAGAAGGTTATATTAACTTAATCAGTGGAAAGCTGTGTTTATAGTGTTTTTAAACTATAAACTAAAAAAAATTCCCAAAGGACACAAGTGTAGTTGCATTAATTTTTTAAGGAAACATGCTGTTACAAATAACACACTGCTGGGGCAGAACCAAGATAGTGGCGGGAGTAGGACAGTGGGAATCACCTCCCAAAAACATATATATTTTTGAAAATACAAGTACAACTATCCCTAAAAGAGAGACCAGAAGACACAGGACAAGAGCCAGACTACATCCACACCTGCGAGAACCCAGTGCCTGGTGAAAGGGGTAAGATACAAACCCCGGGCCTGCGGGAACCGAGCGCCCCTCCCCCCAGCTCCCGGAGGGAGGAGAGGAGTTTGAGTGGGGACGGAGAGGGAGCCCAGACTGCTGAACACCCAGCCCCAGCCATCCACACCAGAGCACAGACACAGTGCATGTGTGGGGTGCCGGATACTAGCGAAACAGGACAGTAAGTCCTTTGAGAGGGTCCTGCAGCCCGCGCCTCTGGAACAAAG
Organism: Manis pentadactyla; assembly: GCF_030020395.1. Taxonomy (NCBI): domain Eukaryota; kingdom Metazoa; phylum Chordata; class Mammalia; order Pholidota; family Manidae; genus Manis; species Manis pentadactyla. The sequence goes on from NC_080020.1 coordinate 19,104,396, forward strand.
AAAAGCGAGTGCTTTTTGAAAGTCTTAAAGGGACAGGGACCCCAAAGCTGGACAGAAGCATCCCAGGTCACAGTCCAGCCGCTAGAAATTCCAGGGAACTCCGGGTGCACTAACCCACTGGACAACAGCTCTGAGACCCACACAGAGGTAAACAGCCAAATGGCCCCCCGTCCATTACCCCTCCGGGGCCCCACCATAGAAGAGAAGCAGCCTGAAGCTGGCCACGCCCACAGCAAGGGAGCTTCCTCTATACCGGCCGGGCAAGATACAGAGACCCAGTCTACACGCAATTGCACAACACAAGCCACTAGAGGTCGCAGTTGTCCCAGTAAAGAAAGGCCAGGAGCAAGTGGAAAAAGTCTTGGCTCTCCCAGCTGACAGATGAGTCAAAAGCAAACCACTGCACTTTACAACAAGAAAAGGCAAAAAAATTTGATCTAGACAAGACTAACCCAGATAGGTTTGACATCTTGTACATCTTCCCCTGAGAAGGAACCTGGGGAGATGGATTTAACCAGTCTTCCTGAAAATGAATTCAAAACAAAAGTCATAACCATGCTGATGGACTTGCAGATCAATATGCAAGAATTAAGGAGGGAGAATACAAAAATAAAACAATCTCTGGAAGGACTTCAAAGCAGAATGGATGAGATGCAAGAGACCATTAATGAACTAGAAAACAGAGAACAGGAATGCAGAGAAGCTAATACAGAGAGAGATAAAAGGATCTCCAGGAATGAAAGAATATTAAGAGAACTGTGTGACCAATCGAAACAGAAGAATATTCGCATTATAGGGGTAGCGGAAGAAGAAGAGAGAGAAAAAGGGATAGAAAGTGTCTTTGAAGAAAGAATTGCTGAAAAATTCCACAAAATAGGGGAGTAAATGGCCTCTCAGACCACAGAGGTACATAGAACTCCCATGACAAGGGATCCAAGGAGGGCAACAGCAAGACACATAATAATTAAAATGGCAAAGATCAAAGATAATGACAAAGTATTAAAGGCAGCCAGAGAGAAAAAAAAGGTCACCTCCAAAGGAAAACCCACCAGGCTATCATCAGACTTCTCAACAGAAACCCTACAGGCCAGAAGAGAATGGCATGATATACTTAATGCAATGAAACAGAAGGGCCTCCAACCAAGGATACTGTATCCAGCACGATTATCATTTAAATATGAAGGAGGGATTAAACAATTCCCAGACAAGCAAAAGTTGAGGGAATTTGCCTCCCACAAACCACCTCTACAGGGCATCCTACAGGGACTGCTCTAGATGGGAGCACTCCTAAAAAGAGCACACAACAAAACACCCCACATATGAAGAAGGGAGGAGGAGGAATAAGAAGGGAGAGAAATAAAGAATCATCAGACTGTGTTTATAATAGCTCAACAAGCGAGTTAAGTTAGACAGTAAGATAGTAAAGAAGCTAACCCTAAACCTTTGGTAACCACAAACTTAAAGCCTGCAATGGCAATAAATTCATACCTTTCAATAATCACCCTAAATGTAAATGGACTGAATGCACCAATCAAAAGACACAGAGTAATAGAATGGATAAAAAAGCAAGACCCATCTATATGCTGCTTACAAGAGACTCACCTCAAACCCATAGACATGCACAGACTTAAAGTCAAGGGATGGAAAAAGGTATTTCATGCAAACAACAGAGAGAAAAAAGCAGGTGTTGCAATACTAGTATCAGACAAAATAGACTTCAAAATAAAGAAAGTAACAAGAGACACAGAAGGACATTACATAATAATAAAGGGCTCAGTCAAACAAGAGGAAATAACCATTATAAATATATATGCACCCAACACAGGAGCACCAGCATATGTGAAACAAATACTAACAGAAATAAAGGAAGAAATAGAATGTAATGCATTCATTTTGGGAGACTTCAACACACCACTCACTCCAAAGGACAGATCCATTAGACAGAAAATAAGTAAGGACACAGAGGCACTGAACAACACACTAGAACAGATGGACCTAATAGACATCTACAGAACTCTACATCCAAAAGCAACAGGATACACATTCTTCTCAAGTGCACATGGAACATTCTCCAGAATAGACCACATACTTAGGCCACAAAAAGAGCCTCAGTAAATTAAAAAAGATTGAAATCCTACCAAGCAACTTTTCAGACGACAAAGGCATAAAACTAGAAATAAATTGTACAAAGAAAGCAAAAAGGTTCACAAACACATGGAGGCTTAACAACATGCTCCTAAATAATAAATGGATCAAGGACCAAATTAAAATGGAGATCCAGCAATATATGGAAACAAACAAAAACAGCAACACAAAACCCCAACTACTGTGGGATACAGCAAAAGCAGTCTTAATAGGAAAGTATATAGCAATCCAGGCATACTTAAAGAAGGAAGAACAATCCCAAATGAATGGTCTAATGTCACAATTATCAAAATTGTAAAAAGAAGAACAAATGAGGCCTAAGGTAAGCAGAAGGAGGGACATAATAAAGATCAAAGAAGAAATAAATAATATTGAGAAGAATAAAACAATAGCAAAAATCAATGAAACCAAGAGCTGGTACTTCAAGAAAATAAACAAATTAGATAAGCCTCTAGCCAGACTTATTAAGAGGAAAAGACAGTCAACATATATCAACAGAATCAGAAACGAGAAAGGAAAAATCACAACGGACCCCACAGAAATACAAAGAATAATTAGAGAGTACTATGAAAACCTATATGCTAAAAAGCTAGGAAACCTAGGAGAAATGGACAACTTCCTAGAAAAATACAACCTTCCAAGACTGACCCAGAAAGAAACAGAAAATCTAAACAGACCAATTACCAGCAATGAAATTGAAGGGGTAATCAAAAAACTACCAAAGAACAAAACCCCCAGACTAGATGGATTTACCTCAGAATTTTATCAGACATACAGAGAAGACATAATACCCATTCTCCTTAAAGTTTTCCAAAAGATAGAAGAGGAGGGAATACTCCCAAACTCATTCTATGAAGCCAACATCACCCTAATACCAAAACCAGGCAAAGACCCCACCAAAAAAGAAAACTACAGACCAATACCTCCAATGCACATAGATGCAAAAATACTCAAAAAATATTAGCAAACCGAATTCAAAAATACATCAAAAGGATCACACACCATGACCAAGTGGGATTCATCCCAGGGATGCAAGGATGGTACAACATTCGAAAATCCATCAACATCATCCACCACATCAACAAAAAGAAAGACAAAAACCACATGATCATCTCCATAGATGCTGAAAAAGCATTTGACAAAGTTCAACATCCATTCATGATAAAAACTCTCAGCAAAATGGGTATAGAGGGCAAGTACCTCAACATAATAAAGGCCATCTATGATAAACCCACAGCCAACATCATACTGAACAGCAAGAAGCTGAAAGCTTTTCCTCTGCATTTGGGAACAAGACAGGGATGCCCACTCTTCCCACTGTTATTCAACATAGTACTGGAGGTCCTAGCCATGGCAATTAGACAAAACAAAGAAATACAAGGAATCCAGATTGGTAAAAAAGAAGTTAAACTGTCACTATTTACACATGACATGATATTGTACATAAAGATCCCCAAAGACTCCACTATGAAACTACTAGAGCTAACATTGGAATTCAGCAAAGTTGCAGGATACAAAATTAACGATCGGTGGCTTTCCTATACACTAACAATAAACTAATAGAAAGAGAAATCAGGAAGACAGTTCCATTCACAATAGCACCAAAAAGAACAAAATTCCTAGGAATAAACCTAACCAAATAAGTGAAAGACTTATACTCTGAAAACTATAAGACACTCTTAAGAAAATTAAAGAGGTCACTAACAAATGGAAACTCATCCCATGCTCCTGGCTAGGAAGAATTAATATCGTTAAAATGGTCAACCCGCCCAGAGCAATATACAGATTCGATGCAATCCCTATCAAACTACCAACAGCATTCTTCAAGCAACTGGAACAAATAGTTCAAAAATTCATATGGAAACACCAAAAACCCTGAATAGCTATACTAATCCTGAGAAGGAAGAATAAAGAGGGGGGATCTCACTCCCCAACTTCAAGCTCTACTACAAAGCCACAGTAATCAAGACAATTTGGTACTGGCACAAGAGCAGAGCCACAGACCAATGGAACAGAATAGAGACTCCAGACATTAACCCAAACATATATGGTCAACTAATATTCGATAAAGGGGCCATGGACATAAAATGGGGAAATGACAGTCCCTTCAACAGATGCTGCTGGCAAACCTGGACAGCTACATGTAAGAGAATGAAACTGGATCACTGTCTAACTCCATACACAAAAGTAAACTCCAAATGGATCAAAGACCTGAATGTAAGTCATGAAACCATAAAACTCTTGGAAAAAACATAGGCAAAAATCTCATGGACACAAACATGAGCGACTTCTTCATGAACATATCTCCCCGGGCAAGGGAAACAAAGGCAAAAATGAACAAGTGGGACTATATCAAGCTAAAAAGCTTCTTTGCAGCAAAGGACCCTATCAATAGAACAAAAAGGTATCCTACAGTATGGGAGAATATATTCATAAATGACAGATCCGATAAAGGATTCACATCCAAAATATATAAAGAGCTCACACACCGCAACAAACAAAAAGCAAATAATCCAATTAAAAACAGGAAGAGGACCTGAATAGACAGTTCTCTAAAGAAGAAATCCAGATGGCCAACAGGCACATGAAAAGATGCTCCACATCGCTAATCATCAAAGAAATGCAAATTAAAACCACAATGAGATATCACCTCACACCAGTAAGGATGGCTACCATCCAAAAGACAAACAACAACAAATGTTGGCGAGGCTGTGGAGAAAGGGTAACCCTCCTGCACTGCTGGTGGGAATGTAAATTAGGTCAACCATTGTGGAAAGCAATATGGAGGTTCCTCAAAATTCTCAAAATAGAAATTCCATTTGACCCAGGAATTCCACTTCTAGTAATTTATGCTGAGAATGCAGCACTCCAGTTTGAAAAAGACAGATGCACCCCTATGTTTATCGCTGCACTATTTACAATAACCAAGAAATGGAAGCAACCTAAGTGTCCATCAGTAGATGAATGGATAAAGAAGATGTGGTACATATACACAATGGAATATTACTCAGCTATAAGAAAAAAACAGATACTACCATTTGCAACAACATGGACAGAGCTAGAGGGTATTATGCTCAGTGAAATAAGCCAGGCAAAGAAAGACAAGTACCAAATGATTTCACTCATATGTGGAGTAGAAGAACAAAAGAAAACTGAAGGAACAAAACAGCAGCAGAAACACAGAACCCAAGAATGGACTAACAGTTACCAAAGGGAAAGGGACTGGGGAGGATGGGTGTGAAGGGAGGGATAAGGACAGGGAAAAAAGAAAGGGGGCATTACGATTAGCATGTAAAGTGTGGGGGGGGCATGGGGAGGGCTGTGCAACTCAGAGAAGACAAGTAGTGATTTTACAGCATCTTACCATGTTGATGGACAGTGACTGTGAACGGGTATGTGGGGGGGACTTGGTGAAGGGGGGAACCTAGTAAAAATAATGTCCTTCATGTAATTGTAATTGAAGATTAATGATACCAAATTAAAATTAAAAAAAATAACACACTGCTAAATTTTTGCAGAGACCTTGATCCTGCAAAAGTACAAACAACAGACTTCATATAAATATTAGTATGTGAGCAAAACAAAGACCTTTATTTTTTGCTGCAATTAAATAATCTATTCATCCAGTTTGGAGATTATGGGCACCATGCATTTAATTTTTCCCCATTTCTACAGGATGGTCTAAAACTATTGAATGAAGTAATGTTGTGGAAATATTCTACTGCGACTGGTGACAGGGGCAGAAAGAAATTCAATTTTACATCACCTCTTAAATTTTCCAAGAGCATATCAACATGACATTATGCCTCTAAGTCAAAATTCAGGAACATTTTTAAAATGAACAGTTTTCAGAGACTGTAACTGAGGGCTGCACAGGAAAATATTTCCCCTGGTCCCAACATGGAGAGAAGGAAAAGCAGGAACAGGAAGAAAGGGACCTTTAAAATGTATTTCCCTGATAATCGCTGTCATTTTACAATGTTAGCTTATTTCATATTCAATAATTTCAAATTCAAGTATTTCAAAGGGGATAATGCAGACGTGTACCAATCTACCAAAAGTAGAGATAGAAGTGCTTGTCTATGAAATGTTCTGGTAAAGTAGGTTGTTTGGTTGACTAGATTGTTCATCAGGGAAGAGACACAGCGAATGCAGACTAATAATCTTGTTATTCAAGGCATTATAATGTGGTCTGTATTTTTGTGCATGTGCTCATACATGCAGCTGTATGACTGTGTGTGTGTGTGTGTGTGTGTGTGTGTGTGTGTGTGTGTGTGTGTGTGTGTGTAGGAAGTGGTAAATTAAGATTGGAGGTGAAGTTATTTGATCTTGAAATTCTAAAACTAACTGAGCAAGTTTATGAATAGCTGATTTTATTCGTCTGTCTGATAATTTAAGCTTAAACAAAAAGTCTATGACCTTCTGTTGGAAGGCCTTGAGACCACCCTCAAGCTTGATGATTGGCTAGGATTTAAAGAGTTCAGAACAGCTGTCACAGAATGGCTATGGTTTATTTCACAAATCACATTGCAGCAAAGAAAGCAGAGTAAGCTCGGCAAGGGCAAGGGCACCTGGAGCAGAGCCCCAGAGACTAGGTGCAAGCCCTAGCTGTCCTCTCCCCATCTCAAGATCTTTAATATAATCACATTTGAGGCCTCTCTGCCAGGTCAGGTACCATATGCACAGGTTCCAAGGATGAGGAGGTGAACACCTTTGTGGGTCATTATTCTCAAAAGGACACAAAAGGACACAAGATACCCACTGAACAGCTGGGCAATAAGGAAACTTACAGCAAATTCTCCTTCTCAGTGTTGGGAAGCCCCTCGGATCCTAAAAGAAGGCGGCTGAAAACTTATCTACCTAGAGATTGCCATCAATCAGTGGATGGACTATTAGTCTCAAAGGCTCAGCAACATTTAACAGGGATTTGTCCCATTCTGTGGGCCAGAAAAGTCAATGGTTAGTAATTCAGGAGATACTTCTTATACTAAGGGCTGGCTCAAGCTAATGGGTATGAAAAAGGATTGATTTAATAACTGCCATTTGTTTTGTATTTATGATTAGGTCACATTTAACAAACCGAGTGCTTATGTTATCTCATGCAGTAGTCACTCCAGCCTTTAGAAACAGGGCTGCCTGCTCCTTGATGAAGGGAATGGGTCTGGTGCTCACCACCTGCCCGAGGTGGCTCAGGAAGCCAGCGGACAGAGACAGCATATGAAACCAGACGATTCCAAGGCCTTGGCTTTCTCTACAGCAGAATGCTCACATGTTGATTTACAATGTGTTACCCACTTCCATGGACCAAAATTTTTTTTCTTTTGAGGGCATCTCTCATATTTATTGATCAAATGGTTGTTAACAACAATAAAATTCTGTATAGGGGAGTCAATGCTCAATGCACAATCATTAATCCACCCCAAGCCTAATTTTCGTCAGTCTCCAATCTTCTGAGGCATAACAAACAAGTTCTTACATGGAGAACAAATTCTTACATAGTGAATAAGTTCTTACATGGTGAACAGTGCAAGGGCAGTCACCACAGAAACTTTCGGTTTTGCTCATGCATTATGAACTATACACAGTCAGTTCAAATATGAATACTCATTTGGTTTTTATACTTGATTTGTATGTGGATACCACATTTCTCTTTATTATTATTATTTTTAATAAAATGCTGAAGTGGTAGGTAGATACAAGATAAAGGTAGAAAACATAGTTTAGTGTTGTAAGAGGGCAAATGTAGATGATCAGGTGTGTGCCTGTAGACTATGTGTTAATACAAGCTAGACAAGGGCAATAAAACATCCACATATGCAGAAGATTTCTCTCAGAACAGGGGGGGTGAGGTTCTAAGCCTCACCTCTGTTGATCCCCAATTTCTCACCTGATGGCCCCCTTGCGACTGTGCCTGTCTTAGGTTGTTCCTCCCTTGAGGAATCTTACCCGTCTCTGGCTAACCAGTCATCTTCCGGGGCCATACAGGGAAATGTAAAGTTGGTAAGTGAGAGAGAAGCCTTATTGTTTGAAAAGGTTAGCTTTTTACTTCTTTGCATATTTATGCCCTGTGGCTTCTATGCCCAGCATTTGTCTTGAGGTATCTTTACCACTTGGAAGAATTATGATACTCGGTAAATTTGATATGTGGCACAAATTCTATTTAAGGGTTGTAATTAGGAAGGAAGAAGAAAAGCTATAGAAGTAACAGGCGGAAGAAAACATGGGAAGATTGATTATTTCTTTGGCATATCTTCTTGTAGAGTAACTTCAGCATGAATAGGTTTTAAGCTACTACTTAAATTGCGCACACACATTAACATAATAGGAGTATAGTTACATAACCAAAGCATACCTGTAATTACCAGCCATCTCCAGTGAAACCAAGAAAACCAGTTAGGCAGCTTAGGCATTTGTGAAAACTTATCTATGATATGGTGGATATTGTCCAACTGAACTTGAACAGTCTGAGAGAAATCAGACAAATTAAAACAACCCATTCCTGGGGAATGTTCACATCCCTTATGTTCTTTTAACAGTAAATAGTCTGTAGTTGTAAGATTTTGGAGCGCTACAATTTGCACTTCTCCAAATTCTTGGTTGAGTTCCAACAGTATAGATCCAGTCAAATTTGTTGTTTTACTGTATGCACAGGCCAGCTTAGATATCTCCTTCATTCCCATGGAAAGTCCAGGAGCTGGTGGGATGAGTGCATCTACAGCTGTAGCAGTGCGTGGATCTTTGTTGGGTTTTTTTGATGATCATCTTCTGGCATGAGTCTTCCAGAGAGTGCTGATGTTGGAAGTTCTCTTTCATATCGTATCTTAGTTCATTTTCGGGGTAGCCCAATTAGGCTTTGATCCTCTGTATAAACACAAACAGACCCTTTGCCTACACTTTGATATGCCCTTTATACTCTTGTGTAGAACTCATTGGAGGTCACCACACAGGAACTGCCCTTTTTTTGTTTTGTATTGTTTTGTTTTTGGTATCACTAATCTACACTTACATGACGAATATTATGTTTACTAGGCTCTCCCCTATACCAGGTCTCCCCTATAAACCCCTTTACAGTCACTGTCCATCAGCATAGCAAAATGTTGTAGAATCACTACTTGCCTTCTCTGTGTTGTACAGCCCTCCCTTTTCTCCTACCCCCCCATGCATGTTAATCTTAATACCCCCCTACTTCTCTCACCCCCTTATCCCTCCCTACCCACCCATCCTCCCCAGTCCCTTTCCCTTTGGTACCTGTTAGCATGGACCAAATTTTTATACCCGTAATTCAGGATATGTCCTTCCCAACTGCCAGAATAAACATACGGTTAATAACAAGGATTTTCTGGTTGAGGATGGATTAAATCTTTGGGTGGAAAACAGTGGGATCCTATCAGAAGGCTAATATGAAGGCTGGTGAAAGCTTTCTTTTCCTACAACAGAACACACCCCTGAACTGGTAGAGACCCTCAGTCTTGTTTTAGAAAGGCGAACCATTAGTATAAGTGGTGGAACTATTTTGATAAACATAATTAGCTCCTACCTTTCTTTAATACTGTCTGAAATTTTGAAATGAATTAAATAAAACTGAAGATACATTAAAGCAGTGGCAATTTTAGAAAGTAAGTCATTTGGATTTAAGATAGACTCCCACAACTTGGATTTTCTGTTATCAGTGTGATTATTTACTATTTGTACAAGGTTTCTCTGTGTGGGGAGAATACAGAGCATGTTGAATACCAAACTTGTACACTTGCTTTCATAGTGGAAGTTGAAAGAGGGGGAAAAACAAAAACAAAAACAAAAAACACAACTTCCTGAATATATGAAAAAAGGAATAGTGACTGACTTGTGAAAAAAAAGCAGTATTTCTTACTCCTGGCTAGACTTTATCCGAGACTTCCTCAGTTATTCAGAAAACTGGTCAACTTTGAGTTCCAAATATTTTTCTTGGCTACCATGAGGCGAAAATGGGATACCAGGAAGGAATTCCCTTTCGTGGGTAAGTGAGACCGTAAGCTATCACATCAGGAATCTATCACATAAATTCATCCTGTGAAACAAACTAAATTCCATTTTACATATTTTCTTGAAATCATTTCCATGAATCTTTTCTTTGAATGTACCACTAAGTCAAAAACTGATGTATTTTTAGAACTAATACACTCTACTCCTAGTGATATTTCAGCTCTAAGTTCTTGAAACACAATATGACAAAAATGATGTTGCTCCTAGTCCTTGAAGTTCTGCATTCATTGTATTTAAAGTTTTAACTGTATCTGCCAAATACACTGAGCTCCCCTGAAATTGATCTTTTTAGAAGTCTGAAGCAGTTGGTCTTTTCCCTAGTGTTCCAAAAATAGGGCAATGGCATCTTTCAGCTCATAAATCTGTGCATGCTTATATCTCTCTGTTAACGAATAATCCGCAATGTGCAAAAAAAAGGATTTTGCAATCAATATGAAAATGTTCACAGAGCAATGAAAATAACCTGATTTTGACTTATTTTTTATGCAATTGACCATCTTATGGTTGAAACTGAAGTACTGTAGTGAGGTCACAATACAGGGACTTCTGAGCAAGTGCTTAACAAGTGAATGACACAGAGTGTCCCAATAAAAGTGCAGTTTTTCTGTTTAAATAATCAACATTTTTTATTTTGAACCCAGATTTTGAGAATATGAACTCTAATAAATGTATGAGTTTATACGTATATGTGTGCACATGTATACATATGGGTGTGACATAGCTTCAAATAATCATCAGCATCAGTGGTGGTCTCCAGACTTTGATCAGCAGCCGTTCTTCCTTATGAGAATATGCACCCTGTCAAAGATAATTCCTTTCAGCAGTAGTGTATTCAAAAGGAGGTGTGTCTATGAAAAGACTGCAGACTAAGGAGGTGATGGATGTGTTTATTACTTTGATTGTAGGGATGGTTTCATTGCTGTATGCATATATTCAAACCCATCAAATGATATGCATTAAAAATTATCAGTTTGTCTATCAATTATCCCTCAAGGAAGCTGTTAAAAAAATAATCAGACACTTAAAAAAACCTAATACTAAAAAAGGACAATTTAATTTATTTTGCAAGACCATGATATTTTTTTGCTAAGTCATTAATCCAGTGATTAACTCTAGAATGTGCAAAAAATACATATTCTGGTAATTCTTCATCATAATGTTTTGATATTGCCCAGGAGCAATGCTTTTGTGACAGTTTTTTCAGTGGTATGAAGTTTACCTTGTGATTGGTAATTAAAAAAGCAGTAACAACATAAACTTTAATAGCCTTTAAGGTTCCCAATAATCATTTCCAATAATGTCCAACTGGGTATGCTCCACAATATTGTACCAAGCAGGAAATAATGTTTGCATGAATTTTAAATCAAACACTCAGGTTGTGAGGATTCCACTTTGATGATATTGCTCAGCTTCTTTAACAAACCCAGATAAGTGGGTATCTTCAAAGAGAGGTCTAGCTAACCATCAGTTTCATTTCTTCTATATGGAAACGGTAGCTAAATCTCCCAGCCTCCTTCTGGCCTCATCCTAAGGCGAACTTCCTACCCACTGTACAGCTCGCTTTGAGGGTTGGCCTATATAAATCTCCCATATGAGATCCTATATGTGATCTTTTCTTGCTGATTAGAAGGTAGAGGGCTTCATGGTAAACTTGAGGGCCAAGTGTTGCCATAAAATGGAAAGACCCCTTCTCTAAACTGCTCCTGGGAATAGAGCAACACAGAAGAGCTGTTCCAACAGGAACACCCTGGCTCTACCTTTAAATAAATCCCATAGGAGCACACCTGCCCCTGAGGCTTTGTGTCCAGCAGTGCAAAAGAGCTTCCTCTTTCTGATGAATATATAATATTTAATGCTACCAAGATTGTGTCAGCACTGACTGTTACAAATGAAGGCAGGATCCTAAAACTTTGTCTGGGAGTATCAAAATAAGGTAAAACCCAGAAATTTGTCCTTCTACACCCCTATTAGGCACCTTTGGAATCACAATCTGATGGCTCTAATTCTACTTTTGGAAGGTAGCACTCTAACACATGTATTTAAAACCATGTAGATCATTGGTTTCCAAATGGGTTAGAATCATCTGGGGATCTTTTAAATTTTCTAAGGCACAGACCACAGCCTAGGACAATTATATCATAATCTTTGGGGCTGGGAATCAGCCTTCAGAGTTTGTGGTGAATCTGAATCTGCAGACAAATTGGGAGCCACTCACAATTATTTAAGAATTTTAATAAGGTTATCATGCAAACTTCTCAACAGGGGTTTTATTCAACCTAGATTCATATTAGAGGATGCTCAGTAAAACAAATAGCATTATTTTAATTCAAAGATGATAGAAGTTCTAAAAATTTAACATAAACAAAAAGCACTGAATATAAGTTAATTATAATCTTCCCAACCCATAACCACTGTAAATACATATAGATATTTTAGATATTTTCAACCAATCTAAATACTAAAAGAGTGTGAGTATATGCATGTGCTTTTTTACTGACCACTCTATTTTATAGTCTTTTTCTTTTAACAATATCAAATCAGAGAAACTTTATTATTAAATGTTGTTTCAGGTTTACTGTCAAATGTGGCCCTATTCTATAGTCTTTTTCAAAAGCTCTTCTGGACAATGATACCATTTTCTTTTTTATGTATATATTTATTGATCAAATGGTTGTTAACAACAATAAAATTCTGTATAATGCACAATCATTAATCAACCCCAAGCCTAATTCTCAACAGTCTCCAATCTTCTGAAGCATAATGAACAAGTTCCTACATGATGAACAAGTTCTTACATAGTGAATAAGTTCTTACATGGTAAACAGTGCAAGGGCAGTCATCACAGAAACTTTCGGTTTTGATCACACACCATGAACTATAAACAATCAAGTCAGATATGATTATTCATTTGATTTTTATACTTGATTTATATGTGAATCCACATTTCTCCCTTATTATTATTATTATTTTTTTAATAAAATGCTGAAGTGGTAGGTAGATGCAAGATAAAGGTAGAAAACATAATTTAGTGCTGTAAGAGGGCAAATGTAGATGATCAGGTCTGTGCCTATAGACTAAGTATTAATCTAACCTACACAAGGGCTACAAAACATCCATGGATGCAGAAGATTTCTCTCAAAACAGGGGGGATGAGGTTCTAAGCCTCACCACTGTTGATCCCCAATTTCTCACCTGATGGCCCCCCTGCGACTGTGCCTGTCTTAGGTTGTTCCTCCCTTGAGGAATCTTACCCGTCTCTGGCTAACCAGCTGTCTTCCGGGACCATACAGGGAAATGTAAAGTTGGTAAATGAGAGAAAAGCAATATTGTTTGAAAAGGTTAGCTTTTTACTTCTTTTAAGATTTATGCCCTGTAGCCTCTATGCCCAGCATTTGTCTTGAGGTATCTTTACCACTTGAAAGAATTATGATACTCGGTAATTTTCTATATGACGCATGAATTCTACTAAAGGGCTGTAATTAGGAAGGAAGAAGAAAAGCTATAGAAGTAGCAGATGGAAGAAAACATGGGAAGATTGATTTCTTTGACATAACTTCTTGTAGAGTAACTTCAGCATGGATAGGTTTTAACAAACTACTAATTAAACTGCATACACACATTAACAGAATAGCAATACAAATACATAACAAAAGCAGACCTACAATTACCAGCCATATCCAGAGAAACCAAGAAACCAGTTGGGCACCCTAGGCATTTGTGAAAACTTATCAATGATATGATATCTAACTGAATTAGAATATTTTGAGAAAAATCAGACAAATTAAAACAACACATTCCTGGGAACTGTTCACATCCCATATGTTCTTTTAACAGTAGATAGTCTATAGTCACAAGAAGTTGGAGCGCTGCAACTTGCACTTCTCCTAATTCTTGGTTGAGTTCCAACAGTATAGATCCAGTCAAATTTGTTGTTTTACTGTATGCACAGGCCAGCTTAGATATCTCCTTCTTCATTCCAATGGCAAGTCCAGGAACTGGTGGGATGAATGCAGCTACAACTGCAACAGCACCAGGATCTTTGTTGAAGTTTTTTGATGATCATCTTCTGGAATGACTCTTCCAGACAATGTCGATGTTGGAAGTTCTTCTTCATATCGTATCTTAATTCGTTTTCTGGGTAGCCAAATTAAGCTTTGATCCTCTGTATAAACACAAACAAACCCTTTGCCCACACTTTGATACGACCTTTATACCATTGTGAAGAACCTATTGGAGACCACCACACAGGAACTGCTTTTTTTTAAGAGAAAGAAATATTATCAGAAAAATGTACTTCCATAGTTGATCATCCAACACCGTTTAAAAGATCAAAATTAAGGATATATAAAGCATGCATTAATCATTGATTTGCAGTTAATTTTATCCTATCAGGGAGTAATCCCCCTCTTTTTTGCCATCATTAATCTCCAATTACATGAAGAGTATTATGTTAACTAGGCTCTCCCCTACACCAAGTCCCCCCCACAAACCCCATTACAGTCACTGTCCATCAGCATAGCAAAATGTTGTAGAATCACTACTTGTCTTCTCTGTGTTGCACAGCCCTCCAGTTTCCCCCACCCCCCACATTATACATGCTAATCATAATACCCCCTTTCTTCTTCTCCACCCTTATCCTTCCCTACCCTCCCATTATCCCCAGTCTCATTCCCTTTAGTAAATGTTAGTCCCTTCTTGGGTTCTGTGATTCTGATGCTGTTTTGTTCCTTCAGTTTTTCCTTTGTTCTTATACTCCACAGATGAGTGAAATCATTTGGTATTTCTCTTTCTCCGCTTGGCTTATTTCACTGAGCATAATACCCTCTAGCTTCATCCATGTTGTTGCAAATATTAGGATTTGTTTTCTTCTATGGCTGAGTAATATTCCATTGTGTAAATGTACCACATCTTCTTCATCCATTCATCTACTGATGGACACTTAGGTTGCTTCCATTTCTTGGCTAATGTAAATAGTGCTGCGATAAACATAGGGGTGCATCTGTCTTTTTCAAACTGGAGTGCTGCATTCTCAGCATAAATTCCTAGAAGTGGAATTCCTGGGTCAAATGGTAAGTCTATTTTGAGCATTTTGAGGAACCTCCATACTGCTTTCCACAATGGTTGAACTAATTTACATTCCCACCAGCAGTATAGGAGGGTTCCCCTTTCTCCATAACCTCACCAACATTTGTTGTTGTTTGTCTTTTGAACGGCAGCCATCCTTACTGGTGTGAGGTGATATCTCATTGTGGTTTTAATTTGCATTTCTCTGATAACTAGCTATGTGGAGCATCTTTTCATGTGTCTGTTGGCCATCTGTATTTCTTTTTTGGAGAACTGTCTGTTCAGTTCCTCTGCCCATTTTTTAATTGGGTTATTTGCTTTTTGTTTGTTGAGGTGTGTGAGCTCTTTATATATTTTGGATGTCAAGCCTTTATCGGGTCTGTCATTTATGAATATATTCTCCCATACTGTAGGGTACTTCTTTGTTCTATTGATGGTGTCCTTTGCTGTACAGTAGCTTTTCAGCTTGATATAGTCCCACTTGTTCATTTTTGCTTTTGTTTTCCTTGCCCAGGGAGATATGTTCATGAAGAAGTCGCTAATGTTTATGTCCAAGAGATTTTTGCCTATGTTTTTTTCTAAGAGTTTTATGGTTTCATGACATACATTCAGGTCTTTGATCCATTTTGAATTTACTTTTGTGTATGGGGTTTGACAGTGATCCAGTTTCATTCTCTTACATGTAGCTCTCCAGTTTTGCCAGCACCATCTGTTGATCATTTCCCCATTGTATGTCCATGGCTCCTTTATCGCATATTAATTGACCATATATGTTTGGGTTAATGTTTGGAGTATCTAATCTGTTCCACTGGTCTGTGGCTCTGTTCTTGTGCCAGTAACAAATTGTCTTGATTACTATGGCTTTGTAGTAGAGCTTGAAGTTGGGGAGCGAGATCTTCCCCACTTTATTCTTCCTTCACAGGATTGCTTTGGCTATTCGAGGTCTTTGGTGTTTCCATATGAATTTTTGAACTATTTGTTCTAGCTCGTTGAAGGATGTTGTTGGTAATTTGATAGGGATTGCATCAAATCTGTATATTGCTTTGGGCAGGATGGCCATTTTGACTATATTTATTCTTTGTAGCCAAGAGCATAGGATGAGTTTCCATTTGTTAGTGTCCTCTTTAATTTCTCTTAAGAGAGTCTTGTAGTTTTCAGGGTATAGGTACCATTTTCTTTTTTATAATTATTTCTCTTCTATCTGCCCTTAAAGAACTTTGTCTTTGGGACAAAGAAAGGTGACATCATTCCAGGTGAATTTTCACATGTTTGTCTGCTTAAGTGAGAACTAGGTATTTTTCTCTCAGTTCAAATCAGAAATTTAACAGTGTTCCTGCAATTAGCTGCACCAGGGTCATTTGGAGAGATAGTTAAAGCATCTACGCACAGCGCCACCCCAGTTTCTGATTCACTCTTTTCCAGAGGTGGGGGTGGGGCCTGAGAATTTGCATTCCTAACAAGCTGCCTGCCAGCTAATGTCTGTGCTGCTGGTTAGGGAACCACACTTTGATGCTATTTTAGGGAAGACCCTCCTTTTACCACTTCCTCAGTTTTACTCTGTTTCACCTCTATGTGAAAACAGTTTACATTTGTTGCTGGCTTCATAAACACCCATTTATGGTTAGAAGTTTCCAAATACATCATGGAAATATTTAATTTCTCCCAAACTGACTTAGACTGAGAGCTCAACTTCTGAATAATAGCTCAAAGTTGCTGATATTTATCTTAAATATAAATAAAATAAAGCCTCCTCATATGTCCAAGGGATAAGTTAGAGTAACTCAACTCTCTTCATCCTTGAAAGAAACAAAATGATACTGCTTTTTGCTCCAGCAGGAAGTCAGGGGGAGATGAACAGGAAGAAGATGGCTTTGTCCGGGTGCTTGCTTACATTCTACACATTCTGTGCAAGCTGTTCAGGCAGGATGGGGAGTGGGAATATAGATAACAGAATGGTCAGAACAGGCTAGTTCCAAATGGAGGAGAAATTGACCCAAACTTCCCTCAAAATCCATTAACAGAGTAAAAATCACACCTCTGTCATTAGCATTGTAAAAAAAATCACACCTCCCGGTGTGTGACAGCGCCCCTGGGGACCGAATGTGGCTACGAATCCTGCGCCCAGCGGGAGGGCGGAGCGAGCCCCGAACTCCAGGAAGGCTCCGCCTACTCCCTCTGGAAGCTCACCTCCCTTGGTGACTGCCCATCTCCGGGTATATAAAAACGGCTCCCTCTTGTCCCTTGGTTTACCTCTTCCGGGGCTTCTCACAGCCCCGCTCTTGGCCCTATACTCTTCCCTTTTTCTATAATCTTGTTTTCCAAATACAGTCTTAATGCTCAATGGCTTTTTGTGTTCATTCTTGAACTTTTTTCCCACAGTGAGATCCCAGAGCTTGTCCCCATTCACACTGCCATCCAAATCCTGAGTGAGGCATTTACCGTAATTTTGAGACCTCGAGGAAAAAAGAAACTCTTGTAGCTTCTATGGCAAAATGTTTCTGTTATTGCAGAATATTTTTGGACATCCACCTGGGAAAAGCAAATTCCTGCCAAGTTGCAGATTTAAGATGAGCTGTGTTTCCTTCTGATGCAACCTTTAAAAACCTTTTTCTTTTCAAGTGCTAATTCCTCCAGTAGAGATAATCTGTTCTCTTTTATGTCTCCTCCTTGGGCCATACGTTTCAAAGATTAATATAATATGGATTACAAACCTGTGTGTCTTGCTTAATTCAAAATACTTAGGATATTATTTCTGGCTTGGGTATTTTGGGAAAATTTATATCTAGGAGGTTTAGAATGCTCACTTATCAGAGATGTATTGCTGCATGTCTGGTCCTGGCAGTTTGCCCACATTCCTAGAAGGTCATTAATAAAGGCTACAATTGCTCCTACATTCAGATTTTCTTCTATACTGATTCAGGTGTAGCAGCCGTCATTTTACACTGTCGTGGATCATTAAGAAGTTTCACCTAGCAAACTATTAAAAGATGCTCTATTCCTCTTTAGGTTAGACCTGTTCTTCTACCCTAACTCACTTACCTTTCAAATTAGATTTTTTTTAAACAGATGATATCTGGGGTAAAATATTTTAATAAACATCTCAGAATGCAGTAAGTAATGGTTTCAACTCTAGTTCCTTTGTGACTTAAAAATCAGGTATTTAGAAAATGCCTTCAGCAAGAGTACAGTTTGGGATTTATTTTATGGCACAGATTAAATTATTGCTAGCTTACTTCTTTCAGTTGAAATGCATAATTGATATTTTACAGCAAGTTTAGATTCGTCGTTACATTTTCTTCTTTATTTAATTTTCAAAGTTACTTAAAGCCATCTAAGCCCTAGTATTTTTACATCACAAACCATAAATCACATTAAGTGTTGGAGTCAGAGAGCTCTAAGACTACATTTAAATAAAAATCACTGTAAACCTGCAGTTTATCTAGCCATGTTACAGGCTGTCCCCTAACAATAAATAACCTCAAAAGTTTCACAGCAGTTTTGTCAGAACAGCCACAATTCCACAATAGGAAAGAATGCAACAAATGATTAAATTATAAAGCATATGAAAATTCTACTCTTGCTACTCCATTAGAAGATGTTGTGGTTTGGGGCTTTATAGTAGAATTTTAAGACCATAAATTCTTCAAATATCATTTTATAAGCATCACCTTGAAAATATATTCATTTTAAAGAGTTTTTAAAGAACATGACAATGTCTATTTGTGGGGAGGGAAAGTTATAATGCTTCCATCTGAGACTACGGGAAGCACATGATCTAAAAACCATTATCTGTCTCCTCATGAGTGACTAGTATGGTAAAAAGTAAAACTTCATATTGAAACAGAATCCTTTACAAGATACCGTGCATCACTGGAATAACACATAAGCAACAAATAATCACATAATTGCATTTTAAGGAAGTTCTGTTTTCTCCTTGTTCATTTAAAAGTAGCAAAGGAAAAACAACAAAATAACCTAATAAGTAAGTAACTTAATATCCAAACCATAACTTAATATTCAAACAGGGTTGGATTTTTTAGAGGGAGTGCAGTAGGACACATAAGTGTAGTTAGCTCTCCAGCAACACAGATGTGCTGGCCCTTGGCTGTGTTACAACAGGCAACTCATTAACCTCACTAAGTCTCAATTTCTTCAACTTTTGAACCACAATAATAACGTGGTTAATAAGACCTAATGCATGTTACCTGTCAGAATTACCTTGAAGTGCTGTATGTAATAGTAGTAACTCTGTTGGGGTGAAATTAAATGATGTATGTACAGCACCGCCCCTGGCTGTTGATCCATGGCAGGTTTGGTATGTATTTGGGATGTGTGATGTGAATATATGTACAAGAAAGTTGCCTGTCTTATTCACTTCAGTGATATCCCCAGCACTCAGAACATGTGTGCTGTGTAGTATATGCTCCATAACACTTACAGGGGTGCATGTGTTCTGTGCCTACATGCATGTGATCAAGGCATTTCTAAGATGTGTTGAGCTAGTGAATGTGCCAAGCTATTGCTGAGTAGAAACTAAGAGAAAATAAAGGAAGATTTCAATATAAAGGTTTCACCAGATTTACAGGACACTCGGTTCAATTTTAATTTCAGGTAAATGATGAATTTTTTATTGTAAGTATGTCTTAATAATGCATGACACACTAAAAAAAATTGTTAACCTGAAATTAAAATTGGACTGCATGTCTTATATTTTATCTGGCAACCCCAACATGAAGACAAAGAAGGTAAAAACTCTCAGTAATCAAGAAAAAAGTCATCTATGTGTAATCAAAAAGTAATAATAATAATAAAAATAATGCACACTTAGCATAACTTTTGCCCCTTCCCCAGCTCCTTGTAGTACAGCCATAGTGGTCTTGTTTCAATTTCTGGAAAGTAGAAGATTTTTGTCTCATGATAGGTTATTTGTGATTTCATCTACCTGGAAGGAACCCCACCTGCTCATCTCCAAACACGTCATCCTTAGACAGCTCAGCATCTCAGGCTCCAGGACACTTTCCCTGACCTAGAGTCCCCCACCCCCCCACCTTCCTGCTCCCCACCCCAGGCTTACTGTTATGCTCACTCAAACAGTGCAGTTCACTTTTTTCAGAGCACTTAGCTCATTCTGCAACTATGAATTAATTAATTCAATTACAGCATCAATATCTGTCTCCTCTACTACATGGTAAACTCTGACAACTCTTTCTGTCTCTCATCTGTAACCACATATTCAGCATACTGGATCACACATTCAATATGAAACTGTACTTCACTTCAAAAGAAGGCTGCTGAGCATTGAGATAAAGGCATGGTTATGGCTGCCAGGCATTTGTAGGACCTACTCAGCAAACCCCTCAGCCCATCATACTTTGATTTTGCATCTTTAGGACATGTATTTAAACTCTCTGGGCCTCTTTGGTTTCTTAAAGTTGGAACTAACAACATTTCATCGTAGTGTTCTGAGGATTTAAAAAAATGTTTGCATTTCACATACTGCATGAATCTAGCCAATGTTCAAGAATAGGCAGCAAGGACAGTAAAAACAGTAACTGAGAGGTAAAGCTAATAAGTAATGATTACAATTTAAGAGACAATTTACTTCTGATGTTGCTCACGGAAGGCTTTTCCTAGGAGGTGAGACTTCAGCTAGGTTGTGAAACAGGGGTGGTGGTTGGGGAGATACTGGGAGGGGTTGGTGCAGTTATACCAGGCACCGCCCTGCAGCTCAAAAGTTAACACTCTGAATTTTCAGTCTCTGTGGCTTAAGAACTCAAAATATAGTCCATTAACATCACTTGGGAACTGGTTAAAAACGCAGTATCTGTATCCCACACATTCTTAAATTACTGGATCAAACTTGGACTTTAACAAGATTCCCCAGGTGTCTGTGTGTACATCAATGTTTGGGGCAGTGCTTCACAGACATGGGTATAAAGTGCACTTGCCAGACCAGTAGCATCAGCATCATTTCGGACCTCATCACAAATGCAGATTTCCAGACCTACTGTATTCGTCTACTTTGGCTGTCATAACAAAGTACAAAATTCTACCTCTCACAGTTCAGGAGGCTGAAAAGTCCAAGGTGAAGTTGCCAGTGACAAAGATGTCATTACAAGGTGGCTTCTCCTGGCCAGTAGGGAGCTGCCAGCTCTGTGTGCCCATATAACCTCCTCTCTGCGCTGGGCAGCAGGGCTCCCCAGCATTTCCTTCTGTAAGAGCACTAACCCTACGACCTTCCATGCCCATCTAGGCCCCAACCTCAGGACCTCACTGACCTGATGCCTTCCCAAGGCCTCTCCCTCCAAATACCATTGCATTGTGGCTTAGGGATTCAATCCTTAATGTGACTTTGAGAGGGACATACTCAGTCTACAACACCTGCTTAATAAAAAACCCTGCAGTAGGACTTAGACAAAGCCCAGTATAGAGAATACAGAGGTTCCATGGCCAGAGTTCTCACCTGATCCTGGTCTGCCTACACACTGTGAACATGCAAGGCTCATGGGCACAGGCTTGCACACATGTGGGCAATGAGTTATTGATTACTGACCATATAAGGAGTTATGCCCAGTTTCATGGTTTCATGACTCTATATAAAGAGTCCTGCTCTGGGGCTGCAAGGTGGTGGACAGGCACAGAGGCAGAGGCCAGATTGCTGCAGGCAGACATGCCCAAGGTGGACTCCCGCTCTCTTCCCCCTCGGGGATAGTCACTTTGCAGTGTCTGTGAGTCTAATGCTGTTTTGTTCCTCCTGTTTTGCTTTGTTTTTATATTCCACAAATAAGTGAAATCATATGTATTTGCCTTTCTCCACCTGGCTTATTTCACTGAGCATAATACCTTTAGATCCATCCATGTTGTTGCAAATGTCAGGTTTTCTTTTCTTTTTATGGCTGAATAATATTCCACTGTGCATATGTACCACTTCTACTTTATTCATTCATCTACTGATGGACACTTAGGTTGTTTCCATATCTTGGCTATTGCAAACAGTGCAGCAATAAACATAGGGGTGCATATGTCTTTTTGAATCAGGGATTTTGTTTTCTTTGTGTAAATTCCTAGGAGTGGAATTTCTGGGTCAAATGGTATTTCTATTTTTACTTTTTGGGGGAACTCCATACTGCTTTCCCCAGTGGTTGCATCAATTTGCAGTCCCACCAACATGTATGAGGGTTCCTATTTCTCTGCACACTTGCCAGCATTTGTTATTTTTTGTCTTTTGAATAGTGGCCATTCTAACTGGTGTGAGGTGATATCTCATTGTGGTTTTAATTTGCATTTCTCTGATGACTAGTGATGTGGAGCATCTTTTTATGTGCCTGTTGGTCATCCATATTTCTTCTTTGGAGAAGTGTCTGTTCAGGTCATCTGCCCACTTTTTGATAAGGTTATTTGTTTTTAGGGTGTTGAGGTGTGTGAGTTCTTTATATATTTTGAATGTTAACCCCTTGTCAGATATGTCATTTATGAATACATCCTCCCATACAGTAGGATGCCTTTTTGTTCTACTGATGGTTTACTTTGCTGTACAGAAGCTTTTTAGCATGATGTAGTCCCATTTGTTCATTTTTTATTTTGTTTACCTTGCCCAAGGAGATGCGTTCAGGAAAAAGTTGCTCATGTTTATATTCAGGAGATTTCTGCCTATGTTTTCTTCTATGAGTCTTATGGTTTCATGACTTACATTCAGTTCTTTGATCCATTTTGAATTTACTTTTGTGGATGGGGTTGGACAATAAACCAGTTTGATTCTCTTACGTGTAGCTGTCCAGTTTTGCCAACACCAGCTGCTGAAGAGGCTGTCATTTCCCTATTGTATATCCATGCCTCCTTACCATATATTAATTGGCCATATATGTGTGGGTTTATACCTGAGCTCTCTGTTCCATTGATCTATGGGTCTCTTTTTATGTCAGTACCAAATTGTTTAGATTACTGTGGCTTTGTAGTAGAGCTTGAAGTTGGGGAGTGTAATCCCCCCAAGCTTTGTTCTTTCTTCTCAGGTTTGCTTTGACACCTCCAGGTGATTCTGAAGAACTCTAAATATTAAACCACTGCCTGAATGTAGAAATCACCTCCGTGCTTCCGTAGTGCTGATGCCAGGTCTGGTTAAGGTCTGGTGACTTTACAATGCAGTCAAGTTTAAGGACCATTAATAAGAGAGATTTTCTGCCCAAATATATAAAATATATCCCAAACTATTCAATACATTTTTCCACTGGTTGAGAATTTTTCTAGACAGCAACAGAAGTAGGCAATAATCATGCACTGATGGAGACACTATGTGTCCTGTGTAAGTAATGCCTGCAGCAGCCACGTCATTGTGTCATTTGCTGGGAGAAGGTACTTTAAATACTAGGACCCTCTGCATACTTAGCCTTCAGGTTGCATGACTATTTTTGTATGTCCAAGTGAGAAATTCTATCATCCTTTTATTTAGGAGACTTTTGTTTTGACCTGTGGTATAATTGATTCCTTTCAAAAATTATGTTTTATAAGCGAGTCCTGCTGAGTTTAAAGTAAAATGCACATGGGATCACAATCGCCTCAGGTAATTTCTATCTTAGATATAGTTCTGCCCAGTGCTTTAAGGATATACAAACAAGAAAATAAAAAATGACCCTTTAGGAATTTTTTTAATTGAAAATAAATAAGCTTCCAGTGGCAGAATTCCCTGGGATGCCTAGACTTTTTGAAGGCATTCGTTTTTCTGATGTCAGCAACTAAGATCATAAAATCACATTGATGACTTTGATACAGGAACAAAATGGCGGAAGTAGTAAAAGCTGAGAAGTGGTTTACAGTCTGTGTTCATGTTTTCATACAGGCCTCCTTTCTGAGTTCTAAGAAAGCCATAAAACATATCTATCTGTCCCCCTTTCCTGATAAACAAAGCAAAGCAAAGCATGCTTAACATTACAGAAATCTTTTTGTTATGAAGATAATTCCTCCTTTAAGAACCAGAGACTTCTAAGAGTCTGTTTTAGGAACAACCTTCTCTTGCCTCCTCATCCGCCCTTCCCTTGACTTAGGCTATAGGCATGTGAAATAAACAGCTGCAGTGTAAAGTGTCTTCAGAAACTCTGCGTGATACAGACCAGTGTCATCACCAATATGAATCCTGCCATCAGTGACTTGTCTGCAAAGACCTCTTACTTTGTGGTTCCCATTTCATTTTGGATTTCCACTTGTGTTTGTTTAAAGCTACTGCTAACCCTATGATTGTGCATAGATCTCATCCAGTCAGCTGTAGCCCCACTAAAATAAATACAGGGCCATTCAAGAATTGTAGTAAAGATCTGTGTTTTCAGGTAGGACCAGGAGATTTTTAGCCACAAAAATAGACATGCTTGGAAGCTATTTGATGATGCAGAAACCACAAGAAAAGCCTAGCTAATATATGTTAAATTCAAACTGATTAACTTTTATTGAACCCTCACTAGATATAAATACTACATGGGGTTTTATTCAGTTCTCTGTCCTTAGCATCATATTCAAAGTTAGATAAGAAACTGGTCCAACCATTGATCCAGTAACTGCTGGGATAAAGCAGGAGAGTTAATGGGAAAACCCTGAGCCTAGCCCAGCAGGAATGTCGAACAAGGTCAGTTCATTCAAGCTGACACGGAATTGAGACTCCAAAGCCTGGGCATGGAGAAAGGTGGGCAGGGTGGAAGGATGGATGGGTGGGATCCTGTGACGAGTGGTCAGCCTCAGGGGCTAGCATTTTCATGTGCTTTGAGAAATATGAGTTTATTCGTATTGTCTGTTAGCTGGACTGCTTTTCCCTAATTCCTAACCTCAGAATTCTGAAGCCAACAGGCAGGGCCCTATTCCTGACCTTTGCTCTGGGACACAGTTACGTGACTTGGAAACAGTTTGATCCTTTTGGTTTATGCTTGTATGATTTAAGATTTGTTAGGAGCGTCTGAGGCAGTGCTCAGTCTAGGGCTGATTGCTTCCCTCTATTGAGGCAAGACCTCCCTGGGTTCTGTACCTGATGCCTCATGAATTGTGAGTCTTGCTGGTAGGAATGCACTATTCCCAGCTCTATGTGAGTGTGGACACTACCCCCTCTACTATTTGAGATGCTTCTTCCCTTGGCCTCTGGATGACTCTGCTCACACATGCGGTGACCCTGCTGTAGACATCTGGGATTCTCCTCCTGTGCAGGGCTCACTTCTCTGGTTCTCTGTTCTATGAATGCCAGTCACTTTATCTCAGCCGTATCTCGCTCAACACAAAGAGGCTGCTGGGTCCACCTCAGTGCCTCCTCCCTGTGCCATGGCCTGGGACCTCTCTCAAGGCAGCCCTCTGGAGCTGATGCAGGGTTCACTTCATTTGCTGTCTGTCTGTGATGGTGAGCATATCAACTTGACTGGGTCACAGATGCATAGATATCTGGTTAACCATTATATGTGGTATGTGTGTGAGGGTGTTTCTGGATGAAATCAGCATTTGAATAGGCGGTCCAAAAAAAAAGTTTATCCTCCCCACTGTAGGTGGACATTATCCAATCAGTTGTGGGCCTGAATAGAACAAAAAGGCAGAGGAAGGGTGAATTTGGTCTCTGCACACCTGGCTCAGTGGGGACATCAGCATTCCGCTCCAGTTCCCAAGCCTTCCGCCTTGGCTTAGGACCTACATCATGTGCTCCAGGTCTCCCAGGCCTTTGAGCTACACCACCTTATTTCCAGGGCCTCCTGTGATAAAGCATGGGCCTTCTCAGCTCCCACACTCAGGTGAGCCAATACCTCGCAATAACATATCCATTCTCTTTCTCTCTATTTATATATCTTGGTGATTCTGTTTCTGTAGAGATCCCTGAATAATACGCCAACTCTGAACTCTGAGGGATCACTGTCTTTTGTTGCTCAATAATTAGGACAAGGAAAGCTGTTATTTTATGTATTTGGTTATTTTTAATTTAGTTAATTATTTTTTTTTCCAGGCAGGGGGTTAAATACAGCCCTAACTATTCCATTTGGCTGAAAGCAGAAATGTTACAGGTGAGCGTTTAGATGATATTCAGTATTTTACTTTTATAAATCTGCAATGAATACTCTTGCATGCATATTGTTTTTTGTTAGTAGAACATAATATTTCAGTGTAAACTTATAGATGTAGGGCTGCTGGGTCAAAGGTGATTGGCTAATTTTGTGAAGTCCTGCCATCTCCCCAATTAAGTTGCACTAATTTGTAACCTTGCATTTGAGAATGTCTATTTTCCTCCAGCCTCACTAACAAAGTATGTTGTTAAACTTGTGGAAGCCTGCCAATAGGAAAGGAAACACTCCCTCAGGGTGTCTTAGTTCGTGTTTCCCTGTTTTTCCTCAAGTTGAGCTATGGCTCACATGTTTAATGGTCACTTGTAAAGAATTCACTCTGTAGCCAGCCCCTCATTGTTTTGGCCAGTGTATCCTACCTATTCCAGTCTGTTTATATGTGCATACATGGACTTTAAAATCAACTTATCTCCATAAAATAATAATAAAAAACAAGTTCCCTGAAGTTTTGTTAGGATCACATTACCTCATGGGAACCTGACTCATTTTTAAGGTATTGATAAATATTCAGGGTGAAAAGTTAAAGAAAAACTCTTTGCCTCACTCATCACCTTGATATTTCACCATATCCGTATTTTTGGGGGAAGCATAATTACACACTTTAATTTTTGTCAAACCCTGACCTTTTATTGTATGTATAGACAGAGCCAATGTTCCCTGCATATATTTTCATGCAATGAGGATCTAAGGTAATCTCCATATAACTGAACAATGATGCCACTGACTATATGAATGACAAACAATAAAACACCGTGAATAAAGTGCTGAATTCCTTTTAGTGCTGAAAATGAATGGGCTTTATGCCTGCTCTTTTACTGTGCAGATGCTCTTTGAAAGAATGCATTGTGTTTAGAAGCCTGTGGGAAATTCATTTACTAAAAAAGAAAATGTTTAAGCTCATTACTATTAGTAGGAGACTTGGGTACAAAAGCATTCATAGAACAGTGCTCTCTTACTGTTGCTGACAGTTTTGCATTTCTGTTGGAATGGTAGTTAAGTTGGTGTCCAAAAAATGAGATTCTCAAGAAAGATGATTAAATTCAAAAATAGTTATTACTTGTACTTGCAAGAATTAAGCCAAAGTTTTGATTTTACCTTGATATCTTACTGTCTCTCTTAAGAATGCTAAGGAGGTTCTCATTGAGAGCACACACTTTTTTGCTACGCGAAACTGCAGAGTGGAGTGCCAAGAGTACAAAAAGACTCAAAGTAGGAGGAAGGCTTACTTGCATAGTATCATAATTATACTTCCTCACAGGGACAAATTATGGGGATAAGTTATGCCCTTTGAGCTAGGTTTTTTCTTATTATAGAGTCATATTAAATCATATCTTGGATTCAAGAACATATGCTACATAATTCACAAAAATATTTACAGAGCACTTTCTAAATGTCAGGCAGGCACTGACTGAACCACCACATCAACCAGCTCTGTCTACACATAGAGTGGGAAGTCAGAATATGACACACCTGAAATGTGTAACTATCCCAAGGAAAAAATACATGGACACACTAAAATAATCAGGTAAAGCAAAGACATTTAAGAAAACTAACTTGTGTGCTGGTCAGCACTAAAAAAAATCAACTTCATACAATATAATCAGGAAAATAATACAATTCTAAAATT
The DNA here is from genome assembly GCF_030020395.1 of Manis pentadactyla. Classification (NCBI taxonomy): domain Eukaryota; kingdom Metazoa; phylum Chordata; class Mammalia; order Pholidota; family Manidae; genus Manis; species Manis pentadactyla. The sequence goes on from NC_080020.1 coordinate 19,132,326, forward strand.
ATCCCAAATTTAAACTAATCTGAAATGGGACTTGTATTCTTTTCCAGTCAATGTTAGCTCCCAGGGGTAGGTTATATATATATACTTCCATATGGCACGCCAGGGGGAAAGGGAACCTATTTCTAAGGTAAGGAGGAACAGAAGGAAACAGCAGTATCACAGGTGAAAAACAAGAAAGAAATGCCTATATCCTGGACAGGGATTAAGAAATCATGTCCACACAAGAACCTAACAACCCAGTACATTTCTGTCCTGGGTTTTGAGAACTAGAAGGCATTCAACATGAAGAAATTAGGCAAGGCTCCACTCCTGAAGGCACACAGGGAAAAGGCTGTCAATGTTGGATGCAGGCAGCTAGCTCCAAAATTCCATCTCAAGTATGGTAGGAAGAGCAGGGCTCAGCCACTGAGAAGTAAAGCTGGAAGGAACAGAAGCCCTCCTCTGAGTTACAGGGCAGGTGCCCTTGCCCTGGGGAGGGCAGAGACCCTAACAGCACAGGAAGCCTGAGCACAGATGGGCCAGGTGAGCAGGCCTGCTGTCTCAGGGGAGTGCTGGGGAACCTGTCTGCCAGCCAAGCCCCAGTGGTGCCAGTACTTCCAGAGTAAGAGAAGTAAAGACCATTTCAAATCCCTCTCAGTTAATATAATTGCTTGTCTCTCACTGAAATGGATAAAGGAGGAGTTCCAGGAGGAAAAACTGATAATTTTGATGAACGGGGGTGGCTCAAGCAAATGTACATTAAGGCTAAACTAAAATACTGTTTATCAAGAAGCAGCAACATTTTAAGCAGCAGAAGCATCCTTTTTAGTAATAATTTCATTAGCACTTTAAAAAACTCTCCAGATTATAAATACTGGGTAACAATTATAAGAAGGTAGAAAAAAGTGAACATCATACCATTTGGTATCTTTATTTCATTTTATTTATATTCTAGAAAATGGATAAGATTCAAGGATATCAAGGCAGCAGTTCTATAAAAAAACCGATATTGAAGAGTAGCTTAAGTATATCAAAGATTATATTTTGAGAACATTTTTTACATAAAAACTCATTCAAAAATTGGTCAGAACTGTATCTCACTTTAAGCAGGAGAAACAGACATCTGTTCCTCATAGACCTCTCTGCTACTGAGTGAAAAAGAAAAAAAAATACACTTCGGTTATTATACACTATGGGTCTCTTATATTTTAAAAAAGATCTGACCATCTGTCACCAGATGCATTTTAATTTGGGAGTCATATTACTTTTTAGTACATTAGGGGTAATATTGCAGATGACAACTCTGCTAAGGAATAATCACATATTCCAAAAGACAATTATTATTTCAATTTGATTTAGAAGGACTATTACTGATTCTTATTTTGGTTTACAATTTTAATAAGTAATAAAGACTTGATCTATCAACTCATTAAGAACAATTTTCACAGGGGAGGGAAGTTTATAAATATGCTATAAAAAAAGTCTTGTATAGTTTAGATTCCAGCATGAGTGATGTTATTAATTTCTGTTTATTTATGGCATGGTTCAATTTACTGGATAAAGAAGCCCCAGAATTCTGTGATTTAGTCTTCTTCAGTATCTTATGTGGAGACACTCTATCTAAATTCAATGCAGTTCAATCACTTGGTTAATTTAGCTGAATATGAATGTTGCACTTACACTCCATGCAGAGCACTGTACTGACAAGCAAATAGCTGATTGCATTCAAGCAATGAACTACAGTGATATAAATAATTGGGAGCCTTCTTTACTTTTTGGAATCCTACATTTGTTAATGGACCGGTAAAGCTGTCACCTATCTACCCTCTAGGTGAACCTGTATTTAAAGAAACAATACAAATGTGTTGTGACCTTTTATATTTTTTGTATGATTTGTTTTAGGAATTTGTTTCTTCATTCATATGATCATTGAGACCTTCACTCAACATTCAACTTGGATACATTAAGCATCTACTATTATCCAGAAATCTTACCAGCCACTAAATACCCAAGTTAGTCTATTCTCTTCAATAGCTCATGACCTAGAAAATTATGGATAGAAAATATGTGGTACATATGCACAGTGGAATGTTATTCAGCCATGGGGAGAGAACAAATCCTACCATTTGCAACAACATGGATGGAGCTAGAGGGTATTATGCTCAGTGAAATAAGCCAGGTGGAGTAAGACAAGTGTCAAATGATTTCACTCATCTGTGGAGCATAAGAACAAAGAAAAAACTGAAGGAACAAAACAGCAGCAGACTCACAGAACCCAAGAATGGACTAACAGTTACCAAAGGGAAAAGGACTGGGGAGGGTGGGTGGGAAGGGAGGGATAAGGGGGAAAAGGGGGCATTATGATTAGCACACATAATGTAGTGGGTGGCACAGGGAAGGAAGTATAGCACAGAGAAGACAAGTAGTGATTCTATAGCATCTTACTATGCTGACGGACAGTGACTGTAATGTGGTATCTGGGGGGGACTTGATAATGGGGGGAGTCTAGTAACCATAATGTTGCCATGTAACTGTATATTAATGATATCAAAAAAAAATAATAAAACACAGGAAATGTCTAGGAGAGTTATCCTTTCAGTTTTAGAAATGGGAACCAAGAGCTTCTTAGAAAAATGGACATGTAAAGGAGGCCTGAATAATGATACCTTTGACAGACTAAGGAGGTATCCTGTAATTTGTTTTGCTATCTTGTAGGAAGTGTGAGTATGACCAATATCTAGGCCTATCACTTCCTCGTAGAGACTTTTTGTGCATAATTTGCCTGCTTATAGTACATGACCCATTATGCTGGACAAAGAAGATTGGATGAGAAATGGATGACTGAAGCAAAACTGGCCTTCTATTAACTAGACAGCAGCCCATGGGGTGCCCTCACCTGAGCTATCTATCCAGAGAGTCTGCTAGATCATGCCTTGCCAAATTAGAATCTGTCTCTTGAGATATTACATTTATTTTTTCACACATTCATTTATATTTCAACAAATAACAATGTATAATATATGCAAATTACTGGCATATATAGATGAATATGGTAAGACAGATATGGTCTCTGCCTTCTAGGAACTTACAACCATATCATGTGACTCACAAACAAGTGACAACACGGGAAAGACATACTATGATGCATCAAGTGTAGAGTGTATGCCCGGAGTACAAAGGACTTGTGCTTTAATGCATTAATCTGGATTTAGGTGTCCATGGGGAATGCCCAGGGGTGCATTTGAGTGGAAACACAAAGTTAAGAATGAGATAGTCTGGTGATAGATCAGACAGTATACTTCAGGAATCTTGCTTGGAAACAAGGTTGGGGGAGGCAGAGAACTGTGCTATATATAACTTAAGGAAAGAGTAGATTGTCTTTACTGAGGCATAGTATAGCATTAGCATTGTACAGGAAAAATAAGAAATAATCCAAAATGGTAAGAAGTGTCATTTAAAGAATGGCCATGAGTAAGTAGCACAGCTTGGACATTATCCAGAGGATAATGGGAAGCAATTAATAATTTTAAGACACAGAGTGTTGGAATCAGATTTACATTTTTAAATTTTTAAATTTACAGAAAGCTTCAGATAGTGTAGTATCTGGTGTAGCAGTCTGCCAGTAACCTAGGAAAGAAGTAATGGCCTTAACCAGGGAATTAGTACGTAAAGAAACCAGTACAATGATATCCAGGAGATAGAACCAATGTTGATTGATTAGATGGGGGTTAAGGATGAGAAAGAGAAGCCAAAATGATGAGTAAGTTTCAAGATTGGAGCAATTTGGTAGACAGTAAGAATGAAAGAAAATGGAATACAAAAGTGAAAGATGCTCAGGTTTGGAATTAGTGCATTTGGTGTTTGGGGACTGCCACGTCAAACTATGTGGAAGGGAGTTAGATGTAGTACTAGGGAGCTTTGTAGGGAGATCAGTCTCATCTCAGAATTTCTCTTGCTGAGTCATCAATGTGTAATTAATTGAGGCTATGGATCTGAATGAGATAATTCCAGAAAAAAGCATTGTAATGTGTGATGTGGGCACAGAACAAAGACCTGCTGGGCACAAAAACATGGACAAAGAAACAGCCTAATTCATATGAAGGTGCAAGAAAAAAAAGGAGGCAATAAAGTGGGGAAGAGTGTTATCCTAGAAATAAAGAGAACAGACTGTCTGAAGAAGAAATGAGTGGTCAAAAGTGCTAACAGAGGTGGGGCGGAAGATGGCGGCGTGAGTAGAGCAGCGGAAATCTCCTCCCAAAACAACATATATCTATGAAAATATAACAAAGACAACCCTTCCTAGAATAAAGACCAGAGGACACAGGACAATATCCAGACCACATCCACACCTGAGAGAACCCAGCGCCTCGCGAAGGGGGTAAGATACAAGCCCCGGCCCCGCGGGAGCCGAGTGCCCCTCCCCCCAGCTCCCAGCGGGAGAAGAGCAGGCAGAGCGGGAGGGAGACGGAGCCCAGGGCTGCCGAACACCCAGCCCCAGCCATCCGGGCCAGAGTGCAGGGCCCTCGATACTGGGAAAACAGGGCAGCAAGAACAGTGAGCAGGCACTGGAGGCTGGGCGACAGAGGACATAAGAAAAGCGCGCGACCATTTTTTTTTTTTGCTTTTTTGCTGCTTTGTTTTGGCGAGCGCTTTTTGGAAGTCTTAAAGGGACAGGGACCCCAATATTAGGGAAACAGGGCAGAAAGACCGGTGAGCAGAGGCCTGAGGCTGGCACCGGAGAATAAAGAAAAACGAACGACCACCTTTTTTTTTTTTAATTAAAAAAATTTTTTTTCTTGTTTTTTTTTTGTGGTCGTTGTTTTGTTTTGGCGGGTGCTTTTTGGAAGTCTTAAAGGGGCAGAGCGGGTCACTTAATCCAGAGGTAGGGAATCCGGGATCTCTGGGCACCCTAACCCCTGGGCTGCAAGGAGCAGGGAGGCCCCTTACGGAGATAAATAGCCTCCCAGCAGCTCCTGCTCCAACGCGACTCCACCATTTTGGAGTAGCTGCCCGAGCCAGGCCACGCCCACAGCAACAGCGGAGATTAACTCCATAGCAGCCGGGCAGGAAGCAGAAACCCTGTCTGCGCGCAGCTGCGCAGCACAAGCCACTAGAGGCCGCTGTTCTCCCAGGAGAGGAGGGCCACAAACCAACAAGAAAGGAAGTCCTTCCAGCCGTCACTCGTCCCAGTTCTGCAGACTATTCCTATCACCATGAAAAGGCAAAGCTACAGGCAGACAAAGATCACAGAGACAACACCAGAGAAGGAGACAGACCTAACCAGTCTTCCTGACAAAGAATTCAAAATAAGAATCAAAAACATGCTGACAGAGATGCAGAGAAATACGCAAGAAAAATGGGATGAAGTCCGGAAAGAGATCACAGATGCCAGAAAGGAGATCGCAGAAATGAAACAAACTCTGGAAGGGTTTATAAGCAGAATGGATAGAATGCAAGAGGCCATTGATGGAATTGAAATCAGAGAACAGGAACGCATAGAAGCTGACATAGAGAGAGACAAAAGGATCTCCAGGAATGAAACAATATTAAGAGAACTGTGTGACCAATCTAAAAGGAGCAATATCCGTATTATAGGAGTCCCAGAAGAAGAAGAGAGAGGCAAAGAGATGGAAAGTATCTTAGAAGAAATAATTGCTGAAAACTTCCCCACACTGGGGGAGGAAGTAATCAAACAGACCACGGAAATACACAGAACCCCCAACAGAAAGGATCCAAGAAGGGCAACACCAAGACACATAATAATTAAAATGGCAAAGATCAAGGACAAGGAAAGAGTGTTAAAGGCAGCTAGAGAGAAAAAGGTCACCTATAAAGGGAAACCCATCAGGCTAACGTCAGATTTCTCAACAGAAACCCTACAGGCCAGAAGAGAATGGCATGATATATTTAATACAATGAAACAGAAGGGCCTTGAACCAAGGATACTGTATCCAGCACGACTATCATTCAAATATGACGGTGGGATTAAACAATTCCCAGACAAACAAAAGCTGAGGGAATTTGCTTTCCACAAACCACCTCTACAGAACATCTTACAGGGACTGCTCTAGATGGGAGCACTCCTAGAAAGAGCACAGCACAAAACACCCAACATATGAAGAATCGAGGAGGAGGAACAAGAAGGGAGAGAAGAAAAGAATCTCCAGACAGTGTATATAACAGCTCAATAAGCGAGCTAAGTTAGGCAGTAAGATACTAAAGAGGCTAACCTTGAACCTTTGGTAACCACGAATTTAAAGCCTGCAATGGCAATAAGTACATATCTTTCAATAGTCACCCTAAATGTTAATGGGTTGAATGCACCAATCAAAAGACACAGAGTAACAGAATGGATAAAAAAGCAAGACCCATCTATATGCTGCTTACAAGAAACTCACCTCAAACCCAAAGACATGTACAGATTAAAAGTCAAGGGATGGAAAAACATATTTCAAGCAAACAACAGTGAGAAGAAAGCAGGGGTTGCAGTACTAATATCAGACAAAATAGACTTCAAAACAAAGAAAGTAACAAGAGATAAAGAAGGACACTACATAATGATAAAGGGCTCAGTCAAACAAGAGGATATAACCATTCTAAATATATATGCACCCAACACAGGAGCACCAGCATATGTGAAAAAAATACTAACAGAACTAAAGGGGGATATAGACTGCAATGCATTCATTCTAGGAGACTTCAACACACCACTCACCCCAAAGGATAGATCCACTGGGCAGAAAATAAGTAAGGACACGGCAGCACTGAACAACACAGTAGAGCAGATGGACCTAATAGACATCTATAGAACTCTACATCCAAAAGCAGCGGGATATACATTCTTCTCAAGTGCACATGGAACATTCTCCAGAATAGACCACATACTAGGCCACAAAAAGAGCCTCAGAAAATTCCAAAAGATTGAAATCCTACCAACCAACTTTTCAGACCACAAAGGCATAAAACTAGAAATAAACTGTACAAAGAAAGCAAAGAGGCTCACAAACACATGGAGGCTTAACAACACGCTCCTAAATAATCAATGGATCAATGACCAAATCAAAATGGAGATCCAGCAATATATGGAAACAAATGACAACAACAACACTAAGCCCCAACTTCTGTGGGACACAGCAAAAGCAGTCTTAAGAGGAAAGTATATAGCAATCCAAGCATATTTAAAAAAGGAAGAGCAATCCCAAATGAATGGTCTAATGTCACAATTATCAAAATTGGAAAAAGAAGAACAGATGAGGCCTAAGGTCAGCAGAAGGAGGGACATAATAAAGATCAGAGAAGAAATAAATAAAATTGAGAAGAATAAAACAATAGCAAAAATCAATGAAACCAAGAGCTGGTTCTTCGAGAAAATAAACAAAATAGATAAGCCTCTAGCCAGACTTATTAAGAAGAAAAGAGAGTCAACACAAATCAACAGTATCAGAAACGAGAAAGGAAAAATCACGACGGACCCCACGGAAATGCAAAGAATTATTGGAGAATACTATGAAAACCTATATGCTAACAAGCTGGGAAACCTAGGAGAAATGGACAACTTCCTAGAAAAATATAACCTTCCAAGATTGACCCAGGAAGAAACAGAAAATCTAAACAGACCAATTACCAGCAACGAAATTGAAGCGGTAATCAAAAAACTACCAAAGAACAAAACCCCCGGGCCAGATGGATTTAACTCGGAATTTTATCAGACATACAGGGAAGACATAATACCCATCCTCCTTAAAGTTTTCCAAAAAATAGAGGAGGAGGGGATACTCCCAAACTCATTCTATGAAGCTAACATCACCCTAATACCAAAACCAGGCAAAGACCCCACCAAAAAAGAAAACTACAGACCAATATCCCTGATGAACGTAGATGCAAAAATACTCAACAAAATATTAGCAAACCGAATTCAAAAATACATCAAAAGGATCATACACCATGACCAAGTGGGATTCATCCCAGGGATGCAAGGATGGTACAACATTCGAAAGTCCATCAACATCATCCACCACATCAACAAAAAGAAAGACAAAAACCACATGATCATCTCCATAGATGCTGAAAAAGCATTTGACAAAGTTCAACATCCATTCATGTTAAAAACTCTCAGCAAAATGGGAATAGAGGGCAAGTACCTCAACATAATAAAGGCCATCTATGATAAACCGACAGCCAACATTATATTGAACAGCGAGAAGCTGAAAGCATTTCCTCTGAGATCGGGAACTAGACAAGGATGCCCACTCTCTCCACTGTTATTTAACATAGTACTGGAGGTCCTAGCCACGGCAATCAGACAAAACAAAGAAATACAAGGAATCCAGATTGGTAAAGAAGAAGTTAAACTGTCACTATTTGCAGATGACATGATACTGTACATAAAAAACCCTAAAGACTCCACCCCAAAACTACTAGAACTGATATCGGAATACAGCAAAGTTGCAGGATACAAAATCAACACACAGAAATCTGTGGCTTTCCTATATACTAACAATGAACCAACAGAGAGAGAAATCAGGAAAACAACTCCATTCACAATTGCATCAAAAAAAATAAAATACCTAGGAATAAACCTAACCAAAGAAGTGAAAGACTTATACTCTGAAAACTACAAGTCACTCTTAAGAGAAATTAAAGGGGACACTAACAGATGGAAACTCATCCCATGCTCGTGGCTAGGAAGAATTAATATCGTTAAAATGGCCATCCTGCCCAAAGCAATATACAGATTTGATGCAATCCCTATGAAACTACCAGCAACATTCTTCAATGAACTGGAACAAATAATTCAAAAATTCATATGGAAACACCAAAGACCCCGAATAGCCAAAGCAATCCTGAGAAAGAAGAATAAAGTAGGGGGGATCTCACTCCCCAACTTCAAGCTCTACTATAAAGCCATAGTAATCAAGACAATTTGGTACTGGCACAAGAGCAGAGCCACAGACCAATGGAACAGACTAGAGAATCCAGACATTAACCCAGACATATATGGTCAATTAATATTTGATAAAGGAGCCATGGACATACAATGGCGAAATGACAGTCTCTTCAACAGGTGGTGCTGGCAAAACTGGACAGCTACATGTAGGAGAATGAAACTGGACCATTGTCTAACCCCATATACAAAAGTAAACTCAAAATGGATCAAAGACCTGAATGTAAGCCATGAAACCATTAAACTCTTGGAAGAAAACATAGGCGAAAACCTCTTAGACATAAACATGAGTGATCTCTTCTTGAACATATCTCCCCGGGCAAGGAAAACAACAGCAAAAATGAGTAAGTGGGACTATATTAAGCTGAAAAGCTTCTGTACAGCAAAAGACACCATCAATAGAACAAGAAGGATCCCTACAGTATGGGAGAATATATTTGAAAATGACATATCCGATAAAGGCTTGACGTCCAGAATATATAAGGAGTTCTCACGCCTCAACAAACAAAAAACAAATAACCCAATTAAAAAATGGGCAGAGGAACTGAACAGACAGTTCTCCAAAAAAGAAATACAGATGGCCAACAGACACATGAAAAGATGCTCCACATCGCTAATTATCAGAGAAATGCAAATTAAAACTACAATGAGGTATCACCTCACACCAGTAAGGATGGCTGCCATCCAAAAGACAAACAACAACAAATGTTGGCGAGGCTGTGGAGAAAGGGGAACCCTCCTACACTGCTGGTGGGAATGTAAGTTAGTTCAACCATTGTGGAAAGCAGTATGGAGGTACATCAAAATGCTCAAAACAGACTTACCATTTGACCCAGGAATTCCACTCCTAGGAATTTACCCTAAGAATGCAGCAATCAAGTTTGAGAAAGACAGATGCACCCCTATGTTTATTGCAGCACTATTTACAATAGCCAAGAATTGGAAGCAACCTAAATGTCCATCAGTAGATGAATGGATAAAGAAGATGTGGTACATATACACAATGGAATACTACTCAGCCATAAGAAAAGGGCAAATCCAATCATTTGCAGCAACATGGATGGAGCTGGAGGGTATTATGCTCAGTGAAACAAGCCAAGCGGAGAAAGAGAAATACCAAATGATTTCACTTATCTGTGGAATATAAGAACAAAGGAAAAACTGAAGGAACAAAACAGCAGCAGAATCACAGAACTCAAGAATGGACTAACAGGTACCAAAGGGAAAGGGACTGGGGAGGATGGGTGGGTAGGGAGGGATAAGGGGGGGAGAAGTAGGGGGGTATTAAGATTAACATGCATGGGGGGTAGGAGAAAAGGGAGGGCTGTACAACACAGAGAAGGCAAGTAGTGATTCTACAACATTTTGCTATGCTGATGGACAGTGACTGTAAAGGGGTTTATAGGGGAGACCTGGTATAGGGGAGAGCCTAGTAAACATAATATTCGTCATGTAAGTGTAGATTAGTGATAGCAAAAAAAAAAAAAAAAAAAAAAAAAGGGCAGTTCCTGTGTGGTAACCTCCAACGAGTTCTACACAAGGGTATAAAGGGCATATAAAAGTGTAGGCAAAGGGTCTGTTTGTGTTTATACAGAGGATCAAAGCCTAATTGGGCTACCCCGAAAATGAACTAAGATACGATATGAAAAAGAACTTCCAACATCTGCACTCTCTGGAAGACTCATGCCAGAAGATGATCATCAAAAAACCCCAACAAAGATCCACGCACTGCTACAGCAGTAGATGCACTCATCCCACCAGTTCCTGGACTTGCCATGGGAATGAGGAAGGAGATATCTAAGCTGGCCTGTACATACAGTAAAACAACAAAATTGGACTGGATCTATACTGTTGGAACTCAACCAAGAATTTGGAGAAGTGCAAATTGTAGCGCTCCAAAGTCTTACAACTACAAACTATTTATTGTTAAAAGAACATATGGCATGTGAACAGTCCCCAGGAATGGGTTGTTTTAATTTTTCTGATTTCTCTCAGACTGTTCAAGTTCATTTGGACAATATCCACCATATCATAGATAAGTTTTCACAAATGCCTAAGGTGCCTAACTGGTTTTCTTGGTTTCACGGCAGATGGCTGGTAATTACAGATATGCTTTGGTTATGTAACTATACTCCTATTATGTTAATGTGTGTGTGCAATTTAAGTAGTAGCTTAAAACCTATACATGCTGAAGTTACTCTACAAGAAGATATATCAAAGAAATAATCAATCTTCCCATGTTTTCTTCCACCTGCTACTTCTATAGCTTTTCTTCTTCCTTCCTAATTACAACCCTTAAATAGAATTCGTGCCTCATATCAAATTTACCGAGTATCATAATTCTTCCAAGTGGTAAAGATACCTCAAGACAAATGCTGGGCATAGAAGCCACAGGGCATAAATATGCAAAGAAGTAAAAAGCTAACTTTTTCAAACAATAAGGCTTCTCTCTCACTTACCAACTTCACATTTCCCTGTATGGCCCCGGAAGATGACTGGTTAGCCAGAGACGGGTAAGATTCCTCAAGGGAGGAACAACCTAAGACAGGCACAGTCGCAGGGGGGCCATCAGGTGAGAAATTGGGGATCAACAGAGGTGAGGCTTAGAACCTCACCCCCCCGTTCTGAGAGAAATCTTCTGCATACGTGGATGTTTTATTGCCCTGGTCTAGCTTGGACTAACACATAGTCTACAGGCACACACCTGATCATCTACATGTGCTCTCTTACAACACTAAACTATGTTTTCTACCTTTATCTTGTATCTACCTACCACTTCAGCATTTTATTAAAAATAATAATAATAAAGAGAGAAATGTGGTATCCACATATAAATCAAGTATAAAAACCAAATGAGTATTCATATTTGAACTGACTGTTTATAGTTCATAATGCATGAGCAAAACCGAAAGTTTCTGTGATGACTGCCCTTGTACTGTTCACTATGTAACTTATTCATTATGTAAGAATTTGTTCTACATGTAAAAACTTGTTTGTTATGCCTCAGAAGATTGGAGACTGACAAAAATTAGGCTTGGGGTGGAATAATGATTGTGCATTGAGCATTGACTCCCCTATACAGAATTTTATTGTCGTTAACAACCATTTGATCAATAAATATGAGAGATGCCCTCACAAAAAAAAAAAAAAAAAAAAAAAAAAAGGACAGACTTCCAATGGTAAAATAAATTAGTAACCGGGATGTAAGGTATAGCATAAGGAATATAGTCAAGATATTGTAACAGCCTGGTAGGGTGATAGCTGGAACCTAGAATTATGTATATAATTGTTCTACCACTGTGTTGTACACTTGAAACTCATGTAATGTAATACTGTGTGTCAACTACCCTTCAATAAAAAATAATTATTAAAAAAAAAAAAAAAAAAAAAAGTGCTAACAGCTGGTAAGAGCCCAAGTAAAACATGGAAGATTCTAATGGATTTAACCTCGAGGAGCCATCCTCAGGAGCCATTTCACACCTGGCAGAGTGATATAACAGTTTGTGTTTGGAATTCAGGTGAGGAATAAAAGGGAGGTGGGGGTGTGAAAGACATACAGAATTATGTCTATAAAACCAATGCAAGTACAGATCTATTTTTCAAGATGTATGGATGTTTCACTTTGATTTTGAAAGATATAAATAGGTTGATATTTGGAAGGAGGTATATTGAAGTACAGGAAGTACCCCCAACTTTATGGAGTAGGCATGATTAGGTTTAACACTTACGGGTAGAGGATAATAGAGAAGACAAACAGGAAGAGGTGCTAGTTTTAGGCATTAATGACTTGGTGGCATTCATTCACATGCTTGTGTGATTTTCTGACAAAAGCATATTTTAGTTGATTCCAGTTTTTGATGTTTCTGACCTAGAACAACAGAAAGTAAAGTGGGGAGGAGGTTGGATTTTGGCAAGGGGTGAGTTACACAATTCAAAGTGGGTAGGCCAGGAAGGGAAGCATTCATGTTGCAGAGAGAAGTAAGAAGAAGAATTTCTTGAGTCTCAAGAGTTTGGAGAACATTTACAGTGGTAAAATGTGTGAAAGTCATATTATGATAAGATGGATCATTTGGATTTAATATTTCAGAGATTAAGTGGTCCTGGTTTGTAACCAAGTTTTTCTGTGGCAATATGAGTGGGCAGTTGAAGCGGGCTAGAGATTAAGTTCATCGGAGGTGAGGAGATCAAGGATGCAAGAGAGAACACGATGAGATTGGCTTTCCCATGGGCACTGGAGTGATTTCATATTATCAAGGTCCTGGCATAACTCAGAGATATTGTGGGTTTGGTTTCAGACCACTGCAATAAAGCGAATGTTGCAGTAAAGAAACTCAATGAGTGTTTTTTTAATTTTTTGTCTTCCCATTGCATAAAGTTTATATTATATTGTACTCTACCAAGTGTGTGATAGAATTATGTCTTAAAAACAATGTACACACCTTAATTAAAAAATACATTGTTGCTAAAAATATGCTCACCACCATCTGAGCTTTCAGGGAGTCATAATCTTTTTGCTGGTGAGGGTCTTGCCTCAACCTTGATGGCTGCTGACTGATCAGGGTAGTGGGTGCTGAATGCTGGGGTGGCTGTGGTCATTTCTTAAAAATAAGACAATACCAAAGCTTGTCATATCAACTGAATCTTCCTTTCATGAGCAATTTCTCCGGAGCATGTGATGCTGTTTGATAGCATTTTACCCACAGAAGAACTTCTTTCAAAACTGGAGTCAATCATCCCAAACACTGCTGCTGTTTTATCAACTAAGTTTATGTAATATTCTAAATCCCCTGTTGTTATTTCAACAGTTTTCATAGCACCCTCACCAGGAGTAGATTTAATTTTAGTAAACCATTCCCTTTGCTCATCTATAAGAAGTAACTCCTTACTGATGCAACTTCTATCATGAGTCAGCAACAGTTCAGTCATATCTTTAGGCTTTATTTCTAATTCTAGTTCTCTTGCTCTTCCCACCACATCAGCAGTTATTTCCTCCATGAACTCTTGAAAATCCTTCCAAGTCATCCATGAGGGTTGGAATCAAATTCCTCCAAACTCCTCTGCATGTTGACATTCTGACTGCTTCCCATGAATCACAAATATGCTTAATGGCATCTAGATGGTGAATTCTTTCCAGAAGGTTTTCAATTTTCTTTCTCCAGATCCATCAGGAATTACTATCTATGGCAGCTATATATGGCCTTACAAATGTGTTTCTCAAATAATAAGACTTGAAAGTTAAAATTCTTGATCCATGGGATGCAGAATGGATGTTGCATTAGTGGATATGAAAACAGCATTAATCTCATTTTCCATCTCCATCAGACCTCTTGGGTATGACCAGTGCATTGTCAATGAGAGTAATATATTTAAAGGCAACAGTTTCTGAGTACTAAGTCTCAACAGTGAATATAACATATTCAGCAAACCATGTTATAAATGGATGTGCTATTGTCCAGGCTAAGCTGTTCCATTCATACACCACAATCCCCATAGATTTAGTGTAATTCTCATGGGCTCTAGGATTTTCAGGATGGTAATTGAGCACTGACCTCAACTTAAGGTCAGCAGCTGTATTAACTCCTAGCAAGAGAGTCATTCTGTCCTTTGAAGCTTTGAAGCCAAGCACTGACTTCTCCTCTCTAGCTATGCAAATCCTAGATGGCATCTTCTTCCTGAGTTTTGTCTACATGGAGAATCTGTTGCTTAGTGTAGCTCGATCTTCTGGATAACTTGCTGCATCTTCTACATCAGAACTTGCTACTACCTCTTGTACATTGACCTTATAGAGATGGCTTCTTTACTGAAACCTCACAAACCAACCTCTGCTAGCTTCATACTCTTCTTCTGCACCTTCCTCCTCTCTCTTGGCCTCATGGACTTGAAGAGAGTTTGGGCCTTGCTCCTGATGGGCTCTGCCTAATAGGAATATCGTGGCTGGTTTGATCTTCCGTCCTGACCATTAAAACTTCCTCCAAATCAGCAATAAGGCTGTTTTTCTTTCGTACCATGGGTGTGTTCACTTTGAATTTCCTTCAAGAAATCTTTCCCTTTAGCCAGGTTGGCTCACTGGTGCAGGAGGGCCCAGCTTTCCGCCTGTCTTGGCTTTTGACATGTCTTCCTTCCTGAATTTAATCATCTCTAGGTTTTGATTTAAAGTGAAAGATACACTTACACTTGAACACTTAGAGGCCATTGTAGGGTTATTAACTGGCCTAATTTCAATATGGCTGTGTCTCAGGAGAGGGGGAGAGATGCAGAACAGCTGGCCAGCACAGCAGCGGAAACACACAACATTCAGTGATTGAGTTCGCCATAATGTAAGCATGGTTTGTGGTTCCCCAAAACAATTGCAACAGCAACATCAAAGATCCATGGATCACACATCACCATCACAAATATAATATTAATTAAAAATTTGAAATATTGTGGGAATTGCCAAACTGTGACACAGAGATGTGAAGGGACAAAGGCTGTTGGACAAATGGCACAGATAGACTTGCTGAATGCAGGGGTTGCCACAGCCTTCAGTGTGTAAAAAAACAGTGTCTGCAAAGCTCAGTGAGTGGAGCACAGAAAGGTGAGCTATGCCTGCTATGGAGCAAGAGAGATACTGCTCTCTGGGCCTGTGCATCCTCCCGGAGGGGGAGTATGGCAGTAAGGTACAGCCGGAAGGCCAGAGCTCCCAGGGAATCTCTTCTTTTTGTATAAGAAGGTGGAGGAGGAACGGCTATAGTACTGGAAAGGGTAAGTGATACCAGTGCTGGTCTCGCTTTGTAATTCTGAATCGAGTGAGCTGCAGGACTGCCTGCCTCAGGCTGTGGGGGAGCTGGGATCACTGAGAGCACGGTGGCAAAGCAAACAGCCAGTGGAGAGTGGGAAGCAGAGGGGTTTTCTATTATGACACAAAACTTGAGGAGGACCCAGTAAAACAGCTGCAGAACAAGGGTAACATTTTGGTGAGAGAAGAAGAAGTGAGCAGTGTGCATGTGATAACAACGGGGAAAGCAGAGAGTCCGAACTGCTCATCTCCTGGTGCTGCCCGGTAATAGTTTAGGTGATCAGCATGGTCTGTTATTCTGGTCAGGTTACAGAGCGAGTCAGCTACTTCCCAGGGCGACTACAGGCTGCTCAGTCTTCCGCGGAGATGCGTGTGGCTGTGGCGGATCAGCCTGCCGGGCGCTCCTCTAGGTGGGGGATGTAACTGCAGCTCTCCGAGAAGGGTTACATAGAATAAAAGGCCCCTGTGGGAAGGGAGGGTAGAGGCTGGTCTCTGAGGGGCCCAGAGGGTAGAATCCGTATTTTAGAGACCGTGTCTGAACACGATAATGGGGTATCACCCTGGGATAGGTGGAGAGTAGCCTCAGGTTACCTTCTGGACAGAGAGGTTAGGATGGACTCTGAGGTTGCCCACTGCTTAACTGTTATCGGTGACCCCAGTCATTTCACTTTGGATTGCCATGAAATGTAGAATCTGGGTAAAACAACTTTTTTTCACCTAAGCATTGATTTGTTTCCTTATGAGGTTTTCATAGGGATTTATCCAGAGTCAGCTCATTAAACCCTGTGGACGTTTAGCCAGGTATTGGAGCCCTGGATCAAATATGGATGATAAATGTTCTAACTAAGGCCATTCAGCAGCATGCAGAGGAACCAGGACACGTGATCAGTGTGGGTTTGGAGGAAAATGAGTCTCTAAATTTTCTGTGGGATCCCTAGAAAATTCTTCAGCTCGTCTATTCCCACTCCACTTACTGGCTGTTACTTAGGATTTTCTGTTCTTGTGTTTCCAGCCTCGTGGGGATTCCCAAGGCATTGTATGTACCACAAAATAGCCGAAGGCACCATGAAGACTCAAGACAACTTTTACAAAATAATTGCTTAACCAAAATAATGCTTCTCCAAAATACTCATTCCTCTACTACAGTACTCACTGCATGTTCTTTCAGGCCTTGCTGGTCACACTTTCAAACACATTTTACATTTTAAAAAAGTCAATCTGGAAATATAAATTTTGATTCCCTCAATGTGACTATACAAAGTTCCAATTCTGACACTTCTTATTTCTCACAATTTTCTACTACCTAGAGACAGTTTATATCAGCTTTGTGATCTGAATTATATTTGACTTCATTGTTTTAGAAGGCAGACAGAAAGGTTTAGATTTACTATTCTTCAGCCCCGGTTGTTGGTGGCCAAGAATTTGCATCATACCCTAACCAATTTCTTTTTTGTGTGTGTGGGAGGAAGGCTGAGCCAAATTTCTTTCTCTCTTCTGCTCTGTCTCTCCATCTCTCTCTCTCTCACTAGCCTTTAGTATTCAGAAAGAGGAAGCTTATTATCATTCTTTTAAATCCTAGAACAACTGGGCTGGAGTGATTCAACCCTTTTGTCTCTTGGCCTCTGCTATGTTCTTTTATATGGTTTTGTAAACATCCAGCTTTCAATAATCATGTATGTTATATATATGAGATTATATATAAGACCTAAATAATATGTAAGAACAACTCTTCATAGAAACTTAGTTAAATGTAGCATTTAATCTTCCCAAATTCTTTTCATGGTATTATAAAGAATCTTTTATCAATCACTATAAATGTTAATAACAAGAATCTAGTCCATAAATAACTTGCTATTTGGAAATAACAGTGAATGTAATTTTCCTTAAGAACACAGCAATTATCTTCAAATTTTTAAAATTTTATTTCAGCCACAAGGAAAAATATTTTCAGTTACAACTTCCTTTGACTTAATAGAATTTAATTTCCTCCTTAGTTTTGGTGTGATCAAACATTAAACAGTACATTCTGATTAAATGGAAATAGAAGACTGATCTTATCTGAAACAATTACTCAAGTAAAATAATGTCTAATTTTAATGTGGCTGTAGGTAGCCATCTGCAGAACCCCTGTTCAAAAGCAACTTACAGTAATGCATCTGTGTATTCACCTGATTTCTAATTAGATCACCAAAATAGAATGAAATTAACCAAATATCTATATCCTTGAACTTCAGTAAGTAATTTGAAGCCATATTTTTTCTTGATTAAGAAAGAATTAAAATATTTAAAGTATGAACATAAAAGTACATCATTTTACTAATGTTATATCTTTATGACTTATTATGAAGATTTTTGTAAAGCATATTTGTGCTCAAATCAAGTTCATATTTTTTCCTTCCTTTCCCATGTTTCCTTGGTAATGTTATACTTCTGGTGTGTATCTCTGAGCTTTTATTCATAGCAAGACTAGAATTACAACATGGTAAAAGAGAAGCTTTCCCTACTCAGCCATAATATTTTTACTCAGTGATATAATTTTCACATATAAAATGTCCTGTCTATAAATATACACTTAGAAATTACACCTGTATCCAGAATGGTTACTCTGTAAATTCTTGCTTTTTAAAAATTTTTACTTGAAAAAACAATCATGTGAAATCCCACTTCTTAATGAATGTGTAAATAGTAAAAAGAGATCATCTCGGTCCCCATCCCATCACTCTGGCAACCACCCACAGTAAGCCATTAAAAGTTGGGAGTACATCAGAGACTGAAATTTTCATTGGACCCTATTACCTTCCGTGCATGGAAACAATAACTGAGGTGCAAAACAGCCTCGGAAGGAGCAGTTGCTGGACTCACACTGCCAGGTCCACAGGTCACACATGAGTGCCTGAGCAAATTTAGAATCAGGGGTTTTGGAACTCTCTGCACTGAATGAATTAAAAAGCCCATGATACTCAGGTGAGAGGTATGAGGAGAGAAGCCCAGTGTGGGGAGCCTCACACCAAGTAGTGCCCTCTACCCACGGCTCCCACTGCCATCCTTACTGCTTTTCTTTTTCAGTTGGCACTCAGTCATGCATCTCCTGTCTTTTCTACCTGACTGCAGCTTCTTCAGTGTGGCAAGCTCACTTAGTGGCTCTCTGGCTGTGGACCCCTTTCCCCTTTCACCACATTACCTTTTCTAAATGGACCTCCCCCCGTGAATACTGGACAGAATGCCTGCTGCTATCCTGGGCCAAGCAGCTCCCCTTTTTGGTCTGGACAGCAGCCCTGTACACAGAGGCTAGCAGAGACGGAGAGACGTGGCAGGCCACTCCAGGTTGGTAGGTGGAATTTTCATAAGCAAGGGACCTTACCAAATTTAGTTTGTCTCAGGTGGCCACAGGAGGAGTAGATTTCCACACTGACCTGCCAAATCTTAGATGTTCATATAGAGGCCTTCACTGAGTTCAGTCACATGCACCTTTGAGATAGCCTCAAATCCACAATTCTATCTCAAGTCTGTGTCCTTAGGTCAATGTCTGAAAACAGAGAAAGCAAGCAGAATGCACATTACAATAACAGGGAGGGGTAGTGGGGAGCCTCTAATAGTCCTGATTCTGCTTGTGGGTCAACCTGTGGTCCTGTCTTCTCAAGGACCCCCCTCCTGTATCCATACAGAGTCCTTTTTAAGGGACTTCTTCCACAGAACTAACAACACAACACCACACTTCTGGTTCCTAATTTTTTTGGTCCAGGAACTGGCACTTGCTCCCAGATAATCTGTCTGTTGGACAGCACCTCATAATGTGGTCTTTCAAGGTACTCCCCGAAGTGGGATGATCAGGATTCACTGGACATCAGGCCTGTTATAGTGCTGTGAGAAAGTAGAAGACAAAAACATACATTCAAAATAGCTACTAAAAGACAGATGCACAACGATGGTTAGGGACAGTTTCCGAGGCAAGTTCTTGGGACTGCTGTAGCTGAAGGATTACAAGGTAACCTAGCTGACAGACTGAGTGCAGGTGCAGTCAGACCACCCTAGCTTATGCAGTTTTCTGTCCTTTAATTCTGCTCGACTGTTTTACCTCTCCAGGCTTTTTGTGAGAAGTAGCTGAGATATGCCTGTCCGTAACCTTACACCAGATTTCCATTACTGGATGGAACTGAGGTGAATCCTTCCATTGAAATCAAAAAGAATATAGTACCCTAACTCACCTGACAACTTGAATCTTCTGAATGGTCCCTGGGTAGCTGGTATGGGGTAGAAAAAGTGTGTGAATGAACCATATCATTCAACACTCCAATCTGTACCCCACTTACCTACATCTGCATTAGGACCGAATCAACAAGAAAGGGCTCCAGGACACTAACAGATATTATATGTAAAGTTACATTATATTATATTTTATCAACAAATACCTACCATGTGATTTGAAAACCATAAACTACACTGTAGAATTCTCTCTGACATGGGGAACATTCCCAAGGGAAGGGCTGACAAGTACACTTGGGTAGAACATTCAGATTTGTGGTTCGGTATTGTTACTTGTGGATTTTAGTTTTATCTTAAATGTTCAGCTTGGGGATAAAGAGCTTCATAATGTGATATAAAGATCTTGGCTTAATAGAAAAATGTAAATTTTGATTGTCAGATGGGTAATCTAAAATCTCTAGCTACAGAGGGATTTCAGATTCTAAGTAATCTATCTAGACAAGGGTAATTATAGAAAGTGAGTGTTACTTTTCTAAAGTTAAATTTGAAATTTGGTAACTAAAAATGAATTATTATTTATTCAGCTGCACCATGCTAAGTAATATACCCACCAAAGAGCATGGTTTCACATTCATACATCTGACTGCCTTATGAATATTTCCATTTTTATTTTTTGCAGTATTTTTCAAAACTTCCTAATGTTTTCATTTTTCTTCCTAGGTATTGTAAGCATGAAACTCAAGGAAAAAAACGACCAGAGGGGGTTAAGTCTTTTTGGTAACTGATAAGAATCACAGAGATCTAGTCTCCTAACAAACTTTTAAGTATATGGTATACTACTGTTAACTATATGTACTCTGTTGTACAGCAGATCTCTAGAACTTTTTCATCTTGTATGACTAAAGCTCCATACCCACAAACGGCAGTACCCTATTTCTCCCTTCCCATAGCCCCTGACAAATACCATTGTACTTTCTGCTTCTGTGAGTTTGACTACTTTAGATATCTAAGTGGAATCATACAGTATTTGTCCTTCTGAGACTGACTTGTATCACTGAGCATGATGTCCTCAAGGTCAGTCCATACTGTAGCATATGACAGGATGTCCCTGTTTTTTAAGGCTCTTTGGTGTCTTGTGTGTAGTTCTGCAAGTTCTCTGGAGCTGCTACAAATGGCCTAAGTGTCTTTTGCTCTCTGCACCTCCCTGACTTCTAGTATGCAGGGTCCCATTAGTGGTCAGTTAGGTGGTCCCCAGTCCCTCGGGAAGTCCTGTGAAAAGCCACTCTATTGGATGCGTGCTTTCCTTTGGTCTCCCCGCAGCCTGCCAAGCTGTGCTGGCCTCTCTTTGCTGTCCCGGGAGTCTCTGTAGCAGCAGCAGACTCTCTCTGGTTCCTAGCAGTCCCCAGGCATCTGGGGTATGCCAGGTCATGTCAGGGGATAAAGAAGGTTCCTGGGGCAGCCCTCCCCAAATCCAAACAATGGTTGCACACTCTCTTTTCCTCCTTAGGGAGAAGCTGGGGTTTTCTCCTGCTTATTCCACACAAAGCCAGGGTAAGGAGTTCTGGTGAGTGAGTATGTCCTAGTCCAACCCACCCCCATTCTCACTGGCCCCAACCTGATGCCGTTCCCTGTCAGTGATTAGATTTGAGCAAGATAGATAGCATTCTCTTGGGTAGACTCCTGAAAAGTTCACATTGCATAGATGTTACAGTCTTCTCTTTCCAGTGAGAAGCTGGGAACTGGAAGGTTTCTCCTGATTGTCCCACACTGAGCTGATGGGAAGGACTAAAGAGAATTAGTGCCACAAATTTTACTGCTGGCTTTGATGTGGGTGGGTTCATGCTTCTTTGGGGTTCAGGAGCCTGTTTATTGTTTTCTGGATTTCTCACAGAAGGAATTGGTCCATGTATTATTGTTGAATTAGTGTCACCAAGGGGGGAAGGAGGGATCGAGCTTCCCTATTCAGCCTTCTTGCTGATGTCCTTTAGTGGAGATTTCTACTTGTATATTCTGTAGATGCTTTAACCTCAACTCCAAAACCAACAGTTTCCCATCACCTATCTGAAACCTGTCTTTTCCTCTAGGTGCTATCTTACTCCCAAATCCCAGGCACCAAATCCTATAGATTCTACTTTCCTCTCTGGTTTAGGATGAGCCACTGACTGAAGCTTGGGTAATCTGAGCACTTCTTTAGGAGTCCGGAGAAGACACTGGCCTCGGTTGGTGGGCAAAGCAGTGGAACAAGAGATGCAGGATCAGAGCAGCAATGTTTCCACTCCTACAGAGGAAGCTAGTCTGAGAGATTCAAACAAGCATTCAGAGGAAACTGGATGAAATATGTAGACACTTAGTCCTGTTCACATTTGAATTCTCGGTTCCTGTTGTTCTCGTGGCATGGTAACATCTTCCGATGGTTTGGTTTCCTGGGCTGATAGGTGCTTATCTTCCTTAAGGTAATTCAAACTGGATTTTGGCTACCCTTAACATATCTGATTGATATAGATGACAAAATTAAAGGAGTTGCTAACCTAAGGCAGGATTTACATCATTAAAATTTTGAGAGAAGATGTAAAATAAATGTTTGACCCACCCACAGAGATTTAGCTTTTCCTAAAACAGGAGGAAATAAGCTAGATGAATATGTTAAAAAGAAAGCCCAGTGAAATGTTGTTGAGGCTTCTGTTTTAGGGGTGCTTAAAACAGGATAAGAAAGAAATTATCATGTAGCCTGAGTCAGGAGAATGAATTAAAAGTGTGGGACCATCAGAAATCCTCCCAAGCATAAGCCATAACAAGTGAATGTTGTTTAAAATGTCAGAATTAAGGTGAGAATTTGATTGCATTAATACAGTATTAAACCAAGAAGATAGAAGTAAGCTTTGCCTCTCACTCCTCAGAATTCTGTGTGGTTACTGAGAATGTTTTATCACAAAGAATTAAGAAAACTGTAAGTCAAAAATGCCGCACTCTGATATTAACTAGGTTGGTTCTTAGGTATTATGAGTCTGATAAGCAGTCTTCCATTCCCTGGATCTAAATCCAGGCTGTGACACATTTGACCCAGCAATGCTACACGAGTGAGTCACTGGTTTGTGGCTTTATAAACACTGTACAAAATTCCTTGTATACTTATAAACTACCCTGCATCTGATCCTTTGTCTATATTTTAGCTTGAGGAATTTTTTAAAAACTATAAATTTATTTTTAACTTGAACTTGCTTAAATATAGTCAATGGATGTCATTAGTCCTCAAGATAAAGTACAAACCCTTAGAAGAAATCACAGTGTTTCTGGTTTCCATTTATGTATGTCTTTTGGGGGCTTCCCTTAGCACCCAGTAATGGATTGGATATTGTCCCCCTTCATTGTGAAACTTTATCTCCAAATAAATACTCTAATTATCACAAGTCCTATATTCAATTATAATTTCCTTACAGTTCCCAAGTAGACTAAAAAAC
This sequence comes from Manis pentadactyla, assembly GCF_030020395.1. Lineage (NCBI taxonomy): Eukaryota > Metazoa > Chordata > Mammalia > Pholidota > Manidae > Manis > Manis pentadactyla. The sequence goes on from NC_080020.1 coordinate 19,155,688, forward strand.
TTTCAAACCAGTCATTTTTTTTTCTTCATGACTGGTTTCACCATTTGTCTACAACAGTGCCTGAAACATATTTGATACACACACACAAAAATGTTTCTTTAAAAATAAAAGGCTAAAGTCACATTTTAAGTTAAATGTAAAAAGCCTGGTTAGGCTACCAAATGATATATTCAATTTGTTCTTTGCTTTTCAAACCTAAAGATCTCTAGTCAATGTAACTCTCCTATATTGTATAAGGAATTGAGTGTCATCTGGTAAAAACTACCAGAAAACTGTTAAAATTAAAATTCTCTATGGAGCCTGCTTCAGGTTTCTAGTCTCTTCTGAAGTAATATAATTATTATATTGCCAGTGAATTAAAAGAAAAGAGATCATTCCAAAATATTAAGGTTACAGATGAATGCACACAGTTTATAGTTTCTCTTCCCTAGCTGAGGGCACAGATGATTGGGATCACATTTCTTCTGCAATTGAAGATGAGCTCAAGCTCAAACATGTTCTCTTTAAAAAGGCAAAAGGGAAATGATGTAATGTTTTGCATGTCACATTTAATTCTGCTAGTAGTCTTTGTAATGACACTTAATGTGATTTTGTGTTTGAACTTTTACAAAAGGAAATGTAGCACTGAATGGTCTTATCTAGCTGGTTTTGTTCATCAAACAAGTGAAAGGAGTTTAAACCTAACAGAAAAAATATATTCTTCATGTTTTACTATAAAATGGAACACTAAAACTCTTTAAAATATGCATGATTATTTTTGGTGATTCAAAATGATGTGTGAAATCACCCTATTTTCTGCAGTGATGTTGCACCTGTATTAATAAATGTAAAAAAATGTGAATAACAAGATAATTCAATTGCTTACACCCAGTTTGGGAAATTGATATTTATTCATTATATGTCCAGTGAAATAAGGATCTGCTAGTAACAGAATTTTTCAAGAGCAGAAATATAGAACCCAAGTCAAATAAGTTTACAATGTTTGTCTTTTCATTTAATCATTAAGTTTGAATCAAATTAAGAATAACACTATTTTTAATATTATTCTCCAATTTGATATAAGTACCAAATTCACATTTAAAACATATATTTAGCATTCTGATTCTCAAAAATGGATTGATAAGCAAAAAAATGATTTATTACTATAATCATTCATGCAATATGAAATACAGAGTGGAACTTCTGAGAAAATTCTGTTTTTAGGTAGCTAATATTTCTACATATCTATGGTTTTATTAAGATTGATTCATGGATTTTTCCTAAGTTACTTCTGTCAAAAAAATGTTTTCAAATTCATTTCTTTTTTTTTGGTAGATGGGTAGGAAGAGGAATAGGGACTAAAAGACTTGAAATATGATAAAGGTACAGGCACAAACGGCAGAATGACAGCAGGTCCCTGGGCCCCAAAGAGTCCACTTCATTCCAGATTCGTCCTTGATGTGTTACTTTTTAATTGTATTTTTTAATTAAACATATTTCACTTCTTTAGTTGGGATAACTGCAGACGCACATGTGGTTGTGGGTACACGTTGCCTAGCTCCTCCCAGGGGTGATGTTTAGCAAAACTACAGTACAAAGTAACCCTAGGATATTGATATAAACACAGGTCCCTGAATTATTATAAAAGCCTGGACTGTAATTACATTACTTGGCAATTTGTTTTCCTTTTCATTCAGTTTCCTGATGTGAGATCAATATTATAACTGAATGCAAATAGTGCTTACAGAAATCAGTGTAATTGTTAACTTGTACTCATTTTATTTGAAGTATACTATTTATATTACCAACTACATACAAGCCACAAAAAGCAAACATCTTCTTCCTCTCTCTAAATATGTGTGTATGTGTGTGTGTATATACACACACACATATATATGGTATTTTGTTTCTCTATTTTGATAATTGTGTAATAGTCATTCTAATGATATTATGTTTTCAATTTTGATCATCTGTGTGGTGTGAATTTTCCTTGATAATGTATTACTCGGTCAGGACTATTCTTGACCAGAGTTCAAAGGGTTCAAAAGTGCTCAACACATGTCTTGAAATAATTTTGTCAATGGGTTTGGATAACTTTCCCAGTAGACTTTTCACGTGAATCTAATATTTAATGAATAATTTACTCTTGCCTAAGAAATCTTGTTGCTACCATGACCCTCGTGGTTCTCTCAGTTATGCAAGGAAGAGGCCAGCAACATGGCTCAAGGTTTTTGAAGAGTTATTAATCCTTAAGACATTATTCATCTTTGAGCAGCATTGCTACTATTAAACATAGAGCAGGTACAGGTGCTGGCATTCTCTCAAACTTTGCTGTATTTTATTACCAGAAGTAGGGAAAAAATAATGCGTAATTATACGTTTACATTCTCCAAGCACAGAGTTGACTCCATGAAAACTATCAAAACATATTTTCTTCTTCATTTCTTTTGCACAAGATGATACCAAGTAGCAAATGGTTATGCAGATATTTTTGGGATAACACTAATTTACAGTGCATTCTTTAAGTATTTCCAAGAGAATGGAGAATTAGGTTATCTTGGTTTAGTATAAGAATATCTTAACAATATCTAAGATCTAGGACACTCCTGAAAAATGAAAGCAAGTAGAAACTGGACCAAAGAAGGAAGCCACAGGACAAACCATGAGGAGCTGTTGTGAACGCATATTATCCAGCCTGCAGCAGAGAGACCTGGGGGCCTCGGGACCCCTACCTGCTCCCAGCACCACCAACGGGCTGGGAGGACGGAGGTTCCTCGGGAGGATCAGCCATGGGCGGTAGGCTCCTCATGCAGCTTTCTTTCCCACACCCACCTCCGGGCCCAGGCAGAGGCCACTGTATGTTCTGCCTCCAGGAGTGGATAGTAAATTTGAGAACTCAGGAGTAGAAATAGTGCAGAACCCTTGATAACTTGGAATATCCTGGATAAAGGCCCCCCACAGGCCCAGCAGGACAAACATCCAACAAACAACAAATACAAAGGCAGCTGCACAACACAGAATCACAAATATTTGCCAAAATCAAATAACACAGAAGCAGCATGGAACACTGAACAACAAACTGAAAACAGAGGGAACCACAGTTAATGGAGCAAAAAACAAAATAAAAAAAGAAGAATGTAGAATAAATAACATTGTATGTGTCCACAAAGATAAAGTAATACAGATAATATAAATAAAACATTCATTCAATGAGAATAAACTAGCAAAGAGAAGAGCTCAAAATATGAGCTAAAAAACAGGTGCATGAGTTGAAATGAATTAGTGAGACAACATGACCAAACTGCTTTTCCCAAAAAGCAGAAAGTATGTTTCGAAGTACAGCAGGAAGAGGCCTAGAGATGGCTATGGAATTTGTAAAATCTGTGCACATAGAGATGCACACACACTGACATACTGAAATTTTAAGGCACTAAAAATAGAGAAAAAACAAAAATTTTCTTTAGAAGAATATCGGTTCCTCCACAAAAGAATAAGAATCACCATAACCTCAAACAGATTTTGACAATACCATCTTGAAAGAGGTGATAGAAAAATCCTATGAAATTTCAGATTACGCAAATTTGGGTTGTGATGTGGCCATCCTCTCCTTTTCAAGTTTCCATTTGTTTATTCCCTGGGGTCTTAAAAATGATACACCTAACACTGTGAATGTTAATCACCTTTTTAGGACCACATATGAGATTAGTACTCACTCTGTATGTGTAAGACTCAGTGCTTCCAATTTTAAAAAGTGTCTCTTTTTTTTCTTAATTTTGAGTTCCCTTATAAATTCCTTTTTGATTAGCTCATAGTTGGGAGATGCTAATTATTTCTCCCATCCCCATTTCCAGTTTTCATGCCACCTAAGATTTTACTTCAAAACTGGACAAAGACTTTGTGTTCTTTGGGTTTTTCTTCCTACCTGGTATTATCAAATTCCTTTATTTTATCTTTGCATTTGTACTTATTTTCCATGCAACTTAATTATATAGGTATTAAAGTTCTGGATTTCATTTCAGGGCCTTGGAGTTGTTACAAACATGTGTCCAAGCTGCTACGTTGGCTTGGAAGCCTGGTCGGTATGTTTTTAATGTTTCTGTGACAGCCCTTCCTTTCTAACATAATGAAAGGGAAAGGGGTAGACCTTCACATTCTCCTGCAGCCTCAGAAGGCAAAGCGATTTGCCTTTTTGATACTGTACACCATCAGCTTCCGTAGAGATTTGGAGGGAAGAACAAGGCCTACCTGCTGCCTCTGAGATTGTACACAACCTCAGAGACTCCAGAGGATGCTGCCACAGCTGTTCTCCAGTCTGAATGGCAGTTGAGAAAGAATTTTCAGTGACTCCAAGCGACAGCATAGAAAAACTAGGATCTTAGGATTGAATGGTCTGAGGATAAACTGAGCAGAGCACCATGTGACCCCGCACTGTCTTTCCTCGGCTCTTCCTGGCTGAGCTACATTTCCCAGATGCATGGCATGCAGCAACTGCCGCCTGCTGCAGGCAAAATATGTTCTCTTGAGACAGAAAACATGTCAGAGAGGTTTTGGTTTATCAGAATGAACACTCATATTGAAGAACTGATTTAGACAATGAGACCCACTTAATGCAAAAAAAAATGGTGGCTATTTCTTCTCAGAAGAGAGGCCCATAATTGCAAATCTTTTGCATCAATTAAAACTGGAAATGCTGGCTGATGCATGCCATGACTATTTTATGCTGGCAGTGGATCTGAGGTCGTTGTAAACATTTCAAACATTTGTCATGCTCTTCAGTTGTTTTCCTGTCAATGTACTCAGCACATTATAAACAAATGAGTGAAAAGAAAGCAACTAGAAATTTAGTATATATTACTCTGTACTGTGCTTTGTTTTCATTTTTCTTTTATTTGTTTATGTGGTAAAATATGTGCATAGCTTCTCAAAGGCTGACCTACCCCATAAAGGATGTAAATAGTAGGTTTTTCTTCGAGGAAGTGCAACTGTGGGTTTTTAGTTTAGCATGTATTTTCCAATCACACTGACTTGTGCACTGCTGGCTATATCTCTGGCTGAGCACCCACATTCCCTTACTCACTGGCAGGGCAAATGGATAGGGAGACTTAACATCAAGGTCCTAAATAAAGAAAACAGTACTCTTTAGTAGGAAAAGTAGACAAATAAATTAAAAAAGAAAGTGTCTAAATTCTCTGCCTGCATTTCCTTATATCTTATCCCTGACTCCCGGGGCAGGACAACTGTGGGACTCTGTATTCTTGTAAATGGATGTGCTTAGGGATTTTAAAAGTCCATTTACTGGTTTTCTACCTGTGGGTGCTGAGATTAAGTGTGGGCTGTGGGGAGGGGGCACTGCATAGACTGACTGGTCTCCCGCAGCACCTAAGCATGGATGGTGTTCACTGCATCGCTGAAGCTGCTCAGTTTTCCCAACTCCCTGTTCAGGTCATAGAGGGTGGGTCCCATTCCAGTGTACTTACCTGTTAAAATGGTGGTAACAATAGCATATGACTCACATGGTTGTTTTAAGAATTAAATGAGTGACTCTTTGCTAAGGAAAGTAGCATGATATCTAACATACAATAAGCACCTAAGAATTATTTGTTGAATAAACAAATTAGTGGCAATCTTGAAAACCAGCCTTAGGTTGAAGGACACAGGAATCTGGTGGATAATTATAAATTGAAATCCACAGAAAATTATCACAATCTTTCCTATTTTAGTGGTTTACAGAAAGGGGATGTTCCAAGGTGAACAAATTTTTTATTGCCTGTTTTAGAGTAACCTCTTGGAAGAGATGAAAGACAGTTCAATTTGTTTTGATGCTCTGAAAAAAATGCCAATTTTTTTTAGCTCTTAATATACAATATTAGAAACAGATGACACCTAAGTTTTTAAACTACAATTTTCCCTTGCGTTCTCTCTGCTTTTCCTTCTTTTTCTTTCCTTTTCTTACTTCTATGACATGTGTGCTACTATATGCCCAGTCCTCTGATAGATCAGGGCCACACCCTGATGCACCAGCTACATTTATACTCCAGCAGGAGATAGAAATGAATGTGTCACATAGTTCGTGTGAAGAGTGGTATTATGGGAGAAGGGTACAGAAACTCACAGGAGGGATACCAAATTCAGATTGTGGAGTTTGTGAGAGATTTCCTAGAAGTGACATTTCAGGAAAGGTCTACAAAATATATAGGGCTTATCTAAGAGAAGAGATGCTTTTAGTTAAGATTGTTCTACTATGAAAACACATGTGAAGCCTAGGAGATAAGAGAAAGCTAAACATAATAAAGAAATGCGAACAGCTTGGGGTGGCCGGGGCCCGGAGTGTGATAAAGGAGGCTCTCTGAGGATAACTCCACTGGGCCCATCAGCAATGCTGGAGGGTTTAGGCTTTATCGAGAGGGGAGGCCAGATGCTTTGGTGGGCTCATGCATTCAGGAGAACCAAGATATTAAGGGTGTCCTAGACCAAAACAACAAGAATGAGGGGCCAAATGGGTTTAGAAGACCCCTGGGGTTTCAAAGGGTGATTGTGAGCGGCCCCTGGTCCTGCAGGAGCTTCCTGTCCAGACAGTTTGGTGATCATTCATGTACTGTTAGAGACTGAACAAACAGCCTGCACTGTTGAGAATGCAGGAAAGCCTGCTAATCTGAACAGTCATGAAAGTTATAAAACACCAAATGAAATAATTCTTATTTTTATTTAACTATTTATACACTGGACTGTGCCCCCCTTTAACTCCTCAGTCAGGTGTCTCTGACAAAGTCCATTCATCTCTTTCAGAGCTGAGAGAAGTACCTCAACAAACCAAATTGAAAATTAGCTCCTACTTGGCATATAAATATGCCTTTGGGTGAAATTTTAATGCCAGATTCATAAATGAGTTTTCTGATTAATGAATTGCTTAATTAAAAAAATAACTGTATTACAGAAATATAACTATGCTTTATGCCCTCCATTTCATATTGATTAAAAATGCAATTACAATTTAAAAAATGGAAATTTTATCAATATCTTAGCATGAGTTCTTAAAAGGCATATTTAAAATGTTTTCTTCTCTAAAAATTAGTATATTCTTATTTTTTATAATTATTAGCTTCCTATATGCTGAACTGCATTTTAATTACCACAGAAAAGATAGTTCCTCCTGCATTCAGACACTGTCATGTCTTAGAAAGTACAATTCAAGAATGGGGCTGATTACTAATTAAAGCATAGAAATGATACATTTCATAAAATGGATGGCCTTTCAGAGCTCTCCCATTACTGTTTTATTTTTCACCTGTCTTGCTTCCTTTATATTCTTGTTTCCACCTTCTAAACTAACTTTGTGTCTTGTGCAAATTGTTCCGGCTGCCTTCCTATCATGAGGCACAGCTGGAATAAATGATATACTGAAACTTGACTTGTGTGTGTGCTTTGGACCCCACCTCCCTTACAGTTATTGTTAATGCTGTGGAGATTTCATCCTTAGTAAGGCTAACTATAACTTGCCGGCTATAGTTATTATGTTTCATTCTGTTATTTACTATGTTTTCCTGGAAATTTTCAAGGGAGATTATGGCCTATTAGCCAAAAGCCATTTGGATTCCATTCCGTTTTTATGTTTATTGGAAAAATACATCATATGCTTTTAAAGTACTGTTTTCATTGCTAAATCTTAAAACAAAAATGTGCTCTGTATTTTCAACACATCAACTGCCCAGTTTGATTTTGAAAATGTTTTCAGGGGCCTCATGCTAGTTTTCTGTCTTCACTCATCTTTTAATGAGGAGTTAAGATGGGGCCTCCTGCTTCCCCCAGAGCAAGGCTGCTGTGCTCTCCCCCTGCTCCTCACTCTGCACTGTATCCCTGAGTCCTCTTCTCTGACACTCTGCTGACGCCCACTGATGTGCATGGTGGCTCTACAGGCTGAGGACAGTGCTTCAGTTCTTGCTGTCTGGTGTTCTGATTACGCAGATGGGATTGTCTCTCTGGAAAATTTGATGCAAGCTGTGCTGTTTCTGTTGACAGAAGATGTGCAAAAACCCTGAAAGTTGACAGCACTAATGCCCTTGCATTCTCTAGCCCTTGCTAATTATTTAGCTCACCTTTCAGTATACAGCGTACATTTTTCTGTCTGATGCAGCTTCTTAACTTACGAATTACTGAGAAACAAATTCCTGTAGTTGTCATAGAAGAAAGGGGAAATAATTAGAAAGGATCTTGAAACAGTTCTGATCATCCCACGTGGCAGTTCCTCTGTGCAGTACATCTAACATGACCCCAAGTGGGGTGCACACTGATGTCCACAGCAAATTGAGCTGGTTCAAGGTATTTTGAACTTCTACATTTGTCTTTCTATTTTCATTGATGTCCACAGCAAATTGAGCTGGTTCAAGGTATTTTGAACTTCTACATTTGTCTTTCTATTTTCATTAGATTTCAATCATAAAATAGGGATGGAGTGAAGGGCAAGTCAAGCAGACTCGATATTACCATCTTTGTCTGAAAACAGTTCAAAACAACTTTCACTGGATCTTCATGTTGTGAAGTCATTGTAAAATAAATCAGTGAATTTGACTCTTTCAGTAGCAGTTGCAGGTAATGTCACCCACCCTTATGATTATGGTATTTGCTATTAACTCCTAAAAATATATACATGAGACTTCATTCAGGCTTTACAGTTGGAAGCTACCTCAGTGATGCCGTGCAATGGCGAAGAGCAGCATGAGGAAAATAGTCAATAATACTGTAATAACTGACGGTGACAGGTGGCAACAACACATACTGTGGTCAGCATGTTGTGACATATATGAGTGTTGAATCACTATGGTGTGCACCTGAAACTAATATATGTCAACTATACTTCTATAAAAAATTTAAATGAGTCAAAGAGAGTGACTCTATATCTACATGTCTTCTGTGCAGATTCTCCCACTACGTCTTCTTAGAGTGGCCAAATTATTCTCTCTCCCTCTGTTGGCTCAGTCACCTTAAGCAACTTACTTTAACTTTATGTGCTTTAGGGTGTGCTTGTTTTGAATACCTTGTGTTTTCATCTGTACTATGCAAACCATGATTGCACCTCCTGATAAACTAACTGGCCTCCAGGATTAAACACACTAACTTTCAGGATATGTGCCACATATAGTCAGCTTTCAAGAAGTGTCAGTTTCTGTTAGTTATTACACTGCCCAAATATCTATTTAGTTTTTTCTTTTCTAAAGATTGTTTTTCCTAAAAATATGATGAGCACATATTTGACTGATTTTTTATTGGGCAAATGTACTTGTTAGAGGATGTGATCATGTGTACACAGCTGTCGGTGTTCATGATACTAGGTAACAGTTATTCATGTACCTTTATCTGAAAAATTATTAGTGTGGTGGGACCAATTAATTTCTTTATGACTACTCTCTTACAGTCATTGTGTATTTTGCATGTATTTTAATATTAAAATGCTTTTTTATTTTACTTGTAAGCTTTTTAAGAGTTAGTACCCTAGGGTTATAGAAACTTTGTTAAATATAGAAAAATGGGTACAAGATGTTTACTTGTAACACTACCCATCCAAACCAACAGTCCTAATATACTACTGTCCTTGAGTATCACAAAAGCTCTGTGAGTAAAGGAATTTACTTTGTTTGGACTCACAAAAACGATAAGTGATGAAGCCAGTATTTGGATTCATATGTGTTGTCTTCAAGCTAATAACATTTCTATTATACAATGTCCTCCTTTTGATTAAAAAATACAGTTTGCCCTTCGACGCCAGGTAATATCTGAAATATTAACAGTGGAAAAAATGTCACATTTCTCTCCTGGTTGTCACTTACTTCAGATAATACAGAATGATAAATATACTTCTGGAGTGTTAATTTTAAGGTGAGTTATGAAGTATAAATAGACTATATATCCAGTCTACTTTAAAAGCATGACATATTTCCTATTTAACTCATGGTGGTTAGTGTGTGTGTGTGTGTGTGTGTGTGTGTGAGAGAGAGAGAGAGAGAGAGAGAGAGAGAGAGAGAGAGAGAGAGAGAGAGAGAATGATCAATTTATGTAATGCAACTCATGAAAATTGGCTGAGGATCACTTCACGGGGCTGGACACCCAAAGACAGACATGCTGTTGCTCTTTGGCAAAAAATGCATACCTGTCCCCTCCCTTTGGATTTTGCATTCATGTCTCATGTTATCATTAAAATTTTCATCAAAACTGCAGTGTTGGGAGGATCAGGAAGCACAGGGAACTCTGAGTAATGGATCAAGGACCATTACTCTCTGTTCCATATTTCAGCACAGAATAAAATATAGAGATAAAACTATCACATATCCAGGACATATCTTTTCTTTTTTACATGAATAAAAATACATTTTGTCTTATGAACTTACTTGTATCTTTTCTTATAGTAGGGTTTAAGTGGTCACTTAATGGGTCCATCTTTTTAAAACAAGTCCTCCAATTTTAGCATTTTTCTAACATCAATGACATAAGCTTCTGAAAGGGCATTTGAAAGATAAGCAAGGGACCTTAAAATTCCTTTATTATCGTACCAGGGTGTTAGGAAGTGAGAATTGAAGGTCCCTGGAACATGTGGATCTGCAAGTGGTAAAAGAGGGCAGCCTGAGAAGTTGAACAGTGGAGAGAGGGCTGGACGGCCAGCAGTTGCATCTGCTGCAAACTGTACACACAGCAACCGCGTGCTGAGCCTCCACAATGTTGCTTTCACTGGTCTAGGTGCTTCCCATACATTATGTTTACCATTTTAACCTCAAAAACAAAGCTCAGAAGTAGATATTTCCCCTCTCATTTTTCTTTCTAATAGGGGAACCAGACAAGTGAAGTCTGATTTAACTGAAATGAAAATCAGGCTTCCCAAGATCCAGGCACCTGTAACATATTAGCTCTTTAAGGCTCCTGCAAAATGAGTGTAAATATTTGACTCGAACCTCAAAATGCCCCTAACCTACTCTGAATTCAGTTCCTTTTAAATCAAGATTAGATTTTAAAATACCAGTGCAAGTACTTATGTATAATTATCAACTGCTTGCGAGATCAGTGTTATTTGCCTCTAAACCCAAAATGACAATACCAATTACTACCAAACAGCCATAATTTATGAGAGCATATTATATGCCAGATATAGTAGTAAATGCTTCATTATAACATGATAAAACTGAGTTTATAAAAATTAAGAAACTTGCCTAAGTTATAGTTCTAAGAGTTATTTTTGTTTGTGCTTACTTTTCACATGATTATTTAGCCTATTGAAATAATATATGCCAGAACAATTGTTTCTAAAATACTAAAAATATGGATTCTGAAATCCTACCATAAATTAAGGTACCATTTGCTCTGAACATAAGATGTTATTCAGTTTCATCTAACTTTAATATAAATCTGTATTTATGTTTCTCATCGTTCAAGTACCAATTTGCTATTTTACACTCTGACATCTCTTCTTATGGCCACTCCTTTACGGATATAGTCCTGTGGATTTAGATACTGTTTCTCTCAGTATGACAGGCTTGGAAAGCTCATCTGTGATTATATATTTAAACTGTCACACCTGGGATATTGCCACTTCTATCCCTGCATTTACATATTGTTTTGGAGCTTCTCTGGCTCTCTATAAGCCAGGTCTGACAAATAACCTGATGTACTTTAATAACTGCCCCTAAGAAGCTCTTCTGGTCAAATCCCCATTCGTACTATTTACACAACCCTCCTCTTCCTCATCTTTAAGGCTTGCATGATCAAAATTATTTCTCTTCTTTCGGTCTAAAATCTAGTTATTAACCCTGTCTAGTCAATGCATTCTCTAAAAGCCTGGGTCACTGCAATAGGCTGTTTATACTGCCTTTCTTGGTTCTCTTCCCAACAAGAATGAGGGGTTTTTCCAATTAGTTTATATATCCCTAGGTTCATATATGCACGAGATTCATATATGCACGAGATGGGTTTTAGCATCTTCTGTATGCCTATTTTAAATGTTATAGTTATAAGAACAGGATAACTTTTTAACATAAAGTAGGTGGGTAAAAACAGAATAGTTTGGAAAGAGAGTCACTAAATCCCTTGAACTCCTTCTGAGTTGTATCCTCCAAATTACACAATCTTATATAAAATATATTATAAGTGTTTTAACATCTAGTAAGGTGAATAGTTTCATGTTCATTTTTATGAACACATATTTAGAAACACTTGATAGTAGAAGAGCTCTATTACAAATGCTTTAGAGTCTATTAACTTTCTCTGTATCTAAAAAGGGTATCCAAGAATTTCTAACAGGATTATGGAAAATAATATTAATTTTTACCTATTATTTTTTCATTTAGCAGCAGTTATTTTACACAGAATTTTTTGCATTCTTTGGATTTTGCATTTATATACTATGTTTTCATTAAAATTTTCATCAGAACTGCAGATTTTCCCACCCTATTAATGAAAAAATAACTTTCACATAATCTAATTTTTTAAATTAATTTTATTTTGCTATCATTAATCTACAATTACATGAAGGACATTATGTTTACTAGGCTCCCCCCTTCAACAAGTTCCCCCCACATACCCGTTCACAGTCACTGTCCATCAACATAGTAAGATGCTGTAAAATCACTACTTGTCTTCTCTGTGCTGCACAGCCCGCCTCGTGCCCCCCACCACTACACATGCTAATCGTAATGCACGCTTTCTTTTTTCCCGCCCTTATCCCTCCCTTCCCATCCGTCCTCCCCAGTCCCTTTCCCTTTGGTAACTGTTAGTCCATTCTTGGGTTCTGTGCTTCTGCTGCTGTTTTGTTCCTTCAGTTTTCTTTTGTTCTTATACTCCACATATGAGTGAAATCATTTGGTACTTGTCTTTCTCCTCTTGGCTTATTTCTCTGAGCATAATACCCTCTAGCTCCATCCATGTTGTTGCAAATGGTAGGATCTGTTTTTTTCTTATAGCTGAGTAATATTCCATTGTGCATATGTACCACATCTTCTTTATCCATTCATCTACTGATAAACACTTAGGTTGCTTCAATATCTTGGCTATTGTAAATAGTGCAGCAATAAACATAGGGGTGCATCTGTCTTTTTCAAACTGGAGTGCTGCATTCTTGGGGTAAATTCCTAGAAGTGGAATTCTTGGGTCAAATGGTATTTCTAATTTGAGCATTTTGAGGAACCTCCATACTGCTTTCCACAATGGTTGAACTAATTTACATTCCCAGCAGCAGTGTAGGAGGGTTCCCCTTTCTCCACAACCTCGCCAACATTTGTTGTTGTTTGTCTTTTGGATGGCAGCCATCCTTACTGGCGTGAGATGGTATCTCATTGTGGTTTTAATTTGCATTTCTCTGATGACAAGCGATGTGGAGCATCTTTTCATGTGTCTGTTGGCCATCTGAATTTCTTCCTTAGAAAACTGTCTATTCAGCTCCTCTGCCCATTTTTTAATTGGATTATTTGCTTTTTGTTTGTTGAGGTGTGTGAGCTCTTTATATATTTTGGATGTCAACCCTTTATTGGATCTGTCACTTATGAATATATTCTCCCATACTGTAGGATACCTTTTTGTTCTATTGATGGTGTCCTTTGCTGTACAGAAGCTTTTCAGCTTGATATAGTCCCATTTGTTCATTTTTGCTTTTGTTTCCCTTGCCCAGGGAGATATGTTCAAGAAGAGGTCACTCATGTTTATATCTAAGAGATTTTTGCCTATATTTTTTCTAAGAGTTTTATGGTTTCATGACTTACATTCCAGTATTTGATCCATTTCGAATTTACTTTTTTGTATGGAGTTAGACAGTGATCTAGTTTCATTCTCTTACATGTAGCTGTCCAGTTTTGCAAGCACCATCTGTTGAAGAGACTGTCATTTCCCTATTGTATGTCCATGGCCCCTTTATCGAATATTAGTTGGCCATATATATTTGGGTTAATGTTTGGAGTCTCTATTCTGTTCCATTGGTCTGTGGCTCTGTTCTTGTGCCAGTACCAAATTGTCCTGATTACTGTGGCTTTGTAGTAGAGCTTGAAGTTGAGAGGTGTGATCCCCCCCCCACTTTATTCTTCCTTTTCAGGATTGCTTTAGCTATTCGGGGTCTTTGGTGTTTCCATATGAATTTTTGAACTATTTATTCTGGTTCATTGAAGAATGCTGTTGGTAATTTGATAGGAATTGCCTTAAATCTGTATATTGCTTTGGGGAGGATGGCCATTTTGATGATATTAATTCTTCCTAGCCAGGAGCATGGGATGAGTTTCCATTTGTTAGTGACCTCTTTAATTTCTCTTAAGAGTGTCTTATAGTTTTCAGAGTATAGGTCTTTCACTTGCTTGGTTAGGTTTATTCCTAGGAATTTTGTTCTTTTTGGTGCTAATGTGAATCGAATTGTCTTCCTGATTTCTCTTTCTATTAGTTTATTGTTAGTGTATAGGAAAGCCACCGATTGTTAATTTTGTATCCTGCAACTTTGCTGAATTCCAATGTTAGCTCTAGTAGTTTCGGACTGGAGTCTTTAGGGTTTTTTATGTACAATATATTGTCATCAGCAAATAGTGACAGTTTAACTTCTTTTTTACCAATCTGGACTCCTTGTATTTCTTTGTTTTGTCTAATTGCTGTGGCTAGGACCTTCAGTACTACGTTGAATAACAGTGGGGAGAGTGGGCATCCCTGTCTTGTTCCAACCGCAGAGGAAAAGCTTTCAGCTTCTCACTGTTCAGTATGATGTTGGCTGAGGGTTTCTCATATATGGCCTTTATTATGTTGAGGTACTTGCCCTCTATACCCATTTTGCTGAGAGTTTCTATCATGAATGGATGTTGAATTTTGTCAAATGCTTTTTCAGCATCTATGGAGATGATCATGTGGTTTTTGTCTTTCTTTTGTTGATGTGGTGGATGATGTTGATGGATTTTCGAATGTTGTACCATCCTTGCATTCCTGGGATGAATCCCACTTGGTCATGGTCTGTGAACCTTTTGATGTATTTTTGAATTCGGTTTCCTAATATTTTGTTGAGTATTTTTGCATCTACTTTTATCAGGGATATTGGTCTGTTGTTTTCTTTTTTGGTGGGTCTTTGCCTGGTTTTGGTATTAGGGTGATTTTGGCTTCATAGAATGAGTTTGAGGGTATTCCCTCATCTTCTATATTTTGGAAAACTTTAAGGAGAATAGGTATTATGTCTTCTCTGTATGTCTGATAAAATTCCAAGGTAAATCCATCTGGTCTGGGGGTTTTGTTCTTTGGTAGTTTTTTTATTACCCCTTCCATTTCATTGCTGGTAATTGGTCTGTTTAGATTTCCTGTTTCTTTCTGGGTCAGTCTTGGAAGGTTGTATTTTTCTAGGAAGTTGTCCATTTCTCCTAGGTTTCCAGCTTGTTAGCATATAGGTTTTCATAGTACTCTCTAATTATTCTTTGTATTTCTGTGGGGTCCGTCATGATTTTTCCTTTCTCGTTTCTGATTCTGTTGAAGTGTGTTGACTCTCTTTTCCTCTTAATAAGTCTGGCTAGAGGCTTATCTATTTTGTTTATTTTATCAAAGAACCAGCTCTTGGTTTCCTTGATTTTTACTATTGTTTTATTCTTCTCAATTTTATTTATTTCTTCTCTGTCTTTATTATGTCCCTCCTTCTGCTGACCTTAGGCCTCATCTGTTCTTTTTCCAATTTCGATAATTGTGACATTAGACCATTCATTTGGGATTGTTCTTCCTTTTTTAAATATGCTTGGATTGCTATATACTATCCTCTTAAAACTGCTTTTGCTGTGTCCCACAAAAGTTGGGGCTTAGTGTTGTTGTTGTCATTTGTTTCCATATATTGCTGGATCTCCATTTTGATTTGGTCATTGATCCATTGATTATTTAGGAGCGTGTTGTTAAGCCTCCATGTGTTTGTGAGCCTTTTTGCTTTCTTTGTACAGTTTATTTCTAGTTTTATGCCTTTGTGGTCTGAAAAGTTGGTTGGTAGGATTTCAATCTTTTGGAATTTAGTGAGGCCCTTTTTGTGGCTTAGTATGTGGTCTATTCTGGAGAATGTTCCATGTGCACTTGAGAAGAATGTATATCCCGTTGCTTTTGGGTGTAGAGTTCTATAAATGTCTATTAGGTCCATCTGTTGTAGTGTGTTGTTCAGTGCCTCTGTGTACTTACTTATTTTCTGTCTGGTGGATCTATCCTTTGGAGTGAGTGGTGTGTTGAAGTCTCCCAAAATGAATGCATTGCATTCTATTTCCTCCTTTAATTCTGTTAGTATTTGTTTCACATATGTTGGTGCTCCTGTATTGGGTGCATATATATTTATAATGGTTATATCCTCTTGTTGGACTGAGTCCTTTATCATTATGTAATGTCCTTCTTTACCTTTTGTTACTTTCTTTATTTTGAAGTCTATTTTGTCTGATACTATTATTGCAGCTCCTGCATTTTTTTCTTTGTTGTTTGTATGAAATATCTTTTTCTATCCCTTGACTTTAAGTCTGTGCATGTCTTTGCGTTTGAGGTGAGTCTCCTGTAAGCAGCATATGGATGTGTCTTGCTTTTTTATCCATTCTATTACTCTATGTCTTTTGACTGGTGCATTCAGTCCATTTACATTTAGGGTGATTATTGAAAGGTATGTACTTATTGCCTTTGCAGGCTTTAAATTTGTGGTTACCAAAGGTTTAGGGTTAGCTTCTTTACTATCTTACTGTCTAACTTAACTTGCTTATTGAGCTATTATAAACACTGTCTGATGATTCTTTATTTCTCTCCCTTCTTATTCCTCCTCCTCCCTTCTTCATATGTTGGGTGTTTCGTTCTGTGCTCTTTTTAGGAGTGCTCCCATCTAGAGCAGTCCCTGTAAGATGCCCTGTAGAGGTGGTTTTTGGGAGGCAAATTCCCTCAACTTTTGCTTGTCTGGGAATTGTTTAATCCCTCCTTCGTATTTAAATGATAATCGTGCTTGATACAGTATTCTTGGTTCGAGGCCCTTCTGTTTCATTGCATTAAGTATATCATGCCATTCTCTTCTGGCCTGTAAGGTTTCTGTTGAGAAGTCTGATAGCCTGATGGGTTTTCCTTTGTAGGTGACCTTTTTTTTTTCTCTCTGGCTGCATTTAATAGTCTGTCCTTATCTTTGATCTTTGCCATTTTAATTATTATGTGTCTTGGTGTTGCCCTCCTTGGATCCCTTGTCATGGGAGTTCTGTGTACCTCTGTGGTCTGAGAGGCCATTTCCTCCCCTAGTTTGGGGAAGTTTTCAGCAATTATTTCTTCAAAGACACTTCCTCCCTCTTTTTCTCTCTCTTCTTCTTCTGGTACCCCTATAATGTGGATATTGTTCCGTTTAGATTAGTCACACAGTTCTCTTAATATTCTTTCATTCTTGGAGATCATTTTCTCTCTCTCTGCATCAGCTTCTCTGCATTCCTGTTCTCTGTGTTCTAGTCCATTAATGGTCTCTTGCATCTCGTCCATTCTGTTTTGAAGTCCTTCCAGAGATTGTTTTATTTCTGTATTCTCCCTCCTTCATTCTTGCATATTTTACTGCAAGTCCATCAGCATGGTTATGACTTTTGTTTTGAATTCTTTTTCAGGAAGATTGGTTAAATCTATCTCCCCAGGTTTCTTCTCTGGGGAAGATGTCAAAGATGTCTGGGTTAGTCTTGTCTGGATTAAATTTTTTTGCCTTTTCATGTTGATAGGTGCAGTGGAGTGCTATTGACTCATCTGTCAGCTGGGAGAGCCAAGACTTTTTCCACTTGCTCCTGGCCTTTCTTTACTCGTACAACTGAGACCCCTAGTAGCTTGTGTAGGGGAAGTGCGTGTAGACTGGGTCTCTGTATCTTGCCTGCCGGTATTGAGGAAGCTCCCTTGCTGTGGGCATGGCCAGCCTCAGGCTGCTACTCTGCTATGGCGGGGCCCCGGGGCGGTAATGGATGGGGGTCTGTTTGGCTGTTTACCTCTGTGAGGGGTCTCAGAGCTGTTGCCCAGGGGGTTAGTGAGCCCAGAGTTCCCTGGAATTTCCAGCTGCTGGACTGTGACCCAGGATACTTCCTTCCAGCTGTGGCATCCCTGTCACTTTAAGACTTTCAAAAAGCACTCGCTTTTCGTTGTCCCAGAGGCGCCGGCTGCAGGACCTGCTCACAGGTCTTACTGTCCTGCTTCCCTAGTTTCCAGCACCCCATGCCTGTGCTGTGTCGGCACTCTGGTGCGGATGGCTAGGGCTGGGTATTTAGCAGTCCTGGGCTCCCTCTCCCTCCCCACTCTGACTCCTCTCCTCCCGCCGGGAGCTGGGGGGAGGGGCCTCAGGTCCCACCAGGCCGGGGCTTGTATCTTACCCCCTTTCACCAGGCACTGGGTTCTCGCAGGTGTGGATGTAGTCTGGCTGTTGTTCTGTGTCTTCTGGTCTCTCTTTTAGGGATAGTTGTATTTGTTGTATTTTCAAATCCATATATGTTTTTGGGAGGAGATTCCCACTGTCCTACTCATGCCGCCATCTTAGTCTTCACCTTTTTATATGGTGACAGATGACTTCTTTTTGACCAAACTCTGGTCAGGCCTCTTCTCAGTTAGGCCTCTACCTTGGCCTATAAGAACTACAAACACTTAGCACATATGAGTTTGTTCACCCCAACATTAAGAGACTTGAGCAAACATTAGCATCATTTCTATCAGCTCAAGGTCATATTCCAAATACGACAATCCAACCCCTTTAAGAAACCTGCCTGAGAAAGGTCAGTGTTGCTGAACTTCCTGTTCATCCCAGCCAAACCTGACTAAGAGCCTTTTATTTCCCTTTTCTTGAAGCATTAATTTAGAAAACCTGTAAATGTAAATTCTTTCTTGGTCCCTTTGGGGTTTATCTACTACCCAGGAATGTCTACCAAAGACCTGGAATCTGTATCATTGCCACATATGCCTCAGAATGATATGGCCTCCTTCTTCTGGTCTCTGCCTCTTCCCTAAGTTTGATAAGCACCTATTAACAAACACACACGAGTGGCCTAACTGTACTGTCTAACTCCCCCACCCCTGATGTCATTCAAAACCTGTCCTTTATAGCACTCCAGTATTTAAAAACCCTCCCACCTTTTGTTTCAACAGAGTTGAACTTAGTTTATACCACTATCAGCATCTCCCACCAAATTGGTACCTTTGTTATAACTGGTGAACCCAAGGTCTTCTCTTTCATTTCTGAATTTATTTAGTCTTCTCTTAATTGAGCACTTTATAGGATTCCATTTTCTCTCCTTTCTTAGCACATAAATTATATTATTTTTTAAACTTTCTTTAATGGTTGTTCTGGAGTTCACAAAACACATTTACAGCTAATCCAAGGTCACTTTCAGTTAGCATTATGTCACTCCATGGGTTGTATGGATGCCTTATAGTAGCAAAATAATGCTAATTGGTCCCTCTTGTCTCTGTATCATTGTTGTCATTCATTTCACTTGTACATAAGCTACATAAATGTGTGTTTATGTATATGTATATATATGATATGTATGTATGTACATGACATGTACATAGGCAACTGTATTTTTGGAATTACATTTTGAACAAAATTTTATCTGCTAGATCTCAATTTTTGTTTGTCTGAAAACGTCATTTCTCCTTCACTTTTGAAGAATAATTTCAAAGGGTAAAAAAATTCTAGGTTTGTAGTCTTTTTTCTCTCTGCACTTTAAGTATTTCAGTTCACTTTTTCCTTGGTTGCATGATTTCTGAAAAGTCAGATGAAATTCACATCTTTGCTCCTCTATAGGTAAGAGGGCTCAATTAAGACAAGACTGGATAAATCACATTTATCATTGATTTTCTACAGTTTGAAGATGGTATGCCTACATGTGGGGTTTTTTGTTTTGTTTTTTGTTTTTGTTTTTTTGTATTCCACCTGCTTGGTGTTCTCTGACCCTCTTGGGACTGTGGTTTTGCGTCTGACTTTAGGGAAAATTTTCAGGTATTAGTGTTTCAAAAATTTCTTCTGTTACTTTCTTTTTTTTCCTTTTGGTATTCCCATTCTTTGTGTGTTACACCTTTTCAACTTGTCCCACAGTCCTTTGATATTCTGTTCTGTTTTTTGAGTTTTTGTTCTCTTTGCTATCCAGTTCTTAAGGTCTCCTTTGATATATCATCTAGCTCAGAGATTCTGCCTTCAGCATGTCCAGTCAACTAATAATCCCTTCACAGGCCTTCTCCATTTCGGTTACAATGTATATCTCTAGAATATCCTTTTGATTCTTTCTTAGAATCTTCATCTCTCTGATTTCACTGCCTACCTCTTCTTTCATGTTGTCTACTTTATCCATTAGAGCCCTTAGCATATTACTCATACCTGTTTTAAATTCCCTGACTGATAATTCCAGCATCCTTACCATGTATCTGATGCTTGCTCTGTCTCTTCACATTGTGTCTTTTTCACTTTTAGTATGTCTTTCTCTTTTTTTTCTTCTTGATAGCTGTATAGGATGTACTGGCTAAAAGGAACTGTTGTGAATAGTCCTTTAATAATGTTGTATTGAGGTGTAGGGAGAAGTGAAATGTTCTATAGTCCTGTGAATGGTTCTTAGTCTTTTTGTGACCATATGCCTCTGCACTGTGAACTTTTCCACAAATTTCTCAGGTTTTTTTTCCTCCTTTAAGTGGGACAGAATGGATAGAGTGGGCTGGAGTCAGATATTTCATTTTTCCTGGTCAGGTAGGCTCTCATATGCTCCAGCAGTTTAGACTCTGGTAAACTAGTTTCCCCTGATGGCAGGCCTTTTAAGAACTGAGTGATTTGGCATATTACAAAATGGTTCATTTTCACTATTCCCTGCCAGGAGCATGAGGAGATTTTCCTCTGATATTTACTGTGGAAACCTAGAGATAAATCTCCTAATACTGTGTGCATCCCCCTATGCCTGGGTCACACTGGAGTTTTTAAATCTCAGACTTGTCCACACCAAGCCTCCAGCACATCCTCCAGATGGTCCAGGCTTTCATTCCCTGACATAGTTCCCAAGGTGGTTTCTGTTCTCTGGTGGGTCTCTGCTCCAGTAAGGCAGGACTTCCTGTATCCTGCCTGTCTCTTCAATCGTGGGGGCAGTGGTTTGCTCTGTGACCTCCTTTCTATTCTGGGTACAAAAAAAGTGATTTTTTAACCTTTTCAGCCTTTTATTTGTTGTTGGATGGAGTGGCTTCTTCAAAGCTCCTTACATGCAGAACAAGAAACTGGAAGCTGCCTTGCTGTATAAATATGAAGCACACCAAACATCTTCCTGCCTCAGAGTTTATACTTCCTCTTCCTTTTTCTGGAATACGTTGCCTTCTAAATTCCAAATGGCCTGTTACATCTTACGCTGCAGACCTTTGTGGAAATATCTCCCAGGTGGGATCTTCCTTTATTATCCACATTTCAAATCAATTCCCTCTCATTACCCTGCTAATTTAAAGCCAGAATTCTCTCTTGCTTACTTCTATTCCAGATCATATGTGCTGGAGATTTAGTTATTAAACCTGTTGATTAATTACTATAACACTCACTCAGCTCTTCTAGGTCTTTGGATTTGGATTGATAGACAAACTTGCAGGCTTCACCAGCACCACAATTATTTAGCTTTAAGACAGAACCAAGAGCAAAGAACAATATAGCATGCACAGCAGCCTGGCAAGTATCGCCTGATGTTCAGGCACAGTAACCTATTCAGAACACATTTAGTCACAGGAGAAGGGGAAGAGAGAGCATGGGTCAGGGAAGCCATCAGCTTCTAATTCCTTTCACATTTAGATACAAGCTAGTATCATGTGCCTTCAGGGATAGGTGACTATTTCCCATTCTCCACTGATGCTGTTTCTCAGTAGTACTGGCAATTCATTTCTCAATAAACAGTCTCAACAATAAAGCACAGGTGGTTGCTCTTATATACAGTCTTTGGTTGAATTCTCAGTTATCCTGGATCTGATACTGTCTCACCTATACATGATTTGAGTTACTACTGAAAAGAAAACTAATTGTCAAATCCTGAAGCATCCCTCAGGCTATAAAAACACAGTAAGGCTATAGAAACAGTAGTTAAAACTTTCCTTTCATTTTATTTAGGTTTATTGTTATTTGGTTGATATTCTGTCTCCCCTGACATTTCCAATGTAGCGGTCATAATACTATATGACATTAGCAGTGTATGACACTCATACAAGCCTTGCTGACACAGAGAACACTGAACTTGAAACATGCACTCAAACCTTAAGATGAATCTTCAGTTTAATGCCATAGTGGTTAATGTTAATTATCTAAATATAGATTCTAATTGCTGTTTTCTCATTTAGTTTATTCATTATCAGAGCTTTTTAATTTCTTATATTTCTTTTACTTTTCTTCTTCATGTCATAAGGTTCATGGTTATATTTGAATTTTCTGACAAATATAAACTAGCACTTTTGGTAATGAGATTTTCTTAATTTCTCCTATTTTAAGCTGCCTCATATTATTTGGTAATTATCCAATAAGTAGAACATAAAAAATAAAAATAAACAGGATTTATGTACTTGATCTTTATTTTTAAATGCTTATCATTAAATAGTCTTCTTCTACTTGATTAGAAGTTTTAAAGACATCACCAACAATAAAAGCTTTTGGGTTTCTGTATATGTATGTAGGTATAAATATTTAAAACAACATGATAAGGTGTGAATAGCTGAAAAGAATCAGTCCTTTTGACAAAATATTAATAGTTAAAATGGTCTTAGAAAATAGTGGCAAACTATTTATGGCAGGTTACTGTGAATTGTTTTTTAAATGAAAGGTAAACTATTTGATAAGTTTTTTATTCCAAATTATATTGTGTTTTACAGTTGAGGTAAAATCAGTATTATATTTGCTACAGAGTAATAGTAATGATAGTTTTTTTGTTGTTCAAATGGCATTCGAGGGATAGCTAGATAGGCTGAGATATGAAGTACAATGAATAACTAAATTGCTTAAAAGTAACAGAGTTGCAGCAAATCCAAAATTTTGGATACCTATAAAGTCAGTTCCTATTTATTTCAAAAGATTTGGATGGTACATCTTGAGATGATGATGGTTTCTTTAGCATATTTTTCTTGAGTTGTGGGAGACTGCAGAGCACACCTATGTTAAATAGTGTAAATCAAGTGGTCTGAGATTAAATTTACTGCAGGTTCACAAGGAACCTAATTCATTTGTAGTTGATCTAGATGTGACTGCAATTGGCAGTCTTTATGATTTAATTCATTAAACATTTGAAATACTAAGCTAAAACAAAAATTTGTTTGGTACTTCTTTTGAAAAGCCATAGAGAAATGAGATCATTTCAAGTCAATATAATTTAAGAATATTCTAAAGCAAAAAGACAGGAAACAAGGCCAATTCTTGCCATTTATGATGTTGAAACTTTCTGATCCACTAATGTGCACTCATTAAAATAAATAATTACAATCCTGCAGGAAATGTCCTCAGTTTCATGTATAATAATCTAGGTAAGTGTGTGAAGACTGCTAGAACATCAGCCAAATCCCAATGTTACCATGTTTGTACTGGAGGTTCCAGGAAAAAGTAAAAGACTGATAGAGGAGATGTTTTTTAAATGTTTTTTAGATGATTTAAATGTTTTCATCATATGAATTAAATACAAAAGGAAAGGGTTTGTTAAAGAGCTTGATCAGAGACAATGAGAAAGAGTCTCTAGCTTCACATGATTAATATCTGTCAGGAATTAGAAAGGATTGGAAGAAAAAAGTTCAGATTTAAGTTAAACAATTTGTTCTCAACATCATGAAAAATAAGCTCCCACCTGCTTCTAATTTTCTTAATTATAAAGGTTATTGGCTGTTTGAATAGTGCGGAAAAAAGGAGCTTTCAGAAGAGCATGCAGATGAGAGCTCAAGCAAGGAGTCCCGTATGTCGATGAGCGAGGGGCGCTGATCAGCATGCAGCTGCATACTCTATGATGAACATGCTAGAATATCTTTCAGTTCACAAGGGCACTCATTTATTTGTGCAAGTCAGCAGCATAAATCCATTATTTGAAATTGTACTAAGACCTTCAATTACCTTTGTGAAAATAGGTGGTATTTTTGAATTTTATAAGATTTGGACTAATGATCTTAAAATAACAGCTTAAAATTCTACCAGAATTACAGATCTTATTAAACTATGGTACTAAATTACATTATCTATGATCTCTTATAAATACATATCCTCTTTCTATGTGTTTTTCCAACCTTCTACCAAAACAGAAGATAATAATAGCCATCATTCATTGAGTACTAATAATGAATTAGGTATTCTTTCTCTCTCATCTCCATTAATTGTCACACTGACCCTGCTTGAATAGAATCATTACTCTAATTGAGGAATTCTAATAGAAGAGAAACTCATGCTCAGTTCTCTGTCTTAAGTGATAGCCTCATTATTACTTCCTTTCAGTTGTAATATTTCCTCAACATTCCTATTACATGGGTTCCTAACAAGGCTTAGGCCAGATATCTAAAACTCCTGTTCAATAGTTTTTTGGTGATGTCAAGTCTTTGTGTTTTATTTGTAATTTCAAAGAGGTCAACAGTGATGCTGTTGAGTTCCCTGAGTTGAGAATCGCTCTTATTTGCTATTATGGAATATAGTCACTAAAATACTGCTGTTAGCTCTCACTGGTGTTTAGATACAAGCTGATGGTCCTAGAGAAATGGTTTCTGTGATATTACTAACTACTATCTATTAGTCTCCTTTTATGTGCTTGATGTTATTCTAAGTAGTTTATGTTTAATAACTATTTCATCCTCACAGGGGGCATTACTGAATGGATACTTTTATAAACTCATTTCATAGATAAGGAAGACATAGAGTGTTAAAGAATTTGCACAAGAGAAAAGAATTTGAATATTCTGTGTGATTACAGAGCCTATATTCTTAAAATATTCCCTGAATACTTACAGGTGTCTCTATGGCACTCAGGGAATCTTTTTTTTAGATTATGAAACTTCTCAGATATCAAAACTAACATGTATTTGATCACTGATAGTTATATATAATAATAATAATAGTAAAATGCACATTTAACTGTTGATATATAGGACATAATGAAATTTACACCCTCAGTTTCTATGTGGTTTTGTAATGTATTTGACATGAAGTTAGTTTCATGTGTCTATTTGTATTACATTTTAAATATCTTTCCATCTTCATTTACTTATTTTTAATGTGTTTTGTGATAAATACTACATTGCTTCATGATAAAACAACACACAAACATGTATGTGTGTGTATGTAGACAGGCATAGACACCCACGATTTCCCTTTCCTTTCACGTAAGTGGGACTTTTCATGCTTTGCTTTTCTCATTAATAATATATTCTAGAAAACATTTCAGATATGTTCAAAATACATTTCTCACTCTTTTTATAGTTTTATAGAACTCCATTGTGTTAAATACCATAGTTTATTCACATTAATCTCCTATTAATGTGTGTTCAGACTGTTTCTCATATATTTTAACTGAAACTAATGCCAGAATTAATAAACTTTTGCACATGTAGTTTAGATTATCTGAGGTGCTACTTAAGGGTAAACTCATAAAAGAGTGACTGGGTTAAGGAGTAAACAAACATGCAGTTTTATAACATATTACCAATTATTACCAATTTCTCCTCTGTAAGTCTGAAAAATTGTACATTTCTATCCACATATGAATTCCTATTGCTCCACAGCTTTGTTAGGAGAAATGTTAGCAATTTTTGAATTTCTGTCTATTTGGTAGGTGACATGTTTCCATATTTCAGTGTAATTTTAATTCACTTTTTATTGTGAGGGAGATTAATGTTTTCATATATTTAATAACCTTCATATATTTTATATATTTTCGTATCATGAATTTGTTTTTATATCACAAATTTGAGAATGATCTGTTCATATTTTTTAGTCTTGTTTTCATTTTTATTCTTTTTTAAAAAGGATTCATTATTATGGAAATTTACCTTCCATATTCAACATTAGTGGCAAATATTTTTCCTTTTTATCCTTCATCTTTTGACATTTCCCTATGACATCTTTTTCTGAATACTTTTAAAAAGTATGTAATTTAATTTGTTTTTTTATTGAATAAGTATTTCTGATTCACAGTTCATTTCCAATCTTGCTTAGTGAGAAAAGCTTTCAGAGGAAGATGCCACCTCTACCCACATCCCCCCCAAGGACGAGACGAACAAGTGACCTTGTCATCTCCATTCTAGACGTGGACACGCTCCTGGCTCTGTCTGACAATCGGGGTCATCTCTCAGGCCACGGCTTCACGTGTGCTGCCCACCATACGATTAAACACTGAAACTCCATAACACAAATTTCTGGATTGTCAACTTCTCCAAAAGCTAATTACCTCTTTGTTTTACTATTCTATTTCTTTCTCCTCCTCCCCCCTCATGCCCCTCTACTGCACACTCTTTTTTCTTTCTCTCTCTCTCTCCTTTGAGGGTTTTCTCTAAATTCTTTGGCATGTCTATCAACAGTAGCAAACAAATTTATTTTAGTATGTACTAAATCTGGTTTGCTAGTTTGCCAATTTCCATATTATAGGAAACAGAAAATTAGACATTGTTTTTTCAATTCTGAAGAAGATACCATTCAATAGCATTGACGCATATGATGAAAACTCTGAGGTGTTTCTCTACCTTTATTCTGCATATCCCTTGTATGAGGATGTATGAGAGAAAAATTTGCAAAAATATTTTGTGCACTGAATGCTTGTCCTCAAGCCCCATTCCCCCCCAAACACACAAAAATGTAGGCATCATCAAAAATAACAAGAAAAAGAAGGTATAGGTGTGAAGATAAAAAGAATAAAATCCCAGGAGAGCAATTTTTATAGTTAAACTATGCCCCCAAAAAACTTACTAAAATGACTTACTCTTCTTAGGTGTTCGTTTTTATTTAGGGCCCTTCCTCATGAAATATTTTTCAATGACATATTAATATTTAATTTTATAAACAGATTAACATTACAAAAATCTGATGAAACACAGTTTGATTTAGGCAGCAGTTTCTAGCACTGCCTAAAGTTAAACAATTTGTTCTCAACATCATGAAAAATAAGCTCCCACCTGCTTCTAATTTTCTTAATTTATAATTTTCTTAATTACAAATTTATAAATTATAAATCTAAAGATAGAGAATTTTTTAGAAAATTATAATTATTGCTCCTCCTTAAAATAAATTCCAAGTCTCATCTGATGGAATATTATATGACATTTCTACATACTTGTTAAAATGACCTGGGTGTAACATGGTTTATTAGAATACAATATATAGGTACTTCCATTGCAAGGATGACATGGCTTTTACATAGTAACACTTTCTAAAGTCTAATGAAGAACAACTGCAAAGTTGGCTTTCTTTATGAAGTGACTCTCAAGGTTATTTACATGTAAAATCACCATGTGTCCCAGTGATTTTTTCTGAAGAGATGGCAATATCATTCCCTTGCCTATTAGTTAAAATGCTGTGTATTCCTCTATACCTAATACAAGGAGCTTCTGGGTCTTCCCCAGTCCTGAGCCACCTCTGTGACTTTATGCTGAATCTATTGGCTTCCAGTTGGCCTCAATTTGTCCTTTTCCAAACTAAGAAATGACATCATATTGAATTAGTTGATATACTTTCATTTTTAATGTAGAAATGAGATCGCTCCCTCCATGAGTCCTGCCCCTCCTTTTGAGAAGGACAGCAGAGCACCAGCATACTAAGTGCCCTGCTGATTCGGGCAACAGTCACAACTCGATGGTGTCTTTCAGTCTAAAGTTGATTCCATTTACCTTTAAGGATTTGCTCGACTCTAGAATCCCACTGATACTTTTAGGTTAGTTTCTTCTGGACATGTAGGGGACTATCCTGGACAGTTTTTGCCTTATTCAGGTTTCTGGGTATTCTGGAATGGTTAGGAACTGTCATGAGGTTCTACAGTGAGCTTCAAAGTGCCATATTTGTGGGTCTGACTTTGCCTGGGGTCTGACCTTGCCCAGGGTCTGACCTTGCTCACAGTCTGACCTTGCCTAGAGTCTGACCTTGCCCAGGGCCTGACCTTACCCAGGGTCTGACCTTGCCTAGGATATGATCTTGCCCAGGGTCTGACCTTGCCCAGACACTCATTCCTCTGGGGTCTGCCACCGGATAAGCTGTGGGCTTCTCTCTGGTTCACATGTTTGACATAATTAATAAATCTGTCTTAAACTTTTCAGGGCTTTGGGGTCCAGAGAGTGGGCCAGTTTAGGTTATTTTATAAGGAATATAGCTATTCCAAGAGAATAAAAATGGGAATAAATGAGTTACATAAAAGTAGGGGAAAATACTGAAGACATTTTTAATGAAAAAGCTTGTAAATAAAATGGCCTTTCTCGAGATAGGCTGCTTTGTTCTCTTCCTTGTGCCTCTAATGGATTTCCTATTTTCTTGCTGACAGAACTGGCCTTGTCAAGGAGCTGACATGGGGTGTGCTAAGGGTAGGTGGGTATCACAACTAACTCAAGAAAATCGCTTTCTCCTTTTTTTAGAGAGTAGGTTAGAGTTGGAAAGTTGATCCAATTCAGTTTACTATAAAGTCAGGGAATCATGCTAGGGAACTGATAGATTTAAAGCAATCTCACCACACCTTTTCCTTCTTACCTCAGGAAAATTACTGTTTGGAATAGTGACTTCCATTTTATAGACAAACAAGAGCTCAGAGCAGCTGTTTCAGATCCCAGACACTGGTGAGCACCTGCATAACAACCCCTGATTTACTGTTCTTTGGACTTTTGTCATGTGAGAGGACAAACCTGTGTGGTTCAAGCTACTTTCACTTGCAAAGCTGCCTAAAATTTTGTAGTGTATGTGTGTGTACTTGGTTAAAGAGTTTGCACCTGCTTTGCTAGAATCATATGAGGTTATGTGCAGAATGTCACTAAAGGGCCTTTTAAACTAGCTAAGTACATACAAATAAATGCCACAGTTTGCTCTTAGACTGTCCTCGGTAGATGCCATAAACTGGTGGTCCACATGCCCTCAAGTGCATCTCATTGGTCTTCAGAGTGCATACACTTGTTTGTTAACTTTGCCGTATCTCTGTTATGCACCAAGCCCACTTTAAATTATTTACATAATCTGATTGGCCACAACTTGAGCTTTCTGTTTTAAAGTCTACCAAGTTTATCCTTGAAACATTTATATAACTATCTAAAGGTTTTTGAAAAGAAACATTTGGCATATTCTCAAACAGTTTCTGTATCAAATCTACTAAATAATCTAAGAAAATATATGTGTATACAAAGATGTAGATGTTTATTCCTTATAATGGTGCTAATTTTATTGATAAAATCATGAAATAATCTTAACTAGTAGTGTCGTGGAATCTGTGAATTAAAATATGCTCATATTATGAAAAATTAGTTATTTTCATATAGTTATGAAAAATAAGTATTTTCATTTTTCATATTTGTCCCAGATCTATTTCAATAAATTAAAAGACAAAATAACTGATCTAACCCTTGAGAAGGAACACTTAGGAATTACATAAGACAATTTTGTATAGATGTAAAGCAGATGTATTTTATATTTGGTGAGTATCCATAAGCCTGTCATGGCCATTTACATATGGAATAAGCACTTGATCTCCTTTGATTGTCCTTGTGGAACTATATTTGTGAAATATTTCTTATGGAAATTTGCATATTCAAATTGAAAGCCAGATAAAGGAAGAGCTATATTGATGTGCTTTAAAGATGCCAAAGGAGAGGAGGGGCGGAAGATGGTGGCGTGAGTAGAGCAGCGGAAATCTCCTCCCAAAACAACATATATCTATGAAAATATAACAAAGACAACCCTTCCTAGAATAAAGACGAGAGGACACAGGACAATATCCAGACCACATCCGCACCTGAGAGAACCCAGCGCCTCGCGAAGGGGGTAAGATACAAGCCCCGGCCCCGCGGGAGCCGAGCGCCCATCCCCCCAGCTCCCGGCGGGAGAAGAGCAGGCAGAGCGGGAGGGAGACGGAGCACAGGGCTGCCGAACACCCAGCCCCAGCCATCCGGGCCAGAGTGCAGGGCGCTCGATACTAGGAAAACAGGGCAGCAAGAACAGTGAGCGGGCACTGGAGGCTGGGCGACAGAGGACATAAGAAAAGCGCGCGACCATTTTTTTCTTTGCTTTTTTGCTGTTTTGTTTTGGCGGGTGCTTTTTGGAAGTCTTAAAGGGGCAGGGCGGGTCACTTAATCCAGAGGTAGGGAATCCAGGATCTCTGGGAACCCTAACCCCTGGGCTGCAGGGAGCAGGGAGGCCCCTTATGGAGAAAAATAGCCTCCCAGCCGCTCCCCCTCCAACGCGACTCCACCACTTTGGAGCAGCGGCCCGAGCCATGCCACGCCCACAGCAACAGCGGAGGTTAACTCCATAGCAGCTGGGCAGGAAGCAGAAACCCTGTCTGCGCGCAGCTGCGCAGCACAAGCCACTAGAGGTCGCTGTTCTCCCAGGAGAGGAGGGCCACAAACCAACAAGAAAGGAAGTCCTTCCAGCCGTCACTCGTCCCAGTTCTGCAGACTATTCCTATCACCATGAAAAGGCAAAGCTACAGGCAGACAAAGATCACAGAGACAACACCAGAGAAGGAGACAGACCTAACCAGTCTCCCTGAAAAAGAATTCAAAATAAGAATCATAAACATGCTGACAGAGATGCAGAGAAATACGCAAGAGAAATGGGATGAAGTCCGGAAGGAGATCACAGATGCCAGAAAGGAGATCGCAGAAATGAAACAAACTCTGGAAGGGTTTATAAGCAGAATGGATAGAATGCAAGAGGCCATTGATGGAATTGAAATCAGAGAACAGGAACGCATAGAAGCTGACATAGAGAGAGACAAAAGGATCTCCAGGAATGAAACAATATTAAGAGAACTGTGTGACCAATCCAAAAGGAACAATATCCGTATTATAGGGGTCCCAGAAGAAGAAGAGAGAGGAAAAGAGATGGAAAGTATCTTAGAAGAAATAATTGCTGAAAACTTCCCCACACTGGGGGAGGAAGTAATCGAACAGACCACGGAAATACACAGAACCCCCAACAGAAAGGATCCAAGAAGGGCAACACCAAGACACATAATAATTAAAATGGCAAAGATCAAGGACAAGGAAAGAGTGTTAAAGGCAGCTAGAGAGAAAAAGGTCACCTATAAAGGGAAACCCATCAGGCTAACATCAGATTTCTCAACAGAAACCCTACAGGCCAGAAGAGAATGGCATGATATATTTAATACAATGAAACAGAAGGGCCTTGAACCAAGGATACTGTATCCAGCACGACTATCATGCAAATATGACGGTGGGATTAAACAATTCCCAGACAAACAAAAGCTGAGGGAATTTGCTTTCCACAAACCACCTCTACAGAACATCTTACAGGGACTGCTCTAGATGGGAGCACTCCTAGAAAGAGCACAGCACGAAACACCCAACATATGAAGAATCGAGGAGGAGGAACAAGAAGGGAGAGAAGAAAAGAATCTCCAGACAGTGTATATAACAGCTCAATAAGCGAGCTAAGTTAGGCAGTAAGATAATAAAGAGGCTAACTTGAACCTTTGGTAACCACGAATTTAAAGCCTGCAATGGCAATCAGTACATATCTTTCAATAGTCACCCTAAATGTTAATAGGTTGAATGCACCAATCAAAAGACACAGAGTAACAGAATGGATAAAAAAGCAAGACCCATCTATATGCTGCTTACAAGAAACTCACCTCAAACCCAAAGACATGTACAGACTAAAAGTCAAGGGATGGAAAAACATATTTCAAGCAAACAACTGTGAGAAGAAAGCAGGGGTTGCAGTACTAATATCAGACAAAATAGACTTCAAAACAAAGAAAGTAACAAGAGATAAAGAAGGACACTACATAATGATAAAGGGCTCAGTCAAACAAGAGGATATAACCATTCTAAATATATATGCACCCAACACAGGAGCACCAGCATATGTGAAACAAATACTAACAGAACTAAAGGGGGATATAGACTGCAATGCATTCATTCTAGGAGACTTCAACACACCACTCACCCCAAAGGATAGATCCACCGGGCAGAAAATAAGTAAGGACACGGAAGCACTGAGCAACACAGTAGAGCAGATGGACCTAATAGACATCTACAGAACTCTACATCCAAAAGGAGCGGGATATACATTCTTCTCAAGTGCACATGGAACATTCTCCAGAATAGACCACATACTAGGCCACAAAAAGAGCCTCAGAAAATTCCAAAAGATTGAAATCCTACCAACCAACTTTTCAGACCACAAAGGCATAAAACTAGAAATAAACTGTACAAAGAAAGCAAAGAGGCTCACAAACACATGGAGGCTTAACAACATGCTCCTAAATAATCAATGGATCAATGACCAAATCAAAATGGAGATCCAGCAATATATGGAAACAAATGACAACAACAACACTAAGCCCCAACTTCTGTGGGACACAGCAAAAGCAGCCTTAAGAGGAAAGTATATAGCAATCCAAGCATATTTAAAAAAGGAAGAGCAATCCCAAATGAATGGTCTAATGTCACAATTATCGAAATTGGAAAAAGAAGAACAGATGAGGCCTAAGGTCAGCAGAAGGAGGGACATAATAAAGATCAGAGAAGAAATAAATAAAATTGAGAAGAATAAAACAACAGCAAAAATCAATGAAACCAAGAGCTGGTTCTTCGAGAAAATAAACAAAATAGATTAGCCTCCAGCCAGACTTATTAAGAAGAAAAGAGAGACAACACAAATCAACAGTATCAGAAACGAGAAAGGAAAAATCACGACAGACCCCACGGAAATGCAAAGAATTATTGGAGAATACTATGAAAACCTATATGCTAACAAGCTGGGAAACCTAGGAGAAATGGACAACTTCCTAGAAAAATATAACCTTCCAAGATTGACCCAGGAAGAAACAGAAAATCTAAACAGACCAATTACCAGCAACGAAATTGAAGCGGTAATCAAAAAACTACCAAAGAACAAAACCCCCGGGCCAGATGGATTTACCTCGGAATTTTATCAGACATACAGGGAAGACATAATACCCATTCTCCTTAGAGTTTTCCAAAAAATAGAGGAGGAGGGGATACTCCCAAACTCATTCTATGAAGCTAACATCACCCTAATACCAAAACCAGGCAAAGACCCCACCAAAAAAGAAAACTACAGACCAATATCCCTGATGAACGTAGATGCAAACATACTCAACAAAATATTAGCAAACCGAATTCAAAAATACATCAAAAGGATCATACACCATGACCAAGTGGGATTCATCCCAGGGATGCAAGGATGGTACAACATTCGAAAGTCCATCAACATCATCCACCACATCAACAAAAAGAAAGACAAAAACCACATGATCATCTCCATAGATGCTGAAAAAGCATTTGACAAAGTTCAACATCCATTCATGTTAAAAACTCTCAGCAAAATGGGAATAGAGGGCAAGTACCTCAACATAATAAAGGCCATCTATGATAAACCCACAGCCAACATTATATTGAACAGCGAGAAGCTGAAAGCATTTCCTCTGAGATCGGGAACTAGACAGGGATGCCCACTCTCTCCACTGTTATTTAACATAGTTCTGGAGGTCCTAGCCACGGCAATCAGACAAAATAAAGAAATACAAGGAATCCAGATTGGTAAAGAAGAAGTTAAACTGTCACTATTTGCAGATGACATGATACTGTACATAAAAAACCCTAAAGACTCCACCCCAAAACTACTAGAACTGATATCGGAATACAGCAAAGTTGCAGGATACAAAATCAACACAAAGAAATCTGTGGCTTTCCTATATACTAACAATGAACCAACAGAAAGAGAAATCAGGAAAACAACTCCATTCACAATTGCATCCAAAAAAATAAAATACCTAGGAATAAACCTAACCAAAGAAGTGAGAGACCTATACTCTGAAAACTACAAGTCACTCTTAAGAGAAATTAAAGGGGACACTAATAGATGGAAACTCATCCCATCCTCGTGGCTAGGAAGAATTAATATCGTCAAAATGGCCATCCTGCCCAAAGCAATATACAGATTTGATGCAATCCCTATGAAACTACCAGCAACATTCTTCAATGAACTGGAACAAATAATTCAAAAATTCATATGGAAACTCCAAAGACCCCGAATAGCCAAAGCAATCCTGAGAAAGAAGAATAAAGTAGGGGGGATCTCACTCCCCAACTTCAAGCTCTACTATAAAGCCATAGTAATCAAGACAATTTGGTACTGGCACAAGAGCAGAGCCACAGACCAATGGAACAGACTAGAGAATCCAGACATTAACCCAGACATATATGGTCAATTAATATTTGATAAAGGAGCCATGGACATACAATGGCGAAATGACAGTCTCTTCAACAGGTGGTGCTGGCAAAACTGGACAGCTACATGTAGTAGAATGAAACTGGACCATTGTCTAACCCCATATACAAAATAAACTCAAAATGGATCAAACACCTGAATGTAAGTCATGAAACCATTAAACTCTTGGAAGAAAACTTAGGCAAAAACCTCTTAGACATAAACATGAGTGACCTCTTCTTGAACATATCTCCCCGGGCAAGGAAAACAACAGCAAAAATGAACAAGTGGGACTATATTAAGCTGAAAAGCTTCTGTACAGCAAAAGACACCATCAATAGAACAAAAAGGAACCCTACAGTATGGGAGAATATCTTTGAAAATGACACATCCGATAAAGGCTTGACGTCCAGAATATATAAAGAGCTCACACGCCTCAACAAACAAAAAACAAATAACCCAATTAAAAAATGGGCAGAGGAACTGAACAGACGGTTCTCCAAAAAAGAAATACAGATGGCCAACAGACACATGAAAAGATGCTCCACATCGCTAATTATCAGAGAAATGCAAATTAAAACTACAATGACGTATCACCTCACACCAGTAAGGATGGCTGCCATCCAAAAGACAAACAACAACAAATGTTGGCGAGGCTGTGGAGAAAGGGGAACCCTCCTACACTGCTGGTGGGAATGTAAATTAGTTCAACCACTGTGGAAAGCAGTATGGAGGTACATCAAAATGCTCAAAACAGACTTACCATTTGACCCAGGAATTGCACTCCTAGGAATTTACCCTAAGAATGCAGCAATCAAGTATGAGAAAGACCAATGCACCCCTATGTTTATCGCAGCACTATTTACAATAGCCAAGAATTGGAAGCAACCTAAATGACCATCTATAGATGAATGGATAAAGAAGATGTGGTACATATACACAATGGAATACTACTCAGCCATAAGAAAAGGGCAAATCCTACCATTTGCAGCAACATGGATGGAGCTGGAGAGAATTATGCTCAGTGAAACAAGCCAAGTGGAGAAAGAGAAATACCAAATGATTTCACTCATCTGTGGAATATAAGAACAAAGGAAAAACTGAAGGAACAAAACAGCAGCAGAATCACAGAACTCAAGAATGGACTAACAGGTACCAAAGGGAAAGGGACTGGGGAGGATGGGTGGGTAGGGAGGGATAAGGGGGGGAAGAAGAAGGGGGATATTAAGATTAGCATGCATGGGGGGATGGGAGAAAGGGGAGGGCTGTACAACATAGAAAAGGCAAGTAGTGATTCTACAAAATTTTGCTGTGCTGATGGACAGTGACTGTAAAGGGGTTTATAGGGGGGACCTGGTATAGGATAGAGCCTAGTAAACATAATGTTCATCGTCATGTAAGTGTAGATTAATAATACCAAAAAAAAAAAGGCACTTCCTCTGTGGTGACCTCCAATGAGTTCTACAAAAGTGTATAAAGGGCATATAAAAGTGTAGGCAAAGGGTCTGTTTGTGTTTATACAGAGGATCAAAGCCTTACTTGACTACCCTGAAAATGAACTAAGATACGATATGAAATAGAACTTCCAACATCAGCACTCCCTGAAAGACTCATGCCAGAAGATGATCATCAAAAAACCCACCAAAGTTCCACACACTGCTACAGGTGTAGATGCACTCATCCCACCACTTCCTGGACTTGCCATGGGAATGAAGAAGGAGATATCTAAGCTGGCCTGTGCATACAGTAAAACAACAAATTTGACTGGATCTATACTGTTGGAACTCAAACAACAATTAGGAGAAGTGCAAATTGTAGCGCTCCAAAATCTTACAACTACAGACTATTTACTGTTAAAAGAACATAAGGGATGTGAACATTCCCCAGGAATGGGTTGTCTTAATTTGTCTGATTTCTCTCAGACTGTTCAAGTTCAGTTGGACAATATCCACCATATCATAGATAAGTTTTCACAAATGCCTAAGGTGCCTAACTGGTTTTCTTGGTTTCACTGGAGATGGCTGGTAATTACAGGTATGCTTTGGTTATGTAACTATACTCCTATTATGTTAATGTGTGTGCGCAATTTAATTAGTAGTTTAAAACCTATACATGCTGAAGTTACTCTACAAGAAGATATGTCAAAGAAATAATCAATCTTCCCATGTTTTCTTCCGCCTGTTACTTTTATAGCTTTTCTTCTTCCTTCCTGATTACAACCCTTAAATTGAATTCGTGCCTCATATCAAACTTACCGAGTATCATAATTCTTCCAACTGGTAAAGATACCTCCAGACAAATGCTGGGCATAGAAGCCACAGGGCATAAATATGCAAAGAAGTAAAAAGCTAACCTTTTCAAACAATAAGTCTTCTCTCTCACTTACCAACTTTACATTTCCCTGTATGGCCCCGGAAGATGACTGGTTAGCCAGAGATGGGTAAGATTCCTCAAGGGAGGAACAACCTAAGACAGGCACAGTCGCAGGGGGGCCATCAGGTGAGAAAATGGGGATCAGCAGAGGTGAGGCTTAGAACCTCACCCCCCCTGTTCTGAGAGAAATCTTCTGCATATGTGGATGTTTTATTGCCCTTGTCTAGCTTGGATTAACACATAGTCTACAGGAACATAGCTGATCATCTACATTTGCCCTCTTACAACACTAAACTATGTTTTCTACCTTTATCTTGTATCTACCTACCACTTCAGCATTTTATTAAAAATAATAATAATAAAGAGAGAAATGTGGTATCCACATATAAACCAAGTATAAAAATCAAATGAGTATTCATATTTGAACTGACTGTTTATAGTTCATAATGCATGAGCAAAACCGAAAGTTTCTGTGATGACTGCCCTTGTACTGTTCACCATGTAACTTATTCACTATATGTTCTCCATGTAAGAACTTGTTCAGTATGCTTCAGAAGATTGGAGACTGTCAAAAATTAGGCTTGGGGTGGATTAATGATTGTGCATTGAGTATTGACTCCCCTATACAGAATTTTATTGTTGTTAACAACCATTTGATCAATAAATATGAGAGATGCCCTCACCAAAAAAAAAAAAGTGCACACTTCCAATTGTAAAATCAACAAGTAACCAGGATGTAATGTATAGCATAAGGAATGTAGTCAAAATATTATAACAGCTTGGTATGGTGATAGCTGGTACCTAGAATTATCATGTATATAAATGTTGAATCACTGTGTTGTACACCTGAAACTAATGTAATACTGTGTGTCAACTACCCTTCAATAAAAAATAATTGTCTACAAAAAAAAAAAAAACAAGAAGTGTGGTAAATGCTTGGGGCACCAGACCCAGCCAGATTGCCTAGGTTTGTGTCCTGACGATGCTACTTCAGGTGACATGACCTTAGACTAGTTGCTCAATTTCTTTATGGTTTGGTATCCTCAACAGTAAAATAGAGATGATAATAAGAGGAAGGAGAAAAAGAATAGTGAAAATTAATGAGTTAATAAAAGTAAATTGCCAAGAGCATAATAAAAGTAAAGAGCAGTAAGTGTGTTGCACTGAATGGCATTTTCTTTTGTTTTTTAAAGAAAGTTTCTTTCCTTTACATCATGCCCCTCACTGCTCTAGGAGTTTGAGTTTGCAATCCCTGGCCTAACCAGGTCCTACTGCCCCTCTGACAACAACTCAGAGACCATTTTTTTGTGTGCACTGTAGAAGTGCTCCTGAGTATGCCCTGTGTTTATTTGGTTATGTGCCTGCCTCTCTAATCAGACGGGGAGCTTCATGAGAGCATGGACTATGTCTTATTCATTATTTTAAATCTCCTGCTCCAAGCACAGTGCCAGCTACATAAAAACTGCTCAATAAATGTCATTGAATCAATGCTAATCTCTCGGAGTCTAAATACCTTCAAGCACTTATGTACAGTTTGATTTGTATTAGGTAATTTGTCCTTATTTGTTTGGTGCTCTGTTAAGTTCTTCCATCATCTTCTGTGTGTGTGACCCTTGGTCCCCAGCTGCTTTGTGACTGGAAAGCAGGACCATAACGGTCCTTTCTTTTAAATTAAGACTCTACACATGACACAGTTGCACATGCACCTGTTGGGATACAGACACACACACACGTGCTACACACAGGAGAATTGTAAATTTTTTAATGGAAGGCAGCATGGGATTCTAGGAATCTGTCATCTATTATATAATGTCATATAAATTCTGGCATCCAAAATTAGCTAGAGGAAAGAAATGAATGGGGTTCATTAGTTGTTGCTCTTTCTTTCTTTCTTTTATTATCTCCAGCTCATCTACCAGGATGGCAAGAAGGATTCTCTGGGATTATCTAGGCTCTACAAGTACAGTCAGAGACCAGGAGAATGCTGTTTAAGTGTAAGAAAGAAAAGTAGGAAATTAACAGTTATTAAGCAACAATTATATATATATATATATACATATGATATATAATTTCCTAAAACAATTTACTGAAGTATAGAAAGTGCCTCCACTTTTCCTTACGTATTGGAAACTGATGCTTCAAAGAGTTAAGCTATTTGCTGAAAGTCACACAGCCTGGAAAGTTAGAACTAGACATTGGACCCAGGTTTTTGTCTCCAACATCTATGCTACTGCACACCACAACAGGACAGCAAATTGAGAAAGGACATGCTAACCATCTAAACAGGATATGGGGGGTGATCAACTATCCAACAGAGGAGACATGAACACAAATGTCACAGAGAACAGAAGCTAAGTATGAAGAACCATTTGTGACACTATTATTAAAACTAAACAAAGCATACTGGAGAGCCCCACAAAATATCCTCATGTACAGCAGTCATTGATCCTATTTTTTCCATTTTATTCAGCATGAATACACAATTCTCTCCTAACTGAATAACATGGAAAGATCTGAGTTTGGAGTACTGATGACAGACAAAACAAGAATAAAAGATGGGAACAATGTATACAGTAAACAGTCAAGTGGGCATTTCCTTCCTTTGCAATAATACTGGAGGAAGAGGCAAAATCTTATCCTTGGGTGACACACTTATCATTTCCCAAATACTAACTCAGTGTGTTATACCATTCATGATTTTGAATTACTGGTTTCTAGTATTTCTGCTTTTTTTTTTCTTAGATGAGAGAAAATATCTAGTTAGGAATAACTAATCCCATTCCTCCAGTGTCTCAGACAGCTATTGAACAACCGTTTCACATTCAGAGTTAAATCAAACACATGTCCCTGCAAGATCAGGATATTCTGCCTGAAGATCTGGCACCCATTGATCTATTTTAAGAAAGTTCTTCAACTCTACTAACTTCTGCTACTAGTAATAGCCAACTTTTATTGAAGCCCACTATGCACCAGTATTGTGCTAAGTGTATCACACAGGTTATCTCACTGAATCCGCACAGCAGTCCTGAAGATGAGAACTATATCATCCTTTATATTGTAAATGAGGAAACTGAGGCAAGAGATATGCAAAAACTTGCTGAAAGTCACAGAGTTAGGAAACAAAATGATGATGCAGGATGTTATTATCTTCTGGACATGACAGTTGAGTCCATTTCAAATGTTAACTGCAATCACAGCTGCGAGGCCAGCCTTTCCTATATCCAAGTGACTGTGGAGTTCCTTAATAGGGAATGGCTATCTTTTAACATGGGGCAGCTACTTTTAATAGCTATGCCCCTCATAGATCTAGAAGGGAGAAGTCAGTTAGGAATGTTAGGCAATTGGATCTTTACTTTGAATGGCTCATCCTGATTCATTCCAGGTTAGAATGAGTTATTGTAAAATTAGACCTCCCTCCCACTCAGGGTCAGTGAAGTCCACATTTTTGCTGTTAGGGATCTAGAATTATGTGATTCTTAATTTCCACTATTACTGAATTTCTGGATTTGATCAGGCACCGCAATCTATTTTCTTTAAACAGAATGCACGTGTTTCCAAGCCCATTCTGCTTAAGGACTGGAGAGATTCAATAAGAAGGCAACCAAAGTCATGGAAGTAGCTGGCAGCGTAGGGGAAAGTCTGCGGGTGTAAATATCAACTGGGAAGAAACCTGGCAGAAAATCACTGCAGGAAACATGACCAATCAGTGATATCAGATGACACGATGATCAGAATCTATAGATGGGGCAGGATTCCAAATCAGGTTTGAGATTAGGAGAAAGTGGAGCAAAGGGAATACCTGAACAGGAACTCTTGAGTGACAACATAATCAAATAGAGTTTCTTTGATTTTGTTTTTTGATGTCTGAAGATTACCAAGATAGCCTAATCTTCATTCTTGAGCACATGCTCAATATGGTTCAAGGGATCCTTCAAGACAAATTCCATGTTTACAAGAAATTTCTTCAAAGGCTGGAACTTCAGGGCGGAGCCAACATGGAGGCGTGAGTAGGACAGTGGGAATCTCCTCCCAAAAACATATATACTTTTGAAAATACAACAAACACAACTAGCCCTAAAAGAGAGACCAGAAGACGCAGGACAGTGGCCAGACTGCAGCTACACCAGCGAGAACCCAGCGACTGGTGAAAGGGGTAAGATACAAGCCCCGGCCCGGCGGGACACGAGCGCCCCTCCCCCCAGCTCCCGGCGGGAGAACACTAGGCAGAGCGGGAGGGAGACGGAGCCCAGGACTGCCGAACACCCAGCCCCAGCCATCCGGGCCAGAGCGCAGACACAGTACATGCCCAGGGGGCCCTGGATACTGGGGGAACAGGGAGTAAGACCTCTGAGCGGGTGCTGAAGCTGATGCCCGTGTGACAAAGAAAAGCGGGGGCTTTTTGAAAGTCTTAAAGGGACAGGGACTTAACAGCTTGACGGAAACAACCCAGGTCACAGTACAGCAGCTGGAAATTACAGGGAAAACCGGGTGCACTAACCCCCTGGGCAACAGCTCTGAGACCCCTCACGGAGGCAAACAGTCAAGCAGCCCCCCCATCCATCACCCCACCGGGCGCTGCGAAAGCAGAGAAGCAGCCTGAGACAAATTCCGCCCACAGAAAGGGAAATTTCTCCCTCCCGGCCAGGCAAGACACAGAGACCCAGTCTACACGCAATTACCCAACATAAGCCACTAGGGGTCGCAGTTGCCCCAGTAAAGAAAGGCAAGTAGCAAGTGAAAATTTTGGCCCTCCCAGCTGACAGTCAATAGCACCTGTCAACATGAA
Source organism: Manis pentadactyla (assembly GCF_030020395.1). Taxonomy (NCBI): domain Eukaryota; kingdom Metazoa; phylum Chordata; class Mammalia; order Pholidota; family Manidae; genus Manis; species Manis pentadactyla. The sequence goes on from NC_080020.1 coordinate 19,197,162, forward strand.
AAGGCAAAAAAATATGATCCAGACAAGACTAACCCAGACAGCTTCAGCATCTGCTACATCTTTCCCTGAGAAGGAATCTGGGGAGATAGACTTAGCCAGTCTACCTGAAAAAGAATTCAAAACAAAAGTCATAACCATGCTGATGGACTTGCAGAGAAATATGCAAGAACTAAGGAAGGAGAATTCAGAAATAAAACAAGCTCTGGAAGGACTTCAAAACAGAATGGACGAGATGCAAGAGACCATTAATGGACTAGAAAACAGAGAACAGGAACGCAGAGAAGCTGATGCAGAGAGAGATAAAAGGATCTCCAGGAATGAAAGAATTTTAAGAGAGCTGAGTGATCAATATAAAAGGAATAATATAAGAATCATAGGCATTCCAGAAGAAGTAGAGAGAGAAAAGGGGATAGAAAATGTCTTTGAAGAAATAATTGCTGAAAATTTCCCCAAACTAGGGGAAGAAATGGCCTCTCAGACTATAGAGGTACACAGAACTCCCATGACAAGGGATCCAAGGAGGGCAACACCAAGACACATAATAATTAAAATGGCAAAGATCAAAGACAAGGACAAAGTATTACAAGCAGCCAGAGAGAAAAAAAAGGTTACATACAAAGGAAAACCCATCAGGCTATCATCAGACTTCTCAACAGAAACCCTACAGGCCAGAAGAGAATGGCATGATATACTTAATGCAATGAAACAGAAGGGCCTCGAACCAAGACTACTGTATCCAGCACGAATATCATTTAAATATGAAGGAGGGATTAAACAATTCCCAGACAAGCAAAAGTTGAGGGAATTTGCCTCCCACAAACCACCTCTACAGGGCATCCTACAGGGACTGCTCTAGATGGGAGCACTCCTAAAAAGAGCACACAACAAAACACCCAACATATGAAGAAGGGAGGAGGAGGAATAAGAAGGGAGAGAAATAAAGAATCATCAGACTGTGTTTATAATAGCTCAACAAGCGAGTTAAGTTAGACAGTAAGACAGTAAAGAAGCTAACCCTAAATCTTTGGTAACCACAAACTTAAAGCCTGAAATGGCAATAAATTCATACTTTTCAATAATCACCCTAAATGTAAATGGACTGAATGCACCAATCAAAAGACACACAGTAATAGAATGGATAAAAAAGCAAGATCCATCCATATGCTGCTTACAAGAGACTCACCTCAAACCCAAAGACGCGCACAGACTTAAAGTCAAGGGATGGAAAAAGATATTTCAAGCAAACAACAGAGAGAAGAAAGCAGGTGTTGCAATTCTGGTATCAGACAAAACAGACTTCAAAATAAAGAAAGTAACAAAAGACAAAGAAGGACATTACATAATGATAAAGGGCTCAGTCCATCAAGAGGATATAACCATTATAAATATATATGCACCCAATACAGGAGCACCAACATACCTGAAACAAATATTAACAGAACTAAAGGAGGAAATAGAATGCAATGCATTCATTCTAGGAGACTTCAACACACCACTCACTCCAAAGGACAGATCCACCAGACAGAAAATAAGTAAGGACACAGAGGCACTGAACAACACACTAGAACAGATGGACCTAATAGACATCTACAGAACTCTACATCCAAAAGCAACAGGATACACGTTCTTCTCAAGTGCACATGGAACATTCTCCAGAATAGACCACATACTAGGACACAAAAAGAGCCTCAGTAAATTCCAAAAGATTGAAATCCTACCAACCAACTTTTCAGACCACAAAGGCATTAAACTAGAAATAAACTGTTCAAAGAAAGCAAAAAGGCTCACAAACACATGGAGGCTAAACAACACGCTCCTAAATAATCAATGGATCAATGACCAAATCAAAATGGAGATCCAGCAATATATGGAAACAAATGACAACAACAACACTAAGCCCCAACTTCTGTGGGACGCAGCAAAAGCAGTTTTAAGAGGAAAGTATATAGCACTCCAAGCATATTTAAAAAAGGAAGAGCAATCCCAAATGAACGGTCTAATGTCACAACTATCAAAATTGGAAAAAGAAGAACAAATGAGGCCTAAGGTCAGCAGAAGGAGGGACATAATAAAGATCAGAGAAGAAATAAATAAAATTGAGAAGAATAAAACAATAGCAAAAATCAATGAAACCAAGAGCTGGTTCTTCGAGAAAATAAACAAAATAGATAAGCCTCTAGCCAGACTTATTAAGAGGAAAAGAGAGTCAACACAAATCAACAGTATCAGAAATGAGAAAGGAAAAATCACAAAAGATCCCGCAGAAATACAAAGAATTATTAGAGACTACTATGAAAACCTATATGCTAACAAGCTGGGAAACCTAGGAGAAATGGACAACTTCCTAGAAAAATACAACCTTCCAAGACTGACCCAAAAAGAAACAGAAAATCTAAACAGACCAATTACCAGCAACGAAATTGAAGCGGTAATCAAAAAACTACCAAAGAACAAAACCCCCGGGCCAGATGGATTTACCTCGGAATTTTATCAGACATACAGGGAAGACATAATACCCATTCTCCTTAAAGTTTTCCAAGAAATAGAAGAGGAGGGGATACTCCCAAACTCATTCTATGAAGCTAACATCACCCTAATACCAAAACCAGGCAAAGACACCACCAAAAAAGAAAACTACAGACCAATATCCCTGATGAACGTAGACGCAAAAATACTCAACAAAATTTTAGCAAACTGAATTCAAAAATACATCAAAACCATCGTACACCATGACCAAGTGGGATTCATCCCAGGGATGCAAGGATGGCACAACATTCGAAAGTCCATCAATATCATCCACCACATCAACAAAAAGAAAGACAAAAACCACATGATCATCTCCATAGATGCTGAAAAAGCATTTGACAAAGTTCAACATCCATTCATGATAAAAACTCTCAGCAAAATGGGAATAGAGGGCAAGTACCTCAACATAATAAAGGCCATCTATGAAAAACCCACAGCCAACATTATATTGAATAGCGAGAAGCTGAAAGCATTTCCGCTGAGATGGGGAACTAGACAGGGATGCCCACTCTCCCCACTGTTATTTAACATTGTACTAGAGGTCCTAGCCACGGCAATCAGACAAAACAAAAAAATACAAGGAATCCAGATTGGCAAAGAAGAAGTCAAACTGTCACTATTTGCAGATGACATGACACTGTACATAAAAAACCCTAAAGACTCCACCCCAGAACTACTAGAACTGATATCGGAATACAGCAAAGTTGCAGGATACAAAATCAACACACAGAAATCTGTGGCTTTCCTATATACCAACAATGAACCAACAGAAAGAGAAATCAGGAAAACAACTCCATTCACAATTGCATCAAAAAAAATAAAATACCTAGGAATAAACCTAACCAAACAAGTGAAAGACTTATATTCTGAAAACTACAAGTCACTCTTAAAAGAAATTAAAGGGGACACTAACAGATGGAAACGCATCCCATGCTCATGGTTAGGAAGAATTAATATCGTCAAAATGGCCATCCTGCCCAAAGTAATATACAGATTTGATGCAATCCCTATGAAACTACCAGCAACATTCTTCAATGAACTGGAACAAATAATTCAAAAATTCATATGGAACCACCAAAGACCCCGAATAGCCAAAGCAATCCTGAGAAAGAAGAATAAAGTAGGGGGGATCTCACTCCCCAACTTCAAGCTCTATTATAAAGCCATAGTAATCAAGACAATTTGGTACTGGCACAAGAACAGAGCCACAGACCAATGGAACAGACTAGACAATCCAGACATTAACTCAGACATATATGGTCAATTAATATTTGATAAAGGAGCCATGGACATACAATGGCGAAATGACAGTCTCTTCAACAGATGGTGCTGGCAAAACTGGACAGCTACATGTAGGAGAATGAAACTGGACCATCGTCTAACCCCATATACAAAAGTAAACTCAAAATGGATCAAAGACCTGAATGTAAGTCATGAAACCATTAAACTCTTGGAAGAAAACTTAGGCAAAAACCTCTTAGACATAAACATGAGTGACCTCTTCTTGAACATATCTCCCCGGGCAAGGAAAACAACAGCAAAAATGAACAAGTGGGACTATATTAAGCTGAAAAGCTTCTGTACAGCAAAAGACACCATCAATAGAACAAAAAGGAACCCTACAGTATGGGAGAATATCTTTGAAAATGACACATCCGATAAAGGCTTGACGTCCAGAATATATAAAGAGCTCACATGCCTCAACAAACAAAAAACAAATAACCCAATTAAAAAATGGGCAGAGGAACTGAACAGACGGTTCTCCAAAAAAGAAATACAGATGGCCAACAGACACATGAAAAGATGCTCCACATCGCTAATTATCAGAGAAATGCAAATTAAAACTACAATGAGGTATCACCTCACACCAGTAAGGATGGCTGCCATCCAAAAGACAAACAACAACAAATGTTGGTGAGGCTGTGGAGAAAGGGGAACCCTCCTACACTGCTGGTGGGAATGTAAACTTGTTCAACCATTGTGGAAAGCAGTATGGAGGTACATCAAAATGCTCAAAACAGACTTACCATTTGACCCAGGAATTGCACTCCTAGGAATTTACCCTAAGAATGCAGCAATCAAGTATGAGAAAGATCAGTGCACCCCTATGTTTATCGCAGCACTATTTACAATAGCAAAGAATTGGAAGCAACCTAAATGTCCATCGATAGATGAATGGATAAAGAAGATGTGGTACATATACACAATGGAATACTACTCAGCCATAAGAAAAGGGCAAATCCAACCATTTGCAGCAACATGGATGGAGCTGGAGGGTATTTTGCTCAGTGAAACAAGCCAAGCAGAGAAAGAGAAATACCAAATGATTTCACTCATCTGTGGAATATAAGAACAAAGGAAAAACTGAAGGAACAAAACAGCAGCAGAATCACAGAACTCAAGAATGGACTAACAGGTACCAAAGGGAAAGGGACTGGGGAGGATGGGTGGGTAGGGAGGGATAAGGGGGGGAGAAGTAGGGGGGTATTAAGATTAGCATCCATAGCGGGGTGGGAGAAAGGGGAGGGCTGTACAACACAGAGAAGACAAGTAGTGATTCTACAACAGGTTGCTACGCTGATGGACAGTGACTGTAAAGGAGTATATAGGGGGGACCTGGTATAGGGGAGAGCCTAGTAAACAAAGTATTCGTCATGTAAGTGTAGATTAATGATTAAAAAAAAAATGCAGTTCCTATGTGGTGACCTCTAATGAGTTCTACACAATGATATAAAGGACATATAAAAGTGTAGGCAAAGGGTCTGTTTGTGTTTATACAGAGGATCAAAGCCTAATTTGGCTACCCCGAAAATGAACTAAGATACGATATGAAAAAGAACTTCCAACATCAGCACTCTCGGGAAGACTCATGCAAGAAGATGATCATCAAAAAACCCCAACAAAGATCCACGCGCTGCTACAGCTGTAGATGCACTCATCCCACCACTTCCTGGACTTGCCATGGGAATGAAGAAGGAGATATCTAAGCTGGCCTGTGCATACAGTAAAACAACAAATTTGACTGGATCTATACTGTTGGAACTCAACCAAGAATTAGGAGAAGTGCAAATTGTAGCGCTCCAAAATCTTACAACTACAGACTATTTACTGTTAAAAGAACATATGGGATGTGAACAGTGCCCAGGAATGGGTTGTTTTAATTTGTCTGATTTTTCTCAAACTATTCAAATTCAGTTAGATAATAACCATCAGATCATTGATAAGTTTTCACAAATGCCTAGGGTGCCTAACTGGTTTTCTTGGTTTCACGGCAGATGGCTGGTAATTACAGGTATGCTTTGGTTATGTAACTATACTCCTATTATGTTAATGTGTGTGCGCAATTTAAGTAGTATCTTAAAATCTATACATGCTGAAGTTACTCTACAAGAAGATATGTCAAAGAAATAATCAATCTTCCCATGTTTTCTCCCACCTGCTACTTCTATAGCTTTTCTTCTTCCTTCCTAATTACAACGAATTCTTAAATAGAATTCGTGCCTCATATCAAATTTACCGAGTATCATAGCTCCTCCAAGTGGTAAAGATACCTCAAGACAAATGCTGGGCATAGAAGCCACAGGGCATAAATATGCAAAGAAATAAAAAGCTAACCATTTCAAACAATAAGGCTTCTCTCTCACTTACCAACTTAACATTTCCCTGTATGGCCCCGGAAGATGACTGGTTAGCCAGAGACGGGTAAGATTCCTCAAGGGAGTAACAACCTAAGACAGGCACAGTCGCAGGGGGGTCATCAGGTGAGAAATTGGGGATCAACAGAGGTGAGGCTTAGAACCTCACCCCCCCTGTTCTGAGAGAAATCTTCTGCATATGTGGATGTTTTATTGCCCTTGTCTAGCTTGGATTAACACATAGTCTACAGGCACACACCTGATCATCTACATTTGCTCTCTTACAACACTAAACTATGTTTTCTACCTTTATGTTGTATCTACCTACCACTTCAGCATTTTATTAAAAATAATAAAGAGAGAAATGTGGTATCCACATATAAATCAAGTATAAAAATCAAATGTGTATTCATATTTGAACTGACTGTTTATAGTTCATAATGCATGAGCAAAACCAAAAGTTTCTGTGATGACTGCCCTTGTACTGTTCACCATGTAACTTATTCACTATGTAAGAATTTGTTCTCCATGTAAGAACTTGTTCGTTATGCTTCAGAAGATTGGAGACTGACGAAAATTAGGCTTGGGGTGGATTAATGATTGTGCATTGAGCATTGCCTCCCCTATACAGAATTTTATTGTTGTTAACAACCATTTGATCAATAAATATGAGAGATGCCCTAACAACAACAACCAAAAAAAAGTACACACTTCCAATTGTAAAATAAATAAGTAACCGGGATGTAATGTATAGCATAAGGAATATAGTCAAAATATTGTAACAACTTGGTATGGTGATAGCTGGTACCTAGAATTATCATGTATATAAATGTTGAATCACTGTGTTGTACACCTGAAACTAATGTAATGTAATACTGTGTGTCAACTACCCTTCAATAAAAAATAATTATCTAAAAAAAAAAAAAACAAAGGCTGGAACTTCAGATGATGAAGAGCGGCTGTCATTTTTGCGAGAATTGAATGGATGGATTCAGGAACTCAAGGGAAACTTTTCTAACGGTATCTCTTTATGGTTTGTATTTGATTCTTAGATAATGGGTCTCTTTGTGAATACTTAAAATACACAATATCTTACCAACAACCTGAATTGAAAATGAGCATGAAAGTACTATATATTTTCTAAAATGAAAATAAGCAACAAAAGATTGAGAAATTACAGTCCGGTAAGTGGCTGGACAGAGAACAAAGTAAAGCTTACCATGTAGGACAGGAACTAGAACTAGGTCTTGCCTACTGGTTGGCTGTGTCTGCTTGGAGCCCTGTGCAGAAATGATTTCTGAGTAACATTATGTTTACTAGACTCTCCCATCACCAATTTACCCAAGGGTAAGGGACTAGGAAGGCTGGTTGGGAAAGGAAGGAGAAGAGTATACAGGGGGCATTACGATTAGCTCACATAATGTGTGGGGACGTCCACGGGGAAGTCAGTATAGTACAGAGAGTACAAGTAGAGATTCTATAGCATCTTGCTACGCTGATGGACAGTGACTGTAATGCAGTATGTGGGGGGGACTCGATCTGGGGCGTGTAGTAACAACAATGTAGCTCATATAATTGTAGATAGGTTACTGTGAATAGTGCAGTGATAAACATAGGGGTGCACATATCTTTTTTAAAGTGAGCTGCTCCTTTCTTTCTTTCTTTCTTTCATTCTTCTGTATTAATTTATTCATGTATTCACTCATTCGTTTATCTATCTATCTATCTGTCTGTTTATCTTTCTATCATTCTGTCATTAATATACAATTACATGAGTAACATTATGTTTACTAGACTCCCCCATCACGACGATGCCCCCAGATAACCCATTGCAGTCACTGTCCATGTGCATAGTAAGACACTGTAGAATCACTACTTGTCTTCTCTGTGTTGTACAGCCCTCCCACATTATACATGCTAATCGTAATGTGCACTTTCTTTCCCTCTCCCCTTACCCTCCATTCCCAACTATCCACCCCAACTATCCTTTCCCTTTGGAAACTGTTAGTCCATTCTTGGATTCTGTGAATCTGGGGCTGTTTTGTTCATTTAGGTTATCTTGGTACTCCTTCTAAAGAGGTTAGTGAAAACATTTGATACTTGTCTTTCTCTGCATCTTACTCATCTAATTGTATATTAATGACAGAAAGATAGATAGACATGTAATAGGTAGATGATAGATAGATAGATAGATAGGTAATAAATGAACAAATGAATAAATACATATATTCACACATACATACTTAAAGAAAGAAAGAATGCAGCAGCCCAGTTTAAAGACATGTGCGGCCCTACGTTCACAAAAGCCAAGGTAAGTGTCCATCAGAAGATGTACAGTGGAATATTATTCAGCCAGATGAAGAAAACAAATGCTACCACTTACAAAAACATGGATGGAGCTAGAGGGTATTATGCTCAGTGAAATAAGCCACGCAGAAAAGAAAAAGTGTCAAATGATTTCACTCACCTATGGAGTATAAAAAAAAGAAAGAGAGTGAAAGAACAAGACAGTAGTAGCCTCACCGAACCCAGGAATGGACTCACGGTTACGAACGGGAATGTGACTGAGGAGGATGGGTTGGAAAGGAGAGAAGAGAGGGAAAATGGGGCATTACGAGTAGCACACATAATGTGGGCAGGCGGCAGGTATGGTCAAGGCAGTATAACACAGCAAAGATCAGTAGCACTTCTACAGCATATTCCTGGGCTGATGGACATTGACTCTTAAGGGCTATGTGGGGGGGGGACTTGGTAATGGGGGTAGTCTAACAACCATAATGTTGCTCATGGAACTGTTTAGTACTGACACCAAAATAAAAGGAAACACACAGTACCTTGGGTCTGGATTCCAATTTTACCTGATGCTGTCAAGTTGGTCAGTGTCCACCTCACCAGAATCACAGCTGCTCCTCTAAGCATACACATTCTGTCTCTAGGAAAGAGGCACCACTGTGACATCATGGAACTTCCAGGCAACAGTGCTGCTCTTGCAAACTCCACCCCCAGATGGCGGGCACTGTCCAGCCGTGGGGAGCTGCATCTACTTAGCAAACATTAGAGGTTCTTGCCTACATATATATGTATATATAATGATTTCACTCATCATTGGAGTATAAGAACAAAGAAAAAACTGAAGGAGAATACAGCAGCAGTCTCACAAAACCCAAGAATGGACTAAAGGTTACCAAAGGGAAAGAGACTCGGGTGGATGGGTGGGAATGGAAGGATCAGAGAGGAGGGAACAATGGGCACATTAGATTTTGCATATATAATGTGGAAAGGGGGGCACGGGGAGGGCTGTACAACAGAGAGAAGACAAGTAGTTATTCTACAGTATCTTACTATGCTGATGGACAGTGATGACAATGGGGTATCTGGGGGGACCTTGATGATGGGGTACTCGTGTAAACATAATGTTACTCATTTAATTGTAGATTAATTAAAAATAAATAGATAGATGACAGATAGATAAATATAGGTGATAAATAGCCAGATGATTAGGTAGATAAAAAGATAGATGATAGACAGAGAGACAGATACATACATACATACATAGATAAGAATGCAGTGGCACAGTTTAAAAAAGACACGTGCACCCCTATGTTTATCACAGCACTATTCACAATAGCCAAGCAAAGTGTCCATAAATAGACTCATTAACAAAGCAGATGTGGTACATATACACAATGGAACATTATTCAGCCATATGAAGAAAACAAATCCTACCATTTGCAAACAACATGGATGGAGCTAGATGGTATTATGGTCAGTGAAATAAGCCGGGCAGAGGACGACAGGTACCAAACGGTTTCACTCATATGTGGAGTATAAGAACAAAGAAAAACTGAATAAACAAAACAGCAGCAGAATCACAGAAACCAAGAGTGGACTAACAATTACCAAAGGGCAAAGGACTGCGGAGGATGGGTGGGAACGGATGGATAAGGAAGCAGAAAAAGAAAACGGGCATTATGATTAGCATGTATAATGTGGGGGGGGGTGCACGGGAAGGGATGTGCAACACAGAGAAGACAAGTAGTTATTCTACTGCATCTTACTATGCTTATGGACAGTGACTGTCATGGGGTTTGTGGGGGGACTTTGTGAAGGGGGAAGCCTACTAAACATAATGTTCTCCATATAATTGTAGATTAATGATACCAAAATAAAACTAAATAAAGTAAAATAAAATATAATAAAATAAAGAATGCAGCATCCCAGTTTAAAAAACACACATGCACCACTCACAGCACTATTCACAGTAGCCAAGCTAAGTGTCCATCAGTAGGTGAATGGGTAAAAAAGATGTGGTATATATACACAATGGAATATTATTCAGCCCTAAGAAGAAAACAAATCCTACCATTTGCAACAACATGTACGGTGCTGGAGGTTATTATGCTCATTGAAATAAGCAAGGTGCAGAAAGACAAGTGCCAAATGGTTTCCCTCATTTCTGGAGTATAACCACAAAGCAAAACTGAAGGAACAAAATAGCAGCAGAATCAGAGACTCCGAGAAGATACTAGTGGTTACCAGAGAAGAGAGGCGTGGGTGACCTGGTGGGGAGGGAGGGAGGGAGAAGGAGATCGAGGGGTTTTATGCTTAGTATACATGTGGTGGGGGACCATGGGGAAAACACTGTAGCACAGAGAAGGTAAGTAGTGATCTGTGACACCTTGCTGCACTGATGGACAGTGACTGCATTTGGGTACGGGTGGAGACTTGATTATATGGGTAACTGTAGCAACCACATTGTTTTTTCATTTGAAACCTTCATAAGAGTGTATATCAATAGAACCTTAATAAAAAATTTTGAAAACCATTAAAAAAAATCACATGATTATCTCAATACAGAAAAAGCATTTGAGAAATCCTTCAACATGTATTCATGACAAAAACTCTCAACAAAGTACGTATGGAGGGAATATACCTCAACATAATAGAAGTCATATGTGGTAAGACTACAGCTAACATCATCCACAATGTGAAAAACTGAAAGCTTTTCCTCTAAGATCAGCAACAAGACAAGGGTGCCACTCCTGCATTTTTATTCAACAAAGTCATGGAAGTCCTACCCAGAGCAATTAGGCAAGAAAAAGAAACAAAGTACAAACAAATCAGAACAAAAAAAGCAAAACCATCATTATATGTATATAACATGCACATAAAACTCTGAAGATTCAAAAAGCTGTTACAACTAATTGAATGCAGTCAATATTGAGAATGTAAAATCAATATACAAAACTCAGCTGTGTTTCTACACACTAACAGTGAACTATCAGAAAGAGATATTAAGAAACTACTCCCATTTATAACTGCATTGAAAATAATAAAATACCCACGAATAAATCTAACCAATGAGGTGAAAAAATCTGTTTGCTGAGAACTGTAAGACACTGATGAAAAAAGCGGAAGAAGAGGTAAACAAATGGAAAGAGTCTGTGCTCCTAGACTGAAACGATTATCATCACATACTATACAAAGCAATCCACAGATTCAATGTAACCCCTTACCAAAACCCCGTGGCATTTTTCATGGAACTAGCACAAACCTAAAATGCATATGGAACCATGAAAGTCTGAAAAGACAAAGCAATCTTGAGAAAGAACAACAAAGCTGGAGGCATCAAGCTCCCTCATTTCAAACTGTATCAATATAGCTATAACAATCAAAACAGTACAGTACAGACACCGAGATCCAATGGAACAGAATAGAGAGCTCAGAGATAAACCCAGTCATACAGGGTTAATTAACTTACAACAAAGGAGCCAGGAATATACAGTGGGAAAGGACAGTCTTTTGAACAAATGGTTGGGAAAACTGCACAGCAAAATAACAAAACTGGATGATTATCTTACACCATACACAAAAAGCAACTCAAAATGGATCCAAGACTGAAACATTAAGGCCTAAAGTCATGAACTTCCTTGAAGAAAACATAAGAGGGTAAGCTCACTGACACTGGACTTGTTGATGGTTTTTTGAACTTGACACCAAGAGTGAAAGACGGCAACAAAAGTAAAAAGAAAAAGTAGGACTCTATCAAACTAAAAGGGTTCTGTACAGCAAAGGAAGCAATCAACAAAATAAAAAGACAATCTATAGATTGAGAGAAAATATTTTCAAACCACATATCTGATAAGGGATTAAAATCTAAAATATAGGAAGACTTAATGCAATTCAGTACGGGAGGAAACCCACCAAACAACCCAATTACTAAATGGGCAGGGATGTAAATGGATATTTTTCCAAAGGACACATACAAATTGCCAAGGTGCTACATATCACGAATCATCAAGGAAATGCAAATCAAAACCAAAATGAGATAACACCTCATACCTGTTAGAATGTCTATTATCAGAAAGGCAAGTAATACCAAGTGTTGGCAAGGATGTGGAGAGAAGGGTTGACTTTCGGTGCATTGTTAGAAGGTAAATTGGTCCTGCTGCTATCTAAAATAGCATGGAGCTTCAATAAAAAATAAAAAGTGTAACTACCACGTGATCCAGCAACTCCACTTCTGAGTATTTCAAAGGAGGTGAAATCACAATCAAAATATCTGGTCTGCTCACTGCAGCACTGCTTCCAATAGCCAGGACATGGAAACAATCTAAGTGTCCACTGATGGATGAATGGACAAAGAAAATGTTGTACATATATATGCACAGTGTGATATTATTCAGTTACCAATCAATGGAAATTCTGCCATTAGTAACAACATGGAAGCACCCTAAGTGAACTAAGTCAAATACTGTATGATATCACTTATATTTGGAATCTAAAACAAAACAGAACAAAAAAGGGAGAATTCATACATATACAGAACACATTGGTGAATACCAGAGAAGGCGGGAGTGAGGAGGGGTTAGGGGGTAGGCACAATGGGTGAAGGTCAAAAGTTACAAACTTCCAGGTACCAGATGCACAAGTTCTGGGATGTAATATACAGCATGGTGAATATAGTAAACAATGTTGCATTTGTATATTTAAATGTTGAGAGAGTAGATATTAAAAGTTCTCATCCCAAGAAGGAAAGAATCCTAGTTATATATAGTGACTAAACTTACTAAACTTAACTAAAATTAACTAAACTTACTGCTGTAATTTCACAATGAATAACACATAATCAAATCATTATGTAGTACACCTAAAACTAACACAATGCAACATATCAGTATATCTCAATGATAAAACTATGAATGTTACAATCATCTAGCAGCACTTAAAAACTTACAAATGCAGGCGCGCCCCTCGGGCGGTAGGCGCGGGCTGGGTCGAGAGCGCCCCGGGGCGGAGACAGGTAGCCGCGAGGGGCAGGCGGGCTAGGCGCGGAGAGCTGTGAGCGGCCGCTCTCGCAGGGCCTCCCCGCTGGCTGTACCCTTCCGACGGGCGAAGGCCTTCAGGGAACTTCGATGGTGGCAGCGGCGGTGGTGGCGGAAGCGGAGGCGGGTGGGTGTGGAGGCGGTTCGCCGCTTCCTGGGGAGGGAGGAGCGTTCGTCTGGGCGACGCCGGGCAAAAGGCCTACCCTCGAGCGCCGCCCGATCGTGCGCACGCCTCGCTCATCCCAGCAGCCCCAGCAGCCCGGACCCGCTGGTCCCCAGCCCGGAGGTTCCCCGAGGTCGCCTCGGAGGCGTGCCCTGGGGGTGGTGGCTCGGCAGGCAAGCGGCCTCAAGGTACGAGGGCGGGAGGGAGTGAGCGCGAGCACCAGCGCCAGCGCAGGGGTTTGTCGGGGCCGGCGCGCAGGCGCCGTGGGAAAATAACCTCGGGGTCACCGCGCCGCGCTGCTTGATGGGGGAGGCCTTGGAAGCCCTGCCGAGCGATCAGGAGATCGCGGCAGCATGCAGGGACCCAGAGGACGCTGGCCGGGAGCTCACACTGCAACAACTCTCGCCTCTACGATCTTTTTTTTTTTTTCCTGGGTCTCATCGTTATCTAGTCTGGTATACGCGGGTGTTTTTTTTTTCAGGATCATTAGTCAACAATTATATGAGGAACATTATGGTTACTAGACTCCCCAGGTCGTCAAGCCCCTCTCCACATACCCCATTACAGTTACTGTCCATCAGAATAGTAAGATGCTATAGAATCACTACTTGACTTCTCTGTACTGTACAGACCTCCCCGTGGGACCTCCCACCCACATGAGAGCTAATTGTAATACCTCCTTTCCACCCTTCTCCCTACCTTCCCAACCAGCCTTCATAGGCCCTTAACCTTTGATAAATTGCTGATAGGAGTCTAGTAAACATAATATTACCCATGTAATTGTAGATTAATGATAAATAAATAGGTAGATAAATAAATGATAGAATGCAGCATCCCAGTTTAAAAAAGACATGTGCACCCCTATGTTTATCACAGCACTATTCACAATAGCCAAGCTAAGTGTCCATCAGAAGATGAACAGTGCAGTATTATTCAGCCATACGTAAAACACAAATCCTACCATTTACAACAACATGGATGGAGCTAGAGGGTATTATGCTCAGTGAAGTAAGCCAGGGAGAGAAAGACAAGTATCAAATGATTTCACTTGCCTCTGGAGGAGGACGACCAAAAGAAACTGAATGAGCAAAACAGCACCAGATTCACAGAACCCAAGAATGGACTAACGGTTACCAAAGGGAAAGGAACTGGGGTGAATAGTTGGGAATGGAAGGATAAGGGGAGAGGGAAAGGAAGCGCGCATTATGATTAGCACGTGTAATGTGGGAGGGGGGTCACAGGGAGGGCTGTACATCACAGAGAAGACAAGTAGTGATTCTGCGGTGTCTTGCTCTGCTCATGGACAGTGACTTATTATTTTCCTGTTCCACTGAATGTATGACCATGACCTTTGAGAGTTAATGAGTTCTTAGTTCATCTTTTGTGAAACAGAGATGCTAATATTAATATGCCACAAATCTTGTAGGAATTCATTAGATGAAGTGAAAGAATGTTAGGAAGAGAAAAGTTAATTAGGAAATAATTTAGTTGTAGCCTAATTCATAATTACTTGCAGGTGACATTCATTCTCTATTGACCATAAAATCTCAGAACTCCTTTCTCAGCTTTTAATCCACATCTCGACTGTCCAAGTTCTCTAATGTGTAGAAATTAATTGAGTCAAAGTTAAATGATTGGAAAAGAGAAAATAGATCCCTAGAACTAATATTCATTGGCAATAATTTGGGTTTAGTTTGAATTTAGAAGACATTGTTGCAGATGTTGAATTGGATGATAATGAATGTATGAAATGAATGAGTAAAAGGAGTTTCTTAGATGTTCTTCTAGTTGCTAATTGAGGCCTCCTGTAGATCTGAGAATCAAAGAATCAGAAGTCTGAGTTTCTCTACTTTTTAAAAATTAAATGAATGTAAAATACAAAAATAAGGAGATTAAAGAAAGTAAAAAACATCTGATTTCCTTATCTTAAACATAGGGCAAATATTTCCCCCTTGCACCTGACAGAACTGCAGGAAGGAAAAGTAGATTCTCTGCAGGGAAAATTGTCCTCACTTTTCTCTGCCAATGCACACTGATTCCACAGAGAGGAACTCTGAGTTTTCCAGTGGTGTACGTTTGCACAGTAGGACTCACATATTGCTGTCAGGCTCAATGTTCTCATACCAATGCAAGTAATATAAAGCTGGAACTGACATGCCACTCCATGGAACTTCATTTCTATGTTCTTAGAAGTTACCTCAGGGGCCCTCAACCTGTTACCAGAGAGACCAGGAGAATTTTGTGTCCACAGCTTAAAAAAGATAGTTGCATCTTAAGATATGGCTCTTGAATTTGTTTCCTGTCTTAGGAGATTTGTAAAGCAAACAAAGTTCTCTTACTGTAATTGGATAAGCACAGAATAGAAAATGATGATAACCTCCTTTGTCTAGTAACTGTATTTTTGTTAACATAACCATCAGCTTTAATGAAAACCACTATTCATTATGCTTATTTCACACTTGAAACTTAAATTTGGCCTTCTTATTCCCCTGCTGAAATCTCTTCTGTGTCTGTCCATTGTGCTTAGGAAAAAATACAAAATTCTTAATGCAGTCTCCAGGGGAAGAGTTTGGGATAATGGGAAAGATGGTCCATTTTTTGTTGTTGTTGTCCATCCTCTTTATTCTTCCAGCCTGTGTGCTGGCCCCCTATACTACTCTTCCTAGAATCCTTCACATGAAGAGGTTGAAAATGTACATTTTGAATCACAATAAAAATACACCTAACAAAGCACTTTTAGAGTCTTATATTTCCCGTTACGGGGCATTCCACATCTGTAACTTAATTCTGTGTCTTGAAATTTTTATATCTGGGAAAAAATTGGATATTTTAACTGAATACATTATAGTCTGCTTCCCCTCCCCTCCTTCTCTTCATAGTAGCAGGACCCATTAATGTCTCTTGGGACATCCATTTGATGGTCGTGATAAAGGATTATGCAACCTCCCAGTGGAAGCCATATCATTCTAAAATTTTGAATTCAAGTACTCATTTGTTTTTAGAGTCTGTTCCAAAGGCCTCTGCTAGATTTAGTGGTGAGATGGAGTTTCCAAAACTATTTTTGCTCCCAGGTAACAAAGTACCCAGTTACACAACAACAGTGACATCACAGGTGTGAATATAGTTCAACAAGTACTTTGATGTGCCTTTACCTTCTAACCCTTTCAGTGATTATTTTGAGGCTGTTAGGAATCAGCATTCCCATTTTAAAAATGAAGGCTCTAAGTCTTAGAGAATTAAGTGGTTTTCTCCAGGACAGTGGAAGAAATAAATGGTCATTTATTTCTTCCCACCAGCTGTTTTGACTCCTAGTCCATTGTGATGTTTGGCAGTGGTATTTAATGCTTTGTTTCTATTGATTATAAAACTAACATGTTCATGGTAGCAAATAAAGAGAAAAGAGGAAAGAATAGAGTTGAAAATGAGAAATGTTTTCATTCCCACTGTGGAGAAGTTGGGGTTCCTATGGCCAGGATCCTCACTGAACTTAAAACCACCTGGTGGTGTACCGGCCTGTTGCTAGGCTATTGCTTTAACACCTATAGGCAATAAGCTATCATTGCACTATATAGAGATCTCGGCCCAGTGCTCTCAGTGCAGGCAGAGATGATAATGCCCAACCTACTGCCTGGAGATCAAACCATGTAATAAATAAACCCTTTCACCCCAAAGAATGTTTTGCTGTCAATTTCTATGGTCACATTGAATCCATAGCGAACTTGCCCGGGGCTGAAACCCATTGGCAAGACACTCACCATCCAGTGAACCACTGTTAACACTTTAGTGTATTTCCTCCCAGGTTCTTGTGTGCATATGTGTGTGTACGGTTATGTGTATGTGAATTCTCACAAAATTGGGATCGTATTGCAATGTAACTGAATCAGAACAGGTGTGCAGCAATGATGATGGACTTGTCTCAGTGGGTACATAATGTAACGTGTGTCTCATTTCCTCTTCCCCCTCTCTGTTAACAATGAAGGAAACAAATAGGGCCAGAGGAAAGGTCTGCTCCAGTTCAACCCCTTTTTATTCTCTTCTGATTTCTAAAACATTTTCCTGGGAACGTGATACCAGAGGGAGAGAAAATGTGATCCATTAGGAATGAAACAAAAATCATACAGGTAGACCTGAATTAGGACTATGAGATGTCACAGCAGGCAATTGCACACAGCCTTCCAGACACCTAGGGTCTCTTGGATGGCTGAAGAGTAGACCCACAGCATGGCCCTGAGCAAGGGCAGGGAGAGGCATGTTTTGTAGACTTAACCTGGGGGCTGTGGAGACAGACAGAGAAGGATCTTAAGTTTTGCTCCACAGCCTAGCTAGCTATATGAAATCAGGGGAGACTCTGATCCCTAGTTATCTCCTTTGTTAAATGGAGATAAATATATAATTTATGTAAAGCCTTCAAATACTACCTAACATACAGGAAGCATTAAACGAATGGAAACGGGGTCATCACACTGCTTGCTTGGTGGTGTGATGTGGTCAGGCTTTCTCTACAGTTTGTGGGAGCCCTTCATTCCATTCATTTGTTAGAGAAATGCCTGGATTCTGGCAGTGCCTGTTCTTATTCAGGCTCTGCTCCCTTGGAGACACCCTACCCCCATGCATCTCACATATACCTGGCCAGATCTACTAATTCAACTCGGAGCACCTTCATGCCACGCCTATGGTATGTTACCTGCTGTGGTAGGCACTCAGGGTTTAAAAGGATAAATAAGAATATGACCCCTTTCTCTAGGAGTGCAGGCAGAAAAGTAAACAAAAAGGGATGTGGTATATACCCAAACAGAAAATATGAAGTGTGATGCACCTGCCTGGTATAGGCTCACAGACTGTGTGAGGACTTAGTCCTCACACGAAAGGGGGCAGAGAATCCCTCTGTGGCCTTTCAGATATATTCAGAAAGGGGGAACCAGGCCAGCCACACATCAGAATCTGATAAAAAGCCTGAGCATGTCATTTTTTTTTCTCTTGGTGCCTTCGGGGCTTGGATGCCGTTACCTCCTGTCGGGAGGTGGGGGTAGTGGGGTCGTTTGGGGACTGGCACCTATTCTGTGGGAGAGCAGACAAGCATGGCTGCCCCCTCCACCCTGCCTGCCTGTCTGCCCTCCTTGCTCCATTCTTTCCTTCCTCCCGTCCTAGAACTCCCACGTAGACCAGGTTCTGGCTACCACAGTGAGGATAGAACAGATTCTGCCCTCAAGGAGCCTCCAGTCTACCACTAAATACAGAAATAGGTACAAAATAACCATCTTGCCTTGATAAGAGTAAGTACAGAATCCCATCAGAGAACACAGAAGGGCCACCGCCCTCCAGCTTCATGAGTGAGGGTTTCCCGGAGGACAGGACATCTAAGCAGTGAATAGAGCCTAACTACCATGGGGTCAGAAGGGCGCTCTTCCAGTTTGGGGAACAGCACGTGCACAGGCTTAGAGCTGAGGGAGAAAGACGAGTCATCAGTATGGTTAGGCAGCAGGGTCCTTCAAGCATGGCAGGCTCTGAGTGCCCATTTGTGCACAGAGCACACCAACGTGTCGGTGCTGAGATCTGGGTGAGCTGAATATTCTGCTCTAGCTCCAAGAAGGTGCCCAAGTCCTCTTTAGGAGTGTGCCTTCATTTTACAGCAGAAAACCTGTTATTGTGTCATTACCAAGGACTTAATTCTTAAGTTAATACCAGAACTTCCCTTTTTCTGAAGCTACTCAAAACAACAATAAAAGCCAGGGCATATCATTCTTCCTCTGTGACAGTCCAGAGGGGATTGATGTCTGCCCTTGGATGGGATTATCGAGGCTCCAGTGGCAAATCAGCCAGAGAATTATTTCTGGGGGGATAGTTAGTATAGTTTGGCAGCAAGTTATCCAGCTTGTGATAAAGTGGACCATGACGTAGGAGTTCCTGGGAGCAAATCCAAGATTCACCATTATCTAGTACTGTGGCTTTAGGCAAGTTTTGAACCTTCCAAACTGTCCTGTAAATCATGAATAAATCATTCCTTACAGTACAGGTCTGTTGTGAGATTTAAGAAAATGATATACCTGGGTGCCTAGAACAGTGCCTGGTATGTAGGACTCCCCACATGAGAGGTGTTTCTTTGGGGGTGGTTGTTCCACTCCATTGGTTGAAAATACGTCTCTTGGGGGAGAAGTAATGGGCACTAGATTTCAGATCTTTTGTGGTGGGGTGTATGGGTGTCTCAGCTCTCTGAGTAGCATGCATTGGTCCCTTCTTTGTGACCTCAAAATGAAATGGGATTCGTTGATCACAGAGTGTATATCTTGGTCTTGAAAATCTCTGTCAAAATCCCCACCTCTCCAGGGGGCCCTCTCTATTCCTAAGGGCAGCATTTTGCTACCAAGATCTGCATCACTGTGATGCCCAACAGTTCTCAAAGTGTGGTTTGGAATAGCACCAAATGTTGTTTTTCTTTTTCGCCATGTTGCTCTCTGATGTTGGAAAAGCAGTCGTGGGAAAATGCTATGGTCCGCAGCCCACAATTCAAGGCAGTGGCACCAAACCATGTTCCTCACTGGAACATACTACTTGAAATGTGTTCTTTAAAAAGCCAGTTTCACTTAGGAACGGCTTTCATGAAGCACTAAAATTTATTATTAAATATAGACCTTTGAGTACACACCTTTTGATATATCATGTGATGGAATGGGAAATATATGTAAAGAAAACACTATGATGGTTGTCTCAGGAAAAATCACTTGGACTGTTTAAACTACATTCCAGACAAGCAGGTTTTTCATGATACTCCATATAAGTGAAAAGAAAAGACAAACCATGGTTATACAAACTAGGGTATTTGGTGAATATTTTCTCAAAAATGAACAACATGAGCTTATAGCTTCAAGGGAAACAATTTGATAGCATTTGTTGCCAATGATAAAATCTTGAACTTGAAGCATTGTTTATGTATTCATGCATTTTTTATTATCACTGAGGTTTTTGTGACTCATTATCCCCTTCACCTATTCCACCACCCACTACAGCCCCTCCCCCATGGTGACTACCAGTTTCTTCTCAGTGTCTGTGAGTCTATTTCTATTTTGTTCATTTGTTTTGTTTGTTTAGAGACCACCTATAAGTGAAATCACATAGTATTTGTCTATCTCTGCCTAGCTTATTTCACTTAGCATAATACCCTCTAGGTCCATCCATGCTGTTGCAAATGGAAGAATGCTTTCTTTTTTATGCCTGAATAATATTCCCTTGTATATATGCAGCACATCTTTCTCCATTCATCTACTGAAGCAACATTTATATTAGAGAAGTCACATCTCCTACTGCAGTAAGCTTAACAGGTCCCTCCAGTTCAGATTATTCTTGATTTAAACGCCGTCTGTCTTGACTCTTCTTGCCTTTCCTTCCTGTATCCAATCAATCATCAAGTTCTTTCAGCATAAAGTTCAAAATATACCCAAGAAATGTTCACATCCCTTCTGTGTGGCTATTGTCTGGCTCAGACCTCTATAATCTTCCATAAGGAATATGGCAATAGTCTCCTAACCCAGTTGGCCTCTCTCATTGAAACCCCCACCCTGTCCCAGTCTATTCTCTGTTCAACAGAGCATTCTTTGGAAACATAAAACTCATCCTGTCATCCCATACTTGAAATTTCAATGACTTTTTAATGAATTTGGACTAAAACTCAAATTCTGTACCATCTCTTTACATACCCTACGTATGACTGACCTCTTCCCTCCTGTAGACACCCCCTCATTTACCGGTTTCCAGCCTTACTCGCTTCTTTCTGTTCTTAGCAAATGGCCAAGTTTAATCCTGCCTTGGGGCCTTTGCACTTGCTCCCCCCTCTGTCTGAAATGCTCTTGTCACAATCATTTCCAAGGATGGATCTTAATCAATGAAGTTACATCTTGAATGTTATACTTCAGAGGTCTTTTCTCGCCTCACAATCAAGGGTGACCCTTTAAACTCTGATAGTCATTTTCTGGGCTCTTAGCCCACTATACTTCTCTCCTGGTACAGTAGACAATCACTTCTTTCTTTGTGTGCTGCACTGCAGGAAGTTGGTAAAGCTCTGTTTGACTCACACTTGTGGGCCCCTCTTTCTTTCCTACCCTCTGTGGACCTGTTGGTGGTTCTCCTCTACTTCGTCATTCTTTTCCCAGAACATCCTAGCTCTGGATCAATGCTTCCATCGACATATCTTGGTGCATATCCTAGAGGATAAGTTTTGATGTATAAAAGTCACACAGTTGTAGATACTGGCACTCTGGTTGCTGCAACTCCTCATGTACTTTTGCTCTTTTTCCTATAGTTTTATGGATTTGTTGTTTATTTAAGAAATCTTCACTAGATTAAATTACTAGAAAGGAATCTCCTTTCTAAGTTATTTATTAAGCCCTCACTATCCAGTGGGCACTTTACATGTGTTACCTGACATTAAAAAAATTTTATTAAGGTATTATTGATATACACTCTTATGAAGGTTTCACATGAAAAAGCAATGTGGTTACTACATTTACCCATATTATCAAGTCCTAAACCATAACCAGAAGCAGTCACTGTCCATTAGTGTAGTAAGATGCCACAGATCCACTGTTTGCCTTCTCTGTGCTACACTGTTTTCCCGGTGATCCCTCACATTGTGTGTACTAAACATAATACCCATCAATTCCCATCTCCCTCCCTCCACACCTGCCCTCCCACACCCTCCCCTTTGGTAACTACTAGTCCCTTCCTGGAGTCTGTGAGTGTGCTGCTATTTTGTTCCTCCTGTTTTGCTTTGTTATACTCCACAAACGAGGGGAAATCATTTAGCAATTGTCTTTCTCCACCTGGCATACGTCACTGAGCTTAATACCCTCTAGCTCCATTTGTGTTGTTGCAAATGGTAGGATTTGTTTTTTTCTTATGGCTGAATAGTATTCCACTGTGTATATGTACCATATCTTCTTTATCCATTCATCTACTGATGCACACTTAGGGTGCTTCTGTATCTTGGCTATTGTAAATAGTGCTGCAATAAATATAGGGGCACATATGTTTTCTGA
This sequence comes from Manis pentadactyla, assembly GCF_030020395.1. Taxonomy (NCBI): domain Eukaryota; kingdom Metazoa; phylum Chordata; class Mammalia; order Pholidota; family Manidae; genus Manis; species Manis pentadactyla. The sequence continues at coordinate 19,219,840 of NC_080020.1, forward strand.
GTCTGGGAAGTTGTATTCTTTGGGTAAATTCCAAGGAGTGGGATTCCCAGAGATCAAATGGTATTTCTATTTTTAGTTTTTTGAGGAACCTCCATATTGCTTTCCACAATGGTTGAACTAGCTTACATTCCCACCAGCAGTGTAGGAGGGTTTCCCATTGTCTGCATCCTCACCAGCATTTGATGTTCTTCATCTTTTCGATACTGGCCATCCTACCTGTCTGAGGTGATATCTCAGTGTACTTTTAATTTGCATTTCCCTGATGATTAGTCTTGTGGAACATCTTTTCATGTGTGTGTTGGCCAACTGAATTTCTTCTTTGGAGAATTGTCTATTGATATCCTCTGCCCATTTTTTAATTGGGTTATTTGCTTTTTGGGTGTTGAGGCGTGTGAGTTCTTTATATATTTTGGATGTTAACCCCTTGTCAGATATGTTATTTACAGATATATTCTCCCATACTCTAGGATGCCATTTAGCTCTGTTGATGGTGTCCTTTGCTGTACAGAAACTTTCTAGTTTGATGTGGTCCCAACTCCTCCTTGCTTGAAGAGATGTGTTCAGGAAGAAGGTGCTCATGCTTATAGTCAGGATATGTTTGCCTACATTGTCTTCTAAGAGTTTTTTGCTTTCATGACTTACATTCAAGTCTTTAATCCATTTCGAGTTTACTTTTGTGTATGGGCTTAAACAATAATCCAGTTTCATTCTCTTGCATGTAGCTGTCCAGTTTTGCCAACACCATCTGTGGAAGAGGCTGTCATTTCCCCATTGTATGTCCATGGCTCCTTTATCATATATTAATTGATTGTATATGGTAGGGTTTATATCAGGGTTCTCTAGTCTGTTCCATTGTTCTGTGGTTCTGTTCTTGTGCCAGTACAAAATTGTCTTGAGTACTGAGGCTTTGTAGTAGAGCTTGAAGTTGGGGAGCGTAATCCCTTCAGCTTTATTCTTCCTTCTCAGGATTGCTTTGGCTATTCGGGGTCTTTTGTGCTTTCATATGGATTTTAGAATGATTTGCTCTAGTTCATTGAAGAATGCTGTTGGTATTTTGATAGGGATTGCATTGAATCTGTAGATTGCTTTAGGCAGGATGGCCATTTTGACAATATTAATTCTTCCTATACAGGAGCACGGGATGTGTTTCCATTCATTGGTCTATTCTTTAATTTCTCTCATGAGTGTCTTGTAGTTTTCAGTGTATAGGTCTTTCACTTCCTTGGTTAGATTTATTTCTAGGTACTTTATTCTTTTTGATGCAATTGTGAATGGAATTGTTTTCCTGATTTCTCTTTCGGCTAGTTCATCATTGATGTATAGGAATGCAAGATATTTCTGTGTATTAATTTTGTACCCCACAACTTTGCTGAATTCAGACATTAGATCTAGTAGTTTTGGAGTGGATTCTTTATGGTTTTTTATGTACAATATCATGTCATCTGCAAACAGGGACAGTTTAAATTCTTCCTTGCCAATCGGGATGCCTTTTATTTCTTTATGTAATCTGATTTCTGTGGCTAGGACCTCCAGTACTGCGTTGAATAACAGTGGGAAGAGTGCGCTTCCTTGTCTTGTTCCCAAACTTAAAGGAAAATCTTTCAGCTTCTCGCTGATAAGTGTGATGTTGGCTGTGGGTTCATCATATATAGCCTTTATTATGTTGAGGTACTTGCACTCTCTACCCATTTTGTTGAGAGTTTTTATCATGAATGGATGTTGAATTTTGTCAAATGCTTTTTCAGCATCTATAGAGATGATCATGTGGTTTTTGTCCTACTTTTTTTTGATGTGGTGAATGATGATAGATTTTCAAATGTTGTACCATCTTTGCATGCCTAGAATAAATCTTACTTGATCATGATGGATGACCTTTTTTATGTATTTTTGAACTCGGTTTGCTCATATTTTATTGAGTATTTCTTCATCAATGTTCATCAGCGATATTGGTCTGTGATTTTCTTTTTTTGTGGTGTCTGACTGGCTTTGGTATTAGAGTGATGCTGGCCTCATAGAATGAGTTTGGGAGTATTTCCTCTTCTTCTACTCTTTGGAAAACTTTAATGAAGATGGGTACTAGGTCTTCACTAAATGTTTGATAAAATTCATCAGTGAAGCCATCTGGGACAGGATTTTTTTTCTTAGGTAGTTTTTTGATTCCCAGTTCAATTTCATTGCTAGTAATTGGTCTATTCAGATTTTCTGTTTCTTTCTGGGTCAGCCTTGGAAGGTTTTATTTTTCTAGAAAGTTGACCATTTATTCTAGCTTATCCAGTTTTTTGTCATATAATTTTTCATAGTATTCTCTAATAATTCTTTGTATTTATGTGGTGTCCGTAGTGATTTTTCCTTTCTCATTTCTGATTCTGTTTAGGTGTGTAGACTCTGTTTTTCTGGATAAGTCTGGCTAGTGGTTTATTTATTTTGTTTATTTTCTGAAAGAACCAGCTCTTGCTTTCATTTATTTTTTCTACTCTTTTATTCATCTCGATTTTTTTTATATCTGCTCTAATCTTTATTATGCCCCTCCTTCTGCTGCCTTGGTCCTCATTCGTTGTTCTTTTTCTAGTTTCATTAATTGTGAGTTTAGACTGTTCATATGGGATTGTTATTCTTTCCTGATGTAGGCCTATATTGCAATATACTTTCCTCTTAGCACAGCCTTTGATGTGTCCCACAGATTTTGCAGTGTTGAATTATTGTTGTCATTTTTTTCAATATATTGCTTTATCTCTGTTTTTATTTGGTCATTGATCCATTGGTTATATAGGAGCATGTTTTGAAGCCTCCATGGGTTTGTGGGATTTTTTATTTTCTTTGCATAATTTATTTCTAGTTTCATACCTTTGTGGTCTGAGAAACTGGTTGGTACAATTTCAATCATTTTGAATTTACCGAAGCATGTTTTGTGGCCTAGTATATGATCTATTCTTGAAAGTGTTCCATATGCCCTTGAGAAGTATGTGTATTCTGCTGCTTTTGGGTGTGGAGTCTGTAGATATCTGTTAGGTCCATCTGTTCTAATGTGTTTTTCAGTGCTTTTGTCTCCTTACTTATTTTCTGTCTGATTGATCTGTCCTTCAGAGTGAGTGGAATGTTAAAGTCTCCTAGAATGAATGCATTGCATTCTATTTCCTCCTTTAGTTCTGTTAATATTTGTTTCAGGTATGTTGGTGCTCCTGTATTGGGTGCATATATATTTATAATGGTTATATCCTCTTGATGGACTGAGCCCTTTATCATTATGTAATGTCCTTCTTTGTCTTTTGTTACTTTCTTTATTTTGAAGTCTGTTTTGTCTGATACCAGAATTGCAACACCTGCTTTCTTCTCTCTGTTGTTTGCTTGAAATATCTTTTTCCATCCCTTGACTTTAAGTCTGTGCGCGTCTTTGGGTTTGAGGTGAGTCTCTTGTAAGCAGCATATGGATGGATCTTGCTTTTTTATCCATTCTATTACTGTGTATCTTTTGATTGGTGCATTCAGTCCATTTACATTTAGGGTGATTATTGAAAGGTATGAATTTATTGCCATTGCAGGCTTTAAGTTTGTGGTTACCAAAGGTTTAGGGTTAGCTTCTTTACTATCTTACTGTCTAACTTAACTCGCTTGTTGAGCTATTATAAACACAGTCTGATGATTCTTTATTTCTCTCCCTTCTTATTCCTCCTCCTCCCTTCTTCATATGTTGGGTGTTTTGTTGTGTGCTCTTTTTAGGAGTGCTCCCATCTAGAGCAGTCCCTGTAGGATGCCCTGTAGAGGTGGTTTGTGGGAGGCAAATTCCCTCAACTTTTGCTTGTCTGGGAATTGTTTAATCCCTCCTTCATATTTAAATGATATTCGTGCTGGATACAGTAGTCTTGGTTCGAGGCCCTTCTGTTTCATTGCATTAAGTATATCATGCCATTCTCTTCTGGCCTGTAGGGTTTCTGTTGAGAAGTCTGATGATAGCCTGATGGGTTTTCCTTTGAAGGTAACCTTTTTTTTCTCCCTGGCTGCCTTTAATACTTTGTCCTTGTATTTGATCTTTGCCATTTTAATTATTATGTGTCTTGGTGTTGCCCTCCTTGGATCCCTTGTCATGGGAGTTCTGTGTACCTCTGTGGTCTGAGAGGCCATTTCTTCCCCTAGTTTGGGGAAGTTTTCAGCAATTATTTCTTCAAAGACATTTTCTATCCCCTTTTCTCTCTCTACTTCTTCTCGAATACCTATAATTCTTATATTGTTCCTTTTTGTTTGGTCACTCAGCTCTCTTAAAATTCTTTCATTCCTGGAGATCCTTTTATCTCTCTCTGCATCAGCTTCTCTGCGTTCCTGTTCTCTGTTTTCTAGTCCATTAATGGTCTCTTGCATCTCGTCCATTCTGTTTTGAAGTCCTTCCAGAGCTTGTTTTATTTCTGAATTCTCCTTCCTTAGTTCTTGCATATTTCTCTGCAAGTCCATCAGCATGGTTATGACTTTTGTTTTGAATTCTTTTTCAGGAAGACTGGCTAAGTCTATCTCCCCAGATTCCTTCTCAGGGGAAGATGTAGCAGATGCTGAAGCTGTCTGGGTTAGTCTTGTCTGGATCATATTTTTTTGCCTTTTCTTGTTGACAGGTGCTATTGACTGTCAGCTGGGAGGGCCAAAATTTTCACTTGCTTCTGGCCTTTCTTTACTGGGACAACTGCGACCCCTAGTGGCTTGTGTTGTGTAATTGCGTGTAGACTGGGTCTTTGTGTCTTGCCTGGCCGGAAGGGAGAAATTTCCCTTTCTGTGGGCGGAGTTTGTCTCAGGCTGCTTCTCTGCTTTCGCAGCGCCCGGAGGGGTAATGGATGGGGGGGCTGTTTGGCTGTTTACTTCCGTGAGGGGTCTCAGAGCTGTTGCCCAGGGGGTTAGTGCGCCCGGTTTTCCCTGTAATTTCCTGCTGCTGTACTGTGACCTGGGTTGTTTCCGTCAAGCTGTTAAGTCCCTGTCCCTTTAAGACTTTCAAAAAGCCCCCGCTTTTCTTTGTCACAGGGGCATCAGCTTCGGCACCCGCTCAGAGGTCTTGCTGCCCTGTTCCCCCAGTATCCAGGGCCCTCTGCCCACGCACTGTGTCTGTGCTCTCGTCTGGATGGCTGGGGCTGGGTGTTCAGCAGTCCTGGGCTCCGTCTCCCTCCCGCTCTGCCTATTCTTCTCCCACCGGGAGCTGGGGGGAGGGGCGCTCGGGTCCCGCCAGGCCGGGGCTTGTATCTTACCCCTTTCACCAGTCGCTGGGTTCTCGCTGGTGTAGCTGCAGTCTGGCCACTGTCCTGTGTCTTCTGGTCTCTCTTTTGGGGCTAGTTGTGTTTGTTGTATTTTCAAAAGTACATATGTTTTTGGGAGGTGATTCCCACTGTCCTACTCACGCCGCCATGTTGGCTCCGCCCCCCATCCCTTCACTTTTATTCTTTGTATGTCTTTGGGTTTAAGGTGAGTCTCTTTTAGGCAGCATATAGAGGGTCTTGTTTTTTTTATATATTCAGTGACTCTATGTCTTTTGATTGGGGATTCAGTCCATTTACATTTAGGGTTATTATCAATAGATATGTACTTATTGCCATTGCAGGCTTTAGATTCATAGTTACCAAAGGTTCAAGGGTAACTTCCTTACTCTAAGAGTCTAACTCAAAACACTTAATATGCTATTACAAACACAATCTAATGATTCTTTTTTTCTCCTCCTTTTTCTTCTCCATTCTTTTTATATAAAGTATAATATTCTGTATTCTTTGTCTATCCTTTGATTGACTTTGGGGATAATTGATTTAATTTTGCATTTACTTAGTAATTAACTGTTTGGCTTTCTTTACTGTGGTTTTATTATCTCTGGTGACAGCTATTCAACCGTAGAAACAATTCCATCCATAGTAGTCCCTCCAAAATACACTGTAGAGACAGTTTATGGGAGGTAAATTCTGCTTTTGCTTATATAGAAATTGTTTAATCTCAACTTCAAATTTAAATGATAATCTTGCTGGATAAAATATTCTTGCTTTGAGGCTCTTCTGCTCCTTTGCATTAAATACATCATGCCACTCCCTTCTGGCCTGTAATTTTTCTGCTTAGAAGTCTGATGATAGCCTGATGGGCTTTCCTTTGTATGTGATCTTATTTCTCTCTCTGGCTTCTTTTAATACTCTGTCCTTATCCTTGATCTTTGACATTTTAATTACTGTGTCTTGGTGTTGTCTTCCTTGGGTCCCTTGTTTTGGGAGATCTGCATACCTCCATGGCGTGAGAGACTATCTCCTTCCAAAGATTGGGGAAATTTTCAGCAATTACCTCCTTAAAGACACTTTCTTCCATTTCTCTCTCCCTTCTTCTTCTGGTACTCCTATAATGCAAATATTGTTCCATTTGGATTGATCACACATTTCTCTCAATATTCTTTCATTCTTAGAAATCGTTTTTTTCTCTCTGTGCCTCAGCTTCTTTGTATTCCTCTTCTCTACTTTAAATTTCATTTATTATGTCCTACACCGTATCTACTCTGCTTTTAATACTCTCCACTGTGCTCTTCAACAATTGGATCTCTAACCAGAATTTATTCCTGAGTTCTTGAATATTTTTCTGCACCTCCATTACCATGTTAATGAATTTCGTTTTGAAATCCCTTTCAGGAAAATTCATGAGGTCGATTTCATTTAAAACTTTCTCAGGTGTTGTATTCATAATTTTACTTTGAACCAGGTTTCTTTGGCATTTCATAATTGTATATGGTGCCCTCTAGTGCCCAGAAACTCTACTCTCTGGAGCTTCTCAACCCCTGAAGCAAGGTCATGTGTGTCATGACATTGTAGTTGTATTGGTACCTGGGGGGAGGAAATAGCTGTTTCCTGCTTCCCGGCTGCTATGCCTGTCTCCACTGCCAGAACCAGTGGGTCAAGCACACAGATATAAGCCTCTATGCTCTGTGTGTGTAGTTGCTGTAGATGGGGCTTTCCTCTGGCTGGCCTAACGTCAGTTTAGGTTTTGATGGTGTGTGAGCCAGGTGGGGCTGGCTTGGAGAAAGTCGCAGTAGGCTGTGTGTCATGGAGGACGATCCTTTGAGCTGTGTAGCCAGGCAAGGAGCTGGAGGACCTGAAGATCGAGAAAGTTCCCAACCTGCTGTGTAGTGTGCACTGAGACAATTTTGTCTACCTGTCCTTTCTCCTGAACAGTAAGCTCTGTGCAATCCCTGCCCCTTTAGCAGCCCTCTTGCAGTTAGGAAGACGCTCAGACGGCCCGCCTTTCTTTTATCCCATAGCAGATGGATATGGATCCCTGCTTTCCACAAGGGGCTGGAATCTCAGTCTGTCCAGGTATTCTGCCTGTCTTAGCTTTTCAACCCCCTAATCACAAGAGTACAATGAAAGCACGATGAAATGTAGGTTTCTGCTCCCAGAGCAGATCTTCGGAGTTAGGTATTCAGCAGTCCCAGGCCTCCACTCCCTCCCTGTTCCATTTCTCTTCCTCCTCGCCACTGAGCTGGGGTGGGGAAAGGGCTTGGATCCTGCCGAGCCATGGCTTTGGTATGTTACCCTGTTCCATGAGGTTTATTGTTTTCTCCAGGTGTATGCATTTTGACACAGCTCTCTTTCCTGTTGTTCTTTCAGAATTAGTCACATTAGTTATATTTTTCTATTATATGTGGTTTTAGGAGGAAGCCTCTGTCTCACCTCTCATGCCACCATCTTTAATCCACTCTCCATATGTTTCCTCATTTAAACCCCACATCCACCCTGAGACCTGAATATTACTGAAAAATAAATACCTCTAGAGACCAAGAGATATCTGAAATAAAAGGGTTTATTGAGCCTTTACAGATACTAGCCAGATAAGTACTGAGTCCTGGGATACGAAATTTCTGTTTCACCAGCAGCAACACCAGTTAAGAAAAACAACTTGGCCACCACAGTCAAGATACAGGGTACATTATGGGGAAAGAAAGATTATTAAGTTCACATTGGCTACAGATAAGGAAGGTGGGCTAATGCAAAGCAAGGAAAGTGTGGAAATAAGTGTTACAGAGAAGGATCATAGACTGGTTGTTGATGATGGTCAGACACTGGTCACACACAAGAAGGATGTGCTGGTCCTGGAAACCTTCTAGGTGATTTCTGAAATGACTTCACCCAGTAGTGTGGTTTCTGGGTAGCTCTGGCCTCTGTGGCTATGTACTTATGACCTTCCCTTGTCTCTCTCCCTCATTCAATAGCCCTTGTGTCACTTCATTTAGGACATTTCAGCATTTTTGCTGTGTCACTATGACTTCTCATTTTACAACTGTGCCCAAAGCCACATCCCTAGTTAAGTAAGACTGCTAAGATTCAAACCTGCATCTGTCTAATTCTAAAGCCTGTTTTAATAGCAGAGTTAATATACTCAAGAAGTAAAATAATACTACAAGTAAACCCCCAAATCTGTTACCCTTTTTAATGAATGTCTCCATCTCTACTGCCTAAATAAATAATCATATTAGTGGTAGAAAACAAAAGATCGTTTTCACAGGGAGGGGAAAAGGACCTACCTCTTCTATACTCTCCTGGGCTGCCTTTTCCTTGGGCTGCCTGGTGCTAAATGGTTTTTAAATAGCAATTTAACCACCTACAGAGAGACCTCAGTTTACAGATTTTCTGAGTGCACATCAGTGCTGTTACTCTTTCCCTGGTTTGGGGGTTTGGTTTAGTTTGTGCTTAAAATAATGGATGGGTACAATTTGTAAGCATAATGCAAGTGACTAAATTTGAAAAGGAAATGTGTTTATATACATATTTTCCTTTCAGTCTGTTTCTGTGGAGATTTAAAAAAATCTGCCACCTGAAGCTGCAGTTGTAGCAAAGTGAAATCTTCTGAAATACACAGAATCACAGAATGTTAGAGCTGGAAGAGATACTCTCTGGGACTTGGTGACAGAGAACACAGGTCTCATTCTGTCTATGATAATATAACAAGGGATTGGCTGTGTGGTAGGTTGTGACTCATAGTTTATTCAGTAAGGAGAGAGGGCTTACTTTCCAAGCCTAATTTTCCTTCATTTGTAAATGTGGGCAGTAATTGTGCATCCCCCAGAGGGTGGTGGTTATATGCTTCACACATAAATTACTATTGTGCCTGACCCACATGTGCTCAAGAAATGGCACCTGTCTTTATCCTTTTTTAGCTCCGTTCTTCTTCATTGTTGTAAAACCTTCAGTGACAGCTTTCTTTTTAAGCCTTTTATTTTTGCATACTCTTTTCTCAATGATAGAGATTTGTAGTTTTATCTTGGAAATGATTAATTTTTGTTTTCTGGGTTCCAGTAGATGTCATTTTTCACTTCATTTTCAGACAAAACTTAGTTTCAATACTTTTCTGAATGCAGACCATCCTTTTCTCCCATCATTCACACAAAGAACACAGAGTGATTACTAGAGGTCAGTCACTGCACTTTCTGTTTATGTACATTTAGTTACTTCATTCACCTTGTGTAAAACAGCCAAAGTCAACATTATCTCCACTCTTCAGTTGAATAAATTAACTGAGAGAAGTTAAGTAACTTATCCCTAGTTATGTGGCTTCTACAAGGCAGAGCTAAGATTTGAAATCTGGGCTGTTTTAAGTCCAAGTATAATATCTTACCCACTCTGCCATAATGCCACTAGGGACTGATAAATTTCTGTCATTTATAACTGTCATGGAGTTGGTTACTTATTTGTGATGTAGATTTCAAGCCCGTCTAAGGTTAAGAGTGAAGCTAAAGAGCCAGTGGAGAAAACCCAAAACAACCACGGCTAGTGTGCTCCTTCCTTCACCCAGAAGAGTCAGTAAAACTATAGAAAAGACTTTTGTTACCTGAGTGTTAATTCTTGATCCAGACCAATTGACCATCTTGGGTAGGGATATTGTTGGACAGCAGCTGTCCTCTTTGATGTCAACATAAAATGTTAGAGATACCCTCAATGGTGTAGAAGTCCCATGTTTTTATAGTTAATTATAATTAGCTTATAATTCTTGTGTGTGAAAAGCTCATCCCTTTTCACGGTGAATATCTCTAGTGCCCTTATTCAATGAGTAAACCATCATTTTTGACAACTCTAATTATTGTTCATTAAAAAAAAGAAAACCTATGGTATTTCTTAACATCCATTACATCTATGTCATCTGTGAATAATTTTTATAAGATTTACATCAGAAGCAAGATGTAAAAATAAGATGTGTTATGTACCTACAAGGAGGACATCATCTTTGCTTATTGAAATTTTTCCCATTCATATTTCATTTCAACCCAGGCACAAAGTCTCCTGCTCCTTTCCCTTGACCGTATCCCTCCACCCTTCCCCACTGAAGATGGACAGAACAACTGGAAGGCATTTTATCTGCCCCTAAACTTCCATAGCATTTTAGCTTTTCCTTTCTTAGGACAGTTAACACTGAGTGCCAGGTACAACAAATTTCTCTGAACCTATCTCCGTTCTCTAGAGTCTAGGCTTTAGCAAGGTAGAAATTATTGTATAATTAGGATGCTTTGGGTTTTCAAGAAACAGAAAACCCAACTAAAATTGACTTATACAGTAAAATATTTGTTGTCTCCTTAAACAGAAGTTCTGAGTTAACAGAGAGACTCAGAATTGCTTCATTTAACTGTTCAGCAATTCTGAGACTGGAGATTTTTTCCATGAATCTCTTGGTTTTCTCCTCATGGACTCAAGATGACTACCACAGTTGCAAATAGCACCTTCCCAGGGGTCAACATTTAAGGAAGGAAGGAAAGAAATGGTTCTGTTGCCTCTACCAGTCTATTTTTATCTGGAAAGACAATATTTACCTGAAGTTCTCCATTAGAATTTCTGTATTTCTCATTAGCCAGAACAAATTCACATGCCTGACCCAAACCAGTGACTGGCGAAAGAGATTATCACTGCAGTATTCTGTTGGCCATATACGTCATTGCTGACTTGCTGTGAGGGGGACTGCACAAGGACATGAAGAGCAGGAGGGGATGCTCCTTGGGAGTCTTGTCAAAGCCAGCTACTGCCTCCCATCTGATGTAGGGATAATAGAGCCCACTTCTTGGGGGTCTTTCTGAGGGTTAAGTGAATTAATCTGTGTAAAAGTACTTAGAACAATGGCTGGCACACGGTCATCTTCATATGAGCACTAACTAGTTACCATTATTATTTCAGAAATGCTGCCAAGTGCATCCTCTTCTTGAATTTCTCTGGGTTTTATTTTCCTTCCTAATCTTGTAAGTTGGTTCTCAAGTTTCCTGGAATGGCACACCATGTGACAATAATCATGAAGAGCTATGCTTTGGAGTAACCGCCAGAGCCACGTTTGAGCCACTACACAAAGCTGGCACCCCACATAGCCATTTTTCATGTTTGCTTCACTGCATGGACTGAGTTGCCAATGCCCAGCAAGACAGTAGGGCAGATTTTAATCTCTTTGGGAACAGGCATTGAGTCTTTGACTTCAGTCACTTACCACATCAATGCTCCAAAGAAAGTGAAGGCATTGATGTGGGAGTGGACATGTCACTCTCACCTTCGGACAGGAAGCTTGACTGTCTTCAGTGCTTTAGCTCAAGGATCCAAAACTCAGGAGCCCACCAGGCCAGATAGGTGACCCAAATTTGGGAAGTGGCCAAGGGTAAGAAGAACCATGTGAGTATGATGCTAAATAGCAGCTGACCCTTGGCCCTAGTGTTGGAGAAACGGTAGGGGGTGGTGAGGACTGTGACAAAGAGGACAATAGATGTCCTGTTTCCAGGGCCACTGTCTTTTAAGTGCCAGGCAGCCATTGTCTGTAAGACTACCAGCCAGCACTTCCTGGATTTCTTCTCAATACCTTTCAGGGCTTTGCAGTTATGGCTGGCCCACTACCACATGATCCTTTGGGCTCTCCATGCTCAAGTTTTCCAGCTGATTTGCAACCATGTGTGAAGCAGGTAGTGTCCTCCTCCAACTAGCTCTTCCCTTATCTGTAGGATGCTAGCTCTGGGATTCCATCATACACCAGAGTTCATCCTGGCCAGATCAAGACAGTGGGGAGAATTTGCTGACTTCCTTCATCTGATAGTGTCTATTGACTGACAAAGTGAGGTTTATCACTCTATGTCAGGCCATGACCTGGGGGTTGGAGATCAAAGACAATTCAGAGCATCCCTCAAGGATCTCATGGAGGAAACAGACACATTTCAAAAGTTCATTTTGGGGTTGTATGGTATGGACTCCAGTTTCCATGTGAGGTGGCATCTGGTTTACTTGACAGATTTGAAGGTATCAATAGTGGCACATATGTACTTAACTTGTCTAGGGGGGTGGGGTTGGGATAGACATTGCAGTTTCCTGCCCAATGGGCATTCCCTCCTCTTCCTTGTCCATCTGACAAGGAGGCTAAGAAGGACAGATACTTTCTTAGCCTTGCCTGTGGCTAGCAGTGTTTAAATGACCCAGTTCTGGCTAGTGAGATGGAAGTGGGACTCTGCTGGGGACTCTAGGGAGATTATTTTCTCCTTGATGAAAAGATGTGGGCAAATGAGTGAAGTCTTTCTCACTATCCTGGATGCTTCCCTACTTCCTACATTTACAAGTGGATTGATGAAGGTGTGATGTTTGGAGCTACAGCAGCCATACTGTGTCTCTAGGAGAATTTCAGAGAATTACATTGCTGAGGCACTAGATCAACCTTGAATCACCTACTTCCAATCTTCTTGTTATGAGAGATAATTGAATACCTTTATTATTGAAGCCACTGCTGGTTGAGTTTTTTGTTTCAGCCAAAAGCCACATTCCTAATGTTATAGGGAGTATTTGAGCATGTTATCCGAGAGTATGGAGAACTGGATGCCCCTTAAATATCCAGGGGCTTTAATTTGCTCTATCCTACCCCTAGGTCATATTCTATTTTTTAAAATCTCTTAGTCTAAAAAATTAAATTGTGAAATATATCACCTATGCAAAAGAGTGCTGAAAGTGTTTGTATAAAGGATAACAATAAATAATAATAAAATACCCATATACTCACCACCTTAGAGACTTCCTATGTGCCCCTGCATTGTCCCCTTTTCCCTAAAGCTAACTACTCTCCTTAATATTGTGCTAATCATTTTCTGCTGTTCTTTAGAGTTTTATCTTTTATGCGTCCCCGGAGAGTATGTTTAGTTTTGCCTGTCCTTGAATTGTATATAAACAGGAGCATACCATACATATTCCACTGCAACTTGCTGCTTTTGTCCTACATGACATGTTTTTGAGTTTTGTGCATGTCGATACATGTGGTAGTGGTTCTGTCATTTTCGCTGCTATATAGGTTTTTGGTCAGATTAGTTTGCAGTTTAGGTATTTATTCTCTGATTGACAGCCACTTGGGGTGCTTGCTGTTCTTTCACTGTTGCCAGTAAGGCTGCTCTGGATGTTCTTGTCCATGTCTCAGAGTACAGGTGGGCAAGAGTCACTCTGGGGCACATGCCTTTGAGTGGAGTTGCTGGGTCATAGGGATGTGAAGCCACCTCCACAGGCACCGCCAAATGGCTTTCCAAAGTGGCCGCACCAGTTTATACTCTCAGCAACAGTAGCTGAATGCTCATGTTGCCTACATCCTAACCAACATTTGGTCCTGGGCACATTCTGTCCTGAATTGCCCTGTGGCCTAGCAGAGTTGACTTCTGATCTTTGAAGATGCCCTGTCCCATTTTCCATTAAATACCATCATTCAGTCTTCTTTAAATGGTCTCCCCAAAGTGACTTTGAAGGTCCTGCAATAAGCCCATTGCTTCACTCATGGCCTTTATCTTTGGGTTCTACTGATTTCGGAGTTTCCAGTAAGGGGAAAAATCAATCTGACATTCTCAGTCATCAAAACTGCATGTGATTCGATTTGCCCACATGTCAGTGGGAACTTTTCTTGACTGTTAGCATCCAGTTTATCTTTTTGTCTCTCTCTGTGTCTTTTGAATAGTCAGCTCTAAAGGTGGAGGCAAGTCGTGAGATTCTCAGGTGTCATGCTGCACAGAGATGAGGATGTTGGGGATGACATGGGGCAGGCAAGAAGATTTGAAAGGTGAGCCTTCTCTGGGCTCTAATTACTGACTTGGACAGGTCTCTTAACCTGCCTGAGTCTCATTGTCCCCTTCTATTAAAATGGGATGATAATACAAGGCTATTGTGGGGAGGGGTGTGTGTAGGTCACTTAGCACAAAGTCAGCATGTGGTTAGTACTCAATAAATGCTAGCGGCCACTATTGGTAGTAGTTCTTGTCCGCAGAGTAGTGCAGTGGGGTTGAGAAAAGTTCCAGGCATTACTGCTATCATGCCATAAATGCGTCCCTATAAAACCTCGGGATCTGTACAATTGTGCACCAAGAAGAACAGGGCCAATGAGAAAAAATTGAGTGGGGGTAAATGTCTCAGAATCTAGAGAAGCTTGGGACCAGAGCACTAACACAGTTGTAACAATCCAAGGAAACACTTGAGCGATGCTGACTCCCCAAGGGCCTTTGCACCCAGCTGCACAGTCAACCCACTGTTTGGCCTTAAACCTGAGGCTCCCGCTGACTCCTGAGATGTAGGTCCTGGAAGGCACTGGCTTCTAATTGGGGCCATTTTCATCAACACAAAAATATGATTCAAAGTATAGCCTTTGTCATTAATCCATTGTTTTAGGAAAGGTAGGAATGACTTCATAGCTTCTTTGCCTCAATTTGCCGTGTCCCCAGATTGCTTAATCCTGTGAGAGCACAGAGGTCCTTGAAGCCACTAATCCAGTGCTATTTGTAAAAAGGCAAGGCAATTCTACAGACATCCAACTTTTTTCTTAAGTTCTTCAAATCCTGCTAAGGAGATTAATTATGCTAGTTTCTGATTATTTAGAAGTATTAATGTGCTGCAGCAAATGATGCGTGGACACAATTTCCCTGTTATTTCAATATACTTCCCCTGTCAGCTCAGGGATGGGGTGGGGTAACCTGTGTCAAAGGAACCTGCTGCAAAGCAGAACAGATGGTGTTCTCTGAGGGTCTTTTTAGCTCTGGTGTTTTAGAACAAGGATTGGCATACAACAGCCCAGGGGCCCAATATGGCACACTGCCCGTTTTTTTTTTTTAATTAAAATTAAGAATTGTATTTTTGATTGTGTTAAAAAAACCACATAATACAAAATTTACCATCTCAACCATTTTTATAGTTTTATAGTTCAGTAGTGTTAAGTATACTCACATTGTTGTACCCAATGCCTGTTTTTGTAAATAAAGTTTTATTGGAACACAGCCATGACCATTTGCTTATATGTTATCTATGGCTGTTTTTCCGCTACAGTGTGAGTTGGGTAATTGGGACTGGGACCAAATAGCCCACAAAGCCTAAAAAGTTTTCTGACCTGTTCTAGAATGGTGAAAATGATCAATTTCCTATGTCCATGGCCTCTTCCTGGTTGGAGTTCCCAGAGCCCAGTCTCTTTCCCAGAGCCAGTATCAGTCATGGTAAAGCTCTGCTGCTGTACAAAAGAGGCTGTACAATACAGTGGGTGTAAGTTCACCATGGCCACTGAGCTGCCTCCATTTCTCCTTTGTGACTGAGGACAGATCAGATCTGCAGGGCCACTGACTAAAGCAGCTGTAATTCATTGGCCACCTTTTGTGTGGCTGAGTTTCCATTTCTGAGTCACCATCCCTCTCTGGTGCTGCCAGAGACAAGGGACCCACCCTGTGTCTGGACAGGATGCTGCCTAGGTTGCCAGTGGCTGGTCGTGTCCAGGCCCTGTGAGGTCACATTCCCTTGCTCCTGGTCCATGCAGAGATGGCAAACTTTTGTCTTTGAGAACCCAGTACCCTCAGACCTAACTAACTGGACATTGATTCCCCACCATGTCCCCGCCCCACTGTTGTCTGCAGTGGTCTCTGTCCCAGACCCCTGCACTCTGAGGACTGGTAGTTAACCAAGGTCTCCTCCCAGAGCTCCTGGCTGGGCTGGGCTGGGCGGGGCCAGGCTGCATCCAGTGAGGGCTCAGTGTGCTTCCTTTCCTGAGAGGGGAGGACAAGCATATTTCTAATGTGTTCAGAAATACAGAAAAATCTTATCATAACATGCAGGCATACCTGGTTTTATTGTGTTTTACTTTACAGTGCTTCGCAAGACATGGCATTTTTTTGCAAATCAAAGGTTGGCAGCTACCCTGTGTTAAGCAAGTCTATTGGCACCATTCTTCCTACAGCGTCTGCTCACTTTGTGTCTCTGTCACGTTTTGGTAATTCTTGCAATGTTTCCAACTTTTTCATTGTTGTTGTATTTGTCATGGTGATATGTGATCAGTGGTTACGACTTGCTGAAAGCTTAGATGGTGGTTAGCATTTTTAAGCAATAAGGTATTTTTTAATTAAGATGTGTACATTGTTATTTTAGACATGCCATTTCACACTTACTGAATTAGAGAACAGTGTTCCCATAACTTTTATATGCACTGGGAAACCAAAACCTTCGTGTGACTTGTTTATTGCAGTATTTGTTTATTGTGGTGGTCTGGAGCAGAACCTGTGGCATCCCCGAGGTGTTCCTACGATAGCTATTCATTGTCAAAAGATAAAATAGCCCAGTAGGACAAAAAAAAGAAAATTAAGAAAATCTCTTTCCTTTCTCTTGTGCCCTGGCCTCACTTCTCAGTTTAGTTACTATTTTTCCTGTTTTTTTTCCCTCCATATACAGCCACATACTTACATAAAGCAGTGGAAGCAAGGGTATATGATTTTACACTTTCTTCCCATGATGATAAAACTCAGGCATTTTCCCATGTCTGTAATATGGATCTGCCTCATTCTCTTTAATAGCTGTTTTGTAATCCTCTAATGGGGACACCTTTATTTATTCAGAATATAGACTCCCTTAGAGACTAGTGCAAATGCCATCTTCTTCTAGGGCATCTTCCTTGATTCCTGGAGCAAAAATGGCCACTTTTCCATCCAAACTCCTAGATCCCTGTCCTTTCTCAGGTGCTGTATTAGGGTGAGGTTATGCTGTTGTAACAAAGAGACTCCTCAATAAAAAGGCTTAAAGGTCAGAGAAGCAAATCCTCTCTTAGGTAACAGTCCTGGTTCTTGGGCAGATCTGTCCCTGCCAGTCACTTCAGGACCTCAGTCCTATCCAAGTCATTGCTCTGCAATCCCCTGGGACATTCCATTGTCTGCATGGTTGAAACTGCACCACCCAGGAGGCTGGAAGAGAGTGTGGAGAAGGCCTGCCTGCTATCTTCATCCTCAACCTGGAGTGTCTGCTCATGAGCCATTGGCAGGAGCTTTGCATGGCTGTGCCTACTGCCCAGAGGCATGGGTGGCCTCAGTGTCATGGAAGAAGGGAAACATGTTTTGGTGGGTGATGGCTAGTCTTTGCCACAAGCTGTGATCCCTTAGCCTTGTGTTTGGCATCCACAGGTCTGTGTTTCCAAATTTGGGAGTGGAGGGGCTGAGAGAGTAGGATCCAGGACTGGTCTGTCTTTACATCTTGGTGCAGTACTGACATATGGTCAGTGTTTGGCAAATGCCCAGCCAGTGTGTGGTAACATAGTTAGTCACCGACGTAGAGGGTGGTGAACTTTGAATATAATCATTCATTCACTTGGCAGATATCTATTAACATTTACTATGTGCCAAGGGCTGTTCTGGGCCTGGAGACCCAAGGACACAATTGCTCTGCCATCAAACATCATTGTCATTATCCTTTTTTGGGTTCCTGGAGAAGGAAGTTCTCTTCCTGCTTCAGGACCTTTGCACATGTTATTCCTTCTCCCCACAGGTCTTCTCCTCACTTGCCTACCTGGCCCCTAATTTATGTCTCCTCATAAACATCACCTCTATAGGGAAATGTTCCCTGAACCCCTTACCCAGGCTAGGTTGAATCCCCCCATTATCCACACATTGTACTTTTCCTTTGTAATTTTGTTACAACTGCTTTGAAGTAACTTTTTTGTCTAAGATTTTATTTCAAGTCAATCCCTACAGTGAGTCAGTAAGTGTCACAATGACAGGTGCATTTCTCTATGCTCAGTGCCTGGCATAAAACTCAGCATAACATTCTGTCTATACTTGTTAAATGTTTTAATAGTATTATCACCAGTTCATGGATGAGGACATCAAGGCTCAGAGAACTTGAGATACCGGCTTACGATCACACAGCTAGTGGCTCTGGACACTGAGATTTCAGCCTGTCTGCCTCTAGAGCCCTTGCTTTCACAGCTAGATGCAATCAGAATACCACATGATGTGTGCTGTCATAGGGTATTAATAGGGTGTGTTTAAGGGGTTGTGGGAGGGCAGAGGAGGGTATGACTGACTCAACCTTGGGGGTGCATATGGCTGCCTGGAGGAGGCCGTGACCTTGAAGACAGAAACTGTGGGTAGTTTGGACTAGCTATAGCAACTGTGTAGGAGTGTGAAAGATGGGACCAAATGCTGGCTGCTGTGCAGGCCCTGCTTGGGGCCATCAGGGGAGCGTGGACTGGGTCGAGCTGATGGGAGCTCTCAGAGGTTCATAGCAGGAGAGTGACATGATCCAGTAGGTTCTGCTTAGAACATCACCTTAGGTCAGGGCTGCAAACTGGGGCCTGCTGGCTCGAGCAGAGCCCCCTCCTCAGCCCTGCCCACAGAGGCTCCTGGCCCTGCTGTGCTGTCCCAGGAAGGGCTGAGGCTAACGCAGAGGGAGCCATCCCAGCTGGGATGCTGATGAGATGTCCTGTCACAGGCAGTTGTGGGCAGTGGGGCTGCAGATGGATCTTATAGTCGGGGCCCTGTGGAAGGTCTAGATTACGTTCTCCCCATTCCTGCTGGAGGCCAGGTGCCCAGGAATGATTTCCTGTGTGGTATATTTGCCGCTCTCCTTGTCCACTATTCCCAACACCAGGCCTGTGTGGCTGGGACTCTGTCTTGCAGGAGGGGGATGGGTGGCTCTGCTTTCAGGGACAGATGTGATGCATGTGCTGGAGCTGGAGCTGGTGAGCAGGGAGGCTTGCTTCCCTGGGGCTGCAGAGCCCCTGGAGACTGGAGGCCCCCATGGGCAGGAAATGGCCTTGGACAGTGGCCCCTCCAGTCCAATAGCACTCTAAAGAGTGCAAAGGCTCTCCTGTACAAGGACAAGTCTGCTCTAATTTGTTCTTCCTGAGCTTCAACTGGCTGCTTCCATGCCCCATTGAGAACCAGGTACATTTGACACAATTTCCCACAGAGCACATGGTCCCTGAGGTCCCAGCCCCATCCCTCTGACTGTTTCCAGGTTTCCCAGCAACCCACTGTGCATTTGGGGTTGGGGTTTCTCACAGCCATCTCTCTGCCTGGATGGGGTGAGCTCCAAGAAGAGATGCTGTTCATCCTTTGGTTTCCATGGCAGCAAACTCTCTCAAAGAGGGTTGGGGGATTTTCTGACTTCACTGAAGGTCAGAGGGAGGCTACATCGCACAATGCATGGAGTCCCGCATCTGGCTGGGCCCCTTTTTTGTGCCTGGGTTTCCAAGGAACTCCCGATGTTGCCTCTTCTCTCATACCAAGGCCCTTCACCCCGCCTGAGGCCCTCCCCGCTGCAGCCGACACAACCTCACGTGTACACCCGTGATGAGGCACTCACCTTCTGCTCAAGTGCTCATCAAAACTTCTTTCTCAACAAAGTCGTTTCTATCCCCTAAGGAATTCCAGCACTGGCCGCCGGATGAGAGCCTCTTCAGCAGGTGATGCTGCTCACCGCTGTGAAATGGGCTGAAGGAGGGCATCATCCCCAGTGTGCAGATGAGGAAACAGACACAGAGAGGTGGAGTGACTTGTGCGGCATCCCTGGGACTCCAGTCCAGGGCCCTTTCTGTGGGACCTCTGCCTTTTAAAGCCTCCTTGCTGGGGCATAGTGCTGAATTTGCCTACCTCCTGAGCCTTCCTGGTATGACCAGAGATCAAGGGTGGGAGCAGAGCATTAGTTTACTCAGTCAGCAAATACATAATGAGCTGGCACTCAGCGCCAGACATGGCCCTGGGAAGTCAGTGGTGAATACGCTTCAGGGAGGCCCCTGCCCTCACGGAGCTGGGAGTCTAGTAGAAACAGATGATGAGCGGGCACACAAATGTGTCTTTCCCAAGTCACATAGGAGTGCTGCTGAGGCAAACAGCAAGGTCAAGGGGCATGGGGTGCAGGAGTGGTGGGGTGCTGTCTCACAATGGGAGGCCAGGAAGGCCTCTGAGAGTGTGAGCCCCTCTGGATATCCAGGGAAAGAGGGCGAGCATGTGCAAAGGTATGAGCCTGGGGGACTGTGGGGAGCAGCATGGAAGCCACAGAATCTGGAGTACAGTGGGCTAGGGGAGGGGTGGGTGGAGAGTGGGAAGGAGAATCCCACACAGGGCCCCTGGGATCTGTCCTGGCCGCCCATTGGAACCACTCGGAGAGTTAAAACTATTGACACCCGGGCCCACCTCCTGGGCATACAAGTGACTCATTGTGTGCAGCAAAGGTTGCGGACCATGGGGCTAGGGCCCTGCAGGCCACTGGGAGGACTTGGGTTTTATTCTAAGTGTGATGAGAAGTCCATGGAGGGCAGTCAGGGAAGTGATGCAATGTGATTTACTTTCCTAGACAATCTCCCTGGTGGCTGGGTTGCAACAGATGAAAGAGACTGAGATTGGAGGAAGGGAGGCCACAAGGAGACTGGTGGTCCAGGCGAGGGATGGTGCTGGGTGGTAATGAAATGGGTCTTGGCCAGGGTTTTCAAATGACTACAAACTTAGTGGCTTAAAACAATGCAAATTTGTTCTTTTATAGTTCTGGAGGTCAGAAGCCTAAAGTCAAGGTGTCCACAGGGCTATGTTCCTCCCGGAGGCTTCAAGGGAGAATCCATATCCTTGCCTTTTCCAGCTTCTCTAGGCCACTTCCATCCCTCGGCTCATCCCTTCCTCCATCTTCAAAGCACATCACCTGGCCTCTGGCTCTCTCATCACATCTTTTTTTTTCCCTGACTCTGAGCTCCCAGTCTCCATTTTATAAAGATGCTTGTGATTATATTGGACCCACTAGATAATTCACGCATGGTCCGCAACCTTTGCTGCACACAATGAGTCACCTGTATGCCCAATACAAGATCCTTAGTTGTGTCTACAAAGTCCCTTTGTAACATTCACAGAGTCTGGAGACAAGGCGTGGACATCTTTGGGGTCTGCTGGTGTGTGGGTCCCACCAGGTGGGCAGAGGGATACCCTGTGGTTGCCAGAGCTGCTCACTGGAGCTTGGGGGCACTGATGTTATCCTGTTCTCCAACCTGATGGCTTGGCTGACCAGATGACCCACTCCTGTTTGATTGGTATTTTCAGAATATATTAGTTTCCTATGGCTGCTCTAATAAATCACCACAATTTTAGTGGCCTAAAACAACACAGATTTATTCTCTTACAGTTCCTGAGATTAGAAGCACTATACAATCTCACCACCTAAAATCAAGGAGATGGGCTGTGTTCTTTTTGGAGGCTTGAGTGGGGAAGCTATTTCTGCTTCTTATTGTTGGTGGAATTCGGTTCCTTGAGGTGGTAGAAATGAGGTCTCATTTTCTTGACTACTGTAAACTGATGGCTGTTCTCAGCTTCCTGAGGCTGCCTTACCCCTTGGCCTGTGACCCCTTCCTCCATCTTCAAAGCCAGCAGTGGTGGTGACGTCCTTTTCCGAGCATGTCCTGATGCTTCTTCTGTAGGTGCACCTGTCTCTGACCACAGCTGGAAAAAGTCCCCTGCTTTTAAGAACTCAGTGTGATTATACTGGGTCCGCTTAGATAATCTCACACAATCTCCCCTTCTCAAGATTTGCAACTGTAATTATACTTGCAAAGTCCCTTTTTTCATAGAAATGAGCTATTTACAGGCAGTGAGGATGAAGGCGAGGACATCTTTGGGGGCCATTATTTTGCCTCCACACCAAACAGCGTAAAGATTGTGGCATAGCTAATGCTTGCCCAGATTTCACTGCACGACAGGCTCTATGTTTAGTGGCTCACTAAATCCTTGGAATGATCCTCTGAAGAAGGTACCGTTACTATGCCCATTTTACAGATGGGGAAACTGAGGCATGGGGAGGTTAAGTAATGGTATGGGTTGAATTGTCCCCCTCACGCATGAATTCCTATGTTGAAGTCCTAACCCCTCGTACCTCAGAATATAACCTTATTTGGAGACAGGCTTTCAGAGAGGTCATCAAGTGGAAATGAGGTCGTCAGGGTGGGCACTGACCCAGTCTGACTGGTGTTACACAATGGGATTTGGAGACATGCACCACACAGGGAGAATGCCATTGTGAATATGCAGGCAGCTGCCTACAGCCAAGGAGTGAGGCCAAAACAGATTTCTTCCTCACAGCCCTGTGAAGAAACAACCCTGCCAAGACCTTGATCTTGGATTGACAACATCCACAACTGTGAGGCAACAGGTTTCCGCTGTGTAAGCTGCCCAGTGAGTGGTCCTGGCTAAGTGCTGCAGGTAACTTGTATTAGCTGTGGTGCCTGGCTTTGAAGTCAGGCAGTTCGCCCTCTTGGGTCGTCCAACTGTCTTCCTCCTTGCTTCTGTCCCCATCTCTCTCTTTTTGGTTTCTTTGACTCTGTCTTACTCTGTCCTGAACTTTCTTTCCTTCTCACTGTCCTCCTCTACCCTCAGTCTGTCTCTCCCCGCCCCCTCCTTCCCTCCTTGCCTCCTCCTGGCCCTGCAGACTTAGAGGGGACCCCTCCCCTGCTCCTGCCTCCTAGTGCCCCCATCTCCTGAAAGCCACCGTTTCTTCCAGAGCACCCCTCTGTAACTGCACCTTGGCAAATGGAGCCCAGACATGTGAGGCCGGGGCGCTGGCACCAGCTGCACTTCAGGGTTGCAGCTGCAGTGGCTCTGGGCTGGGTGCAGAGGCTTCCCTATCTGGCAGAGGAGGCCCCTGAGCTGCAAGAGGAGCCCAGCTGAGCTCTGCACCCTGCATGCTCCCGGTGCTCCTCATGGGCTCTCTTTCCTTCTGACTCTGCTGTGAGCCAGGGAGCTTGAGACCCAGCTGGGGTTCTGGCGGTCACCCTGGCCCTGCCTCACTGAGTCTTGTTTTCTGCCCCTGGTTCCTGGTTCCAGGGTCTGCATAGCAGTCTCCCTGCCCACCATATCCCAGGCCTTTAGGATTTGGCCTACGCCTTCTGGTGCCCCTGATTCTGGGGTTCCCTGTGCTCTGAGTGGGCAGCTCCCCACTTCCTAAGCTCTAGGGAATTCTGGTGATCTGGCCAGCCTGAGCTCTCCTGTAGAGTTGGGTGTGGAGACGGAGATGGAGACAGAAAGGGGGAAGTCCAGGAAGGTGGCCAAAGGGGATTCTGGGGAATGGCTGAGCAGAGGCGCTTTGGGGGTGTCTGCCCAGGGCTGTCCTCCTCCTTGGAGAATTTCCTCACTACAGTCGCGGCCGCTGCTGGCAGTCAGATTTCCCTGGGTGGCCTTGCCCTTCCCTGGCCATGCTGATTGGCGACTTTGCTGTGCACCTGGCCTGAGCTGGGCCAGTCAGCTTCTCTGTCCTGGGAATTTGGAGGACTCTGGGAGACAGGTCAGGCTTTACAGGGCTGGATGCATGGCGAGGGCCAGAGTACTTGCATCGGGCCTGTTTCGAGGAGCAGAGGGGGGCTGAGAAGAGGGACTGTGGAGCCAAGACAGCCAGAGAGGGAGGATGCCCTGGGTGGGATGGCTCCCCTCACCTGGGAGTCCCCCCTGGGCTCAGCGAGACACTTCTGTATCCTTCCATGTTAACAAGCTTCCATGCTTAAGCTTATGAGTGGGCTTTGTCTTTTTACAACACAGCCTCCAGATAGACCTTTTAAAAATGCAAATCAGATCACAGTGCTCTTCTGCTTGGATCCTCCATTGGCTTCCCAGAGCCCCAGCACATCTTCTCAGGCCTGCCCTGCCCCAAGGCCTGCATGAGCCTGCCCATCCACTCCTCCAGCATCCCCTCCTTCTGTTTACCCAGCACCCACTTCATCTTGGGCCCTTTTGACTCTCTGCTGCTCCTCCAGCACTCCAGGCATATTCCTGCCCCAAGGCCTTTGCACTTGCTATGCTTCTGGAATGCTCTCCCCCTGGATTCTTACATGGCTGGCTTGTCCTCATCAGATTGTAGCTGGAATTTTCTCCTACCAGAGAGAAGGCCCTGTCACCCTGTCAAAGAAGCCTTGCCCACCCCAGTCACTCCTTGAAAGCACCCTGTTTTATCTTATTCAGAGTGCACATCAACATTTGTTCTTTACTTGTTTGGTTGTTTATAGTCTGTTTCCTCTGCGGGAACTTCATGACTTGTTCACCACTGAATTTTCAGTGCTTTGAACAGTGCCTGACACATAGTAGGTGCTTAATGAAGACCTGTTGGTTGAATGCAAAAAATGGTAAAAGGGCTATCACTTGGTGCTCAGCTGGAACCCAGTTCATTCCCCCTGCACAGGACCTCTCCTCTTGCTCACTGGCTGCTCTGGCCCCGTACATAACAGTTCTATGGTTCTGGGAAGCAGGTGGAGACCAGGCTGCCGGTCTGCACGGAGGTGGTGAGTGCAGTGCAGGGGCTCAGTTCCTCCTAGACTGACAAAAGACCTCTGCTGGGCTTATGTGCACTCTGTCCACTGGACCAGTGTCTTGTCTTTCTCCTGTGGACTCTGGAGGGTCCCCTGTTTTTCTGAGTCCTTCAGGAAGGGCGCATGGTTCAGATTCTCCAAGACTGGGGGCTTTGGCCTGGGGCACAAGCTCTTTCTTGGGTAAGCTGGCCAAGGAGAAGCATGTCAAATTAGCATGAGTTGCCTTCTGCCTGTCTCTCTTTACTTCGTTTTTTAAAATTCCTGGTATTTATTAGATATGCCATTACACAATGATGCCTTGACATATTTCATGCTGTAAAGAGTCAGGTCTGTGATTAAGCTGAGACACCTCAGGTTGGTGGGAGCAGCCTTGAGGATGGAAGATCCAGGCTAGTGCTGGCTGTGGCTCTCCTCTGCATTCTGGAAAAATGTTGGTAAACCCTCAATTCTCTATGCGAATGGGGGAGAGGCAGCATGAGCAGATGAGCCCAGAGTCCCAGTCGCCTTCCTGCTGAACAGAAGTGGCAGACCATCAACTGGTCTTGATGGATGGGAGGAGAAAACTTCCTTTTGCTTTCTTGCCTGCTCATGGAGATGCCAGTGGGCAATGCCACTGAGAGCAGAGGAGGCAAGGAGCCCAAATAATCAGCCCTGAATAATGGAGAATTGACTCGTAATTGCAGTTGTCTCAGCCTGAAGACACTGACGCTGGAAGACAAGGAACAGGCAGACAAGAATGACAGGGTCTGGAGAGAGGGTGCAGGATCTGGGATTGATGCTGGGCAGAGCAACGGGGGGTTAGGGGAAATTTTTTTATTACAATTTTAAACTGCAAGGGCAAAGGGCTAACTCCATGAGGGAAGGTTTTGGAAAGGAGGAGAGAGAAACATATACAGGAAGGAGCAATCTTTCTTCTCAGACAGTAAACAACTGCCAAATAAACCCCAAGAATGACACCCCTAGAGCATCTGTGGGAAGCTTAGCAAGCTGCTCGTCCTGAAAGAGTTATTGGTTTTGTTCAAGCTTCATCTGATGCTCGCTTAAAAAAAAATAGATTTTGTTTCCCCTCTTGCAACAGTCTGGAGGGGAAAATCAAGCACATAACAGCTGCCTCATGTCATCATTTAGATTCTTATGAATAAACTGACACTGGCAGGGGTAAGCAAATAGATGGTGGAATGCCACCCAGCCAACTCCCGATTATCTGCTGTGGGGATCGTCTGGAGAAAATGTCCCATCCCAGGGTGAGGTCCTTCCTGCCACCTAGTAATTCCCAGGCTTTTACCTTGTGCAGTGGTCTAATTTTAAGCACACAGGTGTATAAATGTGAATAGGCAATGATTAGGAGCATGGTCTGTGCAGGCAGATAGACCCTGGAGTTGAATTGGTCTACACTAGCTGCAAGCAAGATCTTGGGGCCATGTCTCAATTCCTCAGGATCTCTGTTGCTTCAACTGTAAGATGAGGAAGGGAATAATTGTGGCAGTGACCGCTATGCTTATCAATACCATGAACTCCCTGCATTTCCAAGCTACTTTTGTAGTTGGATTAGCCATGTGACTGGTGTGGCCAATAGGGTATGAGTGGGAGTGATGGATGTCCATCTGGGTGGAGGTAAGTAAAGATACAGCATTCCCTCCACTTACCTTTTCTCCCTCGTCTGTGGTGCAGCAAAAGCACAGAAAGATCCTGGGTCCCTGAGTCACCACATGGATGGGAGTCATGCAGGAGAGGCAGCTGAAAAAGAAGACTAAGATTTTGAGGTGTTTGTAACAGCAGCTATTATTAACTATCCAAGTGAATATGGTAATACTCCTTTGAGAGTTATTGTGGAAAATTGAATGAGGGAGTTAATAAGAGTTTAGCAAAGCTCCTGGCATATAGAAAATGTTCAATAAATATTTAGTATGTGTATTAATTTATTTACTCAGCAAATATTTATTCAGCTCCTATCATGTTCCAAGCATGTGGAATAATTATAACAACAGGAACTTAAAATCGTATTTTGGATTACATATTGTATAGTGCATTGCACAGTAAAATAAAAAGGACTTGGTTGTTTATTCCTTTGGTGTTTGCTAACCCTACTATGTGTCAGGCATCATGCTGAATGGGGGGTATGTGTGGTTGAAAAAGTCAGTTTCACTGTTAAGATGCTTGCAGGCTGCTAAGATATGCACATGTAGGCTAATAATTCAAATGCCAAGTGACAAGTGTCATACAGAGTGGTCTTTTCAAAGTGCTAACAGTGTCCCTCATTCTGGCTGGAGGAATCTGGGAGGCCTTCACAGACGAGGGGACGTATTAGTTCAGCCTTGAAAATTTGAGTAGAAATCAGACAAAGGTAAAAACATTTTTGGCAGGGGGCAGGTACATCGTCATGAGGTCTGTGATGAGATGTGATGAGTGTCTGCCTTTGGGTGGCTGGACCCCAAGCCCAGGGTGTCCATGGCAGGCAGAACAATGTCCTCTCCCCCAAATGTCCACATCACAATCCCTGTAACCTGTGACTATACTATCTTAAATGGTGAAAGGGGTTTTTCAGCTGTGGTTCAATTACAGATTTTGAGTTGGAGAGATTATCTTGGTTTTTCCCGATGGGCCCAAGCTAATCACATTAGTCCTTAAAAGTGGGGAATGTTTCCAAGTTGTGCTCAGAGAGGGAGGCATGTCTATGAGAGAAGAGAGAGTCCACTTGGCTGACTTTGCAGATGAGGAAGGGGACTTGAGGCAAGGGACGTGGGTGGCCGCGAGAAGCCAGAAAAGGCAAGGAAAAGGAGTCTCCCCTGGAGTCCCCGCGGGGGTGCTGCCCTGCCCACACCTTCCTTTCAGACCAGGGGGCCACACGTTGGACTTCTGGCCTACAGAATTATAAGACAGAAATTTCATATTGGATTATCTAGTAAGTCTGTGGTATTTGTTAGAGCAGCAATAGGAAACTAATACAGTGTCTTCTGAAGAATGTCAGGAGACCACATTGGATAGAAGAAGGGGCAGGAGGAGTTTAGATTTATTCTGTGTTAGCAGAGGGTCTCAAACTTCAGTGGGGTACCCACTTCTTCATGTAACATTGATATTCTGTATTGATATTAGTTCATATTAACAGTCTGTGTTAATATTCTTAGAGAGAGAAAGGGAGAGCTGACTTGTTTGTTTTAATGGGTGTGGGTTTTCCATCAACTGAATGTATATTTCTTATTGAATTAATGGAGACAGGTTATTTTTAGCCCTTGTTGTTAGAAGAATTCTATGGTAAGTTATCTTGACCTTGTGTTATTTTGTACAGGTGTAAGTATGTCTGTAAGATGAATTCCAAGAAATGAAACTGTTGGGTCACATAGAATATGCATCTTTAGGAGTCTGCATTTTTAATAAATGTCTGAGGGCATGGTGATTCTGGTGAGAACTGAAATTAAGTGGAGGCTCCTGAACAGAATTCAGATCTGGGTGCCATAAACATCCATGTGGCTGAGAGTGTGGAGGCAGGGAGGCCATGGTGTGTGTGTGTGTGTGTGTGTGTAAAAGAGAGAGAGAGAGAGAGAGAGAGAGAGAGAGAGAGAGAGAGAGAGAGGGAAATGGCCTCGCATGGTGAGTGATTTTTTTGTTGTTTTTTTATCAGCTTGGAAAATTCCTAGGACGAGAGGCTCTTTCTCTCTCAATGGCCCTGGGTCAGAGAGCCATGTTGGGGCTGGCATCCCTGAGGCCCACTTGTGTGTTCAAATGTCAGGCTGAATTCTAATGTCCTTTCCCTTCTGTGTGGTCATTTTAACCCTGCAAAGGTAATTACCTTTGTGATTTGGGAGGGAGGGGTAATGTGTCATTTCAGCCTTTATACAAGGTGTTTCCAATATTAGACCCCCTCTGAGAAACCCGAGAGCTCTAATGTCCTCGCTGCTCCTGACCTCTAGAGTTTTGAGGTTCATAGAATTTATACAGTATCAGCATTGCAACCATGCTATCTCTAATCGTTTCATTTTGGCCATGGATTTATGTAGATTTATTGCTTACTTTGGTGTTTTTACTGTGAATTCTCCATTCTGGGGTTAACTTTGACTCTTCCCTGGGTGAGCCGGTGCTCAGTGTCACCTCGTTTTTGCAAGAATGGCTCATGGACACTCTATTTCATGTCTGAAAACGTCTTCAATGTGCAGCTCCCTTGCTATTTATCTTCCTGCAGACTTCCCCCAAGAGAGCAGTGTCTTTCTTGCATTCTTGCTCCGGAGGTTGGGCTGGGTGCATCTCTGCTTGCGTGGCCTGGTTCCCCCGATCCTGGGTTACTGTAGGAGGACCAGAAAGTGCCATAATATGGAATGAGGAAGTTTGGCTGCCAATTTCAGGGCAGCTGAACAGAAGATTATCTCCCATCCCTCCTGTGTTTGGGTTATTTGTTACTCTAAAAATATCCATGGCTGCTGGGTATAGCCATGTAGGCCTTCTGCCCTGCACGACTCCAGGGAATGTCAATCTCACAAACCACAATGTGAACCGTGCCCCCCGGGGTTGTGCTGGGTGGTGGCCCTGTAAGTCTTGGCCTGGCGGGGGCCTAGAAGTGTGGAATTCTTATATCTGAGTGCTCCCCAGACTGGTCATCCACATATCAGCTTTATGGATTTGTTCTTAGGCTCATTCCCCTGATCTACTATGATTTTCTTGTGTGTGCTCTAAATTGGCTCACACTTTCCTTACATAAATGAATTTAAAAGGGCAGCTTTATATTACAATTGGAAAGAGAAAACCAGCACAAGAGGCCATAAATAGAAAAAATATGTGTGTGTGAGTGTGAGTGCATAAAACAAAACAATGCTATCAAATTCTAGCTGGATGCTTTTGCCTTGTCTCTCTTTTTAAAATAGAAGATTAGCAAGTATTAGAGCGATGTTAAGGACAAGCAAGCACAACACTGAAATTTCCTCCTGGCAGTGATCTGGAGGGGTGGAAGGGGCTGGGAAGGGTGAATTGTTCCTCATGACGTGATTCAGCATGTTTTGGCATCACCTCCTGCCACGATGGACCCACCGTGGGACATGTGAGGACACACTGGCCCTGTCTGATGCTCTACCCACCCCAGGCCTCCTGAATCTCTTGGCAACACCTCCACGTGGTGGCCCAAGCCTTTCTTATATCCTTTCACCACTGGGAAGTTTTATGCCACCTCGGAGGGGCCTTTTTTGCAGCTAATCCTTCTTTGGTGTGTCAGACGGACTCCTGCTCCTTGGGCCCCTTGGGTTTAGCTCTGCCCCCTGGCATCAAGTGCAAAAAAAAGCAAATCCTTCCTACAAGATTCATCCCTCCAAATGCATTTAAAAGTGGCATGCTCTGGGTGGAATCCTGGATCCACCACATACTATCTCTATGCCTCTGGGTAAGGTATTTAACCACACTGGGCCTCAAAATTAGATCAATACAAGTTTAGATCAGTCAAATTGTATCTCCTGCGGACGGGGGATGGTCCTGGCTTTGCTGAGCACATTGTCATCTGCCTGGCTGCTGAATAAAACTGGAGTTCTGTTAGCAATCAGGGAGGAAATGGCTCTATTAAATAGAATAAAAAATATTTGAATATATTTAATTTATATTCAGTAAGTGAATTACTGGCCACAGCTTTGACTTACATATCTCTTCATTTCTCACAATGAATGCTTATTGGGCAGGATTAATTTATTTTATTCAACAAAGTTATTAAATACTATGTATTCATAGGCAGATAGGCACTGTTCTAGGGGTTAGATATACAATGGGAAGTAAAATCAGATGATATCCCCGCCATTAGTATTAAGAAAAAATAGCTAATCTTATTATGAGGGAAGTACAGTGCTAAAGCTTACATGCATTATTTTAATTAATCTTCAAACAACCCTATAAGGTAGGTTCCATAAAATTACCATTTTTTTCTGAAGAGAAAATTGAGACCCAGCAAAGTTGAGAATCTTCAGAAAGGTGACGAAAGGTAAGATCTGAGCCAAGTTTTGTTTGAATCCTCTTAAATAATACATGTGTCTATACATTGTGTGATTGGTAGACTTACCTTGCTTGTCGAAATAGTGTTTTCTGACTTTATTCTTTTTGAAGGACAGCTTGTGTTATGTTTTCTCAGCATTCCTTAAACTCCTTGAAAGCCCCTTTTATCTTATGCTCAGGATTCTGGAGACAAGTCTTTTTACCTAAAGGGTGTTTTAGATGATGATTCTCCCCTCTTATCCTGTTACTTCAGCAGCTGAAGAGTAAACTCTGGCTTTTGAGAAACCCCCTTGTAGACTGGGAGAGTGTAATATAGTAGTCTGTTTAACTCCCCCTAGTTTTGAACCACTTTATGTTAATAACAACAAACAATGCCAGAAGATAAGTTATATAGGTTAGTGATAAGATTTAGACAACGGACATATTTTTCCCCTGCCCCATATCTTTAAAAATTGTTACCCATTCTTTAGAATGGAGATATTTACCTTAAAGTGTGTATTTTCACACAGTACTGAAAAACTAGGGAATTAACTGCATGGTGGCCAGTGTGTGTGCTCACAGGACAGCCATCGGCAGGAACTGTGGAGCCTCTGTCCATCTTGAATGAGGCCAAGACACCCAGTTTGCCACACTAACAAACACTCTTCCAGCTGATTGCTTTAATCACTCTAGGTGTCTGCAATATTAGTCAGCATCTGCTGTAACAAGCAACTCCAAATTGTGATGGTGATGCCAAAAATGTAGTGAAACAACAAGCATCAATTTCTTGTTCACATCACGTGAGACCTGTGGCCCAGCCTGGAGCTCCGCCAAATAGAGCTGCTCCATGGCTATGTAAATGCTTGGCCATATAGGTTCTTACGCTAAGAAGGATCCCATCTATTGATGTTTTGTTGTCACTGTCTTAAAATTCTAAATTTTTTAATAAGATTCTCTAGGTTTTCCTTTTTCAACAGGTTCCACAAAATATGTTGCCAGTTTTGCTGCCAGGTTCTTGCTGAAGGGGCAGCCATTGCCAAGGCATGCCATTCTCATGGCAGAGGGCAGAAGGTGGTGGCACTGGGCTCAGAGCACAGGACGCCTTTGCAGCCTCCAGCAGGAATTGGCACATAGCCACTTTCTATGAGTCAGGGAAGTCATGTGGCCAAGCCGGAAGTCATAGTTGTGAGGAAGTGTGTGCTTCACTTCAAGAAAGAACTTAGGCCAGTCCCACCCTACCCTGGAGATTGTCACTCTTGAGAGGATGACAGATTCCATCCTTGCGTATCTGGTGTCTAGGACCAATGTTCACGATTCAGTTGGATACAATGACCGACTGGTCAAGCCATGGGATCTGTAAGGTAATATCAGATGGCCAGTAGTTTACCAAAAGTTAATACTTCAGTTTAAAAGGCATAAATCCAAATATGCAGCCAAAATTTTTCCTCACAAATTTTCCCTTGTTCAAAATTAAAGACCAATTTGAGTCTTATCCAAACTGTGCCTTGAGTCATTTCACTATGTTTAAGTATTAATCTGTCTTCATTGTGGGTGTAGTTTTTTTTCCATTTGGTTTTTCAAGCATAGATGATAAAGTTAAATAAATAAATAGATTAGCCTTAATATTAAGATCATATTGGTGGGATATATCATTGCTCCCTAATTGAATATTTAATTCTCTGGTGACTTAGGGAAGCTTCTGTCATGACATGTAACCTGTCTGCAATGTCAGAGCCTGACCTCAGGTTCCATTATTGTGATGGAGATGATGATTGTGGGGTATGGATCTTTGTAGAAAGAATGTATAGAGACTTATAAAATCCTGCGCCTGATACATAGGAATTCTTTTTTGTGAATACCCAGAAGTTCCTGTTATGGAGAAATCTGTAGTTTACATGAGACAGATTTCTGAATCTGAATTGAAGTTACAGGGTTGTTGGTCCCTAAGATCAGACTTGAGGACTGTGGTTCTAGGCTGTGCACCAAAGGATCACTTCTCTAGGTACTGATGGCGCTGGTGCCTGTGAGGAGGGGGCACAGTAGCAGTCAAGTCATTGGATCCAAACTCTGGTCAGGAATTTATACTGAACCATAATTACAATTTCAATATTCAGTACCTGAAACCATGTTTGCAGCCAATCTTCATCATAATATCTTAAGGAAGTAATTATGAAACCCTCACCACCTTTCTTGGCATCATACCACCAAGTTTACAGAGGACCCGTACATCCTCTCTCTCATGTATTCATTACAAGTGACCAGGTGCCCTAGGAAACCCCTTGTATTACTATTATTTCTATTTTACATACAAGGAAATAAGATTCCAGGGGTCATACAGCAAGCCAGGGGCAAAAAAGTAGGGAGACAGTTCTTAAATAATGACCTCTGCTTGGTTCTCTGGGGGTCTAAGTTAGCCCTAGTAGAAACTAGAGAATTTCCTTCATGAAGAATCTAGGACGAGCCAGCTCAGCCAAGTGTGCAGCTTTCAGATTTAGAGACCTGGGTTTGACTCCTAATTCCGCTACTGACTAGCTGGGAGACTTGGGGTAAGGTACATGAACTTCCTCATTCACATGGGATAATAATACATGCCTTATTTAGGGAGTTGTTATGGGGCTTACATGAAATAAGACATGGAAAATATTTAGCATGGCACATAGAACATACTATTCCTGGAGCAAATGCTTCCGTATTTTGAACACATTGAGAAATGAAAGAAAAACTAGAGACCAAAATATCATCCTATTTACTGATAAAGTCCAGATTGGAGAATATAGCTTCAGGTCTGATTGCCAAGTGGACTTACCAGTGGGCGGACTCAGCATTGTTTCTCAGCCATGGCCGTGCATGATCAAGGCAGTCCCTCTTTATAGATGGCATGGATGCCATGGAGGAGAAGAGGAGGATTTGTGTTCCCCAAGAAGGGAAAGGAACATTACTCCAGCCAAAGTTGTCCATCAGGAAAAGCTCTCCACAAAACCCCAGGGACAAAATGAATAAAGAAGTGCAGACAAGCCAGTGGATATACTAATTGAGCTCCCATCATGAGAACTGAATATGAGGAGTCAAGAAATACTCACCACTAACATAATTTCTAAATAGATCTTAGCTGTTATTATCATTGGAGTTCAAGTAAGAAATTTCAAAGTGTACAGAAACATCCATGACTAACCTCTGATGTTACACAAATCCTACCTTGAGCTAATGATATTCCATGTTGCGGCTGCCTTTTAGTTGGGGTTTTAAATAGTCTTGCTATCAGCAAGTAATGACTCTACAGCATCTTACTATGCTGAGGAGGACAGTGACTGCAATGGGGAGGGGGGACTTGATAATATGGGTGAATGTTGAAACCACAATGTTGCTCATGTGAAACCTTCATAAGATTGTATATCAATGATACCTTAATTTAAATAAATAAATAAATAAGTAGTCTTGCTATCAGATTATTTGTGCCCGTGATTTACCTCTATCAAGTTGTAGCTTCCTTCAGAAGCAAAGGCTATGCCTTGTGTGTCTTTATATTTCCCACAGTACCTTGCAGAGTCTTCACTAATAATTATTACAGTGATGGCTCATCTCACTGTGAATTTTACAGCTTACAAAGCACTTCTGCGTTGAGGATCTCATTTGGTCTTTTCATGAGTTCTGAAAGGGAGGGTGAGCGGAAAGGAAGAGGTTATTCACCTCATTTCACATCTGAGGATGTTGAGGCTTAGCGCAGCTGTGTAACTTGTCTGGCTAGTGAAACAGAGTGCCAAAATTTGATTCTGGAACTGAAATGTAGGTCACTGACTCTTAATTCAGTGTTCCTTACATTAATATTTTTTATTTTACCTGAATGGAACTGATTTTCATCAACAGGTTGATCTAATACACATCATCCTAGGAGTCCCAGAAACACTCACACGACAAGTTAAATGCCTCAGATTCGTAGGGGTTGGAGGCTTGCTTCTCTTAGGATTTCTGCTGAGGCTTCTGCCATTTATCATGGGTCATGAGTTGTTCTGATGGAAGGAGGAAGGGGGCTGAGCTGGAGGAGAATCAGAAAAAGTCTAATGGGATAGTACCAGCTGCAGAGGTGACCCTTACTGTTATGAAGGGAGAAGGCTTTGGACACTTACTAACATCTGTGATGGGTCTGGATATCTGAATCATCTCCCAGACACCCAAAATCCACTAAGGGAAAGGGGATTTTAGCTGTAAGACTAAATTAAGTTACTTTTTATCGTGGGCATCATTAATTTGAACCCTATCACTGTGCCACTAACACCAGACATACCCCATAGCATAATGGAAAGATAATATGGTAGAATAATGACCCCCAACAATGTATCTACATTCTAATCCTTGGAGCATATGACTATGTGACTTCATATGGCAGAAGGGAATTTGAAGATATGATTAAATTAAAGATCTTGTGATTGGAAGACTATCTTAGATTAGATTGTAGTAACAATCGTGTAAGTGAAAGGAGGCAGGAGAGTCATAGAAGAATATGTCACAATAAAAGTAGAGGTTGGACTGATACTTTTGCTTACCCCCAAAGAATGCAGGCTACTTCTAGAAGTTGGGAAAGGCAAGAGAAAAAAATGCTTCCCTCAAGTCAACAAACAGAAATTCAACAAGAAGAAATGCAGCACTGCCCTCACCTTTATTTTATCCTTGAGAGACACATTTTGGAATTCTGACCTCTAGTACTGCAAGACAATATTTTGTGTTGTCTTGTGACACTATGTGTTCATCAATTGTTTGCAGCAACAGTGGGAAACAAATACAAACTAAGGTTTACATTTGGGTACCTGCATTTAGTTGCCTCATACTTTGGGCAAGTTAGGTCTGAGTACTGGTTAATGTTTATATGTTTATAATGGGATGATAATAGTATTTACTTCATTAGATTGTTGTCGGGATGAAATGAGATAACCAATGGAGGCTACTTTTGTGCACACTGTGCCCTAGAGCCATTTGAAGGGTTTGTAAAATGCCAGTAAACACTCTTTTGTGTTTTTTTTTTACAACATTTCATCTTTGGTTTTCTTTCCTTTGCATCGTTTAATCAAAGTCATAGAATTTAACTTCTAATCTAAAAATTGCTGCAGATCTATATATACTATATTCCACTTCAGAAGAAAATGTATGCTTCGCACGTTGTATTTCTCCTACACAGAAGATGATTAGTTGGACCTGATTCACCTTGGGAATGGGAAGTAGGTTTTGGATAATATTACAGGTTATTACTTAAGAATTCAGAGAGAGGCTCAGACAAATAATCAGAACAAACCATGGGCTTTGTAGCAAGATGGTTAAACTTTTCGAAAAGAGACTAGATTTTGAGGAAATTCCCAACCTACTAAATTACATAAACATGATACAGAAAAAAATGTCAGAAGGCCTTTATGTGGCACATTACCCCTTCACCTTTGACCTAGTGGCCAATTCCTCCTTGCCCTTCAGACCTCAGTTTATTCTTCTTTCTGGAAAGTGTTTCCTATCCCTGCAGCCTTCTAATCCTGTCTGGGCTATATGACCTGCGTTCTCATCCTCAAGACACCCTGGGATTAGTTCCAGTACCACTTTGTAACTGACCATTTTGCTTTTCCTGTCTTTCCCTCAGTCTTTGAATCCCATGGAAGAAGGGACTGTGCCCCTCTTGTTCACTATTATCACCATCTCTTAGCACAAGCCTCAGTAAGTATATATTTGAGGAAAGGAAGGATGGCAGGCTCTAGTTTGAGTCCTAGCCTGCATATTATAAGCCTTGTGAATGTGTCAATCTTCTAAGCATCTATTTCCTAATCCATAAACTATAATACATTTTCTGTCAGTTTTCAGGCATGTTATGAGGTTCAAGGAAGGTACAGAAGATCCTAGTATGCATGGTTGGCTCAGTAAGAACAGGACTTGACTTCAGATCCACACTGTGGCCACATTCCATCCTGCGTATACTTACTGAGTGTCTCCTACATTAAGCGCTGCTTTAGGATTTGAGCTTACAGTGCAAACACAACTCACAGCATTTGTTTTCATGAACCGTAAAGGGCTAGTGCCTAGTTCAACAATAGCGCAGCAAAGCTTGCCTCCTTCATCTGGCTAAAAGGATTCTCTTTTCATTATCCAAGAAGAAAACATTGCCAAAGACTAAGTGATAACCCGTATGAGGAATAAGGCAGTAACAGGCAGCATTTTTACCCTACACAATCAAAGACTAACAGGAGTAAACATGCATGCAAATAGCTCAAAGGTAAGGATGCCTATGATCCCATCTCTAACATCAATCCCACCACTGTGTACTGGAGAATGAGGGGGTAGGAAGCCAGTGGGATCTCACTTTCTAGAAGGAGATGGCATCTGAGTTCAGTAGAGCTTTCTGAGTAATTTAATAGTTAATTGTTAACAAATTGAGTATTTGCATATGCAAAGTGGATGTTATTCTGCATAGCTGCTTGTATGGGGGCTGAAAAGGAGGACTGATTACCAAGAAAACAGAAATGTGTGATGTAGAGTGTTTCAATCAGATAGCAGAGGAAGGACAGTGGGCAGTAACACTGTCAAGTTTATTGGGCCCATCTATTTAAGATCTTCTTCCCATACCGGTGGAGATGAAGACTTGATTGGGATGAAAGATCCATCTCAGGTTTGTGAGCAGGTATTTGCCAAGGCACAAAAAATAAAGAATAGAGAGAGGGGACGTTTGTTGCTCCTACCAGTTACGATCCTGCCAACACCTTCCTGTGTGATTAGAGTGTGGAAAAATCCCAGTGGCTTCCATTTTTTATCCACACATTTGGGATTTGTATCACTGGGTATGAGTTATTTTTGTTGTAGGAAATATTATAGTTGCAATATCTCAACCTTTTCCTCCTCCCTCCCTTCCTCCCATCTTTCCTTCCTTCCCTCCTTCGTTGAGATATAACTGACATACAATACACTGCACATATTTAAAGTGTACAATTGAGTTTTGATATACGTATATGTCTGTAAAACCTTCATCAAGTCAAGAATATTCGTACATCCATCACCTCCAAAAGTTTCCTCCTGGCCCTCTGGAATCCCTTCCTCCCTTCCCTCCCCCTTCTCTGACACCAGGACTGCTGAACTGCTTTCTGTCACTGTAGATTAATTCACATTTTTTAGAATCTTATATAAGTAGAATCACACAGTATGTGCATTTTTTTTTGCCTGACTGCTTTTACTCAACATTATCTTGAGGACCATTTGTACTGTTGCATATGCTAGTTTCTTCTTTTTAATTGCTCAGTGGTAATCCATGGTGCAGATGTACTACAACTTGTTTGTGTATTCGCTTGATAAATATTTGAGTTGTTCCCAATTTGGGGCAATTACAAATAAGCTGCTGTGTACATTTGTGTAGTCATAGGCTTTATTTTCTGTTGGTCTGTTCATTTTTCTGCCTTCACTCATTTCCTATATATTTAGACTAATGTAAGTTACAGCCAGTGGATAAATACCAAAAGGGTACACAGAATATTTGATTCTGTGTTCTATAAATTTTCTTTCATGAGCAATTGAGTGATAGGAGAAGCTATCAGGAGCTTGCTTGGAGGTTTTGAGAATTCTAAATATTTAAACATAAAGTAATGGTGCATAAAGATTATAATACATGAACCTAAAAAGTGAAAATGAGATAGAACTTCTTAAATATTTGAACTATTTAAGAGTAGATTGGGATTTCATTAGAATAAATGAGCTTCAAGTTAGGAATGGCATGCAACAGGAACCTGGGCAAACACTCACAGGGGATATTTATCTTCAGTTCCTTTCTGTCCATAAGTATGTATTGAATGTGTACAGTGTGCCAGACACTGGGGTTATGAAGACAGGTAAATCATAAGAAGCTCACAGCCTAGGTGGGGAGACCGGCAGGTGAGCAGTCACTTGCATTATGGTATAAGAAGGATTTTGTAATCGGTGCATATAGAGAGTGCCAAAGGGGCATGTCCTCAGGGACATGTGGCCCATGGAGGGGACAGAGAAGTCATCAGAGGCTTCCAAGAGGAGGAGGTACTCTTACTCTACATGAAGGGAAGCAGGGTAAGACACGGGTGGAAGCTCATGGGAAGAGACGTGGCACAAGCAATGAGAGTAGCATGTGAAAAGGCCTGGAGTTCCCAGGAAGCATGAAATGATGGAAAAAGGTAAGTTTGCTGTACTGGGAACATGACAGAGATGAGGGGAAATCCCAGGGTTAAAATATAAAGAGCTGGTACATCATGCTAAGGAGCTTGGCAGTAGGGATCTGTAGAAATGGCTATAGGTGGACCTAGACTCAGGTGGGTTTTAGAAAAACAATTCCACCATAATGGTAGGGATCCTATCAGTGGCAAATCCCCTTGAGCATGAAGGCTGCAGGGGACCAAACTAAGGTAAGTGTAGAGGAAAGAAAAGTAACAGTCCTGAGAGGTCTCTAATCTGATGAACTTGTCCAATAACCTCAACCCAAATCTTTCACCTGGACAGTAATAACAGTGTACCACAGAAAGTACCCCAATGACAAATGAAGCATCCACTCCACAATGGTACAGACGGGCCATAGTCACCAAGGTGTCTGGAAACTGCAGTGGGTCAGACCTGGGACATTCCATTGAGAGCACTTTCCCCACTAGCTCCTGGCTCCAGAAGTCTGGGCGGCAGCCTCCTCTCTTGGTGAATTTTTGATGAATGCCAATCCCCAGTTGTTTACTTTCCATTTTTCTACCTTTAATGTAGCAAACATAGATTTTTATGCCCCCTATTTCATCCATGTACTTCTTTTGTTACCATGGAAATCAGCTTCAATTTTATCCCGTTCTGCAATTGTTTTTATAGTCTTGTGCTTTCAAAAAGATAAGCTACCTTATATTTATTTCACGTGGATGCCAAAAGTTGATCTTGCTCGAGACACAGCCAACCTTTACTTCAAAACTTCACTGCACTTAGTTATTGTAGCTGATGTCTTTTTGATTTCTACCTGTGAGATCAGTTTCCAATAAAATCTCTTTTGGCTTTTACATACCTCTGCTATCCAGGGGCTAGAGCGCAGCAAGCCTGCAAGATTGAATTCTAGGCAGGCTCAGGGGCTAAGGGCACTGAGACTGAACCTGCAAACTATCTATTAAAGATGAAGGAAACACGTTTGGATCAAAGAAGGAAGCTGAAAGCAGTGAATTCTAGTTCCAGCTCAACTACTAATTGGATTTCTGACCTTGGCCACATCACTTCTCTCCAGATCTGCATTTTCTCACCTCTAAAACCAGGAAGATGGACTAGATTAGAAACCAGCTTCAAGTGAGTCAGTAGATGAAAAAGATAAAAGTACAACAGCTTCCTTAAAGCAAAGAGGAAAAAATTATCTTGCTTTGAGAGACTTTTTAATCTTTTTTATCTTTTGTATTCAAAAGGATTTCCTATAGCTATGAAATGCCTGAAATTATAAGTGTTGTTTTACTGTCTGGTGTCGGGTTACCATACTAACAGTTACAAATAAATTTTAATTAGCTTGCCTCTCCTGGCATTCTCCAGTTTGGTACACCTTGAGTTGTCTATGTCTGTGTGTGATCACTACATCTATTGATTTTCCCTGTATCTTTTTCGTTGGGATCATCTTGGCCAATTTTGAATTGTTTGGGTGTTTTTCTTAGATATTAACTAATAAAATAAGGAATTTCTAATACATGGGATTCTAAGGTTCTGTAGGGTTCTGAATAAGTGAAAAATCCACTTATTCAGTAAATATTTATGGAATGTGAGAAGCAGTAGCCATGTTAAACAGTGATGATAAAGCTGCAGATTGGGAAAGCTTCCATTCACAAGGAGGCTGCCGCCTGGGAGGGGTGCCTGACTGCGACAGGCTGCCGAGTTACAGCGTGGAGAGTGTCACCCTTTCAGAGGGAAGCACACTGATGGAGATTAATCTATAGATCATTTCATCTACAATGTACATAATAAATGGAAACTGGTATTTTAGAATTTAAAATACCTATGTTTGACATACTTTTATGTTAGCATATACAGTGCTCCCCTCCTTCAAATACTTCATAGAATTGTGGCAGCATTACAGGCTTTTTCTGATAAAGTCAAATGTAGAAGGTATTATAGATTTTTTAGCTTCCGTAGCTCTCCTGAGTTTCCACTAAGTCCTTCCTCCACTGTGCTTGGTAGATGGAGTGGGTGGGGGGCAGGGGAAAGGAAAGAAAACTTAAACACTTGCCAACTCACTGATGAGCTGTCCCTTCTTGATTCAAGA
The DNA here is from genome assembly GCF_030020395.1 of Manis pentadactyla. Classification (NCBI taxonomy): domain Eukaryota; kingdom Metazoa; phylum Chordata; class Mammalia; order Pholidota; family Manidae; genus Manis; species Manis pentadactyla. Next base: position 19,260,554 of record NC_080020.1, read on the forward strand.
AGGTTTCTCTTAGTTTTAAAACCTATCTCCTTGATGAAGTCCGTCTCAGGTAGGTGGATGTGTGGTCTTTCAGGGCTTCTCCCTGTTGCTTTACAGGATGGCTTTCAGTATATCAGAGGGAGGTCAGGAAGGGGTTGCCTTGGGGGTGTCCTCCTGCCGGTCACTGGATTTCCCTGGATCTATACTGGGAGGAGGCCTGGCTGGTGTGGTTCCTGCACACCATGGCTGGTATTCAAAGAGGTGCATCCAGCAGGGCCGGACCCAGTTAGGCATTCTTATTGTCTTGGAATATCTTCACTCCAGCAAGTGTCACACTTCTTAAATATGGCCACATTCTCCCTCCAGCTCCTGGATTAGATTGCCTGTCCACCCCACACCTATCCAGCCTCTGGGGCACGATCTATTCAGATCCTTTAAAAGACCCCATGGAAGGGACCAACTGGTTCTCAGCTTAATGATGCTCTACATTCCTATAAGTTAGAAGCAAACTTGCCCTTTTCTGTGCTGAAACACTACTCCTAGGGGAAATACAGGGTTAAGTTCCTGTGAGCCTCTGGTCCCATTTTCATCAACTGACGAATACAGGACCTTGATTTTTGTGTCTCTGTTCAAACACATCTTATTTAATATATATTGTAAGTTCGTTAACATGGAATTCACATCCAACAGAACCGTAACTCATGCCTGATCAAAGCTTGTCTTACGTACTCATTCTCCATAAGGCATATCACAGCCTTCTTTCTTCAGGAATAGCAGACAGCACTTCAGCACTGTGCTTTGTCAGGGGTGGGTGTGGGTGTTAGGGGTTGGGGACAGGGGGCAGCAGCTATTTTAAACAGTGACATCACCAGCTAAAAGCACACAAATGCTGAAAATGTGACACTAAATAAACTGCAAGAAAGACACTTGTTTACAATATGAAAACTGCAGTAAAAAGCAGAGTGTCATTTTGTTTGACATCAGTTGAAGATGTATATTTTGGGCGGTACAGATTTTCACAGCTCTGGGCAGGTCTGCAGGTGACCTCACAGGACTGTGGGTGTTAAGGTGAAGGTCTTGGAGTGGAGATAGTGATGCAGGGAAGCCAGGTGTGCAGGACCGCCTCTACCTGCTCCACCAGAATCACTCATCTTTGCTTTTCCATGACCACCCCTATTTCTGTGGCCCCACACAGCATGGAATTTCTAGAATGCCAAATAGTGAGCGGATAACAAGCCATCTCTGCTTCCAAGTTTTCCCACAACTTTCCCAATACCCATTTCTAGGGTTGAGATTTAGCTGAGTATTTAGTATATAGTCAGTTATTCACAGATGAATTTATAGACTATTCATAGGTTATGTCCAGGTTTTAACTATTGAAAACAATTTTTCATTGGACATTCCTGTCTGTATTTGGCATCTTTGTGAGAGAAGAGCCATAGGAAAATTCTGACATTGTAACCACAGGATTAAAAAATTATATGCTTTTAAAATTTTCATAAATATTGTAAAATTGTCTCTTGAAGTAATATACCAATTTATTATATACTGAGATTAAAATACATAGAGCAAATTGCAAAAATGCACTAATACAACCTGTGGGTATTACTAATATATATACTCAGGAGTAGAGTATATGGATTATCTCACGATTTTGCCAAAAGTGAATATTACAAATTTTAAGTATTTTGCCAATTAGATAGGCAAAAAGCTAAGCCGTTTTGAAAATTTGCTTTTCTTGACATACGTAACTGAGGCTGAGTATCTTTTCATGTTACTCGGCTCTCTTTGGGCTGCCTTTCCTCATTTTCCTATTTGCCCAAATGTCTCATTGATTTCTGGTAAACTTTTTTTTTACATCAAAATATTCTTTTTCTCCCTTCATATTTAATTGAAGATGTGAGCTATAATATGAACACATTGGGAAAGTGCCAACAACACAAGATAATAAACATAGGTGTCAATTGAGTGGTACAGAAAAGAACTGGGACATTCTAGAGAAGCTTCAGCAGAGCAGTTGAAAATAAAATTTGTGCAAATCTGTGTGGCCCGGATTTGCACAGCCTGTCCTCTCCCATAATACCATAACATGTGATCACTTTACTAATGTGCATCCCATCTGGTGTATATGGAAGCCGTACGGAGGTCAGGAACCTGAGCATAGCCCATCAAACTCCACTGCCCAGCTGCCAGCTTCCATGGATGCAGCTCAGACCACTGACGGTGCACTTGCACTCTCCCCATAGCACCGCAGATCAGGAGGAGTAATTTTATTAGTATAACAGTAGTTCAAAACTCTCAGTAAACTAAGGTGGATTGGACTGGATTGGAATAGGCTGAGCTGGGAAGAAGTTATTGGTAGACATGGTGAGGGGTAGGGTTTCCTGGAGTTGGGAAATGAATAATATGTATGGAAAAAGAATTGATTTTAATAGGAGCAGCATGAAAGCAATACAAATGGAATAAATCTGGACAGTGGTAGGTTGTGTCCAGATTGTGGACCTTTGCTTATCTGCTTATGTATTTGGAAGTCCAAGGAGGAGCTCTCGTGACTTGGCTGGGGCAGTGGAAGTCAAGGCTTTGACAAGCAGCGTGATGTGGTAGTTTACATCTGGCCACTGCAATAGTGGGTCCTGAAGATGCAATTTGGAGACTTCGTCACTTTGGGAAATTTATTTAAACTCTGAAAGTTGGTTTCAAAATCTATAAAATTGGGATAATAAAATAACAATACTAAGATATAAGATTATCAGTAGCCTTTATTTAAAAAGGAAAGCAGTACTTCTATACTGAGATTCTACATTTTAACATATTATTCTCTTACCACATGGCATTTAAATTTTTTTAAGATTTCTAAAATTGTAACACTGGCTAACATAGCCTGAAGCCTCAAATATAATAAATGAGCACCTCTTAAAATACTAAAAAAATCCAAACACAGCCCCCAAACATGTGAAAAAGAGAAGCATCTCATATATAATGATGAAGAATTAAAACCAGCCTTTCTGGAGACAATAAATGAAATAGAAACGAGAGAAGAGGAATACAAAGAAGCTGAGGCACAGAGAGAAAAAAGGATCTCTAAAAATGAAAGAATATTGAGAGAATTGTGTGACCAATCCAAGCGGAACAATATTCGCATTATAGGGATACCAGAAAAAGAAGAGAGAGAGAAAGGGATAGAAAGTGTCTTTGAGGAGGTAGTTGCTGAAAACTTCCCCAATCTGGGGAAGGAGAGAGTCTCTCAGGCCATGGAGATCCACAGATCTCCCAACACAAGGGACCCAAAGAAGACAACACCAAGACACATAGTAATTAAAATGGGAAAGATCAAGGATAAGGACAGACTGTTAAAAACAGCCAGAGGCAGAAATAAGATCACATAGAAAGGAAAGCCCATCAGGCTAACATCAGACTTCTCAGCAGAAACCTTACAGGCCAGAAGGGAGTGGCATGATGTATTTAATGCCATGAAGCAGAAGGGCCTGGAACCAAGATTACTTTATCCAGCAAGATTATCATTTAAATTTGAAGGAGGGATTAAACAATTTCCAGATAAGCAAAAGCTGAGAGAGTTTACCTCCCACAAACCATCTCTGCAGTCTATTTTGGAGGGACTGCTATAGATGATGGAAGTGTTCCTAGGGTTGGATAGATGTCTGTCACCAGAGGTAGTAAAACCATGGTAGGGAGGGTGGAGCAGCTGATTGCGAGGCAAATGCAAACTTAAATTGACTATCCTCAAAGTCATTCAAGGGATAGACAAAAAGTCAGAATTTGATACCTAATATATAAAGAATGAATGAGGAAGAAAAAGGAGGAGAAATAGAAAAGAATCTTTATATTGTGTTTGTAACAGCATACTAAGTTAGACTCTTAGATAGTAAGGAAAGTAACCTGGAACCTTTGGTAACCATGAATCTAAAGCCTGAAATGGCAATAAGTACCTACCTATCGATAATCACCCTAAATGTAAATGGACTGAATGCATCAATCAAAAGACATAGGGTCACTGAATGGATAAAACAAAACACCCATCTGTATACTGCTTACAAGAGACTCACCTCAAACCCAAAGACATGCACAGACTAAAAATCAAGGGATGGAAAAAGGTATTGCATGCAAAAAACAGGGAGAAAAAGCAGGTGTTTCAGTACTAGTATCAGACAAAATAGACTTCAAAACAAAGGAAGTAAAAAGAGATAAAGACGGACACTACATAATGATAAAGGGCTCAGTCCAACAAGAGGATATAACCATTCTAAATATATATGCACCCAACACAGGAGCACCAGCATATGTGAAACAAATACTAACAGAAATAAAGGAGGAAATACAATGCAATGCATTCATTTTAGGAGACTTCCACACACCATTCACTCCAAAGGACAGATCCACCAGACAGAAAATAAGAAAGGACACAGAGTCACTGAACAACACACTAGAACAGATGGTCTGAATAGACATCTATAGAACTCTACACCCAAAAGCAACAGGATACACATACTTCTCAAGTACACATGGAACATTCTCCAGAATAGACTATACTAGGCCACAAAAAGAGCCTCAGTAAGTTCCAAAAGATTGAAATCCTACCAACCAACTTTTCAGATCAAAAAGGTATAAAACTAGAAATAAACTGTATAAAGAAAGCAAAAAGGCTCACAAACACATGGAGGCTTAACAACACCCTCCTAAATAGTCAATGGATCAATGACCAAAATAAAATGGAGATCCAGCTATGTATGGAAATAAATGACAACAACAACACAAAGCCCCAACTCCTGTGGGATGCAGTGAAAGCAGTCTTAAGAGGAAAGTATGTAGCAATCCAGGCATATTTAAAGAAGGAAGAAGAAACCCAAATGAATAGTCTAACATCACAATTATAAAAATTGGAAAAAGAAGAACAAATGAGGCCTAAAGTCAGAAGAAGGAGGGACATAATGAAGACCAGAGGAGAAATAAATAAAATTGAGAAGAATAAAACAATAGAAAAAAATCAATGAAACCCAGAGCTGGTTCTTTGAGAAAATAAACAAAATAGAAAAGCCTCTAGCCAGACTTATTAAGAGAAAAAGAGAATCAACACACATCAACAGAATCAGAAACGAGAAAGGAAAATTCATGAGGGACGCCACAGAAATATGAAGAACTATTAGAGAATACTATGAAAACCTATATGCTAACAAGCTGGAAAACCTAGGAGAAATGGACAACTTCCTAGAAAAATACAACCTTCCAGGACACACCAAGGAAGAAACACAAAATCTAAACAAACCAATTACCAGCAAAGAAATTGAAGCAGTAATCAAAAAACTACCAAAGAACAAAACACTCAGATCAGATGGATTTACCTCGGAATTTTGTCAGACATACAGAGAAGACATAATACCCATTCTCCTTAAAGTTTTCAAAAAAATAGAAGAGGAGGGAATACTCCCAAACTCATTCTATGAAGCCAACATCACCCTAATACCAAAACCAGGCAAAGACCCCACCAAAAATGAAAACTACAGACCAATATCCCTGATGAACTTAGATGCAAAAATACTCAACAAAATACTATCAAACAGAATTCAAAAATACATCAAAAGGATCATAAACCATGACCATGTGGGATTCATCCCAGGGATGCAAGGATGTTACAACATTTAAAAATCCATCAACATCATCCACCACATCAACAAGAAGAAGGGCAAAACCACATGATCATCTCCATAGACACTGAAAAAGCATTAGACAAAACTCAACATCCATTCATGATAAAAACTTTCAACAAAATGGGCATAGAGGGAAAATACCTCAACATAATAAAGGCCATATATGATAAACCCACAGCTAACATCATACTGAACAGCGAGAGGCTGAAAGCTTTTCCTCCAAGATCGAGAACAAGACAGAGATGCCCACTCTCCCCACTGCTATTTATTATAGTACTGGAGGTCCTAGCCATGACAATTAGACAAAACAAAGAAATACAAGGAATCCAGATTGGTAAAGAGGAAGTTAAACTGTCACTATTTGCAGATGACATGATATTGTACATAGAAAACAATAAAGACTCCCCTCCAAAATTACCACAATTAATATTGGAATTCAGCAAAGTTGCAGGGTACAAAATTAACACACAGAAATCTGTAGCTTTCCTATACACAAACAATTAACTAATAGAAAGAGAAATCAGGAAAACAATTACATTCACAATAGCATCAGAAAGAATAAAATACCTAGGAAAAAACTAACCAAAGAAATGAAAGATCTAAACTCTGAAAACTATAAGACACTCTGAAGAGAAGTTAAAGAGGACACTAACAAATGGAAACTCATCCCATGCTCTTGTCTAGGAAGATTTAATATAGTCAAAATGGCCATCCTGCCCAAAGCAATGTACAGATTTGATGCAATCCCTATCAAATTACCAACAACATTCTTCAATGAACTGAAATAAATAGTTCAAAAATTCATATGTAAACACCAAAGACCCCGAATAGCCAAAGCAATCCTGAGAAAGAAGAATAAAGTGGGAAAGTGGCAGGGGGATCTCGCTCCCCAACTTCAAGCTCTACTACAAAGCCATAGTAATCAAGACAATTTGGTACTGGCACCAGAACAGAGCCACAGACCAGTGGAACAGATTAGAGAGTCCAGTCATTAACCCAAAGATATATGGTCAATTAGTATTCGATAAAGGAGCCATGGACATACAATGGGGAAATGACAATCTCTTCAAGAGATGGTGCTGGCAAAACTGGACAGCTACATGTAAGAGAATGAAACTGGATCACTGTCTAACACCATACACAAAAGTAAATTCGAAATGGATCAAAGACTTGAATGTAAGTCATGAAACCATAAAACTCTTAGAAAAAAGCATAGGCAAAAATCTCTTGGACATAAACATGAGTAACCTCTTCTTGAACATATCTCCCCAGGCAAGGAAAACAAAAGCAAAAATGAACAAATGGGACTATATCAAGTTGAAAAGCTTCTGTATGGCAAAGGACACCATCAATAGAACAAAAAGGTACCCTACAGTATGGGAGAATATATTCATAAATGAAAGATCCGACAAAGGGTTGACATCCAAAATATATAAAGAGAACACACACCTCAACAATCAAAAAGCAAATAATCCAATTAAAAAATGGGCAGGGGAGCTGAATAGATAGTTTTCTATAGAAGAAATTCAGATGGCCAACAGACACATGAAAAGATGCTCCACATCGCTTGTCATCAGAGAAATGCAAATTAAAACCACAATGAGATATCATCTCACACCAGTAAGGATGGCTAACATCCAAAAACAAACACCAACACATGTTGACAAGGTTGTGGAGAAAGGGGAACCCTCCTACACTGCTGGTGGGAATGTAAATTAGTTCAACCACTGTGGAAAGCACTATGGAGGTTCCTCAAAATGCTCAAAATAAACTTACCATTTGACCCAGGAATTCCACTTCTAGGAATTTACCCTAAGAATGAGGAAGCTCAGTTTGAAAAAGACAGATGCACCCTTATGTTTATCGCAGCACTATTTACAATAGCCAAGAAACGGAAGCAACCTAAGTGTCCATCAGTAGATGAATGGATAAAGAAGACGTTTTACATATACACAATGGAATATTATTCAGCCATAAGAAGAAAACAAATCCTACCATTTGCAACAACATGGATGGAGCTAGAGGGTATTATGCTCAGTGAAATAAGCCAAGTGGAGAAAGACAAATACCAAATGATTTCACCAATCAGAAGGAACAAAACAGCAGCAGAATCAAAGAACCCAAGAATGGACTAACAGCTACCAAAGGGAAAGAGACTGGGGAGAATGGGAGGGCAGGGAGGGATAAGAGCCGGGAAGAAGAAAGGGGGTATTATGATTAGCACGTATAATGTGGGGGGTGGGGGAAAGGGGAGGTCTGTCCAACACAGAGGAGACAAGTAGTGATTCTACAACATCATACTATTCTGATGGACAGTGACTATAATGGGGTTGTGGGGGGAACTTGGGGTAGGGGAGAGCCTAGTAAACATGAGGTTCTTCATATAATTGTAGATGAATGATAACAAAAGTTTAAAAATTATAAATAAATAAATAAATTAATTAATTAATAATAGAATGCAGCAGCCCAATTTATAAAAGACATGTGCACCCCTATGTTTATCACAGCACTATTCACAATAGCCAAGCTAAGTGTCCATCAGATGACGTAGAGTGAAATATTATTAAGCCATACGAAAAAAAAAATCCTACCATTTACAACAACATGGATGGAGGCAGAGGGAATTATGCTCAGTGAAATAAGCCAGCCAGGTGGAGAAAGACAAGTTTCAAATGATTTCACTAACCTCTGGAGAAGGAGAACCAAGGGAAACTGAATGAACAAAACAGCACCAGATTCACAGAACCCACGAATGGACAAACAGTTACAAAAGTGAAAGGGGCTGGGGTGGATAGTTGGGAATGGAGGGAAAAGGGGAGAGAGAAAGAAAGCACGCATTACGATTAGCATGTATAATGTGGGAGGGGGGGTCACAGAGAGGGCTGTACATCACAGAGAAGACAAGTAGTGATTTTACAGCATCTTACTATGCTGATGGACAGTGACTGTGAAGGGGTATGTGGGGGGATCTTGGTGAAGGGGGAGTCTAGTAAACATAATGATACTAATGTAGTTGTAGACTAATGATAAATAAATAACAAATAAATTAGTAAGTAAATACATACATACATAAAAGAATGCAGCAGCACAGTTAAAAAAGACATGTGCACACCTATGTTTATCAAAGCACTATTCACAAAACCAAGCAAAGTGTCCATCAGTAGATGCATTAATAAAGAAGATGTGGTACATATACACAATGGAATATTATTCAGACATAAGAAGAAAACAAATCCTACCATTTGCAAACAACATGGATGGAGCTAGAGGGTATTATGCTCAGTGAAATAAGCTGGGCAGAGAAAGACAATTACCAAATGATTTCACTCATATGTGGAGTATAAGAACAAAGAAAAACGGAAGAAACAAAACAGCAGCAGAATCACAGAAACCAAGAGTGTACTAACAGTTACCAAAAGGAAAGGGACTGCGGAGGATGGGTGTGAAGGGACAGATAAGGAAGGGAAAAAGAAAGGGGGCATTACGATTAGCATGTATAGTGTGGGGGGGCATGGCGAGAGCTGTGCAACACAGAGAAGATAAGTAGTGATTTTACAGCAACTTACTACGCTGATGGACAGTGACTGGGAAGGGGTATGTGGGGAGATCTTGGTGAAGGGGGGAGCCTAGTAAACATGATGTCCTTCATTTAATTGTAGATTAATGATAACAAAATAAAACATAATTGTAAATTGAATTAAGAAATGGAGAAAAGTGAAGAGATGTTTCATAAAACAAGGTATACAAATGGCCAATAAGTACATGGAAAAACATTGAGCAACATTAGTCATCAAATAAATGCAAATTTAAATAACATTGTGAAATCACAATTACATCAGAATGATTAAAATTTGACAAACTGACACTGCGGGACATCAACTGTTGATCAAACTGGTGGCCATGTAAAATGGTATACTATTTTTGGGAAAAAGATCCGGCACTTTGGATAAACTTAAAAACATACAGACCTTATGGCCCAGCAATTCCACTTGTAGGCTTTTACCCAAATGAAAATGGGTGCTTATGCTTACAAAAAGACTTATACACCAACCTTCTCAGAGACTATATTCATAGTAGGCAAAACTACAAACAGACTTTTTAAAAAATCTGTGGTTTATTCATACAATGAAGTACTACTCATCAATAGAAAGGACTGAATCACCAATACAAGATGATTGAATCTCACAAACATGCTGAGTAAAAAACCTTATGCAAAAAAAATACAAAAAATTTACAATTGTAGGCACGCCGCTCGGGCGGTGGCACGGGCGTGGCTGAGGGCGCCACGGAGCAGAGGCAGGAGGCGGCGAGGGGCGGCCACACCGGGCGCGGGGAGCTGTCAGCGGCCGCTCTCTCAGGGCCGCCCCGCTGGCTGTACACTTTCCACCGTATGAAGGCTTTCAGGGAATTTCGGCGGCGGCAGTGGCGGTGGAGGTGGCGGCGGGCAGCCGCTTCCTGTGGAGGGAGGAGCGTTCGTCTGAGCGAGGCCAGGCAGGAGGCCTACCCTCGAGCGCCTTCCGAGCCCGCGCACGCACCCGCGGGTCCCCGGCCCGGCGGTTCCTCGCGGTCGCCCCGGAGGCGGGCCCTGGTGGCGGTGGCTCGGTAACCAAGCGGCATCAGGGTACCGGGGATGGCTGGGCCGCCGCGCAGGCGCCTTGGGAAAATGACCCCGGGGCACCGTGGCGCGCTGCCTGACGGGGGCGGCCAGGGAAGCCCTGCTAACCCAACCGGGAGAGCGCACCAGCTTGCAGGGACCGGCGGGACGCCCGCCAGGAGCTCACCCTGCTGTAACCCTCACATCTCCGATATTTTTTTTTTCAGGGTCTCATCGTTATCTAGTCAGGAATACACGGCTTTTATTTTCAGTATCATTAATCAACAATTATATGAGCAATATTATGCTTAGTAGACTCCCCGGATCAAGTGCCCCACATACCACATACCCTATTAGAGTCACCGTCCATCAGCATAGTGAGATACTAAGGAATCACTACTTGAATTCTCTGTACTACACTGAATTCCCCAGTGGAACCCCTCCCACATTATGGGAGCTAATCTTAATGCCCCCTTTCCACCCTTCTCCTTCCCTTCCCAACCAGCCTTCCTAGTCCCTTAGCCTTTGGTAAATTGGTGTTGTGATGAGTCTAGTAAACATAATGTTACTCATGTAGTTTTAGACTAATGAGAAATAAAGAAAGAATAAATAAGTACATAAATGAATACATATATACATACATACATAAAAAATAAATAATAGAATGAAGCAGCCCATTTTATAAAAGACATGTGCACCCCTGTTTAGTACAGCACTATTCACAATAGCCAAGCTAAGTGTCCATCAGCAGATAAACAGAGCAATATTAGTAGGCCATATGAAGAAAACAAATCCTACCATTTGCAACAACATGGATGGAGCTAGAGGGTATTATGCTCAGTGAAATAAACCAGGCGGGGAAAGACAAGTATCAATGATTTCACTAACCTGTGGATAAGGATAACCAAGACAAACTAAATGAGCAAAACAGCACCAAATTCACAGAATCGAAGAATGGACTAACATTTACCAAAGGGAAAGGGACTATGGTGAATAGTTGGGAGTGGAGGGATGGGGGAGAGGGAAATAAAGCACGCATTGCGATTAGCATGTATAATGTGGGAGGGGGGGGGTCACAGGGAGGGCTGTACAACACAGAAAAGACAAGTAAGTGATTCTACAGTATCTTACTATGCTCATGGACAATGAGTGCAATAGATTAGCTTGGGGCATCTTCGTGATGGGGGTAGTTTAGTAAACATAATGTTACTCATCTAATTATATATTAATGACAGAAAGAAAGAAAAAGATAGATAGATAGACAAGATACTTAATGGCAAGTATTAAAATTAAGAACTGAACACTAATGAAACATTATTGTTTAGTCTACAGATGTTCAAATTTGCTTAAGTGTCCCAACAATGCCCCTTTTAGCAAAAGAAAACAAGTTTTTTCCTGGCTGCGGATCAGTTGTTTCCATTCATCTAGAAGAGTACCTCTCAGTCTGTCTTTGTCTTTAGTGACTGACAGTTTTGAGGAGTGCAAGCCAGTAATTTTGTAGACTGTCCCTCAGTATGTGTTTGTCTGATGTGCATTCAAGAGGAAATTCCTGCTGTGTGAATATTGGTGATGTTTTAGTACCTTTTCACGAGGCACAGGCTGCCCGTCTAATTTCCAGGAGGTGCTTCTTTTCACCATAGGATAGTGTGTGCCGTGGTTTCCCACCACAACGTTAATATTTCGCTGTTTGAAATAGTACCTGTTGGGAGATACGTGAACACCAAATAACGTAAAGTTGTTTCCAGGGTACTTGCTCCCCCTAGTTTTGCCAAGGTTACAATGACAGTGGCAGACCCAGCGTGTCAGCTCTGGTGGCTGTTTCCCAGGGCCAATTTCTGTCTTCCCCCTAGATTGTATGCCTTGTATTAGCATAATGCCTGGCACACAGTAAATGACAGTTTCTTACCTGATTCATTTCTTTTATGTCAGCAGTTAGAATGTGTATTGTAATTATCTGCCTATATGTCTTTCCCACAGACTGAGCTTGTTGAGGGTAGTCATCACGACTTATTGCTTTTCTGTCCCCAGTGTCGGTCACATATTATTAGGTGCTTGAAAATTACATTTTTCAATTAGTGGCATGCAACAGACGCTAGGAGAGAAGGTAAGGGCTACAAGTCAATCAGCGGACTGCACTTTTCCTGCTCTAAGCGGAAGTGACGGCAGGGGTAGCGGAAGACGCGGCCGGTGCAGTCCGCGTGGAAACCCACACATCTCAGCCGCCACGCTGGCGGTTGGGCCTCAGAATTCCGCGGGTGAGGAGGATAGTGGTGCGGGAAACCGAAAACCGATTTCTATACTCCCAGCATTCCACGTAGACGGTGCTTACCTTTGACCCTTCGCTCCCTTGCTACATATCCGGGCTTCTGCTGCTACTAGTCCGGGGAAGATGGTGGGTGCTGCTGTCCTGCTTCCTGTCGAGTGGATAAAGAACTGGGAGAAATCAGGGAGAGGCGAATTGTGAGTGTCCAGGTTGGAGGCGGGCACGGGCCGGGGCGTCAACTACGCTCTCACCTGTGCTGGGAGGTTGGGAGAGGGGTGGCAGTGCTCCTTCCCCCATCGCGCAACGGGCGGGGATGGTTGTATTGTTGTTTCGAACTCGGAGAGGAGCGGTGCTGGTCACCGCCGCTGACCTCCTTCCTTCCCTGGTCTCCTGAAATTCCCGTAAAAGTCTTTTCCTGCGACCCCCGAGGTGGCGGACAGAAGAGACAGCAGGCACAGGGCTCGCAACAGGGTTTATTATCTGCAAAGACAAAAGTGGCTGCCTCAGAGCTGAAATGAGAGCAGCAGCTAGGGTAGGGGCTCCCTGGCCTATATACTCTCTTGAGGAGAGGAAGTAGGTCAGGTGTTTTCTGAGAAGCGTTGCCTTACAGGGAAATGGAAACAAGTTTGTTGGGGCTGTTTTTCTTGGCAGCTGGCTCTCGGATGTGGGTGTTCTCATTACATTCCCACTGTTTGTTGATGGTATTCTGAGAGGGAGTATTGGTAGTGGGAAAAATGGTCGGGATCGTGTTTTCTTAGCTACTTCTTGCGGGTTTAGGACGGAGGTTCTCTGCTGGTGTAAAGTTCTCTTTTGGTATGGAAAAGAAGAAAAGAGAAGTGGAGGGATGGTGTGTAAGTCTGCACTCGAAGGTCTCTCAGCAATTGGAGGTGGCGCCCGTGTCTGAGTCTCTGTGCATCTGGTCTTCTTGAGTCTTTAACCGTTAGTAGTCTTGGGTCAGCATTTGGTTGATGGTTTCATTGGTGATTTTAGAGATTTGAGTAAGGAGTAAGGCTCGGAGGCAGTTGAGGAAGCAGGGGGCTAGTAGGAGTAGGGCGCAAACAGCTAGTAGGGGTGAGAGAAGAGGTAAGAGAATATTTAGAAAATGGTCAGAAAAAGGCCATCTCGGGCTGCTATTGGGATTTCTTCTCTTATTAAGGAGTTCTTTTGAGAGGTTAGTTAGCTGCTAGATATTGTATTCAATTTTACCTGATTGGTTAACATAGTAGCAGCACTCTTGTAATAAGAGGCATGTTCCACCTTTTTCTGCAGTTAGGAGATCTAAGGCCCTCCTATTCTGTAGGGTAACTTCTGCTAGAGAGGAAAGTTGGAGTTGAAGAGACTGAATGGATTGAGCAGTGACTTCTACAGTACTTGCTAGCTTGTTGGTGAGGTCTAAGAGGTCTTGAGTGAAACGGTGGGAGGATAATAACGAGTGGGCTAGACACCCTGATGGTAGCCCAGCAGCTGTCATAGCTGTGATGAGGCTCGCCCCGACTAATCGGACTCGGTGTCTGTGCGCAACTGCTGCAGCGTTTTTGTGATGATAATTTTCCCTCTCCCGTCGGGGGGGTTGGCGTTGTGGAGGCCTACTGCTGTGATTCGGTCTGAGTGTCAGGATGTGGAGTTGTTAATGGTGAAGGTGACATTGGGTTGATTATTAGATGACACAGGCGGGTGGGATTTATTCCCCAGGCTCCAGTTTGTTTTACAGTGGGGTAGGAGTAGTGCTATTTACAGCTCCACGAGGGGCACCCCACCCACCCGTTGGGATCACTTTTGCAGAAGGCGGAGTCTTGGTCTTCTGCGAAGCAAAGATACCTGGCAAAGATGTTGTGGGCAGAAAGAGGACAGCTATGGTCTACGCAGGTTTCGAGGTCATTAAAGGTTAGGGAGATAGATGGGCAGTTTGAGAGAGGACATGAGGAGGAATTTAAGAGTTTAATTTTTTCTCCATCGTGAAGTTTCCAGACTTCAAAGGTGTACTGGCCAGGGGGGGAAGTACAGTGTTTTGGGATGGATGTGTGAATGAGAAGAGTGAGAAGGAGGGATGAGATTAGGCTAGATGGCATCTTTCTTTCAGGATAGGAGGACGCACGAGAGTGTTTATTCTTCGGCGATGGGTGCACGAGGAGTGGAGCGGATCTTCTTGAGTTTGAGGGTCAACGGTCCAGTAGAAGTAATTGAATGAAGGTCTGTGGGATGAGAGTGGGGAGGAGAGGACTGGTAAGGTTTGACATGAGAGTTATGGAGCCAGTATGGAAAGTTGGCTAACTTTACTGCTGTGGAGGTTGTGAGTATGGCTTGGTAGGAGCCCTGCCATTATTTGGGGGTTAGGGGGTTATGTTTTTTATGAGGAGGGGTGATAGAAACTCTGTCACCTATGTGATAGGTGTTCATGGAATGCTGCACTGGGGCAGGAGTGAGAAAGTTGGCACGAGACCATAGGAGGTTTCTTATAAGTTGGAGAAGAGGTGTCATGTAGGTGGGGGGCAGTTGAGGGGCGCTGGAAGGATTCCTGGAGGGAAGACTGGCCTTACGTATAGGAGCTGGAAGGGAGATAGGAGGGTGGGTTTTTTTGGTAAGCTACGTAATCTCAAGAGTGTGAGAGGAAGGAGTTGAATCCAGTCTAGGTGAAGTTCGAGGGATAGTTTGGTGAGTATACTCTTTAGAGTCCTGTTCGTTCTTTCTACTTCTCCTGCGGATTGGGGGTGATATGGGATGTGGAAATGCCAGGGAATGCCAAGTGATTGGACTAGGGATTGGGTAATTTCGGAAACGAATTCTGGGCTATTATCTGATTGTATGAATGTGGGAATGCCGAAACGAGGGATGATATCACTGAGGAGGAGTTTGGACGCAGTAGAGGCTTTCTTACTGGTAGTGGGGAAGGCTTCAGCCCAGCCGGTAAATGTGTCTACTCGGACTAGGAGGTATTTGTGTTTTCTATCGAGGGCATGTGAGTAAAATCAGTTTGCCAGTAGGAGCCTGGCAGATTCCCTCAGGCTTGGTGGGAGGCAAAAGTGGGTTTGTGAGATGAGGTATTAGGACTGGTTTTTTAGCAAACTTCACACGATGAGGCGAGATGCTGTAGGAATTTGATACTGTTCGGTGAGAGGGGGATGAAAGGTTTCACG
This sequence comes from Manis pentadactyla, assembly GCF_030020395.1. Lineage (NCBI taxonomy): Eukaryota > Metazoa > Chordata > Mammalia > Pholidota > Manidae > Manis > Manis pentadactyla. The sequence continues at coordinate 19,276,187 of NC_080020.1, forward strand.
TACTGCTGAAATGTGTGCATCTGCATGAAATAGTTTATGTAAGTAGGTAAAAAGGGATTGAGGCATAGGGATTGAAGAGGGGTATTTTTGGGAGTGGTGAAGAGGAGTTTTGCTGCTGTTAGGGTTGCCTTTTTTGTTGCTTCATCATCTTGGTTATTACCCAGAGGTGGTGGATTGGTCTGTTTGGTGTGCTTTGCAATGGACTAGGCCTATAGCTTTTGGGAGCTGTGATGCTTTGAGAAGTGTGGTGATGTGAGGGCGGTTTGTGATTGAGGTCCCTTTTGTGGTAAGGAGGCCCCTCTCTTTCCAGATGGCTGCATGGGAGAGAAAAATGTGGAAGGCATACTTGGAGTCAGTGTAGATTGTAAGAGAAGAATCACTGGCAACAGTAAAGGCTCTAGTTATAGCAATAAGTTCGGCTTGCTGGTTAGTGGTGTTGGAAGGAAGGGTTTGGGCCTCAGTAACTTCAGTGAGAGATACTACTGCATATCCTGCAATGCGGGTGTGTGGTTATGGGTAAAAGAGCTCCTGTCCATGAACCAGGTGTAATCGGCTTGAGGGAGGGCTCCCTCCTGCAGATGTGCGGGGTGAGGGACTCACTTGCTTAGGAGTTGCATGCAAGAATGGGAGTGTAAGGGGATGGGTGTTGTGTAGATAGAAGTTTGGCTAGATTGTGAGGGGGGCAGGTTTAAAAGGTAAGAGGGGGATCTTCAATGAGGGATGTTTGAAGGGTTAGGATTCGGCAGGGGGGTAGCGTTTGAAGTCTTCTGTAAGTGACAAGTTCAGTGAGGTGGTGTGGGGAACACATATGAGTGAAATCATTTGGTACTTGTCTTTCTCTGCCAGGCTTATTTCACTGAGCATAATACCCTCTAGCTCCATCCATGTTGTTGCAAATGGTAGGGTTTGTTGTCTTCTTATGGCTGAATAATATTCCATCGTGTGTATGTTCCACATCTTCTTTATCCATTCATCTACTGATGGACACTTAGGTCGCTTCCATTTCTTGGCTATTGTAAATAGTGCTGCGATAAACATAGGGGTGCATGTGTGTTTTTCAATCTGGGCTGCTGTATTCTTAGGGTAAATTCCTAGAAGTGCAATTCCTGGGTCAAATGGTATTTCTATTTTGAGCTTTTTGAGGAACGTCCACACTGCTTTCCACAATGGTTGAGCTAATTTACATTCCCACCAACAGTGTAGGAGGGTTCCCCTTTCCTCACAACCTTGCCAACATATGTTGTAGTTTGTCTTTTGGTTGGTGGTGATCCTTGCTTGTGTGAGGTGATATCTCATTGTGCTTTAAATTTGCATTTCTCTGATGACTAGTGATGTGGAGCATCTTTTCATGTGTCTGTTGGCCATCTGAATTTCTTTGGAGAACTGTCTCTTCAGCTCCTCTGCCCATTTTTTAATTGGATTATTTGCCTTTTTGTTTGTTGAGGTGCATGAGCTCTTTATATATTTTGGATGTCAACCCTTTATCGGATCTGTCATTTATGAATATATTCTCCCATACTGTAGGACAAGTTTTTGTTCTATTGATGGTGTCCTTTGCTGTACAGAAGCTTTTTAGTTTGATGTAGTCCCAGTTGTTCATTTTTGCTTTTGTTTCCCTTACCGGGGAGATATGTTCATGAAGAAGTCGCTCATGTTTTTGTCCAAGAGATTTTTGCCTATTTTTTTTTCTAAGAGTTTTATGGTTTCATGACTTACACTCAGGTCTTTGATCCATTTCAAATTTACTTTTGTGTATGTGGTTAGACAATGATCTAGTTTCATTCTCTTACATGTAGCTGTCCAGTTTTGCCAGCACCATCTGTTGAAGAGGCTGTCATTTCCCCATTGTATGTCCATGACTAATAGGAGCATTCTTATTCAAGTATCTTGGTGTACACATTGTGTGTTTTGTTAGGTATATATTGAGGTGTACAATTACTGGGTTCTAGATTGTGATTAACTTCAGGTCTGGTGGATACTGTCAAACTAGTTCAAAATGTACTCCCATCAGCAGTGTATGACAGACAGTTTACTTTGCTTCACATCCTGGCTAACATTTAATATTGTCAGACTTGAAATTTTTGGTCAATATGATAAGTATGTAATGGTATTTTATTGGGACTTTTATTTTCATGGGCATCTTATTATATGTTATTGGTCATTTAGATTTCCGGTTTCTTGTAAAAGGCCTATTTATATCTTTTTCCCACTTTTTTGTTGGATTGTTTTGCATTTCTCACATTGATTTGTAGTTTTTATGTAGTCTGTATTTGTGCCCTTTGTCGGTTACATTGTGTGTGGCAAATATGTTGTTATTCTTTGGCTAGCATTTCTGCTTTTATAATAGTGACTTTGGAAGAACAGAAGTTACTCGTTTTAATGTGGCCCAGTTTATCAGACTTTTGCAGTATGATTAGTACTCTTTTGTGTTTAGCAGTCTTTCCCCATTCCAACATTAGTGAACTTAATCCTCTTATGATTTTCTGGAAACACATTATTTTGCTTTTCATTTTTAGGTTTTACCTAACTAGAATTGATTTCACGTCTGCTGGGAAGTGGGAGCAGCAATACATTATCATTGATATATATGAAGAAAATCCACCCTCACACTGATAGTTGTTGGCAGAAGGAATTTAATACCCTTTTGAGATAATTGTAGATACCCTTCTTTGATACCATGTTAAAATTTGTCTAGTGGTAGGTTCTTAATGGTTTGTTGTAATGCCAGATCCAAAACCACATCTGTGAACTTTGTGTACTTTGTTAAATTTAAATGCATTTGTCTCTCTTCTACTGGGTGTCTTCTACCCATGCATTATTTTGCAACATCACTTATCAGTCCTTTGGAAAATACCGGTTCACTGAATGATGCAGCTCTTTCAAATACTGACACAGTACATCGTATTACATTAAAAAAACACATTGAACTAATCAGGAAAGTTGTTACCATCTGGGAACAAATCCATGGCTGCAGATACAAGTTTTCCAAAATTCCAGTTTTAGTTTGAAACCTTACCTTTTATCATTGGCAACAAATACTCTCATTTGCTTTCCTTGAAGTTCCTTTTTGAGAAAATGTCTGCGAAAGAGCCAAGTCTGAATAACCATAGTTTATCAGTTCTTTCTAGTAAAAATGGTATTCTGTGAAAGCAGCTAGTTCAGCTCACAATTCAAATATTGCATAAGTGATTTTCCTGGAGACAATAACAGTATTTTGATGTGCAGCAGAAATTCTTTATGTAATTTCCATTTCATTACATAGAAATTAAAAATGTACTAAAAAAGACGTTTTTAGGGCTGAAGATTTAATAAAATTAATAATTTTTACTGCATTAAAGACATTTTCTTTTTTTTCTTTTTTATTAAGGTGTCATTTATATACACTCTTATGAAGGTTTCACATGAAAAACAATGTGGTTGCTACACTCACCCATTTTATCAAGTCCCCCCACACCCCATTGAAGTTGCTGTCCATCAGTGTAGTAAGATGCCACAGAGTCACTACTTGTCTTCTCTGTGCTACACTGAAAGACATTTTCTTTATTGTAGATAAAACCCATAACAGATCAATCCCTAACAGTTTTTTAAGTAAACAGTGTGGTGTTGTATTACAGACCTATAGATCTTTTTCATCTTGCATGACTGAAGTTTTATGCCCATTGAGCAACTCCCCCATTTCTCTTTGCCCTTAACTGCCTAGCAGCAACTGAAATTCTGCTTTTTGCTACTATGATTTTGACTACTTTAGATCCTCATATAAGTAGAATCATACAGTATTTATTGTTCTGTGACTGATTTCACTCAGTCTCAGGGATCATCCATGTTTTGGTATATGATTGGGTTTCTTTCTTAATGACTGGATAATATTCCATCATATGTATAATCTACATTTTCATTATACATTCATCTGTTGATGGACATTTGGGTAGTTTTTACCTCTTGGCTACTATGAATGATGCTGCAGTGAACTTGGGAGTGCGAATAACTCTTTGAGATACTGATTTCAACTCTTATGTATGAATACCCAGAAGTGGGATTGCTGGATTGTGTGGTAGTTCTATTTTTTAATTCTTTGAGTAGCTTCCATACTATTTTCTGTAGTGGCTGCACCATCCATTTCACATTCCCACCAGCAGTTCACAAGGATTCCAATGTCTGCACATCTTTCCCAATGCCTTTTCTTTAAGAATTGAATTTTTAAAGCAGTTTTGGGTTCACAGAAAAATTGAGAGGAAGGTACAGAAATTTCTTATTTACTCCTTGCCCCCACCATATGTATAGCTTGCTCCATTATCAACATTCAGTACATCAGAATTGTGAACCTACATTGACACATTATAATCACCCAAAGTTCATAGTTTAACCTTTTACTTCACTGTTGATGTACATTCAGTGGGTTTGGACAAATGTCTGATGATGTGCATCCATCATTATAGTATTGGAGTATTTTCACTGCCCTAAAAATCCTCTGTGTTCTACCTATTCATCTGTTCTCCTACCTCCACCTCCTGGCAACCACTCATCTTTTTACTGTCTCCATAGTTTTGCCTCAGCCAGAATGCCATGTAGTTGGAAATATAAAATACGTAGCCTTTTCAGGTTGGCTTTTTTCACTTAGTAATGTGCGTTTGAGATTTCTCCATGTCTTTTCATGACTTGATAGCTCATGTCTGTTTGGTGCTGAATAATATTGCATTGTGTGGATGTACCAGTTTGTTTATCTAATCACCTACTGAAGGACTTGTTTGTTATTTTCAAATTTTGGAAGTTATGTATGAAGCCTCTTTAAAGATCGGTGTGCAGGTTTTTCTGTAGACAGAAGTTTTCACCTCCTTTGGGTAAATACCAAGAAGTGGGATTGCCACATCCTAAAGTAGAGTATGCTTAGTTTAAGAAACCACCAAAATGTCTTCCAATGTGGCTATACCACTTTCATTCCCTCTAGCAATAATTGAGAGTTCCTGTTGCACCACATCCTCACCAGCATTTGGTGTTGACATTGTTCCAGTTTTGGCCATTCTACTAACTGTATAGTGGTGTCTCGTTGTTTTAATTTACATTTCCCTAATGACATTTGGAGCATCTTTTCATATGCTTATTTTCCATTTGTGTATTGATGAGGTGTCAAGGGCTTTGTCCATTTTTAAATTGGTTTGGCTTATTGTTGAGTTTTAAGGTTTCCTTTTATATTTTGAGGAACAGTCCTTTATTATGTGTCGTTACTGTTTTTATAAAAAATTTTTATAATGGCCATCCTTGCAAATGTGAAGTGATAAGTTATTGTGGTTTTGATTTGCATTTCTTTGATGTGGTGATGAACATCTTTTCATATACCTATTGGCCATTAGTATATCTTTGGATAAATGTTTATTCAAATTCTTTGCCAAACTTTTTTTTTTTTTGGTAGATAATTATTTTTTATTGAAGGGTAGTTGACACACAGTATTACATTACATTAGTTTCAGGTGTACAACACAGTGATTCAACATTTATATACATGATAATTCTAGGTACCAGCTATCACCATACCAAGTTATTACCATATTTTGACTATATTCCTTATGCTATACATTACATCCTGATTACTTATTTATTTTACAATTGGAAGTGTGTACTTTTTTGTTGCTGTTGTGAGGGCATCTCTCATATTTATTGATCAAATGGTTGTTAACAACAATAAAATTCTGTATAGGGGAGTCAATGCTCAATGCACAATCATTAATCCACCCCAAGCCTAATTTTCGTCAGTCTCCAATCTTCTGAGGCATAACGAACAAGTTCTTACATGGAGAACAAATTCTTACATATTGAATAAGTTACATGGTGAGCCGTACAAGGGCAGTCATCACAGAAACTTTCGGTTTTGCTCATGCATTATGAACTATAAACAGTTCAAATATGAATACTCATTTGATTTTTATACTTGATTTATATGTGGATACCACATTTCTCTCTTTATTATTATTATTTTTAATGCTGAAGTGGTAGGTAGATACAAGATAAAGGTAGAAAACATAGTTTAGTGTTGTAAGAGAGCAAATGTAGATGATCAGGTGTGTGCCTGTAGACTATGTGTTAATCCAAGCAGGACAAGGGCAATAAAACATCCACATATGCAGAAGATTTCTCTCAGAACGGGGGGGGTGAGGCTCCAAGCCTCACCTCTGTTGATCTTTGCCAAATTTTTAATGTTTTTTTCTTGCTATTGAGTTGTAGATGTTCCTCATATAATTTGGATATCAACACCTTCTCAGATGTATAGTTTGCAAATATTTTCTTCCATTCCATAGGTTGCCTTTTCATTCTGTTGCTGTGCACCCAATTTTTAGTTTGATGTCCCACTTGTCTGTTTTTGCTTTTGTTGCATCTGCTTTTGGTGTCATAACCAAGAAGTCATTGACAAGACAAGTGTCGTGAACCTTTCTCCTTGTGCTGTTTTCCTAGGCATACAGTTTCAGGTCTTATGTTGATGTATTTAATCCATTTTGAGTTGATTTTTGTGTATGACATAAGTGTCCAGTTTCATTCTTTGGCATGTGATTGTCCATAATCTGTTTCATTCTTTTGTGTGTGTGTGTGTGTGTGTGTGTGTGTGTGTGTGTGTGTGTGTCTGTCTGTCTGTCTGTCTGTCTGGATAGTCCTTTTGTTGAAATTCTCATTTTGTTCATGTATCATTTTTCTTAGCTTGTTGAGCATCTTTATGATGAGTAATTCAAATTTTTTATTGGATAATTCATATACCTCTATCTTTAGTGTCAGTTTCTTCAGACTTATTTCGTTATTTTTATTGGACTGTTTCCCCTGTTTCTATTATGTTCCTTGTAATTTTTTGTTGGTATCATTGCATTTGAAAAAACACTCCTCTCTTCCAGTCTTTACGTTCTGGCTGAGTACAGAGAAAGGCCTTTACTAGTCAGCCTGGCTGTAGATTGTGGGGGCTTCGCCAGCCTTTTCTCTGGGTCTGTCTTCTCTGTACCTGTATATGTAGATTCCAAATCAGAGGGATTTTCCAGTTTTTTCTTCCTGCCCTGGAGGCTTGTTCTCTCTTGCATCTTCTGTACCATGGGTCCTGTGAAGGAGCACACTACCCAGCTCTTTTTGTTCCTAGTGGCCCCCAGATAGCTAGAGTATGCCAGGTACTGTTAGCGCCCTAAGTCAGGCTAGATAAGAGACCAGCCCCACAGGCAGTCCCACAGAAAACTGAAATGTTGGACACAGCCACCAGTCTTCCCTTTCTCCCATGAGGGAGAAGTTGCTGAGCTGTATTGGTCTGTTTGTTGTCCCGTGGGTTCTCTGGATCTGTAGTTAACCACCCAACTCCTTTTTTAGTTCTCAGTAGGCCCCAGGCACCTAGGGTGTGCCAGTTCTTGTCTGTGCTCCAAGAAGTGGAGAAAGAAGCTAGTCCCTCAAGCAGGCCCCGCACTCCCCTCCCCTCCCTGCCAAGTTAGGATGTTAGATGTAAAGTCCAGTCTTCTTTCCCTCCCCAGGAGAAATTTGGAGGCCAGTTTACTTCCAGTTGTGTGGTGCTGTGCTGGGAGGAGGGACTATGGGTGTCATGAATTTTCCTACCATCTTTGATGCAGCTGGTTTAGTAGCACCTGGGGTGCAGGAGCCTCTTTAACTGATTTCTGAGTTCTCATAAAGGGAATTGGTATGGGTATTGTTGAACAGGTGTTTCTGAGGGAGGAAGGAAGACCTGGGGCTTCCTGTTCTGCCGTCTTGCTGATGTCACTTCCATCAAGGACATTCTTAAGTGAAGTTGGCTTTTTTTGTGAATGGTCATGAAAAATAAAATGAAACAGTTTGCATCGTACCTGAGACTGGCTTTATTCTCTGATTTCTTTATCACAATGAATCAATGAAACAGTTTGGTGCTACTGCCCTGATACATTTTAAGGTGCCTGGAGTCCTGCCTTCCTTTGTTTTTGAACAATTAGTGTAAATGTAAACAGCAAAAAAGGAAAATGAAGTCTTGGTATTATGGATATAGTTTTGACCTCACAGAACTCCGGGAACTGTCTCTGGATCAGGAAGTTTGTGAAGCACACTGAACTACCGGTTTTCTAAGTGTCTTAAAAATAATAGTGAATGGATATTGAATTTTATCAAGTGTTTTTATGCATCTATGAAACTATCATGTAATTTTAAAAACTCTGTTTAATGTGATGAATTAATTAGAACAAATATTTGGGATAAACCTGCATTAGTCTTGATGTATTTCAATATTATTTTTCCATTTATATATTCTCTTTATATACTTAATACTACATGTTTAAATACCACAAAACACTATTATTATTATTGAAGTTAATATTCACTTAGAATTATCCATGTACTTGCCAGGTTTTTTCCTCATCATCATCTTGCTGCAACTGTAAGGTTCTATCTGGGATCATTTTTATACTGTCTAAAGTATCTCCTTAAGCATTTCTTCTAGTGTGAAGTTCAGTCTTTACCTTCCCTTAGAATTGTGTTTTTTGGGTACAGAATTTTAGGTTGGCAGATACTTCATTTTAGCACCTTGAATGCATCTTTAATAATCTCTGGCATTGTGTTCTTTTTGAGAAGTCATGTTGATAATATTGTCTTTTTTTTCCTTAGGTGCTTAAATGATTTTGTCTTTTTCTTACCTTAGATAAAACAAGTTTTACAATGTCATGTCCAGATGTGGATTTCACTTCAGTTCTGGAAAACTGAATTCTAATTACTGGCTTTTAATTCCTTCAAATATTATTTTTGCCCTGTTTTCTCTCTTCTTTCTAGGATTCCATTTAAGTATACCTCTTCACTGTATCCTGTATATCTTTCTTTACTTTACTTACTCTAATGAGGAAGTATTAAAAATACAAGTATTTTTTTTCAGATTTTCAGTTTTTGTTTTTAAACTTTATTATTGAAAAAAATTTCTAAACATATGAGGAAGTAGGATGGTATATCCCCCGTGAAATCATCAACCAGCTTTAATAGTTATCAACTGCTTGTTTCATCTGTAACCCCATCACCCATTTTCCCATTCTACTGAGGTAAATATTTCATCTGTAAGTATTTCAGCGTCTGTCTTTTAAAGATAAAGAGTCTATAAAATATTATAATTGACTCATAAATGTAAATTTTAAAAATACTTGCTTGAAACAGGATCCAAGTAAGGATCCATACATTGTGATTGATACATCCCTTAAGCCTTTTTTACCCTAAAGATTCCCCACTATCTTCTATTTTTCCTTGCAATGTATTTGTTGAAGAGATTGGGTTATTGTACCGTAGAGTTTCCCATAGTCTGAATTTAGGTTCATGCCTTTTTTAAAAAAAGACAACTTCACAGGTGGGTGGTGTGTTAATTCATTAGGATCAGGAGGCACTAATGTCAGATTGTCTCTTATGATGTGAATAGCCATTGCTAGATGCCTGTGTATATTCTTCAATTTTTAGGGATTTAAAATGATGATGTTCTAGTTCTAGCATTTTTTTATTAGCTGAAATACTTCAATACAGAGACATTTCTTATCAACTGTTGGTTCATATATGAAAGGCAGAGTAAGTACTTGGTTTTTATTTACCAGTTTTCAAAATAATCAATTGATTCACTAGTGTCCGTCAGTTCTGACCAGTTAGGGTTTTTAGATTTGTTTTATTATGGATTTAACATATATATTTCCAGATATTTTTAGTTGAAATGACTTTCTCTTTAAAGACATCTGTGGTAGTATTGAAATTAATAAATATTATTTCTGGTTTATTCTAGTTTGCATTTATGCCGTGTCCTGAGTGAAAATAAAAGCCATGATTGTTCATCTTATAGAGGTAAGACTTTCAAGAGTATCAAAGCTGTTATGTTTGGCTTGGCCAAAATTAATAAATATTGTTTTCCATTAAATTGTTGCAAACGAAAACAAAGCTATAAGATAGTTCACACTATATAAAGCTTTTATATGAATATATTACAGTTAGGATTAAAACCGTAAGACTAGAAATCTCTATATGGATGTCATTAACCTGTATAATAGTCATAATGATATTGCTTGACTTTATAATTATGACATGGAATATTTAGCTACATTTCAACAGTTGCTAGCTGTATTAAAAATTATATAAACTAGCTATCAGTCATAAACAGAAGAGAAAAGCTAGCATGGAAAGGAAAACTGTTTTGATATTGTTTGCACAAGGAAATTTCCAGAAACTGAGGTTCAGTGTTTTTACTAAAGCTGGTTATGTTTAGGTGGTATCTGGGGATCTTGTTAAAGGCAGTTGTCATGGAAAACGTTAAAAGCAAAGGAATTGTTTACGCACATCACAAATACTGTTTATTAGTAAAATGTTATGTAATTAACTAGGATGTGAACTTTAATTTTAAAGGACTTTACTATTTAACACTCATTAATTTAAAATTAGGCCTTTAAGAAATTTAGATTTAGAAAAGGTGGGGCAAAAACAAAACAATTATGTCCATTATGTTTAAAGAATTTTCCTGTGTAGCTTTCATTGTGGGTGGGAACCATGACATTTTTTCAATCTGGAAAAAATGATTTATAACAAGTGTTCTATTTTAGAGAAAAATTATTGGATAAAATTAATTTTATTTAAATTATGCTTTTGTGAATAGATGATTAAGAATAGAAAATACTTCTATAGAAATGTTTACTTTAATCAAAATATTACCTTGATGAAATATATGAAAGTATATACTTTTTAAAGAATATTTGAATTTTTTAATGGAAAGCATTCAAATGGGAAGACTTGAAACAAATGAATGAACCATTTTCCCCCTGTCATTTGAGTTAGATCTGTTGTAAGATTTAACATTTGTAAGCTCACATTCCCAAAGTTATTTTCCAGTTCCTCCTGCTTATAAAATTGTAAGATCGTTCATAAGGTTTCTGAGGTTGATAAAATGCCTTCTTTTTGAATAAATCAGTTCACTGAAAAAGTATAAGAACGTAAAAAAAGACTCTTTCCTAAAAGCACTAGGATACTTAATTTTTTTCGTTCCTGTGTTTGATACAAGTGTGTGACTTCTTGGTTAACTTTGATCTTGTTTACAATTGAAATCTTAAGTGGGTTAAATAAGAACTCTCAGAAGAACTATGCATAATATAACCTAGGGGATTACTCTTTTAGTTTTAAATGGAACTGGGTGGATCTTCTATCAGATCTAACTATCATATTATTGTTACTTTTTGAATGTTTGTTCTGATTCACATATGAAACGAAAAGTATTTGAGTGTGGCCTCATTGGCTGGATTGCCAGTGCTCTCTTGCTTGCCCTTGTCATTCTTCAACACGTTAAAGCTCTGGCTGATAGCTGCCACCAATCAAGCTTTGGTCTGAGGGCCCCAGTTTGTAGTCCATGCTGGAAATTGCATGTCATTTCTTCAGAATTTCTTTTGTTCTATCTCGGGGATTGAGTTTGGATAGGGTTCTCTCTACCCTTTCCCTTTCTGCTCCTCTCAATTGATTTCATTTCATTTCAGGCAGGCAGTTTACCTTGCACACACTACTTCCCTTGTTCTTTTATACATCCCTCTTCCCCAGTAAAATAACATTGTAATGATGGCTGATAAACCAGGGTAATCCTAGTGACATTCAACATAACAAAGAACTGTTATCTTCAATATTCAAATCCCACAAAGCACTTGTAAGAATGTCTAGAAGTTTTTTTTACTTGTGGCTATTCTTAAAACTGCTTTTTCTGAAATGTAAGCATTAAGATAAAATCCTTTGTTCATTTTTTTATGTATAAGGGCTTTAAACTTTCCACTCCATTGTAAATGCAAAGTTTTTGAACTTTAGTGTAGATTTTTTTATGATTTTGTGGAGCTAGCCATGGTAGTCTCCAGGTACCATTTACTATTTCTATGGACAAAATACAGTAGAAGAGGGAGAGGATTAAAGATGGCTGCATGAGAGGAGAGACAGAGGCTTCCTCCTAAAACTGGATATAACAAGAAAATATAGTTGGCGCAACTAATCCTGAGACAGCAACAAGAAAGAGGCCGGCGCCAGACTGCATACACCTGGAGAAAAGAGCAGATCTCGCTGAACAGGGAAATGTACTAGAGTTGTGGCTTGGCAGGACCCGAGCCCTTCCCTCACCCCAGCTCACCGGCAGGAGGAAGAGAAATGGAGCAGGGAGGGAGTGGAAGGCTTGTGACTGCTGAATACCTAGCTCCAGAGATCTGCTCTGGGAGCACAAACCTACATTTCATGGTGTTTTCATCATACTCTTCTAATTACGGGATTGGAAAGCTCGGACCGGTGGAGTTCCTGGGGAGACAGGGATTCCGGCCGCCTGTGGAAAGCAGGGATCCATATTCGGCTGCTCTGGCACAAAAGCATATCTCTGTGCTTGGCCCACTGGTTCAGGCAGCGGAGACAGGCACAGCAGCTGGGAAGCCGGGAACAGTTCTTTCCTCCACCCAGGCAGCAATAGCACTCCTCTGCGACGCCTGACATTCCTTCAGTGCTGAGCAGCTCCAGAATAGAGCTTCTGAATACTAGAGGGTGCCATGTACAAATATGCAATGCCAAAGAAACCTCATCCAGAGTAAAATGACTAATACAACTCCAGAGAAAGATTTAAATGATATGGACCTCGTGACTCTTCCTGAAAGGGAGTTCAAAATAAAAATCATCAACATTCTAATGGAGGTACGGAAAGATATCCAAGAACTCAGAAATGAATTCAGGTCAGAGATCCAAGCGTTGAAGACTATGATGGAGGGTATTAAAAGCAGGTTGGATATGGTGGCAGAGACGATAAATGAAATAGAAACTAGACAAGAGGAATACAAAGAAGCTGAGGCACAGAAAGGAGAAAGGATCTCGAGAAATGAAAGAATATTGCGAGAAATATCTGACCAAACTAAACGGAACAATATTCGCATTATAGTGATACCAGAAGAAGAAGAGAGGGAGAAAGGGATAAAACGTGTCTTTGAGGAGGTAGTTGCTGAAAACTTCCCCAATCTGGGGAAGGAGATAGTCTCTCAGGCCATGGAGATCCACAGATCTCCCAACACAAGGGGCCCAAGGAAGACAACACGAAGACACATAGTAATTAAAATGGGAAAGGTCAAGGATAAGGACAGACTGTTAAAAGCAGCCAGAGACAGAAATAAGATCCACATACAAAGGAAGCCCATCAGGCTAACATCAGACTTCTCAGCAGAAACCTTACAGGCCAGAAGGGAGTGGCATGATGTATTTAAAGGCATGAAGCAGAAGGGCCTGGAACCAAAATTATTTTTTCCAGCAAGAATATCATTTAACTTTGAAGGAGGGATTAAACAATTTCAAGATAAGCAAAAGCTTAGAGAATTTACCTCCCACAATCCATCTCTATAGTCTATTTTGGAGGGACTGCTATAGATAGAAGTGTTCGTAAGGTTGAACAGCTGTCACCAGAGGTAATAAAACCACAGTAAAGAAAGTTGAACAGCTAATTACAAAGCAAATGCACAATTAAATTAACTATCCCCAAAGTCAATCAAGGGATAGACAAAGAATACAGAATATGATACCTAATATAGAAAGAATGGAGGAGGAAGAAAAAGGGGGAGAAATAGCAAAGAACCTTTAGATTGTGTTTGTAACATCATACTAAGTGAATTAAGTTAGACTCTTAGATAGTAAGGAAATTAAGATTGAACTTTGGTAACCACAAATCCAAAGCCTGCAATGGCATTAAGTACATACCTATCGATAATCACCCTAAATGTAAATGGACTGAATGGACCAATCAAAAGACATACAGTCACTGAATGGATAAAAAAAACAAGACCCATCTACATGCTGCTTACAAGAGACTCACCTCAAACCCAAAGACATGAACAGACTAAAAGTAAAGGGATGGAAAAAGATATTTCATGCAAACAACAGAGAGAAAAAAGCAGGTGTTGCAGTACTAGTATCAGATAAAATAGATTTAAAAACAAAGAAAGTAACGAGATAAAGAAGGACATTACATAATGATAAAGGGGTCAGTCCTACAGGAGGATATATAACCATTATAAATATATATGCACCAAATACGGAGGAGCACCAGCATATGTGAAACAAATACTAACAGAACTACAGGAGGAAATAGAACGCATTCGTTTTAAGAGACTTCAACACACCATTCACTCCAAAGGACACATCCACCAGACAGAAAATAAGTAAGGACACAGAGGCACTGAACAACACACTAGAACAGATGGACCTAATAGACATTTATAGAACTCTACATCCAAAAGCAACAGGATGCACATTCTTCTGAAGTGCACATGGAACATTCTCCAGAATAGACCACATACTAGGCCACAAAAAGAGCCTCAGTAAATTAAAAAAGATTGAAATTCTACCAAGCAACATTTCATACCACAAAAGAATAAAACTAGAACTAAATTGCACAAAGAAAATAAAAAGGCCCACAAACACATGGAGGCTTTAACAACATGCTCCTAAATAATCAATGGATCAACGACCAAATTAAAATAGAGATCAAGCAATATATGGAAACAAATGACAACAACAACACAAAGCCCCAACATGTGTGGGACGCAGTGAAAGCAGTCTTAAGAGGAAAGTATATAGCACTCCAGGCATATTTAAAGAAGGAAGAACAAACCCAAATGAATAGTCTAACGTCACAATTATAAAAATTGGAAAAAAAGAACAAATGAGGGCTAAAGTCAGCAGAAAGAGGGACATAATAAAAATCAGAGAAGAAATAAATAAAATTGAGAAGAATAAAACAGTAGAAAAAATCAATGAAACCCACAGCTGGTTCCTTGAGAAAATAAACAAAACAGATAAGCCTTTAGCCATACCTATTAAGAGAAAAAGAGAATCAACACACATCAACAGAATCAGAAACGAGAAAGGAAACATCATGATGGACCTAACAGAAATACAAAGTATTATTAGAGACTACTATGAAAACCTATATGCTATGAAGCTGGAAAACCTAGAAGAAATGGACAACTTCCTAGAAAAATACAACCTTCCAAGACTGACCAAGGAAGAAACACAAAGTCTAAACAAACCAATTACCAGCAAAGAAATTGAAGCGGTAATCAAAAAACTACCCAAGGAAAAAACCCCGGGCCGGATGGATTTACCTCGGAGTTTTATCAGACATACAGAGAAGATATGATACCCATTCTCCTTAAAGATTTCCAAAAAATAGAACAGGAGAAAATACTCCCAAACTCATTCTATGAAGCCAACATCACCCTAATACCAAAACCAGGCAAACAGCCCAACAAAAAAAGAAAATTACAGACCAATATCCCTGATGAACTTGCATGCAAAAATACTAAATATAAGCATACTGAATTAAAAAATACATCCAAAGTATCATACACCATGAAGAAGTGGGATTCATCCCAGGGATGCAAGGATGGTACAACATTTAAAAATCTATAAACATCATCCACCGCATCAATAAAAAGAAGGACAAAAACCTTATGATCATCTCCATAGATACTGAGAAAGCATTTGAAAAAATTCAACATCCATTCATGATAAAAACTCTCAACAAAATGGGTATAGAGGGCAAGGACCTCAACATAATAAAGGCCGTAGATGATAAGCCGACTGCCAATATCATACTGAACAGTGAGAAGCTGAAAGCTTTTCCTCTGAGATCCGGAACAAGACAGGGATGCCCACTCTCCCCACTGTTATTCAACATAGTACTGGAGGTCCTAGCCACGGGAATTAGACAAAACAAAAGAAATACAAGGAATCCAGATTGGTAAAGAAGAAGCTAAACTGTCACTATTTGCAGACGCCATGATATTTTACATAAAAACCCTAAAGACTCCACTCCAAAACTACTAGAACAAATATCAGAATACAGCAAAGTTGAAGGATACAAAAGTAACACACAGAAATCTGTGGCTTTCCTATACACTAACAATGAACTAATAGAAAGAGTAATCAGGAAAACAATTCCATTCACAATTGCATCAAAAATAATAAAATACATAGGAATACACCTAACCAAGGAAGTGAAAGACCTATACCCTGAAAACTATAAGACACTCTTAAGAGAAATTAAAGAGGACACTAACAAATGGAAACTCATCCCATGCTCTTGGCTAGGAAGAATTAATATCGTCAAAATGGCCATCCTGCCCAAAGCAATACACAGATTCAATGCAATGCCTATCAAATTACCAACGGCATTCTTCAACAAACTGGAACAAATAGTTCAAAAATTCATATGGAAACACCAAAAACCCCGAATATCCAAAGCAATCCTGAGAGGGAAGAATAAAGTGGGGGGGATGTCACTCCCCAACTTCAAACTCTACTGCAAAGCCACAGTAATCAAGACAATTTGGTACTGGCACAAGAACAGAGCCACAGACCAGTGGAACAGATTAGAGACTCCAGACACTAACCCAAACATATATGGTCAATAATTATAAGATAAATGAGCCATGCACATACAATGGGGAAATGACAGTCTCTTCAACAGATGGTGCTGGCAAAACTGGAGAGCTACATGTAAGAGAATGAAACTGAATCATTGTCTAACCCCATACACAAAAGTAAATTCAAAATGGATCAAAGACCTGAATGTAAATCATGAAACCATAAAACTCTTAGAAAAAAACATAGGCAAAAATCTCTGGGACATAAACATGAGACACTTCTTCATGAACACTTCTCCCTGGGCAAGGGAAGCGCAAGCAAAAATGAACAAGTGGGCCTGTATCAAGCTGAAAAGCTTCTGTCCAGCAAAGTTCACCATCAATAGAACAAAAAGGTACCCTACAGTATGGGAGAATATATTCATAAATGACAGATCCGATAAAGGGTTGACATCCAATATATATAAAGAGCTCACACACCTCAATAAACCAAAAGCAAATAATGCAGTTAAAAAATGGTCAGAGGAGCTGAACAGACATTTCTACAAACAATAAATTCAGATGGCCAACAGACACATGAAAAGATGCTCCACATCGCTAGTCATCAGAGAAATGCAAATTAAAACCACAATGAGATGTCACCTCACATCAGTAAGGATGGCCACCATCCAAAAGACAAACAACAACACATGTTGGCGAGGGTGTGGAGAAAGGGGACCCCTCCTACACTGTTGTGGGGAATGTAAATTAGTTCAACCATTGTGGAAAGGAGTACGGATGTTCCTCATAAAGCTCAAAATACACATACCATTTGACCCAGGAATTCCACTTCTTGGAATTTACCCTAAGAATACAGCAGCCCAGTTTGAAAAAGACAGATGCACCCCTATGTTTATCGCAGCACTATTTACAATGGCCAAGAAAAGGAAGCAACCTAAGTGTCCATCAGTAGAGGAATGGATGAAGAAGATGTGGTACATATACACAATGGAATATTATTCAGCCATAAGTATAAAACATATCCCACCATTGGCAACAACATGGATGGAGCTAGAGGGTGTTATGCTCAGTGAAATAAGCCAGGCGGAGAAAGACAAGTACCAAATTATTTCACTCATATGTGGAGTGTAAGATCAAAGAAAAGCTGAAGGAACAAAAGAGCAGCAGAGTCACAGAACCCAAGAATGGACTAACTGCTACCAAAGGGAAAGGGACTGTGGAGGATGGATGGGAAGGGAGGGATAAGCGCTGAGAAAAAGAAAGGGGGCCGTACAATTAGCACGTATAATGTGGGTGGGGGGTCATAGGGAGGGATGTACAACACAGAGAAGACTAGTAGTGATTCTACAGCATCTTACTACGCTGATGGACACTGACTGTAATGGGGTTTGTGGGGGGGACTACGTGAAGGGGGGAGTCTAGTAACCATAATGTTCTTCATGTAATTGTAGATTAATGATAACAAAATGAATAAGAAAAATTACTACTATAGTATATCCACTGAAAAAAAATACAGTAGGACTTCCTAACCAGTTAAATGGGCATTTAAAGAATATGTGAGTTGGGGACTGTTTTTGCATCTTTGTGGATTACGTTGTGATTGTTTTTATGTCCTTTACTGTCAGCAAAATGACCTGGGCTCTTTGTTCTCTGTTTTATAGTCTCCTGTGATTAAGATTAGAATTCCCTCAGCCTCTGTCAGCTTGTATTCTTATGGAAATTTAGTTTGATATTCAGCTGTTTTTTCCTAAGAGTGATTGCTTTTTTAAGAAATCTTAGTTATCTGGATAACTTTACATGAGTATTATTTGCTGTAAAAGCATTTTATTGATGGAAATTCAAAGCATTAAGTTAACTTCATATTCCTACCATGCTAACAAGTTAGTTTTTATATAGTTTATTTTAAGCATAATTAAGGCATATTTGTGAAAAAGGTGGGATTATTTAATAATGAATTCTTCATAAGGAATTGGGACAATTGGGCTATAGTACATTAACAAATAATTTGAGGACAAATTTATTTGATTGTAGAATACTATTTCCATTGTTTAAAGGGGGATTGATATGTCTTGATTTCTATTATATTCTCTTTTTGTGACCAGTAAAACCAAGAGAGAAGATTTTAAATATTTAGTTTTTTATTTGCTGTTTTGCCCTGAAAACTTTTTGATTCCTTTTAAAAGGGGATTATAAATTGACTTTATTTTGCATAAATGTTTTTAGGGCTGCCTGTTTTCCTTTTGATGAAAGGAAGCAAGTTTTTATTGTATGAAACTAAATAAAATGATAGCTGGAAGGAAGTGTTTACCTAACCAATAACAACCCGCCCCCCACCCACACACACACAAAAGAGATTCTTCCTCCTGGAAAGGGGACTACTTGCTAATTTTTAATAGTGAATGATAGTACTTGTGGTTGACAGTTCTCATAGAGCTGCTGTTTTATGTATGTAATTATTTCAGTTTGAATTCTGATGGAAATAGAGGACAAAAAAGATTGATATTTGGGGAGAAGTTTCTCTGACCTTAGGATATGGGTAAAACTTGATTTTATATTTACTTCTATTCCTTACTTTTTGTCAGTGTAGCCCTGAGATTGAATTGACTATAATCTGAATATATTTAGAAAAATCTGTGAAATGTGCTGATGAGAGGAATGGCTAATTTAGTTTATATTCACATGGTGGAGTTCTATTCAGTCTTCTTCTTATTCAGCCATAAGAAGAAAACAAATCCTACCATTTGCAACAACATCGATGGAGCTAAGAGGGTATTATGCTCAGTGAAATAAGCAAGGCGGAGAAAGACAAGTACCAAATGATTTCACTCATATGTGGAGTATAAGAACAAAGAAAAACTGAAGGAAAAAACAGCAGCAGAATCACAGAACCCAAGAATGGACTAACAGTTACCAAAGGGAAAAGGACTGGGGCGGATGGGTGGGAAGGGAGGGATAAGTGCAGGGAAAAAGAAAGGGGAGACTTTGGTAATTTTGGAGACTTCTATAGCAAGAGAAAATGCTTTTAAAAGAGTTAGTGGGGTAATTAGAATACCAAATGATGTGCCTTGTGAATTCAAATATATAAAGTATGTTGACATAAAGGAAAAGATGGGGAGGGAATTCTCAAGCAGTAGTTATGTTATAGTAGTATAGTCAAGGTTCACTTTTTTTTACTCTTTTAGTATTTTGTTTTGTGAAAATAAAAGGAAAAAAATCTAGAGAAAAGTATTAGAAGTATATTTTTCATACCATTGTTGATGTTTATAATAATTCTTAGAAGTAGGAAATACATAGATCTAACCCTCGAGGGTCTACATTTCATGTTCCAGAGTCTGTGTTCTCACATTATTTCTATTATGTTCTACAGATTTCCAGCAAGCTCTTTATGAGTTATCATGCCATGTCGTTAATGGAAATCTCAAGCATGAACATGCATCTAATGTTCTTAAAGACATTAGTGTAAGTTGTGTGTGTGTGTTCTTTTTTGATACAAATATCCCTGAAGTGTATAAATTGGCATTTCATTTTATTCAGAATTATAGTGAGGTAGGGCAGGGACATGGGACAAGCATCATAACTTTTCCTACCTATGATGAAAAATTCTGAGATATAAACAGTATGGTAAGAACAGGAGGGACCCCATCTTAAAGCTAAGATTCCATTTTAAAAAGCAGAGAGTTGAAGAAGTAAGATTCCTAACATATTCTCTGGTAATGAGACAGTAGCCCAACAGCCTATCTTAAGGCAGGGCAGGCAGTCTTAACTGATATGTCCCCACTACTTGAGGGTAACCCTATCTTGGAGAAGAACTGGATAAATAAATTCCTTGTGTTGGGTTTATTTAGCAGAATTATCTGGAGGACTGATAAGAAAGGAAAGGAGACACGGTGTCTCTCACCAGAGATAAGCACCTTGAGACCACAAGTCAAGCCTATGCCCAACAATCCCCCTCTGCCGTTTTCCCCATTCTTGAAAGCCTTAAAAGGCAGAATCCCCAAACTTTCAGTGTGCCTTCTCTCTGAGGTCGTCCGCACTTTCTTTAAGTGTGTACTTTCAGATAAAGCTTTCTAACTGCTCAGATTATTGCGGTCTTCGCTACTCCTAATAAGTAGGAAGGGGCTGCTAAGAGATCAGATTTGGGCCTGCACGTTTCCAGCCCATTGCCTGGGTGACATGGACGGAACTGCCGCTGTGTGATCTGTTCTTAGTAGCCTGCCAGAAAATCTCCTTTCTTTGGGAAGTTCTCAGAACATAATCTTACTCCATTCTGTGCTCCGTGGCTCCCCAAAATCCTGGAGTCGTAGGGGCTAGTCCACATGCTGTGCAGATCCAGGTGGACGCAAGATGCCAGGTGACTCTGGCTTCAGGAGTTGGCAAGGGAATCTGTCCTAGGCCAAGAAATTTCCCTCTTTCCCTTGTACTTTCCTGTTCTCTGGTGCCTGCAAGGCAGCTGCCATTCCCTGCTGCTGTAGCTTTAATGAATTCCTTCCTTACCTACACTGGGCTGATCTGTTTGAGAATTCTCTCTCACCCAGAATTAAGTAGGCTTCCTCCATCCAGGTTGAGGTTTCTCCTAATTCTTCAACTAGCTGCTCAGCAACAACAGTAGTGAATGTTTTAAGGTAATAGTGATACGTCATTGTTGCTAGGCAGAAACACATTTTAATCTTTTGTCTGGTTGTGAGTAAAATGGAAAATGTTAGGTAAGCTGGGAGAGCAAGAAAAAAAAGCCTGCATTTTACTGAAGTCAAGGTATACTCAATTAAAAGTGCTAGTATAAAAAATAATTTGGCTAGAATATGTTTTTCTCCCAATATAGCATCTCTCAAGGTATTTTCTTTAGTTTGCCTTTATGTTTAGAAATTAAATGTAGTTTTTTAAATTGAGGATTCAGTGATATTGAATTGAGGTTGCATAGAGGACCTTCACTTGATACCAATTTTCATGTTTTTGCCATTTATTTTAGAAAATATTAACTAGATTTTCCCCCCAACATTTAAGTGGTTATTCTGTTTCACTCTTTTATTCTTTAGAGTATTTAAGTTAACTTCAGACCAGATACTGGTCATTGTGGTTTGATATTTAAATTGAAAGATGAATTGTCAAATTGTAGTCATGTTTATTGTAAACCAGTAGTTAAGTTTCAGTTTTTACAAGTGGTGTATTACTCTATTAGGCTGTATTTTAAACTGGCAGAAATAAAATTATCTGCCCAGTTGAGAACAACTTTCATAACTGTTACTGAGGTAGGACCTGGCACTTCTGGATATCAACATGCATTTTCCCCTGTGTTGCTTTAAGCTTCTGTGGCATTTTCATGCTAGCGTAGGTCATCTCCTTTATATTTTTGTGTTTTCCCGCGGATGGTTCTAAGGAACTTCTGTGTTTAGCTGTTGTGATTTTTTCCCCTCACATTGAGATGTATTTGAGCAGTAGAGGTTCAATATGCATTTCTCTTTTATCACTAAATTTTCTATATGGGAAAGCAACATTAGTTCATGTCTTTCAACAGTGAGTTTTCCATGTTTGAAAACTCTTGTCTTGCTCTATTATTTCTGGTCTTCAGGTATCCTGAGTACTTGCATTCAAGTAGACATAGCCAAAGTTCATAGCCATTTAAGAAATTTGAGGTTAAAATCTGGTTGACAGTTAAGGTTATTTCATTCCATTAATTGGGCATTGGTGTAGGGTTTAGTGTATTTATGGAATTTGATTATAATACTTTTCTCATTTATTGAAAATGAACAGTCTAAATGAACTTAATGTTTATTAAAGAAATTTTACTAAGTATAGTTGACATATTAGTTCTAGATGTATGACAGTGATTTCACATTTATGTACATTACGAAATGCTCACCATGACAAAC
Organism: Manis pentadactyla; assembly: GCF_030020395.1. Lineage (NCBI taxonomy): Eukaryota > Metazoa > Chordata > Mammalia > Pholidota > Manidae > Manis > Manis pentadactyla. The sequence goes on from NC_080020.1 coordinate 19,298,418, forward strand.
AAGTGCAGTTACCATCTGTCGCCATAAAATGTGTGTTTTGTTCTTCCTTAGCTCACCCTTCCTTTCAGTCCTTCGTGATACATATTCTTCTGCAGCTGGATTGTCTTTGTCATGACCTTCTCATAGTACTGAATCTCACGGTCCCACTTCTTAGCCACAGGAGCATATCCTGTGTGTCTCTTACAGCTGCCAGGTTTTGCTTTAGAATTACATTTCTTTCTTTTAGTCTCTGAAAATAGGCTAGTTTCAGGGTTACTACAGTGCCAGCAAACTAACTGCGATAATTGAATTATGTCCTTCCTAATGAAAAATTGCTCTAAAATGGGGCATGGGAGTGGGAAGTTAGGAGACAGATCTGGTAAAAATGTTGAAGTTTTCATCCAGAAATGAGGGGACACTTTTGGGTCAGTTTCTCCAAAGGCTTACAACTGTTAGAGCATAAGGAAAATAAATATAGATTTTTGGTAATTATCTTCAGAGAATCTTGAATTAGGGAACACCAGCTTGTGATTGTTCTTGTATTTTTTAGATTTCTGTTCTGATACTACTATGATTTTTGCATAGGTCAGTGATGGGCACAATATTTGAAATTTTGGATGAGAAATAAACCATTTTTAACAGTTTTGCTTTAAGTAGGTATGAGGTACTGCAAATTCCAGTGGTTTCTAACATGAAAATTCATTGGAAAAATTTCAATCAGTTGTGCTCTTTAATATTTCCTGGTGTTTATTTTATTTAGGTTTCTATTTTATCAAGTTATTTAATGATAGAAATTCAAACATTTTTTCCAACTGTTGTCTCTTTATTTTCTCTATATTATGAAACATGAAGAATTTCATTACATGTCAACACAGTGGTGTTGGGGTTTTCTTATTCTGAAACCATAATACTTGCTGGTGTGCTATTGTAGTGTTTTATTATGAATAATTATATTTTTAAAATTAGGAATTTCATGAGGATATGCCTTCCATTCTTGCTGATGTATTCTGCATATTAGGTAGGTATTAAACCTTTATTTCACCTGTAAAAAGTGCTGTTTATTAAATTAATGTACTATGTTAAAATGTTTTCTTCCAAAGTAAGGATTTTACAATGTAGAAATGTTTTTATAAATCTAGAATATATATCTTTTTACTCTATAGAGACTATAGTATTTTAAGTCAAATGTGAGTATAATCACTGTTTATAAACTAGTGCTAGTTTTAGTTTATAATTCAGTTTTCAGAATGTATCTTTATATAAAATGAAGCTAAATTAAGTCATTTCAAATAAAAAGGCTAAGTTTTCTGAAGTTAGCTACATTGGCCAGGATATTGGAAAATGGCACTGTCCAGGAAGGGAAAATGGAGAAGGGCAAAGAAAACATGGGTATATTTCATGATAAATCCCCTTCTCTCAACTCTCACGGATGGTGGTAGAAAGTAAACCGAAACAAAGCGGTGGTAGGATGTCTGGGGAGAGCCCTACAATACTTAGAGGACAACTTTTAATACATCCCTAAAATCAGTGCTGCTTTCTATAGCACATTCTAAAGTATGAGTTGACTTTAAAAGAATAGTATGTAATTAGTTAAAGTAATAATCCTAAAATCAGCTTTGTAATCTTGCTAATTCTAGTTGAAATTTTTGATGCTTGGCATTTGGAGCTAATTGTTTTATTTCTTTCATACTTCAGAAAATTATTCGACAAATAAGTCTTTTTTTTATTGAAGTATTGTTGATATGCAATCTTTATTGGTTTCAGATATACAACAAGGAGGTCTCAGCTTTTAAAAAAGATTTCAGTAGGAAGAAAATGATGAAAATCTTGAATACATTTTTGTTTGCTGACTAGAATTATAACTCAAAATAGGATATTAAAAATATCTTTTAATACTGTCTTTTCATAGAACTGATGGCCAGGTAGCTTGAATAGAACATGGTACATGGTAACAAGGTGGCCATGGTCAAGAGTTTTGAACTTCCTGAGTAATAGGATCTTTAATGTCAGAAGAGATCTTTGTTGTCACCCAGTTCCACTTAACACTCAAGAAAGGAATTTCTTCTTTAGCATCTGTGACATGTGGTCATTTAAATTTTGCTTTAGTATTTCCATTTTTTAAAACAGTGGGGTTTTTTTGAAGCTTTGTTGCTTTTCCAATGCCATAGCACGCAGCTTCTGTGTAATCTACTTACCATTTTATGGGTTTACCATTTTATGGGTATGCCCTTGGTCACAGGGTCAGTCTCCAGTATAAGGAGAAATTAATTCTAAGCATTCATAAGCATATGGAGGACAGCTCATGCTTACCATAGTTTCAGATATTTTTTCCAAATGAGCATTTCAAAATTAGCTAGTTTTAAAGAAAATTAAGTATCTTATTTTAGTGTTGGAGAGAGTCTAGGAAAATATGTCAGACTTTCATCTTTTTTTTCCTTCACTGTAGATACTGAGACAAATTGTTTAGAAGAAAAAAGCAAGAGAGACTATTTTACACAATTGGTATTAGCATGTTTGGTAAGTTTTAAAAAGCACTTTCTACATTTTCCATTGAACACTTGTAATTGCAGTAAACACGATAATGGAGGAGGATGTTGACATCTAGTTGACTATTCATTTTAAGGTGAGATTGGGGTTTTGAAATGGAATGATTTGTAAAATTGGACATACTAATTATTTCTATGAAGTAGACATGCTAGCATATCATTTATCTATACATATAAAACCTTAGGTGGTATTCCTGACCTAATAAATTCCTGAGAGAAAGGTAAACATCTATCAAGTGAGTAGAAATTATGTGGACAGCTTTTAAACTGAGCAATTTTTCCTAAATGATTAGGTATGGAGAAAAGAAATGAAGGTAGTTTGAAAATAATAAATTCTAGAACTTGTCATAATCATTGTCTAATAAACCATTTTATGTTTTTACATTTAGAATCAAGGAGAAATGCCGTTACTCAGACCTGGAAGAATGTCCTTGTCTTTGCTGTGCTAGAATTTGACCGAAGTGCTGTATTATCTTAAAATACAGTTGACAGATTCAATTTTAATCAGAATTTCATCGGTTGTTCTTGTCATTTGTAGGCCGTGTACAGCATGCATTTAATTTTTTAGTGAGTGTTTTTTTTAAAGAGCTATGTCATATTTTTCAATATTTGCAGTCTTCATTTTTTCAATTGAAGTTCTAAGCTTTTTTTATTGTTACAAATTGATATGTTTTTGTGTTATTTTAGTATTTGGGAAAAGCTGTTTTGAATATATTGAAATATACTCAATATAGATAAATATATAATATATTTTAAATATTGTGGTTGTGTAGTTGGAATGCTAAGGAATAAATGGCCTTTAATATTTTTTAATGCAGTATTTAGTTTCAGACACAGTTCTAAAGGAACGCCTGGATCCAGAAACATTGGAATCATTAGGGCTTATCAAACAATCACAGCAGTTCAATCAGAAGTCAGTTAAAATCAAGACAAAACTCTTGTAAGTACACGTACCTTTCTGTTGCAGATCAAGTTACCTGAGTGTGTTTTCTTAGCTCTCATTTTGAATACTAGAATTTCTAAAGGCAGTTGAAGGTTTTTTATGTTGCTCTTACCATGTGTCTCCTATTTTTTCCTTTTAAAAGTAGCCTGTAATTACTGAGTCAGCATTGAACGTGGCCTGTGTGAAACCAGTATAAATTTGTTCCCATATTAGAAGTTGAAATAGTGTTCAGTGCTTTAAAATAATTTACAACTGGCTATATTCTAGGGTATATCCTGAGTGATGGAAATAGTGGTATGTTGTTGCTCCTTGGGATTAGCAATATCTGTTCTTTGTGTTACTCATTTTCCCTGTGTAACTGTCTCTTTGAACTATTGTTATCATTCTATCCTAAAAGATAAACAAAGGTAAATTTTTCAACAACAATTCTTAGTATTGTTATCTGAGAGAGAGATATAAGAATATTCAATGAAAAGAACAAAATACTCTTAATTAAGCTTGCTAATTGAAATTAATTTTATCCCCTGTATGATGTTTATCTAATTTCAGTTCTAAGCAGCAAAAATTCAATTTGTTAAGAGAAGAGAATGAAGGTTATGCCAAGATGATTGCTGAATTGGGGCAAGATTTATCTGGAAATATTACTAGTGATTTAATCTTAGAAAATATCAAATCTTTAATAGGTAAGACATGCGTAGTATGTTAATAAGAAATGAGTTTTTTAGTTATTGCAAGATATCCATAAAGACAAAATGAGTGCATTCCCTACAATTTTTTTTAAATTAAGAAATGAGAGCATGTGTTTTTAAACTTGTTCTTTTAAGATTTTATCAGTAATAAAAAATTTAAGTTGATGATGACAAATCTTTTTGTCACTGTTACCTGTGTGTTTGTATTAGTTTCTGCTTTCTCTGGTATTTCTCTTCAACTTTTAAGTATTTCTCAGTAATTTTATAGAGAGCAGAAAATAAAGTAAGCAGCTGAAACATCAATAAAGTCTTTGCTGAACTCTTGAAATGCAGAGATGTTTAGTTTTTGTGAACTTGATTTACAAAGTATCTTTATCAGGGACATTGAACACAGCTTATTTTATCTTTACAGCAGCCTGTTAAAGTAAGTGCAGCAGGTGGTATAAAAGTGTAACAGGAAAGTTATTTTTATATGAGAATTTTTAAAAATAAATATTTCTTTAGCATTATTCTTTTTACTTGCATTGAGTATATAGAGGAAATAGTTGGCTTCTATAAAAAGGAGGAATGAATGGTAGAAAAATAGGTAGTCCTGATTTTTCAAGAAAGGAAAGAATTGTCGCTCTTAATGGTTAGGTATTGTGCTAACTTAGGGAAGATTATCTAACAGCTAGATGTCTTAGGTTTTGAGACCTTTTGGAGAAGTTGTATTTCCTGCTTCTCTTTTTTTTTTTCTCTTTAGATATTTTTTATTCATTTAGTTATCATTATTATACAGTTACATGAAGAACATTATGTTTACTAGACTCCCCCCTTCACCTAGTCCCCCCCACAAACCCCATTACAGTCACTGTCCATCAGCGTAGTAAGATACTGTAGAATCATTACTTGTCTTCTCTGTGTTGCACATCCCTCCCCATGCCCCCCGGCATTATACATGCTAATCATAAGGCCCCCTTTCTTTTTCCCCGCCCTTATCCCTCCCTTCCCACCCATCCTCCCCAGTCCCTTTCCCTTTGGTAACTGTTAGTCCGTTCTTGGGTTCTATCATTCTGCTGCTCTTTTGTTCCTTCAGTTTCTCTTTGTACTTATACTCCACATATGAGTGAAATCATTTGATACTTGTCTTTCTCCACCTGGCTTATGTCAATGAGCATAATACCCTCTAGCTCCATCGATGTTGTTGCAAATGGTAGGATATGTTTTCTTCTTATGGCTGAATAATATTCCATTGTGTATATGTACCACATCTTCTTTATCCATTCATCTACTGATGGACACTTATGTTGCTTCCTTTTCTTGGCTATTGTAAACACTGCTGCGATAAACATAGGGGTGCATCTGTCTTTTTCAAAATGGAGTGCTGCATTCTTAGGGTAAATTCCTAGAAGGGCAATTCCTGGGTCAAATGGTATTTCTATTTTTAGCTTTTTGAGGAACCTCCATACTGCTTTCCACAATGGTTGAACTAATTTACATTCCTACCAACAGTGTAGGAGGGTTCCCCTTTTGCCACAACCTCGCCAACATGTGTTGTTGTTTGTCTTTTGGATGGTGGTGATCGTGAGGTGATATCTCATTGTGGTTTTAATTTGCATTTCTCTGATGACTAGTGATGTGGAGTATCTTTTCATGTGTCTCTTGGCTATCTGAATTTCTTGTTTAGAGAACTGTCTGTTCAGCCTCTCTGCCCATTTTTTAATTGGATTATTTGCTTTTTGTTTGTTGAGGTGTGTGAGCTCTTTATATATTTTGGATGTCAACCCTTTATCGGATCTGTCATTTATAAATATATTCTCCCATACTGTAGGGTGCCATTTTGTTCTATTGATGGTGTCCTTTGCTGTACAGAAGGTTTTCAGCTTGATACAGTCCCACTTGTTCAGTTTTGCTTTTGTTTCCCTTGCTCAGGGAGATATATTCATGAAGAAGTCGCTCATGTTTATGTCCGAGAGATTTTTGTCTATTATTTTTTCTAAGAGTTTTATGGTTTCATGACTTACATTCAGGTCTTTGATGCATTTCGAATTTACTTTTGTGTATGGGGTTAGACAGTGATCCAGTTTCATTCTCTTACATGTAGCTGTCCAGGTTTGCCAGCACCATCTGTTGAAGAGACTGTCATTTCCCCATTGTATGTCCGTGGCTCCTTTATCTTATATTAATTGACCATATATGTTTGGGTTAATGTCTGGAGTCTCAATTCTGTTCCACAGGTCTGTGGCTCTGTTCTTGTGCCAGTACCAAACTGTCTTGATTACTGTGGCTTTGTAGTAGAGCTTGAAGTTGGGGAGCGTGATCCTCCCCACTTTATTCTTCCCTCTCAGGATTGCTTTGGATATTCGGGGTCTTTGGTGCTTCCATATGAATTTTTTTACTATTTGTTGCAGTTCATTGAAGAATGTCGTTAGTAATATGATAGGGATCGCATCAAATCTGTAGATTGCTTTGGGCAGGATGGCCATTTTGGTGATACTAATTCTTCCTAGCCAAGAGCATGGGATGCGTTTCCATTTGTTAGTGTCCTCTTTAATTTCTCTTAGAAGAGTGTCTTATAGTTTCCAGGGTATAGGTCTTTCACTTTCCTTGGTTAGGTTTATTCCTAAGTATTTTATTATTTTTTATGAAATTGTGAATGGAATTGTTCTCCTGATTTCTCTTTCTATTAGTTCATTTTTACTGTATAGGAAAGCCACAGATTTCAGTGTGTTAATTTTGTATCATTCTGTTTTGCTGTATTCCGATATCAGATCTAGTAGTTTTTGAGTGGGTTCCTTAGAGTTTTTTATGTACAATATCATGTCATCTGCAAATAGTGACCATTTGACTTATTCTTTACCAATTTGGATTCTTTATATTTCTTTTGTTTAGTCTAATTGCCGTGGCTAGGACCTCCAGTACTATGTTGAATAACAGTGGGGAGAGTGGGCATCCCTGTCTTGTTCCGGATCTCAGAGGAAAAGCTTTCAGCTTCTCACTGTTCAGTGTGATATTGGCTGTGGGTTTATCATCTATGGCCTTTATTATGTTGAGGTACTTGCCCTCTATGCCCATTTTGTTGAGAGTTCTTTTCATGAATGGATGTTGAATTTTGTCAAATGCTTTTTCAGCATGTGTGGAGATCCTCATGTGGTTTTTGTCCTTGTTCTTGATGTGATTAATGATGTTGATGGATTTTCAGATGTTGTACCATCCATGCATCCCTGGGATGAATCCCACTTGGTCATCGTGTATGATCCTTTGGATGAATTTTTGAATTCGGTTTGCTAATATTTTATTGAGTATTTTTACATGTAAGTTCATCAGGGATATTTGTCTGTAATTTTCTTTTTTTGTTGGGGTCTTTGCCTGGTTTTGGTATTAGGGTAATGTTGGCTTCGTAGAATGAGTTTGGGAGTATTTTCTCCTGTTCTATTTTTTGGAAAACTTTAAGGAGAATGGGTATTATATCTCCTCTGTATGTCTGATAAAATTCCTAGGTAAATCCATCTGACCTGGGGTTTTGTTCTTGGGTAGTTTTTTGATTACCGCTTCAATTACTTTGCTGATAATTGGTTTGTTTTGATTTTGTGTTTCTTTCTTGGTCAGTCTTGGAAGGTTGTATTTTTCTAGGAAGTTGTCCATTTCTTCTAGGTTTTCCAGCTTGTTAGCATATAGGTTTTCATAGTAGTCTCTAATAATACTTTGTATTTCTGTTAGGTCCGTCGTGATGTTTCCTTTCTCATTTCTGATTCTGTTGATGTGTGTTGATTCACTTTTTCTCTAAATAAGTATGGCTACAGGCTTATCTGTTTTGTTTATTTTCTCAAAGGATCAGCTCTTGGTTTCATTGATTTTCTCTATTGTTTTATTATTCTCAATTTTATTTATTTCTTCTTTGATTTTTATTAAGTCCCTCCTTCTGCTGACTTTAGGCCTCATTTGTTCTTTTTTTTCCAATTTTGACAATTGTGATGTTAGACTATTCATTTGGGTTTGTTCTTCCTTCTTTCAATATGCCTGGAGTGCTATATACTTTCCTCTTAAGACTGCTTTCACTGCGTCCCACAGGAGTTGGGGCTTTGTGTTGTTGTTGTCATTTGTTTCCATATATTGCTTGATCTCTATTTTAATTTGGTCATTGATCCATTGATTATTTAGGAGCATCTTGTTAAGCCTCCATGTGTTTGTGGGCCTTTTTGCTTTCTTTGTGCAATTTAGTTCTAGTTTTATACTTTTGTGGTCTGAAATGTTGCTTGGTATAATTTCAATCATTTGGAACTTACTGAGGTTCTTTTTGTGGCCTACTATGTGGTCTATTCTGGAGAACCATGTGCACTTGAGAAGAATGTGTATCCTGTTGACTTTGGGTGTAGAGTTCTATAGATGTCTATTAGGTCCATCTGTTCTAGTGTGTTGTTCAGTGCCTCTGTGTCCCTACTTATTTTCTGTCTGGTGGATCTGTTCTTTGGAGTGAATTGTATGTTGAAGTCTCCTAAAATGAGTGTATTGCATTGTATTTCCTCCTTTAGTTCTGTTAGTATTTGTTTCACATATGCTGGTGCTCTTGTGTTGGGAGCATATATATTTATAATGGTTATATCCTGTTGTTGGACTGACCCCTTTATCATTATGTTATGTCCTTCTTTATCTCTTGTTACTTTCAGTGGTTTGAAGTCTATTTTGTCTGTTACTTATACTGTAACACCTGCTTTTTTCTCCCTGTTGTTTGCATGAAATATCTTTTTCCATTCCTTGACTTTTAGTCTCTGCATGTCCTTGAGTTTGAGGTGAGTCTCTTGTAAGCAGCATATAGACGGGTCTTGTTTTTTTATCCATTCAGTGACTCTGTGTCTTTTGATTGGTGCATTCAGTCCAATTACATTTAGGGTGACTATCGATAGGCATGTGCTTATTGCCATTGCAGGCTTCAGATTCATGGTTACCACATGTTCCAGGTTAATTTCCTTACTATCTAAGAGTGCAAGTTATCTCACTTAGTATGGTTTTACGATCACAATCTAAATGTTCTTTTCTGTTTCTCCTCCTTTTTCTTCCTCCATTCTTTATATATTAGGTATCATATTCTGTACATTTTGTCAATCCCTTGATTGACTTTGGGGATAGTTAATTTAATTTTGCATTTGCATAGTAATTAGCTGTTCTAATTTCTTTACTGTGGTGTTATTACCTCTGGTGACAGCTATTCAACCTTAGGAACACTTCCATCTATAGCAGTTCCTCCAAAATAGACTGCAGAGATGGTTTGGTTTGTGGGAGGTAAATTCTCTCAGCTTTTGCTTATCTTGAAATTGTTTAATCCCTCAAAATTTAAATGATAATCTTGCCAGATTAAGTAATCTTGGTTCCAGGCCCTTCTGCTTCATGGCATTAAATACATCATTCCACTTCCTTCTGGCCTGTAAGTTTTCTGCTGAGAAGTCTGATGTTAGCCTGGTGGGCTTTCCTTTGTCTATGATCTTATTTCTGTCTCTGGCTGCTTTTAACTATTTTTCCTTATCCTTGATCTTTTCCATTTTAATTACTGTGTGTCCTGGTGTTGTCTTCCTTGGGTCCCTTGTGTTGGGAGATCTGTGGATCTCCATGGCCTGAGAGACTATCGCCTTCCCCCGACTGGGGAAGTTTTCAGCAACTACCTCCTCAAAGTCACTTTCTATCCCTTTCTGTCTCTCTTCTTCTTCTGGTATCCCTATAATGGGAATATTGTTCCGTTTGCATTAGTCACACAGTTCTCTCTATATTCTTTCATTCTAAGAGATCCTTTTTTTCTCTCTGTGCCTCAGCTTCTTTGTATTCCTCTTCCATAGTTTCTATTTCACTTAGTGTCTCCTATACCGTATCCAACCTGCTTTTGATACCCTCCATCGTGCTCTTCAACGATTGGATCTCCATCCTGAATTCATTCCCGAGTTCTTGAATATCTTTCTGTATCTCCATTAGCATGTTGATGATTTATATTTTGAACTCACCCTTCAGGAGGAGTCACGAGGTCCATATCATTGAAATCTTTCTCAGGAGTTGTATTAGTAATTTTACTCTGGACCTGGTTTCATTGGTGTTTCATATTTGTACATGGCGCCGTCTAGTGTCCAGACGCTCTATTCTGGAGCTGCTCATCCCCTGAAGCAATGTCGGTGGTCGCAGTGGAGTGGTATTGGTGCCTGGTGGTAGGGAAGAGCTGTACCCCACTTCCCAGCTGCTGTGCCTGTCTCCACTGCCTGAGCTAGTGGACCAAGCACACAGATACAAGCTTTTGTCACAGAGTAGCCGGATATGGATCCCTGCTTTCCACAAGCAGCCGGAAACCCAGTCTTCCGAGGAACTCCACCTGCCCCAGCTTTCCAACCCCTGTTCAGTGAGGTCTGCTCTTCTCTCCAGGTGTGTGCACTCTGGCGCCGTCCTCTTTCCTGTTGCTGTCTCAGGATTAGTTGCGCCAACTATATTTTCTTGTTGTATCCAGTTTTAGGAGGAAGCCTCTGTCTCTCCTCTCATGCCACCATCTTTAATCCTCTCTGGTTATATTTTAAAAGATGTTTATGCCTAACTTCTTTCCCTGTTTTTTAAATTTATGTATGACTAAGAGTGGGGAGTATCCTGATCCTTACACAGTTCTTCCAATGTTATACTGAGTAGAAACTCAGATAAAACTAGGTTTAACTACAGTCATCTTTAGTAAAAATCATGTTTTTAGCTTATGCTTTTGGTATAGAAGGTAAGATGCTTTTAGTTTAAAATTTCTACTTTCCTTGAAGTAAGTTTAGTTTTTGCATCTGATTTACTCTCTCTGCTACTTCCTCCTGTTTTCACACCAAGACTTGTATTCCCCTAGGCCTGCAGGGCTCTTCCTTACCTGGGTGGCAGTGGCATGTGTAAAAAAATCCTCCTGTAGGGTTTCCTTTTCTCTTTCTAGGGTAGGCTGTACCTTTTTCCTGCAGCATTTTGTTCTAGCTTGAGATGCCTGTCAGTACTGCTTTCCTATAGGTTTGTCTTTCCTTATGGCCTGCTATGTACTTTCCTAAGATGGTGTTTCCCACGTAAGAATTTTGTGGTGTGTAAGTACCTGTTTTTTTTTTTTTTTCACTTTGTTTGCCTATATCTTGTCATCTCATCTGGCCTTGTTTCTTCTAGTCTTTGTCCTTGTGAATTTATACCTTTTTATTTTGGTCCCTTGTTATTTTGGCAACATTTGAAAGTGGGTTTTTCCTGAAGGTGTGCTTTTATCTAACTGGGAAAATGGATGCTACTTACATTTTTTTGAACTTTGCCCTCAGAGAACTGATTGTGTTATTGTCTCTGAAGTACAGTCTGGGAATCATAACTGCAAGCTCATGACATAATGGATATTCCATGAGTATGAACAATTAGCTTTTATGGGCTAAACTTCTAGTTCATCAAGCATACTACGATGCACAGAAACGTCACCTCCTCGGTGTAGCCTTTCCTGCCATCTCACCCAGGCCTGCCTCGTGTTCACTGTTCTTCTGAGCACTTACCACCATATAACATGCAATGCATTTTATTCTCCAACCCCACTGGAATGTAGGCTCCATGAGGACATGGATTTTTGTTTGTTTGCTTTAGTAGCTCTAACCTCAGTGCCTGCTATATAGGTGCTGGATAAATACTTGTTGAAAATTTACTGCATTTTCCCCCCTTTCTTGTACGGTTTGTAGTGATTCTTACCTTCCTTCCCCTGACATTGTGGTGGGGGAACAGGATGGTACTTAGTCTGATCAGGAGCATCCTTATTTATTACCCTGTAACTAAAGGGTAGTTACTTGTTCCCTACAAGATTCTCGTTTATCAAAATGTTTTTATCCTAAATATAGAAAAGTTTCTAGCCCGTCGATAGCCTGGGGTTGTTTACTGCATGAAAAAGCAAGGAAGCAGAACTTTTATGAGCCTGCATGTGGTTGTGTTTTCAAACCCGACACTAAATTTGAAAAACTTGTCAAATAGGAGTGGATAGGATAGTGATCAGTAAGTTCTTGGGCTGTCATGATAGATCCCACACAGACCATCCCTGCATCAAGATGGCAGAAAACATCTACAATAAATTAGAGACGAGGATATTAGAACTGGACTCCTTTGATTGCTGAACTAAACCATAAGCACTTTACTCTTCTGAATGCCCTTCAAAAGAAAGTAGTAGCTAGGTATTCTTCTAAATTAGTGGTCAGGAAACTTTTTTCTGTTAAGAGTGAGATAGTAATTTTTCTTTGTTTCGTCGGCCACGTGGTTTTTGTTGGAACTACTCAACATTGCCATTGTATTATGAAGGAAGCCACAGGCAGTATCTAAATAAATGATTGTTTCTGTGTTCCAGTACAACTTTATTTACAAAAACTGAATGGATTTGAGCCATAGCCTATAGTGTGCTAATCCCTGCTCTAAATCAAAAGTGCTGGCTAACATTATTTATTGACCTAGCTTACTTGAGTTTAGTTTTAAAGAATGAAAATGGTTCTTCCTGGTTTTGGGTTTAGTGGTTCAGGATCTCTTTGGCCTAGGCTCTAGACCTGTCCTACTCACCCTCAGTCAGAGACCTCTTCATCAAATTTCAGGACCTTCATTTGTTGCCTGGTGTCCAAGGTTGTAGCTTTGGCTGGGGGTAGGGTGAGAGTCTCTGCCTCTTGAGTCTCACAGGTTAAATGTGGTTGCTTGTCAAATGACCACAAAAACATTAAACACAAAATAAAAACCCAAGCCAAATTATTTTATTCTTGGACAGATTATGGGACATTTAACCCCCTTGACTATGTTATCTCAAGTATGCTTAATATTTTGTATTGGGTCCAGTCTGAATATAAGGGCCCTTCAGCCTAGAAACATCTTACTGTGTTAGCTGTCTGCTGTCCCTTTGAAAGGGAAGCCAGTTGACTGCCTCCTCTGCTTAATTTTTTGCTTTATTGAAGTTTCTTAACTGTATACTAGTTATGAAGAGGTTGTTTTTCTCTACTATGAAAAAGAAGATAGCAATTGGTGTTCTCATCGTTAGTTTTTTATAATTATACTTTCATTTTGTTTGTTTTTTTTGCAAGGTTCATTTTTCTGCATCTTGGTTCCTTGGTTCTTGCCTTGATCCTATGTGCAGTTTTTTGCAAATACTGTTTCTTAGCAATAGTCTAATACAGGTTTTTATTTGCCTGTTTTAGTCCGTTAGGGCTACTGTAACAAAGTACTACAGACTGGGTGGCTTTATAAACAACAGAAAGGTATGTTTCACAGTTATTGAGGCAGGAAGCCCAAGATTCGTCAACGGCATCTTTGGTTCTTGCCTTGATCCTATGTGCAGGGTTTTGCAAATACTATTTCTTAGAAATAGTCTAACGTAGGCTTTTATTTGCCTGTTTTAGTCTATTAGGGCTACTGTAACAAAGTACCACAGACTGGGTGGCTTTATAAACAACAAAAAGTTACGTTTAACAGTTCTTGAGGCAGGAAACCCAAGATTGGGCACCAGCATGTTTGGGTTCTGATGAAAGCCCTCTTTTGGGTTGCAGGCTGCTGACTTCTTGCTGTATCCTCATATGGTTGGAGGGGCAAGGGAGTTCTTTTTTTTAAAGGGCATTGCCCTCATTTATGAAGGCTCCATTCTCATGACCTAATCATCCCCTCCACCCCACCCCATCCTCGCTATAGGTCCCACCTTCTGATACCATCATATTGGGCATTAGAAATTCTACACAGGAATTTTTGGGGGGAGAGGTGGAGGACAAACATTCAGACCATGATATAGCCTATTTCTAAAGTGAATTCTAGATGCCAGATCATGTTGTTTTATTCAAAATATGTTTTTTTCTGTATTGGAAGGTCTGTTACATCAGAAACATGGTTACTGGAGCTATCATATTGTTTGACATTATGGGCTAGAAATCTCTCCCAATCATGTTTGCAGTATTACATTGATTTTTTTTTTCCTGTTAAGAATCTCAATTTGGCCTTTTCCTAAAACAACCATTGTCAGTTTAATTATATTTTTGCCTCTAGTTAAAATCACTTGGTCTAATACACTGGCTGTCTTGTCCATCTTTGAGGAAACTCCAGTTACTTTTCAGTGCATTTTTTCAAAGATGTATCACCCAAAAGTTGTGAAGTCCTCAGGATTTGAGAAGGCATTTTATTAATCTCTGTATCACAAGCATCTGGTATATAGAAGGTATTTATGTTTATTTAAATGAAGGAATTTCACCATTACAGATTCACCATTTCTGTATTTTTCCACTTGTTCCCTTCTGATATGGTTCCTTTGTTTGTTCCTCAAAAGTCATAAAGATATTATATGTGCTTATAAATATTCCTTAATGTAGCTGGTGAAAGAGGTAGGGAGCTAAGCTTATGTTCTCGTGTAAGGTCACATGACTACTGATGGTTAGGGTGGACAAGAGCCTTATAAGATGCTTGAGCACAAGAGTGCCAATGTTCTGCCACAGCTGCCATTAGAAAAAAATTACTTTGGACATTCAAGATTACTGATTGTTACTAGAGTCCCATTGTATATGAAATAGCTTAGCTGTTACTTAGCAAATCTGTAAGGTTTTAAAAAGCATTTTAAAAATCTTTGGTTTGGTTACATTTTCTGTCTTATGTAGCCAAGGTCACTCCAATTGATTGGTCTAACTGATGGCATTTGAGACATTTAGTAGTAAATTCATTAGCCAGTTCTTCTTTTTGAAAGATGCAAGGTTGATACCTGTTATAAATAGAAGTGCATATACTGCCTTTTCTAGATTACTGCCTTAAATTGCACCTAGAAAGAAGTTAGTAGATAGTTGACAGTGCAGGTCATTGATAGAAGTCTCAATAGAGTAATACTGCTTCATAAAACATGTCATTGGTTCATATTATAGGAAACTAAAAATGTGAACTTTAATGTGAGTGAAACAACATTTCCATGTAACATGTTGCTGTTCTAGTTCTTATATACACGTTTTGTATATGTAGCTTAATGGGTAATTAATTATAAGCCAGCCATTTTTTTCAAAATTATATTCAGTGTATCTTTTGTCCCTTCTGTTAGAGTATTATTCATTTTATATAATGATT
Source organism: Manis pentadactyla (assembly GCF_030020395.1). Classification (NCBI taxonomy): domain Eukaryota; kingdom Metazoa; phylum Chordata; class Mammalia; order Pholidota; family Manidae; genus Manis; species Manis pentadactyla. The sequence continues at coordinate 19,313,621 of NC_080020.1, forward strand.
GAATCTTTACATTTAGTAAATGTAGGAGTAGGTATAAGGTTGGAGAATTTGCTAGATTTTACTTTGATAATCTTTATTGTCAATGTTACTAGCAGTTTGGAGGCATTTTTCCCAACTTTATTGAGGCATAGTTGACATATAATAAACTGACCAAATTAAAGTGCATGTTGAGTTTTAACATATGTATACACCTGTGAAAACCTCACTGCAACTTAGATAATGCTTGTTTCTATTACCTCCTCCCCCACCCCCCAGTTTCCTCCTTTTTTATTTCATTCCCCTTCACTCCCTCGCCAGGCAACCACTGACTTGTTTTCTGACTCTATAGACCAGGTTGCATTTTCTAGAATTCTTTTATAAATGGAATCATATAGAGAATATTCTATTTTGTCTTGCTTATTTCATTCAGCATCATTATTTGCGATTCATGCATGTTTATATTAATAGTTCTTTCCTTGTTATTCCTGAGTGGTAGTCCACTGTATATACTACAAATATACTGTACCACAATTTCTTTACCCATTCATATGTTGATGGACATTTGAGTGTGTCCTGTTGTATATAGAGCTTCTAGGAATATTTGTGTACAAGTCTTTGTGTGGACATAGATATTTACTTCCCTTGGGAAAATACCTTGGATTGAAATGGCTTGGTCATATAGTAGGTGTAAGTTTGACTTTTAAGAAAACTCCTAGTTTTACAAAGTAGTTGTACCATTTCATATTTTATATTTCTTCTAGTAGCATTTAAAAATTCTAATTGCTATTTTGGAGTCACTTTTACATTTATTTTACTTTTTCAGTTGTTATTTTAGAGCCATACTTTTTGGGGATACAGGGAAGGGCTAAAATATTTAGACATTTTCTTCCCAGAACTTTAAGTAAACATCGTTTTGGAAAATTTGTGAAAATTGGAACTCTTTTCAGTAAGCCATGATCAATGTGTTAGTCCATTTTTTCCTTAGTATGTGAAATGGAAAAAAATGTGTTCTTAACTTCAGATTTCATAAAAAGTGGAAAGAAATACTTACAGTATTTGAAGAATTTGGTTTTCTAAGTAATTGCCAAGATAGTGTGAATCAGACATTTGTTTTATAGCGTTTAATATAGCTGCAGAGTTAATAGGAGTAACTCTGGAAATCTTATAAAATAGGTTATGTAAGAATTTTCTTTGAAAAATCCCCAAAGTCATCTGTTAGGTACAGTGTTTGACATAATGCCTCTCCCTAAGTTCAGCACAGTTCTATTTTCTGCTGCATTAGCCAGTGTTTATTTGCTTGCCACTGTGAAGTGGTTAGCTAGCATGTACGGGTTGTGTCTAATGAAAAAATATGTAATTTAAAACACTAGAATTCTATTTGGCTTAATGCATAAGACATGTGGGAACTGATATAAGCGGCATAGCAGATTAACATCTCATGCTGACTTTGGGTCATAAGTATACATTTTATTGAGAGGAATGGTGGGTAGAATTGCCTGTATCATTTAATTTAATTTTTATTTCTATCATTTTTTTTGCTGTGTGTAAATGTTTGTATTCTCATAAATTAAATGCATACGTGATGTCACTGCACTATAATATAATAAGGCAGCAGCTGAAGCTGAATGCAAATAGAGGTAATAATTTACTAAGAGTAGGGTGGCTGATAGGCAGGTTTATTAAATCTGTGTCCATTGGCCCTTTTGAGCTTACCTTAAGGGATTAGCAAGGATAAGTAGCCGTCTGCACTTACTCAGTGCTTCTTTCCCTTTTCCTGCTCTACCTTATTTTTTTCTTTCTCTCTTGCTTATCTTTATAAATGCTGCCCAAAACCATAAGTATAAATCAGTGGTACAATTATTTTCTGTAGCTTTGTTGTGTATGTAAAATAAACTAAAAAATGATTCTAACAATATGTTCTGCTTTCATGAATCTGAGCTTTTAACTGTTTGTAAGCTTTCAAAGTACTTCTGTATAAAACATTAAAAAATCTCCTTTAGTTGCTTAACTTGTAAAATGCATTGTTTGATTTTCATATTTTGCTAAGAGTTAACAATGTTCATCTCTTTCACTAGTGAGAGTAATCAGTAACTGATGACACAGTGAGGCAAAGAGGAACGTTTGCTTGACTTAGTGTTGCAGATCCTGAGCTTCAGCTCTATCACTAACCCACTTTGTAATGCTGGGAAAGTCACATTTCTTATCTGTAAAATGTGGGGAATGGACTTGATGATCTTGAAAATTATGGAGATATTCTTCTGGGGAAGGGGAAGCAAATTGATAAAAGAAGTTGTTTTTAGAAACATTTTTATCTTGTTATGTAGGTTTTCCCTGGAAGTTAATGGCTTCAGTAGAAATGATGTATAATCACTTTTGAATTTGTGTGTATGTCATCTCTTGCAGGATGCTTTAATCTGGATCCCAATAGAGTTTTGGATGTCATTTTAGAAGTGTTTGAATGCAGGCCAGAACACGATGAATTCTTTATATCTTTATTAGAATCTTATATGAGTATGTGTGAACCGCAAACACTGTGTCATATTCTTATATCCAAGTTCAAGTTTTATCAGGTAATAAAAAAATGTGTATATGTGTATCCCTATATATCAATGGAGAAAGAGGGGGAGGTTAATTTCATCATTTTATATGTACGGTTTAATTTGATTTTGTTTGTAAATGATTGGCTCCAGCTCAGCCATTCAAGCAGAGGAGAGAAGATAAACGGATAGGTAACAAAGCAATATGATCAGTGCTATATTAGTAGGGTGAATGGTTTGATGTGAAAGCCTAGAGGAAAGCATAATAAATACTTGCCCTTCAAGAGAAGGAGTCAGGGAGGACCTTACAGATACAACCTTTTTTTCACCTGGTTCTTGGAGGATGAGTAGAAGTTTTTTGAGAGTTGTCCATGCAGGCGTAACAAGTACTGTGAGAGTGAGGACATGACAGTATGAATGTATGCAACAGATTGAAGAAATGGTACATAATCTGATGTGGCTGGATTGTAAGATGGGAAAAGAAGGGACCAGAAGTGAAGTTGGAAAGTTAGGTGCACTTTAGATTGTCAAGGTCCCTTGATATCTGTGCTGATTTAGAATTTTACTGAATAGATAGTACCCATCGCAGTGACCTTTGGAATTTTTTATGGATGTGAATAAATTCTTACGGTATATCTTAACATAATTTTTCATTTAAAACACTATAATAATTATCTAACAAATCTATGCTTTAGATTATTTCTATTTCAATCCATTATTCATATTATTACTATTACATTCTGAAATAGATGTAATTGACACACTGCACAAAAACCTTTGCCTGCAGACTGAAATTCAAACTTCCAAACATGGTAGAAAGGCTCCTCACAATCAATCTAGCCCCATTCTTTCCTTCCACCCTCATCTTTAGTGATTTTATTTTCTTAGACCTAATATTCTCATCATAAGAAATTCCTAGCCATTTCCTGCATTTAGGTAAAGACAGTGCTATGTATAAACCTTTGTTTACATGCAGTTCTTTATAACTAGAAAAGTGTTCTTACCCAGCCATCTCACCTGTCTTTTCATCTTGTGAACTCCTATTTATTCTTTAAAATCAAGTTCTACTTGTTCTGTAATTTCTTCACTGACACCTCACCCATGCAGAATTAGTCACTTTTTAATCTCTATTCTCATAAAACTTGGCACAGAATTCTAGTACTTATCAGGTTATATTAGAATAAAACATATCTACATCCTTTGCAAGATTGTAAGCCACGTAGGAGAAGGTCTGTGTTTTACTAATTTTTCTGAATTAATTTACTACTTAGCCTATAGTAAATGCTCACTAACTGTAAATGAGTGATCTATGTTTTAGGAAGATAACTGTTGATAGCATGGAGGATTTTAACATAATAAGGCCTCCATTGTCCTGTTGGTATAGCTTTCCTAATTTGTTTTCCTGCCTGGGGTCCTTAGCTAGTCAAGAAATACTCATTTATTGAGTGTTTATGATAATGGTGTTGCTTTGCTAGGCACTGAGGATACCCCGGTGAAGAGTGTGTATTCCTGTTGTCTGAAGGTCAAGTTTAGGATAATAATACAGTTTTTTAAGGATTTTCAAATGATAATATCACCTACTGCCTTTGCTTATCTTTGATTTCCAATTTTTGGGGATGTTCCAGAAGAGAAGTCAGATGAGAACTTGAAAGCGTATACCATTTTGATACCAAACAAGACTCATGGCAGGGTTTTCAGGCAAGAGCACTTTATCTTTGTTCAAGAATTGATGATAGCAGCTGTCCCCTGTTTCACCAGCAGCCAGGGAGGCCACTGTTAGTACAGGCAAAGAGAAGTTCAAGTATTTAATCACATTTTAAGAGGCACTGTGATTGCTTTGGGTTTGAGAACATGAAGCCAACTGCTGACATGACAGGGTAGCTGAAATTTAACTTGAGCATGCATGACTAGAGTATAGGTTAGGGCTTTGGAAATTGTAGGTCTTGGACCATATTGCAGTGAATAATGAAAATCCACTGCATAACATTAAGTATTGTTAGTTGAATGCAAGTTTTAGAACTAAAATTTTTATATGAAAATATTCCTCATAATGGTAACCTAACACTTTTTGGGATGAATTAAAATATCCCTGGGGGTGTTGAAAATGTTGGAATAATCCTTTTTTCAAAAATAGAATGTCTTTTTCTTATATGAGAAATGCCCAACCAAAAAATACTTGATTTAGAAATAACCTATTATCAGAAAGAATAACCCTCAAATTATAACACCATTCCCTTGTTTCTATTGCCCAAGTTATCTTGTTGTGACAGTCTGCAGTCTTAAGGACCATTGAGGTTAAGGGAAGAAAAGTGTTAGTGTTAGAAGTTTTATAGCGTGGGAGGTAAAGGAAGGAAAGTCATAAAAATCAGGAACTGCTTAGGGGCTACACCCCTGGGAATTGGTTCCTGGACATGTATGGTCACCCTGTTTATTGGTCCCTTAATTTACTCCTCCCTCCCCTCTTCCTATCACTACCTGAAAATGTTCACTCCTCCTGTCTACAGCCCATATTTTCACCAGTTGGGAATTATTTGGATTGACAGGCTTCTTCCCACTCCCCCCATTGCTAAGACTTTTTGGCACAGCTCATTATTTCGCTGTGAAGTCAGTGAGAGTGATTTTATTCTGGATTCAACCTGCTCGTACTGGATGTTTTGACTTGGAATGATAGTAGGGGATATAGGCAGTTTTAGTGCACACGACCATTTTGGAAAATTGGGCAGGCACATTTGATTGATTTTCCTAACGGGGATTACTGTAATGGAGGGTTTAGGGACAACATGAGGGTCAGCACAAAGGACAGGAAGGAAGGAGTACTAGAAGGTGTGAGGGTACCCCAGGACTCTTGGGCTGGAGTTGTCTTGCCATCAGAAAGAGGAGCAAGATGATCACTCTCACCCATATCACAGCCCCTTCATTCATGGATTCAAGACAAAATAATAATAGTAATAGTGGTGCCATGGTTAGGCACTATTATAACTGAAATTCATTCATTTAAGAAATAATGATTGAGCACCTCTTGTGTGCTAGGCAATGTTTCAGGTGCTGGGGTGAACAAATAGAAATCCTTGCCTTCATGATCCTCACATTCAAAGTAAGTTACATTGTATGTCAGAAGATGATCATTGTGATGGGGCAAACATAGAGTAGGACAAGGAAGACTGGGAGTGTTGGGAGTGGTAGGCTGCAATTTTGAGTAGAATGGAGAGAGTGTAGCTTGTTAAAAAGGTAAGATTTAAGCAAAGATACAAAAGACGTGAGGGTGTAAATGTGCACAAAATCTGGGGAAGAACCTTCAGGTTAAGAGAACTGCCGGTGCAAAGGCCTTAAGGTGTGAGCATGCCTGATGTGTTGAAGAATAGCAAGAAGACCAGTGTGGGTGGGGCAGGGTGATTGAACTGGCAGAGCGGTGGGGATGAGGTCTAATACGAGGGGCCACGTTACACAGAGCCTAGTGCAAGGTTTTTAACTTTGATGCTGGATGAAGCCAGTGGAGGATTTTGAGTAGGAGAGTGATATGCTCTGACTTTGTGTTTTCATTTTATTTCTCTTTTACTTTTTCACTTTATTATGAACATTTTCAAACACATAGGGAAGAGTGAATAGTGAAATAAATACCCATAGGCCATCACTTAGAAGCGAGTTTATTAACATGTTGGTACACTTTTTTGGAAATAATTATTTGTATTGCTGATATCATGAACATTTACTCCTACATACGTTAGTGTGTGCTTTTTAAAAGGTCATTTTTCTGTGTACCATAATACCAATTTCATATCTAACTAGATTGCCATTGTTATAGTGAACTCAGACCACATTCATATTTCCCAAATTATCCCTGAAATTTTATAGCTGGTTCATTCAAGTGATAATCCAAAGACCAAACATTACATTTGATTGTTAGGATTCATTAGTCACTTTTAGTTTAGAATAGTGCCCGCCTTACCATTAATGGCATTGACTTCTTGAAGAGACCATTCCCATAGAAGACTCTGCCTTTTGGATTTATGTAATTACTTTTTCATGATTGGTTTAATTTGTTCTTTGTCCCCTGTCTTACATATTTGGAGTTAAGTCTAAAGTCTTGACTGTGTTCAGGTGAAATTTTTTATCTCAGAAATATTTCATAGGTTGTACTGTATATTTCACATAACATAATGTCTAATATCTGTCTGACTTTTAACATTCCAGAATACTGGTGACAGTCTAATCTCTCCATTATACAATAATATTTCCGTCCTTGTCAATAGCAAGTAATCTGTAGTTTGTCACTTTTGTACCATGTGAATATCCAGTTTTTCATCAACCTTACATTAAGTGTCTTAGAATAATGGATGATCCTTTCCTGAATCACTTACTTCCTTAGTAGTTCCAAATTTTTCATTTACTAATTTTATCACGCCCTCTATATTTATTAGCTGTCATTCTTCTATAAAGAAGAGTTGTCCCTTATAAACTTGGGTTGTTTGGTTACCCTGAAATGAAGTTCCTATGAAAGCCAGGGAAAATGCTTTAGTTTTTCCCCCATTAGTTACTAGCTGGCAGAGTAAGGAGCTTCTTTAGTAGCCACCTCTGATGGTGACATGAGTGGTGAGTGTGTGAGAAAGAGACAAAAGAGACAAAAAGACAGAGTGCATTTGTGTTTTGGCTTAGGTTTTCAAAGAATCAATATGGTTATGGTAGCAGTAGAAATTGACGAGATCCTGAACATATTTTGAAGGTAGAGCCAGTAGTATTTGCTAATGGATTAGATACAGAATGTGAGAAAGTAGAGTTAAGGATTATGTTAACATTTTTTTTGCACTGACCATTTAAAAAGGTGATGTTGATGTTGTCATCATTGAGATAGGGTAAATTTTAGGTGGAATGGGTTTGGAGTGTTGGGAATAGGAGTTAGGAATTTGGTTTTGGACATGTTAAGTTTGAGGTTGTGTTAGATATCCAAGTGCAGATGTTGAGTAAATAACTGGATATATGAATCTGGTGTCCAAGAGAACAGAATGGGCTAGTGATAGAATATTGATGTCAAAAGCATGTAGATATTTAAAGTGGTGATACTGTATAAAATCACCAAGGGTTCAATATGGAGAGACAAGAGGAGAGAATCAATGGCTGAGCCTTGGGGTACGCCAATGTTAAGGGGCCTGGGAGAAGAGGAGGAACCAGCAAAGCAGGTATAGCAGGAACATATAAAGTAAGAGGAAAACAGAATATAGCATCTTTTTTGTGAGCTAGATAGAAGAAGGAATGATGAACTCTGTTAAATGCCTCTGGGAGGTCATTTGAGATGACTAAAAATTGATCATTGGATTTATCAGCAGAGAGGTCTAAAGTAGCCAGTTTGGTAGAGTTAGGGTGGTGTTAAGAGAGAATGGGGAGAGTGAAATTAGAGACAGAATAGATAACTGTATAAAGGAGTTTCTACAAAGAGGGACAGACAGTTGAGGTTATAGCCGGCAGGGGAATGTGAGCTTGAGGGCATTTTTGAATATGGGAGAGAGAACATATGTATGCTAATGGGAATGACTGAGTGGAGAGGAGGAAAACTGGAGATGTAGGAGAGAGGAGAGAATTATTGGAATAGTGTTTTGAGTAAGATAGACTGGAGTCTATGGCATAAGTGGATGGATTGGCTTTAAATATGAGCATAGAGAGTTCATCTATAATAATAGGTGGAAAGGCAGCATATGTAGGTACAATTGTTGGTAGTTGGGTAGATACGGTGGTGAAAGTTTATAGCAGTCCTGTTAATTGCTCCCGTTTTCTTGCGGAAATAGGAAGCAGGGTCAGGCTCTGACAGAGAGGATGAAAGAGGAGGTATGGAGGTTAAGAAAGAGGGTAGGAAATAGTTGTGTAGGACAGTGAATGGATAAGAGAAAATAGAGTATGATTGGCCAGCAGCACTAAGGACCCACTTGAGGGTGGATACTTGAAATTAGCATATCGGAGGGGTTGTAGCTATTGGTAATTTTAAAGTTTAGGATATGGAGCTAATGGCTGAAATAGTGTAGAGGAGAAGGTCTTTGGAAGAGAGGAATTCAAGGAACTGAGAAGGCAGCTCGATGGAAGGATCACTTACATATGTATGAAAATCTCCAAAAATTAAGAAATGAATAGAGTTAAGACAGTGACAGTGAAGGCCATTGCTAAATGAAGGATAGTGACCAGGGGTCCACAGATAGCAGCAATACGACATCACTGAAAATGGCTTAGTAGGGAAGTCCAGAACTCTGTCCCTCCATAAAAGCAACCAGTGAATTGGCAAAAACTCTCAGTCAACTTTTACAGAACTCTGGAATTTAGCAAAAAACTTGAAGCGACCAAGAAAAGGCTTGGTGAAGAAAGAAGATGCTGGTCTGGGGTAAGAGAGCACTGTGGTGTCTTAAATTGCTTGCCTACTATCGCTCACACCCAGATTGGTGGTGTCTGTGAAGACGATAGAAGTCCACATTCCTAGTGCAGATTGCTAATGCCAGAGGATACAAAGAATTGTTCTCAAAGAGCTGTGGGTTGTGACCTGTCTGGCTGCTTCCTGAAGAACTGGTGTAAGGGCCTGTCTTTGTTTCACCAGACTGGCGCTATCCCCAGGGCTGGGGTAGTTTTGACAAAAGCATTTAAAAGCACAACCATTGGCTTTAGCAGCCTGGAGCAAGAGACAACAATCAAATAAGCAATAGAGAGACTTGAAAGCCTAGAAAGGAAGGAGTTGAATAAGGAGATATGTGGGAGAATAAGGATTTTTAAAACGCTCCTGCATATACCAGGGAATTGCAGACAAAAAGGCCACGTACATGCTCAGAACTGAAGGCGGGCTCAGAAAAGAGCTGAGAAGACCCCTAAGCCTTTTCCTCTGGCTGACCTTCAGGCTCTGCACAAGTGGGAAGTGAAAACTAAGGCAGAGTTGCAAATGACCTGGCCGAGTGTTGAGGAGTGCCCTAACAATACAGCCAGTGTGCAAAGCCCAGAAGAGTATTTTTTTTTCTCTTTTTTCTTTCTTTTTGTTTTGGCTTCAGGCCTTTAAGAAAATTCAAAGTTAACAACACAGATTTAATTAGACACACAAGACAATAAAACAGACTTTACAAAGTGAGTTTAGAAAAGTCACTAAAAAAGCAAGCAACAATAACCCATAATAAGCAGCATCAACAAACCCTTCAGAGAGGCGGTAGGATCTGATTTTAAGAGTTGTCACATGATCCTCAAAATGTCTGGTTTTCAGGAAGAAATGAGGTATGCAAAAACAAAGCATGGCTCATTCACAAGGAAAAATAAATTAGTAGAAACTGTCCCTGAGGAAGCCCAGGTGATGGACTTACTAGGTCAATTAAACTAACATTTCTAAATATGCTTATGATCTATAGGAAACTATGGGCAAGGAACTAAAGCAATCCAGGAAAGCACTGTCTCACCAGGTAGAGAATACCAATAAATAGAAATCATAAAAAAGGAACCAAATAAATTCTGCAGTCAAAAAGTATAACTGAAGTGAAAAATTGACTAGAGGGGTACAAGAGCAGAGTGGAGGAGGCTGAGGAAACAATCAGCTAAGTTGATAAGTCAATTGAAGTAGATCAGGCTGAGGAGTTGAAATAGAAAAGAATGAAGGAAAATGATAGAGCCTAAGAGACCTATAGGACACCATCAACTGTACCAATATGTGCATTACGGAGTCCCAAAAGCTGCGGACAGAGAAAGGGACAGAAAAAATAATGGTTGAAAACTTCCCAAGTTTGAAGAAAGAGATGAATGTGCACATCTAAGACTTTCCATTCATACCAAGCAGGATAAACTCAAAGGATATCTTCACTGAGACCCACTTTAGTCAAATCATCAGAAGACAGAGAATCTGGAAAGCAGCAAAACAGGTGACCCATTGCATACAAGAGATTGTCATAAGATGAACAGCTGATTTCTCTTCAGAAGGCAGTGGGATGGTGTATATAAAATGCTAAAATAATAAAACTGACAACCAGGAATTGTATACAGAACAAGATTGCCCTTCAAAAATGAGAGATCATGAGCTGGACTAGTAGACCTGCCCTACAAGAATGCTAAAGGGAGTCCTTCAGACTGAAATGAAAGGACACTAGGTAGTAACTTGAAACCATATAAAGAAATGAAAAAGAACCCTGGTAAAGCTAACTGCATAGGTAAATATAAAACCAATATTACTGTATCTTTTAGTTGTAGGCCTTCCTTTTTTCCTATATGATTTAAAAGACAAAGGAATAAAACAGTAATTATAAATGTAATTGGCACACATCGTGTAACACTGGAGGGATAGAGATATATACGTGCTTTCTGTATACTATTACATTGAGTTTTCATATAGTGTTAAAACTAAGTTGGTATTAATTCAAACTATGTTATTACAAGTTTAAAATGTTAATTGTAATATCCCAGGTAACCACTAAGAAAATAGCTAAAAAACACACAGAAAAGGAAAGGAGAAGGGAATTAAATGGTACATTCTAAAAAAACAAGCACAAAAGAAAGCAATACTAGAGGAAATGAGGGACAAAAAATAATGTAAGACATGGAAAACGAATAGCAAAATGGCAGAAAGCCTTCCTTGTCACTACAGTTGACCCTTAAACAACATGGGTTTGAACTGTTGAGATACACTTACATGGGGAATTTTTCCAATAGATATATTGGGAAATTTTTTTGAGATTTGTGACAATTTGAAAAAAAAACATTTTGTTGTAATAATACAGTATATAATACATATAACAGAAAATATGTTAATCAGCTGTTCATGTTAATGGTAAGGCTTCTTGTCAGTAGGCTATTAGTAGTTATGTTTTTGGGGAGTCAGAAGTTATGTGTGGATTTTCAACTGTGTGGAGGTCATAACCCCTAACCTAGCCATCCTGCATTGTTCAAGGGTAAACTATAACACTTTAAATGTAAATGGATTAAACTTTGCAATAAAAAAAGACAGTTTGATATAATATATGAGAAAGCATGATCCAACTTTATGCTATCTGTAAGACTCACTTTAAATACAAAGATACAAATATGTTGAAAGTGAAAGTGTGGGCATTGGTATCCCATGCAAATAACACCCAGGAGAGAGCTGGGTAGCTCTTCTAATATCAGGCTAAATAGACTTCACTCTATAAACCAATTAGAATTGACAGGCATATATAGAACACTCTACCTAACAATAGATGACACATTATTCTTAACTGCACATATAACATTCTCCAGGGAAGCCCCTTGGATGGCAAAGTAAGTCTCAGTACATTTGTACAAAACATATTATTTGACTATGATGGAATAAAACTAGTTAACAGCAGTAGTGAGTGATAAGAAATCCAAAGCTGGGTGGGTTTTAGTGAGGGTGCAGGCGAAAAAAATAGACTGAAAACAACTATTAAAAGCAAAGATGATTCATACTTCACCTCCAGGCCTAGTAGTGTGGGGCCTGGGGAAAATAGCCCCCAGGTTACAGTGGGAGTGGTGTTCCTAGAGAGTGCTAGGCTCTGTTCAGGCATGAAGGTGGAGGGGACATTTAGAGGAGAGGTTCAGATATAGGGGGTTTTGCTGAGGATGAGTCATGAATTCCAGAGGATTCCATGGAAGTTTTTTGAGAATGTGGAAAGGTGGGAAGGACAGGACAGAACAAGGATTGTGCAGGGCAGTATCAGGAGCAGAGTATGGAAGCTGACGTATGGCTGGGAGTTGGGGGCTTGTGGTGACTCATTTAAATAAAGATAATGGAAATAATGAGAATAATACCTGGTGGATTCAGGTCAGGTAGTGAGCTTTTGTGGGTTTGCTCTGAAATCCTGACTACCATTTGTTTTTATGGGAACATGTTTTGATACTAAGTAACCATGTACAAAAGTTTAGAATTAAACTCTTAAGTTGATGACATCTCTTATCTGTCTTAAAAATTAGAGTAGAACAATGCCTTTTTTTAAGATAAACCTATTTGCTTTTTTAGGTTCATATGGTATGTGCAAAACACCTGTCACAGTTGTGGGGGAAGCCTTACAAAGATCTCATTTTCAGTTTTGAGAAGCAAAACAGTATATTGTTACCTGTTTGCTTTTTATTTTCTTTTGGCCATTTAGTAATTGCCAATTGTCCTCACTTCACTCTTCCATTCATCTGACCACAAGCAGTTTAAAAATTAGGGTAAGATCTTCCTGACAGCATTCAGATATCCTTGTTTCTATGCAGGGTCTGCAGGGCTGGCCTAGAATTGACCGTTTTTATTTTAAAATGTTGATTTATCCATGTGTAATATGCATAGAGACCTGTTTTGAAGGGGAAATCTGCTGATTTACATAGCACAAAACCAAGAAATAAAAGAATAGGGAGAAAAAATTAAAGCAGACACAGAAAGTGCTGCACTTACCAATTTGTTAGTCTATCTGCATCTCCACTGAGAATACCTAAAAAAGCCAGGTAATAAAACACAAAAACAGAAACCCAAACTAAGTATTATGCAGTATAAGATGTTACTCTATTCAATTTCCAGATTTTATTAAACTATTATCAAGCATTGTATAGTGTATCCATTTTGAAATCCTTCCTCATGCTCTTTAGAAGATGTTCTAATATGAAAAGGGATCTTTGTCCTGCATTCAGATGTTATGTATGATCAGGAAGAAGAATGAAGCTTATTGTTAACCTAGAGTTATTTAGTCTCTTTGTTCTTAATTATTGGTAGGTAAAGGATATGATTTTAATTGTATTTTGTGCACTAAGAAGAAACTTTTCTTCTGTTCTTCAAGGAACTAAATGGAGAGACCCCTTCATCTTTATACAGAGCTGCAGCAGTACTTCTACAATTTAATATTGTTGATTTAGATGATCTTTATGTACATGTAAGTCAATAGGCTGCTAAGAATATTTAGTTGTCCATCCCAGGGGTGCGGGGAGGAGTAGACAGCCTTTATAGCACTCCAAGGTTGGTCCTAGGCTTTCACGTCTTAATTTTTGAAGCCCTAATGCTTTATTGCTTCGTGTTTACTTTATAAAGGGAATGAATTTAATGCTTTGACAAACTGTGGAAATCAGATACTTTAATCATCCTTGCAGGATTCAAAGTTGGATATGACATTCTCAATTGTCATCAAGGCATATCTCATGGGGGAGAAGCCAAATTCTAATCAGTGTGGTTTTAGACTTCTCTATTACATGTAAATCACAGGAAATATGGGATTACCTAGATACTTGTTCCTTTTCCCCAAAATGTTAATTTTAGGCATTTAGGATGAGTTGCCGGATCCGGGATCTAGAAGAGTATGTATGAGATTGTGATTGATGGCCTCTAGTTTAACAACAATTTAGCCTGTCAGTTTAAATAAAACTAAGTTTGTAGTATACCAATTACTGTTTTATTAGGTTGTGTGCTAGGATATCTATGAACTTAAACTTGTCCAAATCTGACATAACTTTCACTGCTTTTGCAGTCACTTTCTGACTTTCTTGCTTATCATGTACTGTGGTTTACAGAGTTGACTACAACTTGGTCTTTACCTTGGAGGCAGTCATAGTCTAGCAAGGGAGAAACATTTTGCATTATATAGTAAGTACTCTGCTGGAGGTATTCACAGAGTGCTGTTAGGTCTTAGAATAGATAGTGACTCTCTGTGTTGGAAGGCTTTTCCAGACTAGTGATGTTGTACTGGGATCTTGATAGATGTGTAGGTGTTGGCTAAGCTTACAAGGTAGGAAGCTTTGTAAGTAAAATTAACTGGGTATGAAGGTGGAGGTTTGAAAGGGCCTTATCATCACCTCAGGGGAACATCAGGAAGCTCAAAGTCATTGGACCCTGGGCTGGTATGTATGGGAAATGAAGATGGAGAAATAGATTGGGGCTGAACTGTGATCACTTCATAATAAACATGTGTTCACTAGCAAGATGTGGCATGGCAGTTGTAACTTTATATGCACCTAGTAATACATTCCCAAAATAGACAAAACTAGAAATAGAAATTTAAGAAGCTTAAAGTTCATCCATTGTAATGAGAAACTTTAGAGACAATTGGCAGTACTCTATATAAAAGATGGGGACCATATAAAAGATGGGGACCTACAGCAGATATATAGGAAAACAATAAAAATAGAGGGCATAAAGAATAAGCAGTGGAGAGCATAATGAATGACAAAAGTTTGTTTAACTCCTTGTACCAGTCTATAGTGACTTTTCTTCCACCCCCTCTTTTGACTAATGGGACGAAGTCTACAATATGTAGTTTATTATTTCACTGTTGACTTTTTTTATTTGCTGCTGGTTTACATTGCATTAGATTTAGCTACTGAATTATTAGATTATGCATTTCTTGGGGCAGGTACACTTTTATAGCTCACTATAGTGCCTATCAGAAACTGCTAAATAATGGATTGTTGGCTGTGTTTTTCTTTGTGTCTGGGTTACTTTATGAAATGTCCACATTAACCGTCTTCCATGCATACAAGATGGCTGTATTTGAGATACTCAATCCTTTTCCATGTTGGAGGGTCAGCTATACGCATTACTTTCCCTTTTGTAATAAACTAGAAACTAGTTTGTGACTTAAGTCATATAGTTATCTAGGAAATGACAACTAAGATGTCAAATTGTTTATAATTTTTCTACTTTAGATTTTTCATTTAGAGGAATCAAATTTATGCTGTTACGTAATTCAGTAGCTCACCTCTCCCAAATTGTATCTGTATGTAGTACTTTATTTAATTTGGAGTTTGTCCTTTAGAGGGGTAATCTGATATTTTTAATGGAACAGGTATACATTTGTTGGGTAAACCAAGTTCGGTGGTAAGCATCACTGTTATAGTATTGTGTTAACATGAAACTTCGAACTGCTACCAGATGTTAAAAGGTATACAAAATTTAAGCTCTTAATTAGATTATAAAATTATAATGGAGAGAAACTTACTTAGAAGGGATATCATGGTCATGAATAAGCTTGACTTTGTTATTTTCAGTTTTATTAATTGAGTGTAGTGTTTGCTTTTTATGTGCAAATAGTATTACCTGTTACATGAAATTTTAATGAACCATTTTTAGCTTCTTCCAGCTGATGATTGCATTATGGAGGAACACAAACGAGAAATTGTGGAAGCTAAGCAAATTGTTAGAAAACTTACAGTGGTTGTATTGTCTTCCAAAAAAATTGATGAGCGAGGGAAAGAAAAGGAAAAAGAAGAGGAGAAAGTAGAGAAGGTATGTGGTTCATTCTAGTAAAATCAACATTGTCTTCTGGATTTAGAATTATTTAATTAGTTAATCAACAATTTATTAATTTTGATTGTGGTGAAGAAAGGTGGTTTGATTTCTTACATACATTTCAAAATAAGTTCTAAGTGAAACCACAAATGTATTTGTGACTTTTATTTGTGCTCTGTCTCTTAAGTCCCAAGGGGTTCTCAAAGGTGAATGAGTTCTAGTTTGCTGTGGCACAGAACATTAAGTACAGTGTAGTATAATCCCTAGTCTACAAACTGTCACACTGTGTCTGCTAAATGAAAAAACAGATCCTGTTTTTATTTCAGGTGGTAAGAAGCTTGATTGTATTTTCTGGAAAATACCATTGCATTTACCATGAATGGCAGCCATAGTTGACATACATTGTTGTATTATTTAGCTCAATTTTTTTAAAATAAAAAAAATTAGGATTTATTGGTGTCTGGTCTGTGTTCTTACTGTAATTGTTTATTTTTAGCCACCTGACAACCAAAAACTTGGTTTGTTGGAAGCCTTGTTAAAGATTGGTGATTGGCTGCATGCCCAGAACATTATGGATCAGATGCCTCCATACTATGCAGCTTCACATAAGCTAGTAGCCCTTGCTATTTGCAAGCTTATTCACATAGCTATTGAGCCGCTCTACCGAAGGTATGTTAGCATATGCTCTAGTACTCATTGAGGTAGGATTAGTTTAGGACTATAAAAAAATCTGCATGTTTATCGTGTCTCTTCAAACCAAACATATATTTTAGTATGTTTTATCAGAAGATACAAATTATTCTCAGTGTATCGGTTTGATATGTGTTAATTAGTGACTTGTCTCCTAACGTCTATATCAGGTGTTACAGAATGTGTGCTGCAGTGTCGTCTAAAAAGTATAGGTTAGACTTTTAGGTTGAGTTTGTTCCATTGAGAGTGAAAACTCCATTCTTCTGTTCTTTACTTTTCCTCCTATCTGAGGGGTAGAGAATTCTAAGGTTTTTACTTAGTGTATTTTCCTCTATCCTGGGTTGAGTGGCTCTGAGTGAGGCCTTTGCCGCTCTTCTTGCCTTACCTTTCCTGGCATTTAGGCTGCTGTTGGGGAAATTGCTAGTGCAGCCTCTCTCATCATCCCTAGTTACTGTGTCGACCAGTCCTCTAGTCCTCAGCCTACTTGCAGGATACTTAGGAGCAGTATTGGCAGAAGCTCTGGCTTCCGCCCCAGAGAGCAGAGCCTGCCTCAAAAGCCCCAGCCTTGTGACTTGTGGATAGCGGCTGGCGGCTGGCTGCTGCCTTCAGTGCCACCTGGGCTGTGGACCATGAAGGCTTCTTCTCAGAGAGTGACCCCTGTGACTCCACAGCAGGTGAGAACTCTGGGCATGCTGTGCTTTTTAGTGTGACACACTCTTTCATTATGCCGCTCACCTTCCCTCCCACCACCTATCTCGTACTCCGTCTAGCTAGTGGAACACAGATTGAGGAATGTTTATTGACTTAAATCAGTGTTGTTTTATCCATATTTTTCTGTTTCATCTTCCAGTGTCTCTGACATCCATCCCTTGTTCCCCATGCCCATATTCAAATTCCTGATACTGGCCAAGTTTAACTAAAAGCAAATTCATATGATGTATGTTAAGTGTTACTTGAAATTTGCATTTTTCTTATTTCCTTTTGTTACACAGTAAATTTAAAGCGTTCTCCTCTGAGTTCTTGATTTTTTTTCAAATGAGTATTGGTTTTGTATTTTCTACTAGTTAAATTATCTGGTAGAGTAAAGTTAGGCACGGTTGAAATATAGAAAGCAAATATGAGCAAGAAAGGTTTTACTTACTGATTAATATGACTGTATTAATTTAAAATGGGCTATTCAATAGTATTAATAAGAATTTTACTTCCTTTTATAGAGTTGGTGTTCCTAAAGGTGCTAAAGGCTCACCTGTTAATGCTTTGCAAACTAAGAGAGCACCAAAACAAGCAGAGAGCTTTGAAGACTTGAGGAGAGATGTCTTCAGTATGTTCTGTTATCTTGGTCCTCATCTTTCTCATGATCCCATTTTATTCGCCAAAGTGGTGCGCATTGGCAAATCATTTATGAAGGAGGTTAGTAAGAGTCTTTTTTACCAAGCAGAAAACTAAGTTGTGGAGTGAACATGTTCTGAGCTTATTTGTTTTATGTATTTCTCTTGAAATAAGAATAACATGAACTTAAGAAAAAAAGGTTGATGGTTAAAGTTTCGGGGAAAGTCCATTGTATCCTCTCTCTCTCTCTCTCTCTCTCTCTCTCTCTCTCTCTCTCTCTCTCTATATATATATATATATATATATATATATATATATATATATATATATATGTATGTATGTATATATACACATATATAGATATATAAAACTTAAATTTAGCTAGATTATTAGTTGTCGCCCACATAGGAAAATATGCTTTGGAACAAGTGATTGCTTTTGAATCACCTTATAATTAGTTCCTCTTGCTTTTCTTCTGCTCAGTTATTTTCTTAGCTGCAATTTTGAATCATTGCCATGATTTGTATGAAGCCAAACTGTTGAGGAGGACCCATTCCTTAATTTTTATAGTAAGCTTTTCATTGAAATAAAGTACACAGATCATAATTGTACAACTCAGTGGCTTCCTCCAAACGGAATACCCATATGTCCCCCACCCAGATTAAGAAATACAACAGTACTGGTGCACCAGAGTTTTCCTTGTACTCCCTTGTGGTCGCTACTCTATGAGTAACCATTTGTGCTGCTTTATTTTAAATCGGCTTTGAGTTATTACTGACATACAGTAAACTTCACTCATCTTAAGTGTATAATTTGATGAGTTTTAACAGATGTGCACACGTTGTGTGTTCACCACCACAATGATGACATTAAATATTTTCATCACCCCAGGAAGTTCCCTCTTGGTCAATTCCTTACCCTTCATTTCTGGTTCCTGGCAACCACTGGTAGGCTTTCTGTCACTATAGTTTTGCTTTTTCTAGAACTTCATGTAAATGGAGTTCTATAGAAAATACTCTTTTCTGTCTGGTCTCTTCCACTTGATGCTTTTGAGATTCGTCCAAGTTGTTGCATAGGTCAGTAGTTCCTCGACTGCTGAGTAATATTTCATTATATAGACATACCAGGGTTTATCCATTGACCAGTTGATAGGCATTTGGGTTGTTTCTAGTTGGGGGCTATTATAAGTAAAGCTGTTGTGAATATTCTTGTACAAGTCTTTGGGGGTGGAAGGCACATTTTTTCCCCAGGAATGGGATTGCTGGGCCATACAGATAAGTGTATATTTAACTTTTTGCCAAACTATTCCAAGATGTGTGTATCATTTTGTATACCTGGAAGCAATGTATATGACTTCCAGTTGCTTCACATACTCATCAACACTTGGTATTTTCAGTCTTTTTAAATTTTAGTTATTCTAATGGGTGTGTAGTGGTATCTGTTGTGCTTTTAATTTATGTTTCCCTGGTGATCCATGCTGTTGAACATCTTTTCATGTCCTTCTTTGCCATTTGCAATCATCTATATTGAAATGTCCATTTAAATCTGCAACCCATTTTTAGCTGGGTTGTCTTCTATTATGACTTTTCACTTTGATTTGCCTTTTCATTTTATGAACTGTCTTTTGAAAAGAAAAAACTTTTAATTTTGATTCCAAGTTAGCAGTACTTTTATGGTTTGCTTTTTATAGTCTAAGAAATCTTCGTGTAATCTAAGGTCCTAAAGCTGAAAAGGATACACAATTTCTTTTCAGTTGTAAAACAAGGCAGCCAAAAGACTGGTAATTGTTACAAGCACAATAGCAGTTTTCTCCATTGTTTGGTAATTGCATCTAATTTTGATTTATATGTGTGTATATATATATATATATATATATATATATATATATATATATATATATATATATATTAATTTTGGCATCATTAATACACACTTACATGAGCAACATTGTGGTTACTAGACTCCCCCCATTATCAAGTCCCCACCACATACCCCATTACAGTCACTGTCCATCAGCATAGTAAGGTGCTATAGAGTCACTAATTCTCTGTGCTATACTGCCTTCGCAATACCCCACCACTACATTATGTGTGCTAATCATAATGCCCCTTATCCTTCCCTTCCCACCCATCCTCCCCAGTCCCTTTCCCTTTGGTAACTGTTAGTCCATTCTTTGGTTCTGTGAGTCTGCTGCTGTTGTCTTCCTTCAGTTTTTGCTTTGTTCTTATACTCCACAGATGAGTGAAATCATTCAATACTTGTCTTTCTCCACCTGGCTTATTTCACTGAGCATAATACCCTCTAGCTCCATCCATGTTAATTTTTATTTTTGATAATAGTAACTGCCTAGAAAATTTAACAGCTGTTGTATATCAATCCTTTGGCTACTGAAATATTTGATCTACCATTTAATACATAGTTGGTCAAATTTTTTTGATTTATTTATTTTTTATTTTATTTTTGAATCATTAATCTACAATTACATGAGGAACATTATGTTTACTGGCTCCCCACTTCACCAAGATCCCCCCCAAACCCCATTACAGTCACCGTCATCAGCATAGTAAGATGCTGTAGAGTCATTAATTGTCTTCCCTGGGTTGCACATCCCTCCCCATGCTTCCCCCCACATTATGCATGCTAATCAGAATGGACCCTTTCTTTCCCCCCCTTATCCCTCCCTTCCCACCCATCCTCCCAAGTCCCTTTCCCTTTGGTAACTGTTAGTCCATTATTGGGTTCTGTGATTCTGCTGCTGTTTTGTTCCTTCAGTTTTTTTCTTTGTTCTTATACTCTATACATGAGTGAAATCATTTGGTACTTGTCTTTTTCCACCTGGATTATGTCACTGAGCATAATACCCTCTAGCTCCATCCATGTTGTTGCAAATGGTAGGATTTGTTTTCTTATGGCTGAATACTATTCCACTGTGTATATGTACCACATCTTTATCCATTCATCTACTGATGGACACATGGGGTGCTTCCATTTCTTAGCAATTGTAAACAGTGCTGTGATAAACATAGGGGTGCATCCGTCTTTTTCAAACTGGGCTGCTGCATTCATATGGTAAATTCCTAGAAGTGGAATTCCTGGGTCAAATGGTATTTCTACTTTGAGCTTTTTGAGGAACCTTCATGCTGTTTTCCACTCTAGTTGAACTAATTGACATTCCCACCAGTAGTGTAGGAGGGTTCCCCTTTCTCCACAACCTCGCCAACATTTGTTTTTGTTTGTCTTTTGGATGGTAGTCATCCTTACTAGTGTGATATCTCATTGTGGTTTTAATTTGCATTTCTCTGATGATTAGCAATGTGGAGCATCTTTTCATGTGCCTGTTGGCCATCTGGATTTCTTCTTTAGAGAACTGTCTGTTCAGCTCCTCTGCCCATTTTTTAATTGGATTATTTGCTTTTGTTTGTTGAGGCATGTGAGCTCTTTATATATTTTGGATGTCAATCCTTTATCGGATCTGTCATTTATGAATATGTTCTCCCATACTGTAGGATACCTTTTTGTTCTATTGATGGCGTCCTTTGCTGTACAGAAGCTTTTCGGCTTGATATAGTCCCACTTGTTCATTTTTGCCTTTGTTTCCCTTGCCCGGGGAGATATGTTCATGAAGAAGTCACTCATGTTTATGTCCCAGAGATTTTTGCCTATTTTTTTTCTAAGAGTTTTATGGTTTCATGACTTACATTCAGGTCTTTGATCCATTTGGAGTTTACTTTTGTGTATGGGGTCAGACAGTGATCCAGTTTCATTCTCTTACATGTAGCTGTCCAGTTTTGCCAGCACCATCTGTTGAAGAGACTGTCATTTCCCCATTGTATGTCCGTGGCTCCTTTATCGTATATTAATTGGCCATGTATGTTTGGGTTAATGTCTGGAGTCTCTATTCTGTTCCATTGGTCTGTGGCTCTGTTCTTGTGCCAGTACCAACTTGTCTTGATTACTGTGGCTTTGTAGTAGAGCTGGAAGTTGGGGAGCGAGATCCCCCCCCCCCACTTTATTCTTCCTTTGCAGGGTTGCGTTGGCTATTCGGGGTCTTTGACGATTCCATATGAATTTTTGAACTATTTGCTCCAGTTCTTTGAAGAATGCTGTTGGTAATTTGATAGGGATTGCATCGAATCTGTATATTGCTTTGGGCAGGATGGCCATTTTGATGATATTAATTCTTCCCAGCCAGGAGCATGGGATGAGATTCCATTTCTTAGTGACCTCTTTAATTTCTCTAAAGAGTGTCTTATAGTTTTCAGGGTATAGGTCTTTCGCTTCCTTGGTTAGGTTTATTCCTAGGTATTTTATTCTTTTTGATGCTATTGTGAATGGCATTGTTTTCCTGATTTCTCTTTCTATTAGCTCATTGTTAGTGCATAGGAAAGCTACAGATCTCTGTGTGTTAATTTTGTATCCTGCAACTTTGCTGAATTCCGATATTAGTTCTAGTAGATTTGCCGTGGAGTCTTTTGGGTTTTTTTATGTACAATATCATGTCATCTGCAAATAGTGACAGTTTGACTTCTTCTTTACCAATCTGGATTCCTTGTATTTCTTTGTTTTGTCTGATTGCCGTGGCTAGGACCTGCAGTACCAGGTTGAATAACGGTGGGGACAGTGGGCATCCCTGTCTTGTTCCTGATCTCAGAGGAAGAGGTTTTAGCCTCTCGCTGTTCGGTATGATGTTAGCTGTGGTTTTATCATAGATGGCCTTTATTATCTTGAGGTACTTGCCCTCTATGCCCATTTTGTTGAGAGTTTTGTCATGAATGGATGTTCAATTTTGTCGAATGCTTTTTCAGCATCTATGGAGATGATCATGTGGTTTTTGTCCTTCTTTTTGTTGATGTGGTGGATGACGTTGATGGATTTTCGAATGTTGTAACATCCTTGCATCCCTGGGATGAATCCCACTTGGTCATGGTGTATGATCCTCCTGATGTATTTTTGAATTCGGTTTGCTAATATTTTGTTGAGCATTTTTGTATCTACGTTCATCAGGGATATTGGTCTGTAGTTTTCTTTTTTGGTGGGGGTCTTTGCCTAGTTTTGGTATGAGGGTGATGTTGGCTTTGTAGAATGAGTTTGGGAGTATTTCCCCCTCTTCTATTTTTTGGAAAACCTTAAGGAGAATGGGTGTTATGTCTTCTCTGTATGTCTGATAAAATTCTGAGGTAAATCCATCTGGCCTGGGGGTTTTGTGCTTGGGTAGTTTTTGATTACCACTTCAATTTCGTTGCTGGTAATTGGTCTGTTTAGATTTTCTGTTTCTTTCTGGGTCAGTCTTGGAAGGTTGTATTTTTCTAGGAAGTTGTCCATTTCCCCTAGGTTTTCCAGCTTGTTAGCATATTGGTTTTCACAGTATCCTCTAATAATTCTTTGTATTTCTGTGGGGTCCGTCGTGGTTTTTCCTTTCTCGTTTCTGATTCTGTTGATGTCTGTTGACTCTCTTTTTCTCTTAATATGTCTCACTAGAGGCTTATCTATTTTGTTTATTTTCTCGAAGAACCAGCTCTTGGTTTCATTGATTTTTTTCTACTGTTTTATTCTTCTCAATTTTATTTGTTTCTTCTCTGATCTTTGTTATGTCCCTCCGTCTGCTGACCTTCGGCCTCATTTGTTCTTCTTTTTCCAATTTTGATAATTGTGACATTAGACTATTCATTTGGGATTGTTCTTCCTTCTTTAAATATGCCTGGATTTCTATATACTTTCCTCTTAGGACTGAGTGCTTTTGCTGCATCCCACAGAAGTTAGGGCTTTGTGTTATTGTTGTCATTTGTTTCCATATACTGCTGGATCTGCATTTTAATTTGGTCATTGATCCATTGATTATTTAGGAGCATGTTGTTAAGCCTCCATGTGTTTGTGAGCCTTTTTGCTTTCTTTGTACAATTTATTTCTAGTTTTATAGCTCTGTCGTCTGAAAAGTTGGCTGGTAGGATTTCAATCTTTGGAATTTACTGAGGTTCTTTTTGTGGCCTAGTATGTGGTCTCTTCTGGAGAATGCTCCATGTGCACTTGAGAAGAATGTGTATCCTGTTGCTTTTGGATGTAGAGTTCTATAGATGTCTATTAGTTCCATCTGTTCCAGCGTGTTGTTCACTGCCTCTGTGTCCTTACTTATTTTCTTTCTGGTGGATCTGTCTTTTGGAGTGAGTGGTGTGTTAAAGTCTCCCATAATGAATGCATTGCATTCTATTTCCTCCTTTAATTCTGTTAGTATTTGTTTCCCATATATTGGTGCTCCTGTATTGGGTGCATATATATTTATAATGGTTATATCCTCTTGTTGGACTGAGCCGTTCATCATTATGTAATGTCCTTCTTTATCTCCTGTTACTTTCTTTATTTTGAAGTCTATTTTGTCTCATAGTTGTATTGCAACACCTGCTTTTTTCTCTCTGTTGTTTGCATGAAAAATCTTCCTCCATCCCTTGACTTTTAATCTATGCATGTCTTTGGGTTTGAGGTGAGTCTCTTGTACGCAGCATATAGATGGGTCTTGCTTTTTTATCCAGTCTGTTACTCTGTGTCTTTTGATTGGTGCATTCAGTCCATTTACATTTAGGGTGATTATTGAAAGATATGTACTTATTGCCATTGCAGGCTTTAGATTTGTGGTTGCCAAAGATTCAAGGTTAGCTTGTTTACTACCTTACTGTCTGACCTCACTCGCTTATTGAGCTGTTATAAACACAGTCTGATGATTATTTCTTTCCCTTCTTTTTCCTCCTCGCCCATTCTTCATATGTTGGGTGTTTTGTTCTGTGTCATTTTTAGGAGTACTCCCATCTAGAGCAGTCCCTCTAAGATGCCCTGTAGAGGTGGTTTGTGGGAGGCAAATTCCCTCAACTTTTGCTTGTCTGGGAATTGTTTAATCCCTCCTTCATATTTAAATGATAATCGTGCTGGATACAGTATCCTTGGTTCAAGGCCCTTCTGTTTCATTGCATTAAATATATCATGCCATTCTCTTCTGGCCTGTAAGGTTTCTGTTGAGAAGTCTGATGATAGCCTGATGGGTTTTCCTTTGTAGGTGACCTTTTTACTCTCTCTGGGTGCCTTTAATACTCTGTCCCTGTCCTTGATCGTTGCCATTTTAATTATTATGTGTCTTGGTGTTGTCATCTTTGGATCCCGTCTCTTGGGAGTTATGTGTGCCTCTGTAGTCTGAGCAACTATTTCCTCCCCCCAGTTTGGGGAAGATCTCAGCAATTATTTCTTCAAAGACACTTTCTATCCCTTTTTCTCTCTCTTCTTCCTCTGGTACCCCTATAATGCAGATATTGTTCCTTTTGGATTGGTCACACAGTTCTCTTAATATTGTTTCATTCCTGGAGATCCTTTTATCTCTCTCTGCATCAGCTTGTATGCGTTCCTGTTCTCTGGTTTCTATTCCATCAATGGCCTCTTGCATCTTATCCATTCTGCTTATAAATCCTTCCAGAGTTTGTTTCACTTCGGTAATCTCCCTCCAGACATCTGTAATCTCCCTTCGGACTTCATCCCTTAGCTCTTGCATATTTCTCTGCAGCTCTGTCAGCATGTTTATGATTTTTATTTTGCATTCTTTTTCAGGGAGTCTTGTTAGGTCTGCCTCTGCAGATCCTTTCTCAGGTGTAACTATCTTGGACTGGACCAGAAGTTTTTGCCTTTTCAGTGTGATAGCAATGGCTGTAGGCAGGTTGCGGGTGTGTCAGCTGGGAGAAGAAAGTCCTTTCCTGCTTGCTGGATGCCTTGCCCTTCTCTGCTGCCTGTGACGGTTACCTGCACTCCTGGAGCAGCCACCGGGTTAATCCCCTAAGCTCCTGTGGGCGGGGTGTCCATCAGAGCAGTGTGGGGCCCTGCGGGGAGTGGCAGGCACTCCAGGTGCACTCCTCCGTGCTAGTGGCGACCCTGCCAGTCAGCTGTGTGACAGCATCAGCCTTTGGGTCTGGCCCTGGTGGCTGTGTGCTGGGCTAGGATTCTGGTCGGCTGCTGGGAGCATGCCTGCTCCCTCTGGCTCCGCTGCAGGTGCGCGTGGGGCTCTTCCACACAGGCTTCTACCGGGCTCTGGCTTCACTGCCACCGGTGCGTGCGAGCCGTGCCCCGGCTGTTCGGTCATGCCGCTGCGGGCTAGCAAATGCCTCTCCTGTGGCACATGGATCTGCTCTCGGTTCCTTCCGGCACTGCTGTCCCTGGTGCGCGCTGCCACTCTCCTGCTACTGGGCCCATGTTTCGGGGTCCGCACCAGTTGGAGGAATGACTGGCAGGCTGCTTATTGCTGTGAGGGGCTTCAGAGCTGCCCTGCCTCCGTTTGGGTCTCCTAAGTTTCCCCAGTATTCCCAGCTGCCGGGACAACTTCATCCAGCTATGGGGTCCCTGTCTCTTTAAGACTTGCAGAAAGCACTTGCTTTTCTTTTGTCTCAGGGACGCCGGTTGCAGGGACCTGCCCCCAGGTTTTTCTTTTCTGCTTCTCTAATATCCAGCACACCGTGCACCTTGTGTCTGTGTTCTGAGTGCAGATTTCTAGAGCTGGTTGTTTAGCAGTCCTGGGCTTTCACTCCCTCCCCGTTCCGACTCCTTTCTTCCTGCCGGGTTTTGGGGTGGGGGAGTGTTTGGGTCCGGCCTGGTGGCGGCTTGTATCTTACCCTTTCGTGTGATGCTGAGTTCTCACAGATGTAGATGTATCCTGGCTGTTGTACTGCATCCACTGGTGTCTCTTTTAGGAATAGTTGTATTTATTGTATTTTCATAAATATATATGTTTTGGGGAGGAGATTTCCTCCGAACTACTCTCGCCGCCATCTTCCCATGATGTAGGATGCCTTTTTGTTCTGCTGATGGTGTCCTTTGCCATACAGAAGCTTTTTAGATTGATGTAGTCTCACTTGTTCATTTTTACTTTTGTTTGCCTTGCCCAAGGAAATGTATCCAGAGAAGAATTGTTCATGCTAATGCTCAAGAGACTTTTGCCTGTGTTTTCTTCTGAGAGCCTTATGATTTCATATCTTACATTGAGGTCTCCAATCCATTTTGAGTTTACTTGTGTGAATGCAGTTGCACAGTATCCCAGTTTCATTCTCTTGCATGTAGCTGTCCAGTTTTCACAACACCAGTTACTGAAGAGACTGTCATTTCCCTAGTGTATATTCATGGTTCCTTATCATATATTAATTGGCCATATATGCAAGGGTTTATTTCTGGGATTTTTATTCGGTTCCACTGATCTGTGGGTCTGTTCTTGTGTCAGTATGATACTGTTTTGATTACTGTAGCTTTGTAGTATAGCTTGGCGTCAGAGAGCATAATCCCCCAGCTTTGTTTTTCTCAGGATTGCTTTGGCTATTTGGAGTCCTTTGTGGTTCCATATGAACTTTAGACGGTTTTAGTTTGTTGCTGGTGTTTTTTGGGGATTGCATTGTATGTGTAGATTGCTTTGGGAAGGATGGCCATTTTGACAATAGTAATTCTTTCTATCCATGAACATGGGATAGATTTCCATTTATTGGTGTCTTCTTTAATTTCTCTCATAAGTGTCTTGTAATTTTCAGAGTATAGGTCTTTCACCTCCTTGGGTAGTTTTAGTTTTAGATATTTTATTGTTTTTCATGCAATTGTAAATGGAGTTGTTTTCCTGATTTCTCTTTCTGCTAGTTTGTTGTTAGTATATAGGAATGCGACAGATTTCTGTATACTGATTTTGTATCATGTAACACTGCTGAATCCAATTATTCTAATAGTTTTTTGGTGGAGTCTTTAGGGTTTTACATATATTATCATGTCATCTGCAAACAGTGACAGTTTTACTTCTTCCTTACAATTTGGATACCTTTTATCTATCTTGTCTGATTGCTTTGTCTCTTATATTGTGAGTACTTATATTGTGAATACTTCCAGTACTATGTTGAATAAAAGTGGTGAGAGTTTTTGTCATCCTTGTCTTGTTCTTGATCTTAAAGGAGCTTTTCTTCATCGAGTTTGATGTTATCTGTGGCTTTGTTGTATATGGACTTTTTTATGTTGAGGTATGTTCCCTCTGTACCCATTTTTTTGAGAGTTTTTGTCATGAATGGATGTTGAGTTTTGTTAAATGCTTTCTTAGCATCTATTGAGATGATCATACAGTTTTTATCTTTCCTTTTGTTTATGTGGAGTATCACAATATTTACAAATATTGTGGCATCCCAGCAATAAATCTCAAGTTGGTCATGATGGATGATGTTTGATGTATTTTTGAATTTGGTTTGCTAATATTCAGGATTTTTGCATCTAAGTTCATCAAGGATATTGGTCTAAAATTTTCTTTTTTTGTAGTGTCTTTGGTTTTGGTATTAGAGTCAAGCTGGCCTCATAGAATGACTTGGGAAGTATTCTGTCATAACTTTTGCAATGCTCTAAGAAGGATGGGTATGAGCTCTTCTTTAAATGTTTGGTAGAATTCAACTGTGAAGTCATCTGGGCCTGGACTTTTGTTTGATGGGAATGTTTTGATTACCAGTTTATTTTTTTTTAATGGTTATTGGTCTGTTTAGATTTTCTGTTTCATCCTGGGTCAGTCTTGGAAGGTTGTACTTTTCTAGGACTTTCCCATTTCTTCCAGGTTGTACAATTTATTGTCATATAATTTTTCATAGAGTCCTCTAATAATTGTTTGTATTTCTGTGTTGTTAGTTATAATATCTTTTTCATTTCCGATTTTTTTTGTTTTGTCTTTTTATCTTGATAAGTTTGGCTAGGGTGTCTTTCTGCATTGTTTATTTTCGCAGTGAATCAACTCTTGGTTTCATTGATTTTTTTTTTCTATTGTTTTACTCTATTTTTTTCTGCTCTGACCTTTATAATGTCCCTCCTACTGCTAACTTTGGGTTTCATTTGTTCTTTTTCTAGTTACTTTTGTTATAAGTTTAGACTGTTTATTTGGAATTTTCTTGTTTTTTGAGGTAGGCTGGTATTGCTATGTACTTCCCTCTTAGAACCGCTTTTGTTCCATCCCACATATTTTGAACTGTTGTGTTTCTGTTTTCATTTGTCTCCATGTATTGTTCGATTTCCTCTTTGATTTGTTCATTGCTCCATTGATTATTAGAAGTGTGTTGTGTAGCCTCCATGTCTTTGTGGGGTTTCATTGGTGTTCTTGTAATTGATTTCTAGTTTCATAACATTGTGATCTGAAGAGGTGCTTGATACAGTTTCAGTTTTTTTTTAGTTTATTGAGGCTCTTTTTGTGTCCTAATATGTGATGCATTCTGGAGAATGTTCCGTGAGCACTAGAGAAAAATGTGTATCCTGATGCTTTTAAATGGAACATTCTGTATATATCTGTTAAGTCCATCTGATGTGTCATTCAGTGCCTCTGTTTACCTATTCTGTCTGGATGATCTGTCCATTGATTTAAGGGGTGTTAAATCCCCTAATGAGATTGTATTTCTGCCTGTTTCCCCCTTTAGTTCTGTTAGTATTTGCTTTCAATATTTAGGTGCTCCTTTATTAGGTGCATAGATATTTACAATTGTTATATCCTCTTTGTGTACTGATGCCTTTATCTTTATGTTATATTCTTTTTTGTCTGTTGTTATTTCTTTGTTTTGAAGTCTGTTTTGTCTGATATAAGTACTGTTAATCCTGCTTTTTTCTCCCTTTTATTTGTATCTAATATCTTTTTCCATCCATTTCTTTTCAGTCTGTGTATGTTGTTAGGTCTAAAATGAGTCTCTTGTCAGTACTGAATAGTTGGGTCTTGTTTCTTTATCCATTCTGCCACTGTCTGTCTTTTGATTGGTATGTTGCGTCCATTTACATTTAAGGTAATTATTGATAGGTATGTACTTATTGCCATTTTATTAGTTGTTTTCTGGTTGTTTTTGTAGTTCCTCTCTGTTTCTTTCTTCCTCTCTTATACCATTCTCTTTGATTGTTTTCTTCAGTGTTATGCTTGGATTTCTCTTTTTGTTTCTTCATTTTTTTGTGTGTTTGTATTATAGGCTTTAGGTTTGTGGGGGTACTATAATGTTCATAGTTTCCTAAGTGTATAATAGTCTATAGTAAGTTGATGGTCTCTCTAACACATCTAAAAGTACTACTTTTTTATTCTTCTTCCTCCATACTTTACGTATGTGATGACATAATCTACATGTTTTGTGTATCCTGTGACTGATTTTGTATATAGTTGATTTTACTGCTTTTTTTAAATCTTCATACTTTCTTAGTAAGTAATTGGTTTACTACCTTTACTGTATGTTTATTTTCACTGATGAATATATTTGGGCTTAAGGACATTTGTCTACAGAAGACCCTTTAGCATATACTATGAGGCCATGTTAGGGGTGTGGATTCTTTTACCTTTTGTTTATCTGGGAAACTTTTAATCTCTCCTTCAGTTCTGAATGATAACCTTGCCGGGTAGAGGATTCTTGGTTGTAGGTTCTTCCCTTACAATACATTAAATAGTTCATGCCACTCCCTCTGGCCTGTAAAGTTTCTGCAGAAAAATCTGCTGATAGCCTGTGGAGTTTCCCTTATAGGTAGCTGTCTGCCTCTCTCTTGCTGCTTTTAAGATTCTCTCTTTATTTTAATCTTTGTCATATTAATTACTGTATTTCTTAATGCTTTCCTCGGTTTCCTTTTGTTAGGGGCTCTACGTGCTTCCAGGAACCTGGGTGTCTATTTCCTTTCCTGGATTGGGGATGTTTTCAACTGTTACTTCTTGTAAGAGACTTTCTACTCCTTTGTCTCTCACTTCTCCTCCTGGGACCCCTATTATGTGAATATTGTTTTGTTTTGAGTTGTCACACAGCTGTATTAGCATTTTCTCATTTTTAGAGATTGTTTTTTTCTCTCTGGTCCTCAGCTTCATTGTTTTCCTCTTCTCTAATATCCATCTCATTGATTATCTCCTGTACTTCCAGCAGTCTATTATTCATGCCTTCCATTATATTTCTCATTTCAGTTATTGCATTCTTCAGCTCTGAGTAGGTGTTTTTCAAATCTTGTAATTGTTGAAGTCTTCTCTGAGAGTGTCAGTACTTTTCTGTAGATCAGCAAGCATCTTTATGACAGTTACTTTGAAATCTTCAAGAAGATTGATAATCTCCATTTCATTTAGCCCTCTTTGTGGTGTCTTATCCTGTACTTTTTTTTGGACCATATTCCTCTGCCTCCTCATTTTGTCAGGGTTTCTGTGTTTTTTCCTTTGTATTAGATGGATCTGCTATGCTTCCTGGTCTAGAAAGTAATGGCTTTATGGAGAAGGTGTCCTGTGGTGCCCAGAAGCTCAAGACTCTTTGCTCTCACCCATGCCTTGTTCAACTTTGTGGTGGACCTGCAGTTGCTGTTGGTGGGCTGTGGGTGGGACCACCTTTCTGCCTATCTGCTGGCAGTAGCTGATCTCTGTCAGCAGAGGCT
Source organism: Manis pentadactyla (assembly GCF_030020395.1). Lineage (NCBI taxonomy): Eukaryota > Metazoa > Chordata > Mammalia > Pholidota > Manidae > Manis > Manis pentadactyla. The sequence continues at coordinate 19,344,731 of NC_080020.1, forward strand.
GATAGGTGCCCCTGTGGGCCCTTTGAGTGCTATGAAGCACTTCTGCTTGGATCGTTGTGGGAAGGCTGCCCTCTGCTTGCCAGGCAGCAATGGTGGTTGCTGTTGGGTTAGTGGGGTGGGTGTGCAGGAGATTGTGACATGGGGCTGAGCTGCCAGCAAGGGAGATGGAGTGTTTGGTGCTGGCTCTGACAGGTGCCTCACCTATTCGGCTGAGAGAGGGCCAGGAAAGCTGGGGAGGCCTCCCTCTGCCTGCCAGGCAGCAAAGTCTAATGGCTGCTAGGCCAGGCTGGCCAAGCAGGCAGGTGGGTGTGCAGGGAAATACATAGGGGCTGAGCTGCCAGTGAAGGAGATGGATCCTTTAGAGCTGGTTTCCCAGATCATTTGGGCTAAAGGAGGAATGGGGAAGCATCAACCACCTGCCCTTTCTCCTCCAGAGAGAGCTCCCTCTGACCTCCGTCTGTCTGGTACACTTCCCACTGATGGTTAATCTTTCAGACTGCTGCCTCTGTGTTGGGTCCCAGGAAGACTGAGGGAGCATTCCTGTCCTCCACAAGTGCCTGGAGTCTCAGCCTCTCAGAGTGTTCCAATGCGCCCTGGTGTTGAGCCCCACTAATCACCACAACCCAGTGCAATGTGGACTCGTGTTCTCTGGGGCCAGGTGTGCAGAGCTCCTGAGTGCTTGCTTATCCCCTCTCCCTCCTGTTTGTGGGATGGGGTAAGGGCTTGGGTCCTGACCGATCCTGGCCCTGCCACTTTACCCTTCTCCGTGTAGTCTTCTCTTCACCAGGTGTAGGTGGCCTGATCTGCATGCAGTCTTCAGGTCGTTTTCAGGGTTAGTTGTGTTTGCTGGAGGTGCTTCCTTGGTGGGCCTGTGGGAGGTTGCCACTTTGCCTTCCTTCTCCCTCTTTTCCATCCAACATCAAATTATGTATGTTTTTTTAGAAAGAAGCTTATGTATTTAACACCAGATATTATTTAAATGAATACTCTTCCAGCCTGAAGTTATTTGTAGTCATTTCTCTCTCTGATTGTGTGTGTATTCCTTAAATTGGAGGTGCATAGTTGTAGGGAAGGCCCCCCCCCACTTTCTCTAGTGTTCTATGAGGACAGCTGTCCGCTGCTTCACCCCAAATATATCTGGCCTTGTATGGTGCCAGGTACGTCTGGCCTTGAGAAACCTGAAAACACAGCATGTTGTGCCCGTGAAGGAGCTAATAAGGGCCCTGAAGGCCAGGCACCTGGCCATGAAGGTCACATGCATACGCGTCTTCAGTACTTCTGTAACCATGACTTAGCACTGTAGCATATAAGAGGTACAGCTTTGTGCAGAATAAAGTGATCTCTTTGAGCACCCTCCATGACAACTCCCGCTGCCACCTTTGCTCTTTGCATTGCCCCAAAACCTCAAATGCAACCCCTGGACTCCGACAGTAGTATAGGGCTTTCTAATAGTGTGCTGATCCTCAAACCTTAGCATGTATCAGAATCGGCTGGAGGTCTTCTTTTTTTAAAATTTTTTATGAAGGTATTATTGATGCACACTCTTTGAAGGTTTCACATGAAAAAACAATGTGGTTACTACATTTACCCATATTATCAAGTCCCCCACCCGTACCCCAATGCAGTCACTGTCCGTCAGTGTAGTAAGATGCCACAGGTTCACTGTTTGCCTTCTCTGTGCTACACTGTTTTCCCCATGATCCCCCACACCATGGGTACTAAACATAATACCCCTCCATCCCCTTCTCCCTCCCTCCCCACCCACCTTCCCACACCCCTCCCCTTTGGTAACCACTAGTCCCTTATTGGAGTCTCTGAGTCTGCTGCTATTTTTTTCCTTCAGTTTTGCTTCACTGTTATACTCCACAAATGAGGGAAATCACTTGGCACTTGTCTTTCTCTGCCTGGCTTATTTCGCTGAACATAATATACGTGGAAGTCTTCTTAAAACACATTTTTGGGCTATTATTTCTTCAAAGACACCTTCTATCCCTTTTTCTCTCTCTTCTTCTTTTGGTACCCCTATAATGTGGCTATTGTTCCTTTTGGGTTGGTCACACAGTTCTCTTAATATTGTTTCATTCCTGGAGATCCTTTTATCTCTGCATCAGCTTCTATGCGTTCCTGTTCTCTGGTTTCTTTTCCATCAATGGCCTCTTGCATCTTATCCATTCTGCTTATAAATCCTTCCAGAGATTGTTTTTCATTTATGTAGTCTCCTTCTGGACATCATCCCTTACCTCTTGCATATTTCTCTGCAGTTCCATCAGCATGGTTATGAGCTTTATTTTTAATTATTTTTCAGGGAGATTGGTTGGGTCTATCTGCTTCTCAGGATTTGCCTCTGTGATCTTGGTCTGTATCAAATTCTTCTGCCTTTTCATGGCGATAGAGGTATTTGTGGGGAGCTGGCATGTGTGTTGGCTAAGAGAAAGTCCCTTCTTGCTGGTTTGTGGCCTTCCTCTCCTGGGAGGACAGCGACCCCTAGTGGCGCGTGCTGGGTAGCTGCGAGCAGCCGGGGTATCTAATTCTTGCCAAGCTGCTGTGGAGCTCTGCAGTTGCTGTGGTCGTGGCCAGACTCAGGCTGCTTCTCCAATATGGCGGAGCTGCATCCAAGGGGGAACGGGCGGTAGGCTGTTTATCGTTAGGGGTCTCTGAGCTGCGCTGCCACCCAGGGGGTTAGGGCGCCCAGAATTCCCTGGGATTCCCAGCTTCTGGGCTAAGTTTCCTGGGATGCTTCCGTCCAGCTGTGGGGTCCCTGTCCCTTTAAAAAACTTTCAAAAAGCACTCGCTTTTCTTTGTCCCAGGTGGGCAGGCTGCAGGGACCCGCTCACACGTCTTACTGTCCCGTTTCCCTAGTGTCCAGCACACCACGCACTGTGTGTCTTTGCTCTGGTGCGGATGGCTAAGGCTGTGTGTTTAGCAGTCCTGGGCTCCCTCTCCCTCCCTGCTCCGACTCCTCTCCTCCCACCCGGAGCTGGGGTGAGGGGCGCTCGGGTCCCACCGGGACCTGGCTTGTATCTTAACCCCCTTCGCGAGGCATTGGGTTCTCACAGGTGTGGATGTAGTCTGGCTGTTGTCCTGTGTCTTCAGGTCTCTCTTTTAGGAATAGTTGTATTTGTTGTATTTTCAAAAATATATATGGTTTTGGGGGAGATTTCTGCTGCTCTACTCACACCACCATCTTGGTTCTCCCCTCTTGATTTATTTTTGTCTTCATCGTTGTTATAATTAATGTTTGATAAAAATGTTTCTTAGCTGCTCTTCTAGATGGTTTTATTGTGCTTTCTTTATTTTTCTTTCAAATTTTCCTACATATGAAATACAGAGAATTGACATACAGACTTTTGAAACTCATAAATATCTAGTAGGGAATTAGGACAGCTTAGAACTAAGAAAATGTTTTATTTCTATGGAGAAAACTGTGTAGCTTTATTAGGTTTCTTCACATTGTTGTATACCAGGAAAGGAGTAGCTTAACTGCCTTTATATCCAACATAATATACTGTAAACCTAGTTCTTCAAATTATGGCCTACCCTTATTTCTGCCTCCCAACATATACTCCATATGCCGTGAGAATTATCTACCCTCCCCACCCCCAACCAAACAGAAGAAAACAACAACCTAGTTTGTTTTCTGCCAGGTCACTCCTTCATAACCTGATGCCTTATTTGCTGAGCAGGATATATGTTGATTTAGTAATGGTTGCTGTGAAAGGGCCTTATATCTTTTTAACCTGCCAGTTAAAAAAATGAAGTGTCTTTTCCCATCAGGGTAATGCAGCAGTCTCTAAATGAGGGTATGTGAAGATCTTGCACGGAGGTTTGACCTCCCGGTAGTAGCACCTGTTAAATTATTCATGCATGAAAACATACATGCACAGAATTCCTTAATCTGCTAAGGAGATAAGCTTGTTAGGTGCATTATCAGCTTTTCCCCCTCCCTGACTTGGTATTTAGCTCACTCCTTCCCTGAAATCAATTGTTCTTGAGTATCAGTGCTTCAGTAGTCTTGCTGGCCTTTGCACAATCCTCTGACCTCCCACCTGCCTATATACACAAGTGTTACTACTTCATTCAGAATGACCAGTCAGCACTGTCAGACGAGGCGCTTCTGGCTGTCATGCAAATCACTGGTAATAATAACGACCACGTCATTTTGGTTCAGTCTGTTGAAGTTAGGCAGTGGTTTTGTCTTTTTTTCAGCAGTGTTATTAATATTTTTGGCTTATTTCTCAGTGATGGCTAAGTATTGTTGAATTGAAACATAGCTTTAAATTTCTTAGGGTTTAATTGTTTTTAATTGTTGCCTTAGTGTTAGGTTTTATTCTGTAGAGGCAAAACTAGAACATCTAGATGGGAAAATGCAGATGCATCCCAACTAAATTACATTGGCTGTGGTTTTAGGATGCTTTCGTTTGTGATAATGAGGTTGAGAAAATAATTGGCTTATAAAATTGACATTTAAAATTCATGAATGTCCCAAATTATTTGGAGGTTAGAAATATAGATGGAGTCTAAAAATGTTCATTGGTAGTGCTGGCTATTTAAAATCTATATGTGTATAAAAAGTAAGAAAATAATTCACAACCCTGTGCAAATTAATTTTTTCATAATAGAAACTAAATTGTGACAGCATAATCTTAACCTTTTTGCATTTTATTTATATATATTTTTTAACTTTTAGTTTCAGTCTGATGGAGGCAAACAAGAAGATAAAGAGAAAATGGTAAGACTAGAAAAATCCAGTGTGTCGATGTTTGTCTGGGTGCCACATACTGCAGATTTTCCTGTGAGTCAGCTTTCGTCCCTTGTGAATAATCATTTTATACATTTCTTACTGAATATAGCTTTTGGCATATGATACGGTTATTTTGAGAGTGGTAGCCTCCTGTTCTTGAGGACTACCATGTTGAGAAAGGAAGAGGGATAAAAATCCCTTGTTCTCTTGCTACCCCTTTCCTTCCCTCACCTCATTTGCTCTGTTAGATGGAGAGACATAACGAGCCACTGTGGAAAGGACAGTGATAGTGTGGGAAAGTAGATGTGGCAGTTTTTCCAAGGCTGACATAAATTTATTTGGGGAGGGGGGACTAATATGGACCTGGTACTGAAATAATTTTTCCTCCCTTCTTCTTAGGAAGTTATCCTTAGCTGTTTGCTTAGCATTACTGAGCAGGTACTACTTCCATCTCTTTCGTTGATGGACTGCAATGCTTGTATGTCTGAGGAACTATGGGGATTGTTTAAAGCATTTCCATATCAGCATAGGTAAATACATAATATATGTTAACTACTGTTCTAGTGCATTAACCTCTAAGTGTTTAACTTTTCCTAATTCTTCATCTCATCATTTTTTAAGATATCGTCTGTATGGCCAATGGAAGAATGAAACTTATAACAATCATCCACTTTTAGTAAAAGTTAAAGCTCAAACAATAGACAGAGCCAAATATATCATGAAGTAAGTCTTAATTTGTTTTTCTTCATATTAATCTAAAGTATATCTGAATCTATTTTACTTCCTTTCAGTCAGTTTGTGTGTGAGCCTCAATTCTGAGGGAGCCCAGGAGTATTTGCTAATGGTATAACTGATTGTATGGATACTGCAGGTAAAATGACTATCAATTTTTGTGGTATTTTGATTACCAAGATTTTGTAGTTGTCATGTTTGCATAGTTATAAAATCTAATGAAAATCCTCTTTAATGCATCATAGGATGAGTTTTTTTAAAGGACAGCATACTGTGGCCATTGCTCAGTTTACAAAATACATTTAGTGGTTGGTACTAGATAGTCAAGGTTCTGCAAATTTCCTCTGCTAAAGTTATAGTGATTTTCTTTTTTTGGAAGGTCTAATGGAATTATGTAGAACTGTTTCCACAGGGAGTCAACTTTTGAAAGTTTTCTGTTTTTTTCATTTGTGTGCTTTATTTTCATGTCATTAAAAACTTACTAGTTATTTTATTCTACTTCCTGGTAAACTGAGAAGTTTAATTGAAAAATTATATACTTCAGATTATTTTGGTTTAAGATACTAAACACACTGCTGTATTCCCAGTGTTTTCAGCAAGGCTGTTTATTGTCTTTTCTTTCACATTGGTGGTATGGCTATTCTCATTAAAAGTAGCGCGTGCTGTAGTTTTAACTAGATTTAACAGTATGCAGTGATACTATCTTTGCCCAGTTGTGTTGTCTTTGGTCACCGTCTGTGGGGGAAACATGTATGTACAGTCATAATCTGGTTTAATAGGTGCTGTTGTACAGTATGTATAGACTTAGGGGAAAGAAAAGAGAGTGAATCATCTGATCCTGTGGAAATGGGGAGAGCATGAAAGGAGATGATCTATTAGAACTGATCCTTCTGAAAGAGTTCCAGTCTTAAGAATTTCTCAAATAGAGGTTCTATCTTAACAACAGCAGCTAATATTTATGGAGCCATTACTATATGTGCCAGGCATTGAATTAAGTGCTTTATATGGATTACTTAATAATATATCTAATATTATTAAATCTCTTAAATTTGTCTTTTCCATTCCTCGCCATTAACTTAGTTATTTTATTTGGAGTATTACAGCACCTTGTATTACTCTCTTTGTTCAAACCCTGCAGGTTATATGTCAGACTTTGTGGCATGGCGTTGTAAAGGAACCTCCATGACCTGTCCCTTCCTATTTCCAACCTCATTTCCCACCAGTTCTGCCTCCAGTTACAGTGAGGCCACTTATGTTTTCCTGAAATGTGCTATGATCTCCTTTTCATTTGCATATATTTTTTGTTTCTTGTGTACAGATTTTACCTTATATCTGTTTCCTTTCTCCATTTGGTGACCTCATCCTCAGAGGGTGGGCCTCTGGTGGCACCTCCTCTGTGAAGCCCTCTGTTTGCACAAACCACCAAGCACAATTGATTCTTTATTTGTGACACCACTGTCCCAAATGCATATAGTGGTATCATACCCCTTGATATATTATGATTATTTTTCTTTTAAAAATCTTCTAATTGTTTGAATAGTTTATCCATTCACACGGTTTGATTTTCAGTAAGTATAAACAGGTAGACAGTAAAATGTCTCTCAGCCTATTGCCTGTCCACTTGGTTCTCTCAAGGAAAAAGAAGTAGTCACTGTTTATTTTCTTACTGATCCTTCCAGAAATTTTTATTTATGTGAAAGTGAATACAAATATATTATTCCCCCCTTTTATAGTATTGACAGCACACAATAAGTACTGTTCTATAATTTGCTATATTTAAGAATATAATAATTTTTAAATGGTTTTAAATCTGTCTACCCAGCTGGACTGAAGTTAAGAGAGGATCTATTATTCGTCCTTGTATCCCTAATGCTTAGCACTTGGCCTCTCATAGAAGACATTAATATGAATGAATGAAGGGACTGACTAATTAATTAACTAAAATCTTTATCACAGAAGAATATGTGTAGAATTCTTAATACACTTGAATTTTTGTTGCATTTTTAAGCTGTAACTGTTTCACCAGGCTTGAACAATGTGATTTTGCTATTGATTGAACCTTATGTTGAGAATAGAATGTATTAATGTATTACTTCCAGAATTTTATAAGTTTTTAATTACTCTTTAAGACATGAATTTGCTGTAGGGAATCCAGTAATTCATTCCATAAATTCTCATTGATTGTGTTCCATATACAAGACACCATGATAGATTGAGGAGAAGACATAATCAAGAAAGTATTCCTTTTATTTTTGTTTTTTTCCCCCCAGGGTGGTGGAGGCAGAAAGGAATGTGATAAAAAAATGTATGGAGAGCAGAGGTTAGCTTTTTCAGGTAGTGAGGCCACCTGAAATAGTAGGGTTAAAAGTAAGGACATGTGGTATTACGTTTGAAGGTAGAACAGAGAGTATCACCAAAGTTTAAAACTTGATGGGTCTCTCTTTACCATGGCAAAAAAGAAACTGGGCCATGGAGAATGGGAAAGAGAAACACTTGATGAAATAATTTTGATTGATGGGTCAGTATTGTCATAAGAAACTCCTTAAGGTATATCAAGTTTTCCACTTCCAGAATGGTCACATTCCTTGAACTATCAACTGAATTGATTATTTGCTTCATTATATTTTCTGTCTAGAAAGCTTCTTGTCACGTGTATGCTTTTTAAGTTTCTAGATTTATTATGTAATAATCTCACCAGAAGAGTTGAAGGTGCTGTATAATAATTGTTTTGATTTCTAAGTACTTCATAGATATGAATTTCCAGAATGTTAGTAAAAGAATACTGAACAGAGGAAAAATTAAACAGGAAGAAAAGGAGTAAAATTTATTTTTCAAAAGTTGTTTACTTTGAATATAAAAACCAGAGAATTTCCTTTATCAAGGAGTGCAGCTTTCGCTATTACTCTTTTGGGGTCACTGAGACAGATGGCACAAGGTGGTTCATTGCATTACACCAAATTTGATATCTTAATCCCTAAGGTGATAAATGAGCCTTTCTAAATGTAAAGTAATGATTCTCTATAAGAAGAGTTGTATGTACTTGTAGGGCACATTAAGAGTTGTAATGCTTACTACTATTACTATATAAGGAAATGTATATATTATAAATATTAAGCATTAGTACAAAATCTTAATATCCCCTGGGAGAATGCCTAATTAAAATAGCCCAAGTCCTGCAGTAAAGTATATGATGAATGTGGTTGTTTACATGGATTCATTTTGGATACTTGGGAAAGAATTCTTTTTTTCATGATGTAACAAAGTTATCAACATTATAGGGAAAATTATGTAAGATGATCCCTGCCACCTTTTTCTCCCCTTGTAGGCGTCTAACCAAGGAAAATGTGAAGCCTTCTGGAAGACAAATTGGAAAGTTGAGCCACAGCAATCCAACCATTTTGTTTGATTATGTACGTTTTGAGGTTAACATTATTTTAAGGGACTTTTCTGTTTGTTATCTTTAAATCAGCAGAGGTGGAAATGAAATAATGTAGTTTTTAAAATGTGTGGTAGTCTTGGGGTGGAACCTTTAGCAAATGGTTATTTCAGAAACGAAACTTGATACACAATATATTTAATACATTGATATATTTTTCTAGTAATATGTAACAGTGCTACTGTTTAAAACACTCTATCAGTCATTTTGATTTATTGAAACATAGTAAAGAGATGGATTAGTTGTTGATTTAGTTATTAGAAACATCTGAATAACATTTCATTGTGATTCAGATACAACACTTTCATATTTTGAGATCTCTAAAACATTTAGCATGAAAGTAGCCTCTGTAATTCCAGAATTCAAGTTTAGATGCCCTGGAATTATTTGCTAATTGGAAAATACAGCCTAACAAAGTATTTTCTAAGTAAATGGTAGAATAGTAGGTTGTATATAAATACAAAATGGAAGGAAACAAATTTTAAGCATTACTTCTTTTGAAAAATAAAAAGTGTAGCCATTATTTAGATAGCACCAAGTTCTCTTTTAATTAGTTAACGCCATCTATTCTTTGTTGCTGTCTTCCAGATCTTGTCACAAATACAAAAGTATGATAACTTAATAACACCTGTAGTAGATTCATTGAAATATCTCACTTCGTTGAATTATGATGTCTTGGCCTGTATCCTTTTGAGTGAAGTAATGCGTACATTTCATTTTTCATAGGTGTTAATGATGAACATTTTATTTTCATTCTGAGTTCCTTTAGAAACTATTTGCATATGATTCTGTTGGCTGATCTGAAGGTGGGCCAGTCAGGAGTGAGTGAGTGAGTGAGTGAGTGAGTGAGTGAGTGAGTGAGTGAGTGAGTGCATTATATAGAGAGACACAATGTTAAGTTTACTAAACACCTTGAAATAGGTGGAATCTGCCTTGCTTGCTGAGAGATGGAAAAGAAGCTAAAAAAGAAAAGTTGGTACTACAGTGTGTGTATTTTTCAATAATTTGTAATAACTTGAAGCTTAGTTTTTCCCAAGATGCAGCATTTGTTGTTGTTTTAAGGGTCTTTGTTAGAGATATAGTGACTTAAAATTATTTCTTAATGTATGAAAGATTGTATCATTGAAGCGTTAGCTAATCCAGAGAAGGAGAAAATGAAACACGATGATACAACCATCTCAAGCTGGCTTCAGAGTAAGTATTTTTATTTTTCCGAGGATGAAATTTTCATCTGTCATGACTACCATTCGATGTATTCTACTACCTGTACTAAGGACCTACTTGTCAAGAGCTCTTTAGAACATCTAGCCACTTGATTTCTACTGAATGTCCAAGTCCTTGGCTGTGTTAGGATGTTTATATGTTATGTACTTCCCAACTCAAGAGGCCGATATTGGCTGTGGTAGTATTTGGGTAAGCATTGGTAGGGAGATGAAAATTCCCTTCTGGTCTATTATTTTATAGGAATTAATCTTAAAGGAATGATTATCTTTACCATCCTGAGGTTCCAGTCATCTTAAAAGAAATAAAAATTTTCTCTTGTTTAACAAAAAACCTAGTCTTGTTTCATATATTTTTTATTTCTTGTACCTTAGCAGCTAGTTCACTTTTCTTTCAACCTATTGTGTCTGATAGCTGAATCTTGCAATAGATCCTCATTGCCCTTTAGAATCTGAAATCTGTAGAAATCATACAAGTAAGTTCTTTCAGAGTTGGGTCCTTACTCACTGTACTAGCCTCGTCTTTTGCCTCTTCCCTAATATTCTAGGTTCCATTAATACTGAACTACTTGCACTTTGCATGCCCTTTTGCACGTGTTATTCCCTCTACTTGGGATACTCTTCTGTGCCCACTCATCTCCTCCACCACATCTCTACTTGCTCATTAGATTTCAGTTTAGAGGTCAGTTTCTTTGGAACTCTTTCCCTGTTAATGCTCCCACCAGAAGTCAGTATTAGGTGTCCCTCTTCTGTACTCCCATGGAATCTTTTATTTGTCATAGTGATTTCAGTTTACTTTTCTGTGTCCCTCACTAGACTGTAGGCTCCTTGAGGGTAGGACCTAGGTTTGTTCATTTAGGTGCTCAGCAAATAATTGTTGAAAAGGCTGTGGATTACTTGACTCAGATCTCCTCCTCTTGTCTTGACTGGGGTTTTCTCACTATTCAGTGATAATGGATTGTTGGCTAAAATTGGTCTTTGTCTGCTTCTTGCTCTGGCAATGCTTTACCTGTTTCCTTGCCTCTCCACAACTAGTAGCATGTTCCCAGATAAAAAGATTTTTGTGTGTGTATGACTCAAACGTTTTAGAGGCGGGTGTTTTGTTGATCATACAACTCTATGGAGCGATCTGCAATATCATAAGCCCTGGAATCAGGCCAGATAGGTTTGAATCACTTTTCCATCCCATACCAACTCTGCGACCATGAACAAGTTACCCAAATTTTCCTCACTGATAGGTTTGTACCAACCTGAGATGATTATTGCAAAGATTAAATGAGATAATTAACAAAGGGCTTAGTACAGTGCTTGGCTTATGTATGTATGTTCAATAAATATTAGCTATTATTATAAAATTCCATTCAGTGGCATTAGCAATACAATTATTACAGCCTCATTTTGTTTTAGAAATTGAGTTAGTTGAAGAAATCACACACTTAGTATTGTGTTTTTTTGTTTAATGAACTGTTTTTAAAAAGCCCTATTTTTTAATTTCATATAGGTCTGGCTAGTTTCTGTGGTGCGGTTTTTCGTAAATACCCAATTGATCTTGTTGGTCTTCTTCAATATGTGGCTAATCAGCTAAAGGCGGGCAAAAGGTATTCTTAGCAAATTATATGTAAATGAAATTAAGTAATTTGAGTTCTTCTGGTGGTATTATTGGGATATTGAGATTGCTATTATCCTGAAAATGTATTTGTTACAGTCTTATTAGAATAGTTGCTCACTTATATTGAATTCTGTAACTAAAACTGTAATTTAATACATAAACTTTTTTTTTTTTACAGAAAGAAATGTAATATTTGGCTACATATGTGATTAAAAAGACTAACTTGTTTTGACTACCTGTTAGGCTTTTGAATAAATAGTATAGTGTATTGTAAATCCTCTTAAGACAAAACATATTGTACTATTGATTATTGCTACTGGACAGTAATTGACCTTTACATTAAGCATTTGGTTAAGGACATGTTTATTTTGCAGGTGTGGTATCTTTAAGACACTATTAATTATTGAACTTGAACTTTAGAGATATGTAAAGCTTACATACCTTCTGGACAGTGTCCCATTTTCTTTGTAAATGCTGAGGTGTAATATTTTATTCTGGACCAATACCAGTGCTAAAAGTTTGAATTAGTATGTATGGGAATTAAACCTCATCTGCAGTAGACTGACTAGAATCAAGGAACTGAAAATTGTTTCCAAAAGCTTTCTGGTAGAAAATGAAAAAATTTATAAAGCTATCTGGTGTTCCAAAGAAGTATTACCTAAGTAATTCTTGACAGATTATTACTTTGGTTTAGGGAAAACCTTTAAAAAAAAGTACTGTTTAGATTCAGGATTTTATCAGCGTGTCATTCATACTGTGCTCATCTAGTGATCATTCCTATATACTCTATTTACTCTTTGTAGGCCAGGAGAACATGTTATTTGTAAGTCCGTAACTCGGTTCTCTGTCCTGTGAGTATAGTTTTTGTGACCATCTAATTAAAAGATAGTTTAAAGAAGAATTAAAATATTGCATTGGTACTTGTTGCATTCTAATTTGCATGAGGGCCCTCTTCGTTTCAAAAATCATGTTAAGGGAAGTCAAGTCAAGTTGCAAGATAAAACAACAAGAATCTTAGAAAATTCTTCCTTTGTCTATTTAAACTTGCGTCTTGGGTATGTGTAGCTTTCCCTTTGGAAAGACATCTATACTGGTTTTGTAGGAAATAATGTTTTCATTTTATCTTCATTACTTAACTAATTAAAGATCTTGGAAGTTATAAGGTGTTATTTCTGTTGAAAGTCCTAAGCTTTGAGAATTAAAATGCATGATTGTCAACACAGTAATGAATGTGGTTAAGGCTGACCACCAAACTTCCACCTTAGGCCCAAATACCACAACTTGATACTTTTGTTTCCTTCCTTATTTCCTTTCTCCTCTCCTTCCCTCCCTCCATTCCTTCCAAGTGTGTGATTATTTAGAGATGGCTCTAGCCAACAAGAATACATATTGGCCATCCTGTACTGGAGGATTAAAAAATTCTATGAGACATTCCTGGGTCAACTGATAAAAATGGAATAGGAACTTAGGTTAGATAAAAGTATTGTATCAGTGTTAGATTTACTAAGTTGGTAACTATGTTGTGGTTATATAAGAGAATAGCTGTGTTCTTAGGAAACACATTCTTAGGAATTGTAGGGGTAGAACGTACCCCTAAGTGATGTTGCTAAATAAGTAAGTTATTAGGTGGTTCAAAAAATTGTGTGTGTGTGTGTGTGGGTGTGTGTGTGTGTTTGTGTGTGTGTGTGTGTGTCTATAGAGAGAGGGAGGAAGAGAGAACAAAAAATGATAAAGCAAACAGGAGTAAAAGTGTTAATAGGTGAAATTGGGGTAAAGGGTGTATCAGTGTGCTTTGTACTATTATTATCTTTGCATCTTATCTGTAAGTTTGAAATTAGTTCCAAGTAAAAAGTTGAGCATAAACACATTACATGCCCCAAGTATTTTTCAGTATAGTTCTAGGAGTGCAGTTTTTCCATATAAACTGCTTCAGCCCCTCACCCCTATATTTGTGTGCAAATAATTTAGGGATTTTCAGTATGTTAATTACAATATATTCTTACTTTTATGTTTGAAGTTTCAACTATAAACTGTTTCTTATTTTTCTAAATAGTTTTGACCTGCTTATATTGAAAGAAGTGGTACAGAAAATGGCAGGAATAGAAATTACAGAGGAAATGACCATGGAGCAACTAGAGGCCATGACTGGTGGAGAGCAGCTAAAAGCTGAGGTGAGAGTTGCTATTTTTGTCTATTGACTTTTTAAATTCAAAATGTGTGCATATTCTCACAGTGAAGAATCCAAATACGTAAGTATAGAAAACCAAACAAAACCATAGTACCCTTCTCTCCTAACCACCCCCACCTCCCCTTAAAAATTGAGGTAAACTGGTTGTTTTGATTTTTTTTTCAGCCGAAGCAAAGTATAAAAGACAGTAATAGATGTGTAAGAGAAATAAATACCACCTTCTGTGGTCCTTGATATAACTGGCATAAATCTGAACATAGTTATTCTGTTGTTGAATATGCTCCACTTGGAATAAAGAATATTCCTTTTCCTTTGTAAGGGACCGCAAGGTATAAAATGGAGAATGCGCAGAAGTTTTAATTCAGTTATCAGTTATCTTTCAGCCACTGACTATAATCAGTAACACTGTCACTGAAATAAATTTGTGAAGAAAGGGAAGGAATGTTGCAAGTATGTGAGTTCTTAATCTTCCTGAACTGAATTGTAACTGAACTTTTTCTTCTTTCTGTCTTCAAACCAGATGGCCTGTGTTATGTACTGTATGCTGGTAAATTTTGTCTTCTTTTGTGCAGGGTGGCTATTTTGGCCAGATCAGAAACACTAAAAAATCTTCCCAGAGATTAAAGGATGCACTATTGGACCACGACCTTGCTCTTCCTCTGTATTTGCTTATGGCTCAGCAGAGAAATGGGGTCAACTTTCAGGAAGGTGGAGAGAAACATTTGAAACTTGTGGGAAAGCTCTATGATCAGGCAAGTTAAAGTGGCTTTTGTATTTATGTGGATTTTTAAAAATCCTAATACGGGAAAATATGGAATGTTATATAATTTGAAAAATGCCATTTTGCACATCATAGGAATGTGAAGCAGACCTAATGTAAAATAGATATTTTGGAAATATAGGGGCTATTTGTGCAAATTATGTTTAAGAGATGGCCCTTGGATAATGTGTTTATATATATATATATATATATATATATATATATATATGTGATATATATATGTATATATATATATATATGTGTGTGTGTGTGTGTATGAATATATATATATATATATATATATATATATATATGTATTATGTATAAGGTTTTCAGTCAAGCATATAACTTCAAGTTGTTTGCTTTCATATCTTACCTGATTTCTGGAAATCTGACATTTCAATCACAACAAAGTAGATGTGATCTTAATAAAATATATTTCTGCATACTAAGCACCAAAACCTATGATTAGCCTACAAGGTGTTTTTTTAATCACCGACTATATTCCAAGAGAAAAAGAGATCCACATGTATTTTATAAAGTTTTCATCTATCAAGGACAGTAGAATTGACTTCTATATACATAAAATTGTTGTATGTGATTTAGGTAAATATATTCTGCTACTAAAAGTGGTCAAGAATAGTTTGAAACTTGAGATCTTGTTGACTGTTAAAGCCTTAGATTAGTCAACTTTTCAGGGCCTTGGCGTTTATTTTCTTTGTAATGTGAGTATGTTTGTAGATTGTCTCTAAAGTTCTTTCAAGTTGGAACTTTGAATTTGTGATTGTTAACCAAAATATTGTTAAAATGACATATCTTAATCGTTTTGGAAAATGTTTACACTGGTTTTGTAAAAACCAGTAGCATTCGTCTTTTGTCTTTTTTTAAATTTAGTGTCATGATGCCCTGATGCAATTTGGTTGGTTTTTAACATCTAATCTAAGCACAGAAGATTACATAAAGCGAGTACCTTCAATTGATGTGCTCTGTAATGAATTTTATGCACCCTACGATGCAGCATTTTTCCTGTCTAGGCCAATGTATGCACAGCACATTTCGGTAAGATAAATAAATACTCTCTGCTGCCGTTCAGGAATGACTTCAAATTATTTCTTACCTGTTTTATTTGTAAATGCATTTTAGCCTGACATAGATGTAGATCGTGTCTCTTGGAGTTACTCTTTGTTAATACTCAGCTCTGAGCAGTATACAATGAGAATGCCCCTTTAAGAAAATAAGCCTTACTTTTTGTGTGATTTTACTGTTACTGCATCACCAGTTGATCAGATTGATGTCTTGTGGACCCTCTAGAACTACAGCTCTCAAACATTAGTGTAGATGAAAATTACCAGGGAAGCATCTTAAAAACTCAATCCCATGTTCCCAAATTGTAATTTAGAAACTTGAATAGTACCCGGGGGAATTTGTTTGTTTGCTGTTTGTTTTTTTAACAAGCACTAGATCGTTCTAGGCAAATGTGGTACATTATTGAAAAACACTCCTGTTGAATACAGAGCCCTTTTCCTTCACTGATAATATCCTGTCAGATAACTGACTTGTTGATATGCAGAGTGCTTTGAAAGTCATAAAGACAGATGGAGAGAAAGACTTAACCACCGCAAGTACTCTAAAAACTCTTGCAACCTCAGTGGTGTAATACCTGGGAAAGGTGTATTCCTGGTTCTTGTTTTATTTATCTCCATATAAATGAAATAACAACAGAAGTAAACTAGAGCCTTCCTAGCAGGATAGCCCAGTAATGACTGTATTGAAATTCAAGTAAGGATGTGGGCGAAAGGAGACAGCCTGCCCTCTCCTCTACTCCTCTATGCCACCTGCATGCTTTCCTGCAAAGCAGTGCCCACTAATGGTGATTCACTCTTCCTTTTGCCTTGGGCCATGGCCAGTGCTCATTTGGAAACTGTGATACTTCCCCACTCTGACTGGAGCCCCAGCAGACTCTTCACTTTTGTGCAGGCTTGGATTCTTCCCCTTCTGTTTTATTTGTTGTTTTAAAGTCTGTAACTGTATGGGTTGGGGAAAGAGCTCGGTCTTTTCTCTTAAACTAGGATTCCATGTTTGTTCCCAGTGGGAATACAGGGCTGTGCGGTAGAAGTGGGGGGGGGGAAGGCCCTGAGAAATTCTGGGTTCTCATTGATTAGGCAATCAGCGGGCAGCTATTCGTATTTACATATCAGCTGCTGCAGTCTCACACTTCCCTTTAAGAATTGACTAAATGCTAATTGATTTAATTATCACTTCAGCATTGTGCAGCAATTCTGTGCTATACTCTTTAGGGGAAGGGGATAAGGCCTCTTCTTCCTCTTAGAATTTCTCAATCCCAAAAATGGTATGCTCCCTTTGCATAGTTATACCCGGTGTTGTTGCTCCCCCTCTTCCCCAAGAAGATCAGTTTCAGCTATACAACAAGGGACCTGATTTCTTGAAGGAGTGAGGTTAGAGGATTGCTTCATCTCAGGAATTCTGCCCTGCCCTGTGCTGTACTGAGAAGTGAACACACTAATCTGTGATAGTGAACACTTTGGCTGCCTGAGGTTGGCTGAACTTTTCCAGGTCAAAAAATGGAGCCAGTCATTCATACCAGTAGCTACCTTTTCTGTAGCCTGTGTAAAATACTGTGTCTTTGTCATTTAAGAATTACAAAAATCTAAACAATAAATGTCGTTTGCCTGTCAGGGTTGAGGAGGAAAACAACTATACAGAGGTGGCTAGATAGCTCAGTCAGAGCTAAGTCTGTTCCCCATTGGCTGTATTCTGTCTTCTGGAAAGGGAGTTCTTGGCAACCTTGCCTGCACTTTGGAGGAGTATCCAACCTCCTGGGGATCCTTGCTTTCGCTTCTTGAGTGAAAGCCTGTCTTGTAAAGCCTTTGATGAGAGAATGAGTATTGGAGGACTGCTGGGTCCCTTCCATAAATTAACTACTGATTTCTCTCCTGGAAATAATTCAGCTGACCAAACACTGCTCAGAATATTGGGCCAGGAAGAGCTTTCTGAATAGTAATTAGAAGTACAGCAATAATTGTGGGTATCAGTTCTGTTCCATAGATCTAGGGTCCCAGTGCGTTGAGCTGTAGAGCTGTTATGCCTCTCCGCTTGACTGAAGATGTGAGCCTGAAGAGGGAGTTAAACTGACTTTAGACAAATACTCATTGTAGGTAAATACAAAGCATAGATATCTTTTCTGATCAAAACTGTTGTTGTTTTTTAACAAGATAGGGACTAGGGGAGTACCTAGTAACAAGTCACCGACTTAGAAGAGGATTGGGGAGATGGGCTATCCTATAACCCTCTCATTCCTATAACCTAATTTTCACTTATAATTATTGAGACTCACCTTGCAATGTGGGTCTGAAAAAAAGGCTCTCCCCCATTTCATATTCTAGATCTTGTCTAAGTCAGGTTGCTATAAACAATCTTATGCAGGTTGTTTCAACCCTATGCTATGTTTTATTAGAACCTTAGATGATATCATTCTGCTCACATAGAGTCATTATTATTTACTCTTGATAGTACCTACCCTCAAATTTTTAAACCCTTTCTTATCCCAGCTGCTCTGCTCTTAGGTCTCTGTTGTAATTGGGACCTCTCTCTTGTAAGCAATGTTCTTCATAGTCACCTGTGTAGTCTCAGTAGTTATCAGTGTGCTTTCTAAAATGGGGTGGGAGGAGGTAAATCTTCTCACTTCCAGAATAATTTTAAGATTCTCAGAGCCTGCTTGAGATACCGTCTGGAACCAAAAGCACTTGGTATTTCTTCAGTCTCGTGAGCCTGGGGTATAGACATACTTAGGAGGGAAGGCAGCTGGACTGTGGGGAGTCAAGACTGTTCTGCCATGATGGAAACTGGAAGTGGATCCTTTGACCTCTGACCTTCTAGTTCTGGGTTCCATGTTTAGCCCAAACAATGAATGATTTAAGTGTTTTTCTAACATAAAGAAGAAACTCTTTTTGGGTCTCCTCCTAGGTTCATCTTCAGGATTATGCCTAACCCAAACAAAATTTTTTGGGTGAGAGCTCTTGTATCCTCAAGAGACTGAGGGACATGAGACAATTCTTTGTATTATATATATATATAGAGAGAGAGAGACAATTCTTTGTATTATATATATATAGAGAGAGAGAGAGACAATTCTTTGTATTATATATATATATATATATATATATATATATATATATATATATATATATATATAGCATAGAGCATGGGTGTGGTGAGTACTTTGTATTATATATATATACAACTCTACTTTGTATTATTTTCTTCTTTGCATTTGGCATGCACACTGTAGTGTCCCATCCTTTACCCCTCCCACCCCCCTCTGGTACTAACAGGTTCTTCCCTTGTACAACTAAGAGTATGGCCTCCCTCTGGCATGCCCCCATCCCCCATCACACACCCCCTCAAATTAGGGTAAACCAATCGGGCCACAAAATAAAAACCCACCATAGTGTCAGTTCCCACACCCTTTAAACTCTAATATACCACAGCCATTCACAGGAAGTCGTGTTTAGCTTTGCAGTCTAGTGACCAGTTGGTTCCAGTTTGCCAGGGACGTCCTAGTACTAACACTAAAGTCTTGCATCCCTGGAAACCTCGTAGTCACTGGCAAAACTGGGCAGTTGGTCACCCTACTTATCAGTCTTATGATAAATTTTTCATAACCTTTCTTAGCATTGATCCAGCTTCATCAAGAAATTGTAACAGGCAATATGGGTATGTGTAGTGATAACACATTCTGTCCAGATTGGCTGTTATTAGTTC
The DNA here is from genome assembly GCF_030020395.1 of Manis pentadactyla. Classification (NCBI taxonomy): domain Eukaryota; kingdom Metazoa; phylum Chordata; class Mammalia; order Pholidota; family Manidae; genus Manis; species Manis pentadactyla. Next base: position 19,364,199 of record NC_080020.1, read on the forward strand.
CATTCTGCCTCTTCGTTAGTGTTAAGACCCGCTCCTTGGTTCCCTTGACTATCTCAGAAGCCGGAGTGGAAACCCTGTATGTTTAATCTTTGTGCAGCAGTAAGAGAGAGTATGGTTGGGGGAAAGGGCAAGAGGCACACATACCTATCCCCTTACTGAACAGGTTGGGTTCAGTAACAATTTCCTGAAAAGCTCCTAATGAGCACCCAGGAGCAAAGATTAGAGCAGTTTCCAGGGATGATTTATTTTAAAATCAATGTTGGTAAGGAAGTAGAATTCCTACAGCTGTTTAGATTGGTCATCTTTTGACTCTTGAAAAGGGAACATAGGTTTTTATACTATGAAAGTGACCGCTGTAAAAATGTGTGTGTGTGTGTGTGTGTTTATCTTTAGTCAAAGTATGATGAACTTAAAAAATCAGAAAAGGGAAGTAAACAGCAGCATAAAGTTCATAAGTACATTACATCATGTGAAATGGTGATGGCTCCTGTCCATGAAGCAGTGGTCTCCTTACATGTTTCCGAGGTCTGGGATGACATCAGCCCTCAATTTTATGCCACATTCTGGTCATTGACGATGTACGACCTTGCAGTTCCACATACCAGCTACGAACGGGAAGTCAATAAACTTAAAGTCCAGATGAAAGCCATTGATGACAATCAGGAAATGGTAGGTTTTTGTTCTAGTAGCTCAAGTGTAATAACTTTATGGTATTAGTTCAGCATTTCCCATAGTTTAAACTTGTACTAACAAGCTATGATCTTCTTGCTACATATGTTCTTAAGTGGGTTTAGTGGTGACCTCTCACTGGGTAGGAGCATGGGTATGGATGAGTACTTGGAAGTTAGCATCAGTCAAAAGTTTTTGAGTTTGCTTTTCTACTGAGAGCTGGGTTAGCAACTTTACATGGTCTGTGTGATCATTTTACAATTGCAATTGCAAGAGCAATAGGAATTCCTAAAAGGAGAACTCTTTCGGAGAAGACTTTACTGAAGAGGTAAGTCTTGAGCTGCATGGGCCTTGAAGGTAAATTAGGTTTGGAAATTTGGAGGCAGACTGGCCACTCTAGAGCTCCAGCAACGGTGTAAAGTAGTCTAAGGTTTAAGGAGACCACTTCTACTGTAGTGAATTGGCTTAGGGATAATTTGAATAGAGTCAGATTATGTAGAGCAATGAAAGTTAGAAGAGAAGGCTTGATAAAATTGAGAGCTATTTTAAATTCCTGAGCAGGGAAATAATAATGGTAAAAATGGTACTTTAGAAAGATTACTTGTGACAGCAGCATAAAGGATGCATTTAGTGGGGGAAACGACTAGCATTAGGCTGGAAACCAGCAAAGTGGCTTTTTGGGTATTTCATTGTGAGAACGTAGACTGGTGGAGGTATACTGGGAAAGCACAGGACTTGTAAGCAATTGGGATTTTGGAATGAATAAGAAGGAAGAGTCAAAGGTGATTCCATGCCTTAGACTAAAAGTACCAGTGTTGGGAAGGTAGCCTGTTTTGATGGTGTATGAGGACTGGATGACTTTGTCTTAGATTTGTTGAATGGAGGTAAACATCCGTAAATATCCCTGTTGACATAATATATCAGCATTTATCTCTGCTTTTAATTAAAAGAAAGGGAGGTAATGTGCCTGTACTTAGAGAAGTATCTAACTTATACTTTGTAGCCTCCAAATAAAAAGAAAAAAGAGAAGGAGCGCTGTACTGCCCTTCAGGACAAGCTTCTTGAAGAAGAAAAAAAACAGATGGAACATGTACAGCGAGTTCTACAGAGACTGAAACTGGAAAAGGACAACTGGCTTTTAGCGAGTAAGTTAGAATGGTTACATTCCTGCTGCTGCTGAATTACGAAAGCAAACCTTAATAATTCTGGAGGTGTTGAAGTGTATTGTGTTTTTATTTCGACTCAGTGTTCACTATCCCAATTTTTGGTTACTCATAATTCAGAGTCGACTTCATATGTTCACTAAATGAACCGATTTAGCTTGCTGGCGAAATTAACTTACAACTACAATATTGGCAGCTTATCATTCAACTTTTCTGTATAAAATCACACTTCTGGAGAAATTACAGGTAGAAAAATATCCTCAGAGTGAAAACAAGTCTCATCCCAGGCATGACCTTTAGTTACAAACTATAGTTTGTGGTTCTATAGCATTCTCTACGGTAAAATTAATATGTTGTTATTATGTTTAGTGGCTTTGAGGCACTTGAGGACGAAATTTACCACTTAATATATTCTTTCCTTATTTTTAGAATCTACCAAAAATCAGACCATCACAAAATTTCTACAGCTGTGTATATTTCCTCGATGTATTTTTTTAGCAATTGATGCTGTTTACTGTGCTCGTTTTGTTGAACTGGTGCATCAACAGAAAACTCCAAATTTTTCCACACTTCTTTGCTATGATCGTGTAAGTTCTTTTCATTGCAACCTTTAAAAAAAGTCTCACACAAAGATAGCTAAACATTATAATCTATAGAGGTGTTACTGTGTGTCTGGTTAAAAGCATGAACCCAAGAGCCAAGTGCCCTGAACTTGAATCCTAACTGCCACTTTCTAGATACATGATCTCTGGCAAGTTTTTAACCTCTTTGTGCCTCAATTTTCTTATCTGTGAAGTGGGATAATAACACCTGCTTCATAAGATTCTTGTGAGAATCAAATGAATCACTATACGCAAAAGTACTTTGAATAGTGCCTGATATGTAATAAGCACCTCTAGTTAATCTTTTAACATTTGGGTTTATATGTTTGTCATAATAGGTAGAACTCTCTTCTCCACTCTTAACTTTACCCTCAAAATACACCTTTGCACCTACATAAAAAAGCAGGGACGCTTTTCAGTATGATCACATTCACAATTTTTTGCATCTGGCTTTTTCTTTGTAATAAATTACTGCATTTTCATGGTTTAAAAATGTACTATACGTTACAGCATGTCAGCTGCCTATTTCTGTTTTCTATTAGCCTTTTCTCTCCTTACTGTTCCTTTAACCCCAGGTAGTATCTGTGTCTAAGTCTCTGTTAAAGCAGTGAATGATGTAATAATAATGGTAGTTTTTTTCTTCTGTCATTGTTAATCAGCTTTTTAAATAAAAATTTTGTTGTCATTGCTTTATTAATGTGCTGTTCCCTCACAAAAGCCAAAATATTTAAAGGTCTCAGAAATTGTGCGTATCAAAGGGGACAATACATTGTGACTAAAACTTATCTGTTAGTTAATTATGATTTGCTATAGCATGATCTTTTAGTATTTTGAACTAATTTTGACCTTGATTTGTTTTTATTTTTCAAATATTTTTTCTTGTAGGTTTTCTCTGACATAATTTACACAGTCGCAAGCTATACTGAAAATGAAGCTTGTCGATATGGGAGATTTCTTTGCTGCATGTTAGAAACTGTGACCAGGTGGCACAGTGATAGAGCCACATATGAAAAGGTAGGACTAATAAATATCATTATTTTATCCATGTCTCTAATAGCCACTTCTAGTAATTGCTAGGTTGTTCAGTTTTTAAAGGAAACTGAGTTTAAGACTCAGCTGTAAAACAATGTTTAAAATTTAAGCACAATTTGTTCATTATTAAAAAGTGCTATTTTTAAAAATCCTACCTTATGTTGACATTCCAAAATTAATATCATCGACTAAGCTGAACCATCCTATGAACACTACCTATCATTCAAATACGCATCACGTTTTCACATGGAATCATTAATCTAGTCTACGTAAGTTTCAGCTTCTGCTATTTTGAGGAACAGAACTTTTCTTTGAAAAGTAAACCTTTTTTTCCCCTTAGGAATGTGGAAATTATCCAGGATTCCTCACTATATTACGGGCAACTGCATTTGATGGGGGAAATAAAGCTGATCAATTAGACTATGAAAATTTTCGTCATGTTGTACATAAATGGCATTACAAATTAACCAAGGTAAAAAAAAAAGAATTTCTCAAAGGTGTTTTTTTCTTCTCCATACTTAGACTTTTATAATGACATATCTTAAAATGTTTGTTGTAGGCATCGGTGCATTGCCTTGAAACAGGCGAATATACTCACATCAGGAATATCTTGATTGTGCTAACAAAAATACTTCCTTGGTACCCAAAAGTACTGAATCTGGGTCAGGTTTTGGAAAGAAGAGTACATAAAATCTGCCAAGAAGAAAAAGAGAAGAGGCCAGATCTATATGCATTGGCTATGGGGTAACACAATTATACTTTAATGTGATTTATGAGACTGGATGACAGAAGGATTCTGAAGACTTTAAAATGATTTAGTGTTGAAGTTTATCTTCTGCCTTACCTCAGGAAATTATGGGAGATTATGCGTTCATGTTCCCACAGGCTGGTGAGAGTTGTCACTTCCAAGTATCAGCTTCCAGTCTATACTGGATGATAGTTTCAAAAGTCACATCCAATATATCTTGGTTTGAAGGAAATGTCATTTCACCATCAGTTAATCAGCTCATCGATAGCAAAAAAAAAAAAGCGTCTTCATTTAAGGATTAGTTTACATTGAAAAATTTTTTTTTAGGAGAGGCTTTTATTGAGAGATACAGTGAGAGGACAGAGCTCTGCCAGGAGGGGACCAGAGAGCCTGGGGTGGTGCTTGTCTAGGGCATTTATAGGCAGTTGAGGATTTTGGGGAACTGATAAAGGGCTTAGGGGTGTGGACTTGTTAAAAGTGGTCTTAGGATGTTTGTCCTTGATGAGACATTAAGTCTCTTTTAGCATGCTAAAGTGAATCTTACACATGATTGCAAATGATTAGCATAATAAAAAACAGGCTACTTTCCTTTATCTGGGGAATATGAACTGATCTCACAGAAGAATGACTCTAGAGCTTAATGTTTAACACAGAGTTTTGGTAGGGGGTTTCCTTGTATGTAGTTACATTGCTCTGAGTGTAAATATCCTGCCTTGCTTTTTCTGGAGGTCCTCACCCTACTCTGACTACACCCAAGGTCCCTGTCTCATTTCCCCCTCTACAGATAGAGACCCTAGCTGCTGCTAGGAAAAGGGGGCAATGACCACTCTGGCTGCTTCATGCTGAGAGGGGGTGCAGTAAAGGGTGCAGTTAGGTCCCCATCACTGGTCAGTCGAGAGGGCCTCAGAATATGGGCACTTCTATTCTGGGTTCCATTTCTATTACTAGTTTCAGTTTTATGGCTTCTCCAAGGCTATCCTGGACAAGCTCCCAAAGATGGTGCTGGGGTTCTTGTTCGCAGAGTCAAAGAACAAACTTAGCAAACACCCAAGGTAGAGCCAGGGAGAGGCTTTTATTGAGAGATAGAGTGAGAGGACGGAGCTCCTGGCTCCTGCCAGGAGGGGACAAGAGCCCTGAAATTTTTATTTTTAAGGAAGCATCTAGGGCTCCTATAAAGACCTTCAATAACACTGAAAATTAATATTTTTTATTTTCTGGAACCAAGTAGCGGAGTGAATAACTTGATAATTTTATTCTTTTAAACCCCATGTTTGTATTTTTTTATTTGTATTTGTATACTTAAACCCTTTGTGTGACCTCCAGCTACTCGGGGCAGTTGAAAAGTAGAAAGTCATACATGATAACTGAAAATGAGTTTCATCACAAAGACCCCTCTCCGAGGACTGCAGTTGCCAGTGTACAAAATGGGCCTGGTGGTGGGCCTTCTCCATCATCGACAGGAAGTGCATCTAAATCTGATGAAAGCAGTAATGATGAGACTGGTATGCTTGTTTATCGAAATTTATAAGTAACAAACTGAAATGTTTTGTATCACATGACAAGTAAAATGAAAGCTTAGTATTACTTTTTATTCCCTAAGTAGGAGTATGTAACTATCAAAAAGTAATCAGCCCTTTATTTCCTTCTAATTAATCTGTAATCATTTTGCTGTGAAATTATAGTTTATTTACATTTAGGGAGTGGTCAAATAAATCCTTACCTTTATTTCAGATAAATCAAGGGAGAGATCTCAGTGTGGTGTGAAAGCTGTTAATAAAGCTTCTAGTGCTACACCAAAAGGAAATTCAAGCAATGGAAATAGTCGCTCTAAAAGGTGGGAACACTGTGCTATATGTCAAAATTCTGAATTCTTTTTATTTCATTTTATTGAAGTGTCACTGATATACAAAATTCTGAATTCTTACATGATGAACCTCATTAGACATGAATGAAAGGTAGTTGAATGCTGTGAAATGAAAGTCATCTATGTTGGGCTTTGAAATTTTGTATCTACCCTTGCTTTGGTTATGTGCTTACCATCCTCATTATGTTTTGTATAAGCTGAGACTGACTCTGTTTTCCCTGCTGTGGCATGCAGGAGAAGGTAGGTGATGAAGTTAAAAAACATTTTAGGATTAAGTGTTTGCTGTAGACAGTCTGGGTAAGGATTATTTACATAAGAGAGGCCTGTGCTGATTTAGACCAGCAAGTGATTCATCCAGTCAAGTAATCCACTTCCTGATAGTAGCACCTTCAGTTGACTTGTGGGATAATTTTTGGTTATGTTCATTTGTAATCTCCCAAGGTTATGAACATATGCAAGAAAAGGGCCTGACATCACTTAAATCATTCTTTTTAATCTGCTCTTCATGAATTTGGTTATTTATTACTTACTGGATAAAGAAGTACTTTTTCATTTAAAGTTGTTCTTTAGTTTTCAAAGGGCTACTCTTCTAGAATTTTTGAAGCCACTAAGAAACCTTTGTTTATGATTTAAAACATTCCATGGAGTGTATTTTATGACCATTTGTCCTAAAATCTCATATTTGTATTCCTAAGCAGCAAAGCTGTTAAAGAAAATGACAAGGAGAAAGGGAAAGAGAAAGAAAAAGAGAAAAAAGAAAAGACTCCAGCTACGACTCCAGAAGCCAGGGTACTTGGTAAAGATGGTAAAGAAAAACCGAAGGAAGAATGGCCAAATAAAGATGAGAAAGCAAGAGAAACGAAGGAAAGAACACCTAAGTCTGGCAAAGAGAAAGAAAAATTCAAGAAAGAAGAAAAAGCTAAAGATGAGAAATTCAAGACCACCGTCCCCAATGTAGAATCAAAATCTGCTCAAGAAAAGGAAAGAGAGAAGGAGCCATCCAGAGAAAGAGATATAGTAAAGGAAATGAAATCAAAGGAAAATGCTAAAGGAGGAAAAAAAGCACCAATTTCTGGGTCCTTAAAGTCACCTGTTCCCCGATCAGTCATTGCAGTGCCTGAAAGGGGCAAGTTTACCTTTCTTTATATTTGTTTACCTTTGCATGTTGTAATGCATGGTTGTTTTCAATTTCCTTGTTTTGGCAAGTTATCTAGGGACTTTACTGGGGGAAGTAATACTTAATTACCTAAAAGTTGGTGGGTTTTTTTTTAAGTATTTGGAAAAAGTGGAAATATACCTTATTGTCACTATTTCTTTTTCCCAACAGAACAAAAACGCTACAAAATTGATACACACCATTCTCCATCGTATTCCTTGACAGTAAAGGTTAGTATAGCCTGAGGAAGGCAGCGTCCATGTTAGGCTCACCTGTTTGGAATACGTGTCCTGACTTCCTTCAAGTCTTGTGCCAAGTATTCACTGGAGCCACTGGAGGTTTTATGTTGCATTAGAAAATGAAATTTTTACGTATTGGTGGACTGATATTTTTTCTTATAGAGTATTTTTATTAGAAAAATATTAAAACTTCAAGGACCTAGCACTAATTTTGTAGCATTTCAAAGTGCAAGAGAAATTTTACCCAGAAGTGCCTCACTGCTTAAAGCAGTCATTTTTGGGGTGCAATGGTAGCTATAAGCAAACGAGTCTTTTCAGCAGAATGAAGCATATTTTTCAGCATAAATATTGAAGAATTTATAGCACTGAAGACTTCCTGGATGGTACAGGATAAACAAGATACCTCTGAATTCATCAAGCTTCTTGATGAGCATCCTACCGATGTGTGCCTTCTAAGAAGGAGTCTTGAAAGGAGTTCCATTTTAAAGTCTCCTTGGTGATCAGTTCTCCTGTAGTTGTGTGTATTCAGTGAGCACGCAGCTTCTGTTGTATCTTCCCCTGGAGGTTTGTTTATACCCATTGGTTTCCCAACAAGTTGAACCTTGCGGTACGATAAAAGCAGATGTGGCATCCAGTCCTACCACCCAGCAGAGAAATCCCAGGCATTCAACTGCAGCACAAAATCGTGGGTGTAGACTTCTTGAAGACTCGGGGTAGCCATTCCTTGCTCCATATTTAATTTTAATTCTAAAGTCATCTAATTTCATGGAATATTTGAATTTGCAGTATGTTGAACTTTTAAAACTGTAAGTTAACTAATTCTTTGTCAAGAGCACTGTGGTGGAATACTCTAATTGGTTTCTTTTTTTTAAGTGCTTTTTTTTGTGGGAGGTATGAGACTCACCATCAGAGTCACTTTGCAAAAAAAGTGATTACTCTCTTATGGAATACCTTTTTGTTTTCTTGTTACTGTAATGCCACTGAGTTTTCTGGCAAGGATAAAAAATGTGTATGGTAGAGTCACAACTGAAGTAAAATTTGAAGCCTCCTGATTACAAACTATGAAAATGTAAGATAATGTTGTTCTTCCACAGTGACCTCCACTATTTTAAACATTTTGTGCAGAAAAATGTTTTGCTTTCTTAAGACTCTTAATATTACTTATAATAAGTACAGTATTATGAAAAATGTGGCATTGACATTTATTTTTGAATTCTGAGCAGAGAAAGAGTTTTGTTACATTGAGTGCATACAATTGTTTTTTCAACATTACAATTCCATTACATGGTTTTGCTTTTGCTTTTTATTGTTGATATTCGTATAATAATGACATCATAAGATTTATCCTTGCAAGAAGTAGCTGGTTTATTTCCAGCTTACAGCCATATTTCCCAAAGTTCCTCTGGGTTCTGAGAACTATGGCAGCTCACCTGTCATCTCCATTCATTTTCTGCAGGACAGTATCATCGAACTCAAGAAGTCTTCAGCAAAGGTTTGAGTCTTTTAAAATCATCACGCCTAAGTAAAACAAAAAATTATTTACTTCATTTATTTAGTAGATGACCCTCGCCCTAGTAAGTGTTCAGTACGCTAATAGAATAACCTTTAAAAATTCCTATTACAAACAATGGATGAGAGTGGCCTCTTTTACTGAGATTGTTACCAAATGTGTGTGATGTGGGGACATTCCTATAATCTCTCCTTACTTGCTGTGTTATGCATTATCCTATTATGCTTCAAAATCTGGAAATAAGTTTAACATTTGGGGAATGGGTTGTTGGTTTGTTTTGGGGAGTTGATTTTGTCTTTAGACAATGCAAAAGACCAAAAAATAAATTTGATGCATTCACACAACTTTCTAAAAAGTGAGCCCATCTCAATCCATAAAAGTCTTATATTATTGCCTCTGCCAAGCTACCTTTTTGGCAGTTGTGTAATATCAAGAAATATGGTTAATGTAAACCAACCTTTCTCCAGGAGTTGAATACTCAACTTGATGGTTGTGTTTACATGTCAGTATTAAGTCTTGCCTATTATTCTACTTTCTTGAGTATTCTGCTACGAAGAATAATGTGCAGTTTGTGTATCTTATTACGAGTTCATTTTATTGCAGTTGAATTGTCCATTTTTCCTGTTATTTTGTCTTTATGGTAAAACTTGTACCCTCTTTTCACTCTGCTTTTCTACTTTGCCTCCTTTTCTATCTGCTAAGTATGATTTCTTACTGGTGGACCGATGCAAAATGAAATTTTGAAACAAAATCAGTTGACATTACTGCTTTTAGCTCTGTAGCTTTATAATGAAATATCAATGGCAAATGAGGACTAATTTTTAACACTTTAGCCAAAGTGCCTGTGTTCTGAACTCATAGCATTGTTTTTAGATTGTCCTGTCCTGTATTAATCAAGACTATCAGCTGTACTGCGAATGCTTTCTTTTAAAGTAACTTTTTTATTGGCTGAATTAAATATGTATTGCAATATAGTAGGTTTTCATAACCAGATTGTTTGTGTTAGTCTTAACCATCAGTGGCTTGTGTGGGCTATTTAAAATTCATGGATTAACAATGTTACCTTGTGAGTATTTATTCCCTGAAACATGCTTTAAAGCAGTTTGAAAGCTGCTGTTACAGGTGACTGGATTTTCTGATCGTTGATGAATATTATAGTTTCTTATATTTGTGAAAATCTTTTGAAAATAAAACCTATGTGAGATGAACATGTGTTATCTCATTTCGTGCTATAACAGCGCTGTGAGGTAGATAGAGCAGGTGGTAGCATCTTTTTCGACAAACTAAGTTCTTGATCCTTTCTCAGTGGCATATAAGTTGTTAGTGCCAAATCTTGGACTAAAATTAAGGTTCCTCAAATGTTCCTACCACAATGAAAAAATGCTGCAACAAAAATTATAGCTCCTTGATCCTTAGCACCTGCTTCAACAGTAGTTGAAAGGGTTCCTAGCCGCTGTAGTGAGTTCATCTTGTTTAAATTACACTGATTCAAGTCGGTCTGTCCTCCCCCTTTTAAAAAAGATGGTGATTTTTGTGGGCATTTAAAATTCAGTAGTTTTATTCCACATTCAGTCAGAAAAATTAGAAAATGGCATATGAATACGCTTCTAACAATTGTGAATCAACCACTTTTCAGGTCCTTAGTGCTTAGTATATAGTACCTTGACAATATGGTTAGGTGATCAGTAAATATTTGAGATGAACTCTTAATGCCTTTGGCCTTTGGTCAAACATCCAGTGTTTACTGGTCTGCGTAGGAGTTGATGTTGCGTTTTCATGTGTCTAGGAAAATTTAATAGCATATGAATGTCTTTACAAAATTTTGCTGGGCTTTGATCTCTAAAATCGATGCTCTATATAAACTCACTGTTTCCTGGGGTAGCTCTTACTTTTTAGAGGATTTGAAAGACGTGTGTCTGTTTTTTCATGTTACCTTGTCACTCATACATATAAAATTGTTTCCCTCCTTTGTTTAACCTTTTAGTTATGTTTTGTCCCTGGGACCCTCTTTTTTATTAAATTATTTACTATTTTCACCTTCTAATCAGTGGTAAAAGTAACATGGACTTGTCCTTTCAAGTAAGATTAATTAAAGGGAGAAAAGCCTAAGTCTAATTCAGTATCTAAATCTTTTCTCTCAGTTCACCTTTTAACCCCCAAACTCCAGCTGACATATTTCCACTTTTCGTCAGTTATGTTTTCACCTAGCTGTTCCAGCAGCTATACTGATGAAGAAAGTGTGAGGAAAGCTTGTTACTTTAACCAGGCTGCTCTGTAATGTTTTTTATTAAGGCCTCATTGATATACATTCTTATGAAGGTTTCACATGAAAAACAGTGTGATTCCTACATTCACCCATATTACTGAGTCCCCTCCATGCCCCACGAAGTCACTGTCCATCAGTGTAGTAAGATGCCACAGGCTGCTCTGTAATTTAAGAGGGCAACAATAACCACCTTAAAAACAATTCAGCTTTGAATTCTGAGCCCATCTTTATACATTGTAGCCTAAGTAAAAGCAATGTTCTCTTAAACAGATTTTGAATTATCAAATTGTTTTTTGGACCTAATGATCCCAATGCCGAAACTAAAAGCAAATCAGAAACAAAACCCAACAATGCTACATGCAGATCACTTTAACAAATCAATGATTTTATTTTGCAAACTTGTATTGAGTACTCACTGTGTGTACAAGGCACTGGGAAGTGTGTAAAGGTAGAAAAGACATATTAGCTCCCCAATCATATGGAAACTATGTATGGACAAAAACAAAAGCCATGAAATTGATAGGAAATAACCTATCACAAAAAAGTTTATATGAAATAATACAAGAGTTCACCGGAAATTGAGTTGAAGGATGGTTGAAGTGTTAATGGCTTTTGAGCTGTCTTTAGTCTTTGGAGATTAAGATAAAAGGGAGCACCTGAGAACTGCTGGGAAGGACAGGGTGTTAGGAAGCAGTGGTAGTCACAACACGAATACATTGAATTGCTTCATAGTAGGACATAATTGTGCAAAGATTGTGAAGAACTTGGAATGTCCATGCTAAGTTGTATGCATTTATTCTCTATGCAGTGAGAGATGATATGTTTTTGTAGAAAAGGGTACTGTGATCCAAACTGTTCTTAAAGGTTAGAAAGAAGAAATAGAATTGGGTACATTTCTAAACTAAGAATTTCTAGTTTTCTCAATTCCTTGCAATACAGAATTCAAGTTAGACAGTTAAAAACTTCATTCTTGTGGAGGCTGTGTGTGCATGTGCCTGCTCATTTGTAATAAAAAAAAAATTTTTTAATCAAGAGAATTGGGCAATACTTCCCTTAGGGAAATCCTTGAGTATTGCAGTAATATATAATTTCCTTTGTCAGTTTCATAAGTAATATTAAGACATGAATAAGCATTACAGTTATAAAATCTTGAGTGTCATTTAGGTCATTATACCCAGCAGGAGTACCTTTTGGACAAGCACTTTGATGATTGTTTCTCATTCTCTTGCTCTTTGTTATTAATAAACATTTTGTCTATTTCATTTGATCAACAACTTTTCCACAATGAAATTTTAAAGAATCTACTTCTGCGTTGCTATGGCAGTATTTCTGAGCCAACTGAAATTGGAAATATTTGATGGTGTTAAAAAATGTGTTTCTTTCAATTTTCAGACTGATGGTTGTCTCTTTTCATATATTCCTTTGAATATCAAAGGATTTCCTCATGTAAAAATACTTGACTTTTGCCTCACCTTTCTTTTCATGCCTAAGGTGTATCTAGAATTGTGTAGTTACGTAATGAGTTCTAGTCCGTATTCTGCTGACTAATACATATAATGTCTTTAAAAAGCTTGTAGCACAGTTATAAGTGCCATAAGGTTAGACATCTGATTACTTCCTTCATATTTTCTTTTATAATGGATTTCCATATTAACAGCTTGCATAAGTAAGGTCATCTTTTTAATTATTTAAAGTTAGCATATCTTTGATCTTTGTCTGTTTTTATTGCCTCTGGGCGTTTTGGCAGAGAAAGAATAGGCAGAGAACATTATTTCATCATTTTCCAGTCTTTTTGAGTTGTTTCATCATTCTCAGATGACGATATGGTTTTCTGGGCTATTTAGAACCAATAGTTAGACAAATTTCATAGTCAGTTGTGATTATTTGATGTAAATTGGGGCACTTTCTGAAGTAAAGAATGTACAGCCTTTACATTTGTAAAAATAATTTAGGATAATCTATGCATGGTGTATGCTGAGGCAGAAAAGACCAGTAAACTTACAGCTTGGTTTTATTTTTATACTTCTGTTCACTGTCATCGATTGCCTATCAGTGGATGGGAAAACTATTCAAAATTTCTATGATTGTGTAGAGGCTTGTATTTTTTTCACAGTAGAGAAAGTCTAGTTACTATTTTTCATATATGGACTCTTGTAATGGTAGTTACAGGTCTTCATAATAGAGCTGTATAAGGAACTGGAGCTATTTACTAATTTACAAATTTACTAATGAGTCTCAGTTGAGGCAAGAATTCACTGATTGGGTTTAAATGATCATTTTTATACAGCCAGGAATCGAAATCTTTGCATAATTTGTGTCCTGCTCTTTTTATTTTACCTCTCATAATCCAGACTGCTGACCAGTTTTGACTTTGGGTCTAACTACCAATTATCTTTCATTAAATAAACAATCAAGCAAATGATGCTAATACTGGCAAACTAATAATCTTTAGTAATATTGCCTTAATTTAACAGCTCTACATTAATCATGCTCCACGGCTGTCCAAGAGTAAGGGGAGAGAAATGGACAAGAAAGATTTGGACAAGTCAAGGGAAAGATCCAGAGAAAGAGAGAAAAAAGATGAGAAGGACAGGAAAGAGCGGAAAAGGGTTTGTAATTTTTTTAAAACTAGTTTGGAATGCTATTATATACAGTAGCATGTTTTGTTGCCTTTTTAAAAGTACTAGTTTGTTGCATGGCAGTCTGATAACTGGTATTTTCATCTTAAAGTGTGAATCTTCTGCAGTAATAAGCATCTTCAGCCTAATAATTTCTGCCAGCTCTGCTTGTCTTTCATGTCATTTTACCAAGTATGTGAAACTATGGCAGATACTCTCCAATGCTAGTTAGCTATGCCCTTCTTGTGTAAGAGTAATATTTTATTAAAACAAAAACATAAACTCTTGATCAATGTAGTTCACGATTCTTGGTTCTAGGATCGCTCAAACAATGACCGTGAAGTACCACCAGACTTAACCAAGAGACGAAAAGAGGAAAATGGCATAAGTAGGTAGACTTATTAATACTTTCAAAGCAGTCACCACCCTCAATGAGAAGAAGCTTTCATGATTCTTTTTTATAATTTTAGTGGGGGTCCCAAAGCGCAAAAGTGAAAGTCCGTGTGAGTCTCCTTATCCAAATGAGAAAGACAAGGGAAAAAATGTCAAAATCTTCAGGCAGAGAAAAAAGCGGCGATTCATTTAAATCTGAAAAGATGGATAAAATCTCCTTTGGCAAAAAGGTAAATTAGAGAAACAAAGGAACAATATAGTTTTTCTTAGAAAGCCAACTCTGAAAAGTTAGCAAATACTGAGGGTTTTTTTGCAGTCACAAATAGTCTGTTAATTATTTGGAGGTGGGAAGAGGAGGCTTTGAGGGAGGGCAGGTTTTTGGGGAATTAGAGGCAGTTCAGTCCCAAATTACTGGGAAGGTAGAATTGGTTTACTTGTAAAATTCCTTTCCTCTCCATTCCACTCCCACCTAGTTCTCTGTTCATGGTTCAGCCTTTCTTTCTGTGTTCTCTTTTTTCTCTGCCAGCAGTGCTTTTAGTTTCTCTTCATTCATGAGATTAAAAGATGGTCACATGTATTCTCCCTGATCCTTACATTGTCATAAAGTCTTTATTAACCGTGGTTTTTAAACATATTTCTATAACATTTTCTCCCGATAAACTTGTTGGCAAACTTTTTTTGATTTTCAAATTAGGTAGTGTGCATTTTCTTAGATACTAGTGGATGATATTCAAAATATATCTCATGCATTTGCCATAAAGTAATAATTTAGTAATAAGCAAGTCATTACAAAAGTTTAAAGTGTTTATTAAGCATTATTATGGTACATATTAAAAATGTATTCCATATATTAATAGTTTCTTAAGTGGGAGTCTGCTCCTTTTAATAAGTATTTTTTCAATTGAGGTAAAATTCACATAACATAAAATTAATTATTTTGAAGTGTAGAACTCAGTGACATTTAGTATATTTATAATGTAATGCAATCATCTCTAGTTCCAAAATATTTTCATCACTCCAAAGGGAAACCCCATACCCCTTAAGCAATAATTCTCCATTTCTCCCCTCCCTTTAGCCCCTGGCAACTACTAATCTGCTTTCTGTCTCTATGAATTTACCAATTTTGATTATTTCATATAAATGGAATTGTATAATAATGTAGACTGACTTATTTCACTAGTCATAATGTATTGGGAATTCTTCCATTGTGTAGCATGTATTAGTACTTCGTTTCTTTTTCATGGCTGAATAATATTCCCTAGTGTGATGTACAACATTTGTTTATCCTCAGTTGATGGACTTCTGTGTTGTTTTCCACCTTTCGGCCATTGTGAATAGTGCTGCTATGAACATCTGTGTGCTGCTGTGAAGTATTTGTTTGAAAGCCTGTTTTCAGTTCTTTTGTGTGTATACCCAGAAGTGGAATTTCTAGGTTACATGGTAATGCTATGTTTAACTTTTTGAGGAATTGCCAAACTTCCACAGTGGCTACACAGTTTACATTTCTGCAAGCAATGTGTGAGGGTGCCAATTTCTCTACATCCTTGCCAACACTTGTTATTTTCTGTTTTTGTTCTGCTTTTTATTATATCGATCCTCATGGGCTTAAAGGGGTATCTCATGGTTTTGATTTGCATTTCCTTAATGGCTACTGATGTTGAGAATCTTTTCATGTGCCTGTTGGCCATTTGTATGCCTTCTTTGGAGAAGTCTATTCAGATGCCTTGGCCATTTTTTAATTGGATTGTCTTTTTGTTGCTCAGTCATAAGAATTCTTTATGTAGTCTGGGTACTAGACCATTATGAGATACATGATTTGCAAATGTTTTTCTCCCATTCTGTAGGTTGCCTTTTCACTTTCTTGTTAGTGTTCTTTGATGCATCAAATTTTGCACTTTTGATGAAGTCCAATGTTTTCTTTTGTTGCTTGTGCTTCTTGTGCTTTTGGTGTCATATTTTTTAAGTAAGTTTTTGAAGAAAAATTTGTGACTGGTGGGTGATGAAAAAGGATTTTGAGCTGTTTTTTCATAATTGGTTTTCCCTTCCCGAACTAATTCCGCCACTCCTTAGAGGAGTCTAGGCATGATAAAGAAAAGATAGAAAGGAAAGAGAAACGGGAGAGTTCAGGAGGAAGGGAAGAGAAGAAACAATATCCTTTTCATCTTATTGATGTTTTTAATCAGTAGAATGGAAAGCTTTGATACTGGTCATGTTTAGAATTGTACCCTTATAGTATATGGCCCAAATGCTGAAAGGCTTATTAGCTTTTAAGTGGTCTCTCCAGTTAACCCTCTCAAATACGTGAAATATGGAAGTGGGACACTTGATTACTTTTTCACTTCTGTGGTGACTGAGGTTGTTTTATGCCACGAAGGGATTTAGATGCCCTCTGGCTGTATTAGCACTGAGAGGAGGAAAATGAACCAAGCCCCTTAGGCTTAGGGCATGGGGAATAGAAGGGCAGGATGATGGGGCAGATGAGCAGAGCTGGTAGAGTGTAGAGTTGGAGGCCACCAGGCTGGTCAGAGCCAATTAGGCCTGCGGACTGAGGGATTGAACTAAAAGATGAGATGCTGTTCTCTCTTTTTTTCTTTCCCAAATTGTTTTCTCTTAATTTGTCGTCTACTCATAAGTCCTCCGACAAGCACAGAAAATGAAGACTTTGAGTCAAGGTGAGTGTTCTCTCACCTTCTTTTCATTTAAAGATAGAAATATAAAATAAAGGTCTGAGAATGTTGAAGAAACTAGATCCATTTTGCCAGATATAACTAGAATTTTTCATGTAAATACGATGACCAGGTGTTTGGGTATAGATGCAAAAGAAGATTCACAGTTATTTTTAAGCTGTTTTCATTTTAAGCTTGCACATTAGCCACACTTTTTTTTGCATCAAGATGTATTTAAGAACACCTGCTTTACTTCTACACTCATTCCCATCATCTCTAGATAGTTTATTACCTTTTTAAATTACCTATATATATATAGCCTTGTAGGTGGTGTTAGTATCTGCATTTATAGGTGAAGAAACTGAGGCAGAGACTAAGTTGAAGAGGGTTACAGAGATATTAGCTGACAGAGCCAGAACTCAAACGTAGGTCTTCTTGCCCTTTACCTGTTCTCTGTTCTTCATTTTGCTTTTTCATGAAGATGTTATGCAGAGATTTTTAAGTTTTTGTGCCTCTTTTTCTATCACTGCCCATGTGTTTTCTAAAGTCTAAAAATATGGTCCATGCTTTCAATTCTGGAATTTTGAATAGGCGGCTTTGTTGTCGAGGTAGTTATATCTTACGAAATTTTAAAAGCGTTTTAGCCATCTTAAGTAAATTGTGTGTGAGCAATAGTCCACTCTATCTTAGTGGACAGAGTGTTCAGAACCTAATTTAGTGTTTTTTGAGCACTCAGATCACCATCTGAACGGTTCTTATTTGGTGATGCCTTAGGATTATGGAGGTATGTAGCATGATTTGCCCTCTTCTTTTAATGGTTGGAGATGGCTGTATTTGAAGTTGTTGACTTTTTTTGTACCCTATTTTCTTGCTTCCATATTAGCTGTCACCACTGAATGATATCACGTATGCTTGCTGTCTGTACCCTCCCCCTAATATTATCTGCTGCTTCTAATCTTTTACAAAACCAGGTAGATAACCAAGGCTGTTTGCAGTTGCTTAAATTAGGAGTGAGAAATGTCTGAGAGCCCATTCTGTGTAAGAGTATGTGAGCATTAGGGGTTGCTTTTTGTTGTATTTATTTTAGCTGCCAAAGCAGGGTTTTGAAGCTGCCAGATAGGAAACTTCCTGACAAGTGGTGTGCTTTTTCTGCTCTGTTACTGTGTGCTTGTTAGCTGAATACTAGAGGAGGGTAAATGAGAGTTAAGACAGAGCATTTGGACTTCAGTAGGTTCTTTTTTAAATTAGAGAGATTGAAAAAGATACATTAATTGCCCATTCTTCAATTCTACCCATCCCCTGCCCCAACAACTTTGCTTTCTTCTCTAGTTAACTATAAACTCTTAATCTTTCTTCGTTTTTTAATTTAAATTTTAGTTTTTATTAATTTTGATCCACTGCTTTGATTTTTTTTCAGACTTCAATTATGTGTATTTGGTACCTTCTCTAATAAGATTATGCTGTAGTTGTCCATGTATGGGCTTCATATACTAGAGGTACCATTCTGTGTTCCTGCCCAGATATCATTTAAAAAATGATTTTCTTATTTATTTCTTTTTCTCCTCTTGCTCCCTTGTTCCCCCTCCCTCATCTCCTCCTCTTCATCAGCTCCAAAGTTCTGTCCTCTTTTGCTAGAGCCATGCCAGAGCTGGTGCTTACAGAGTATAGCATTTCACAAGCAAGGACAAAGGTGGTTACTTGTGAAATGCAAATTGGTTTTATTGAGATTGCCAATAAGTGATTCTCTCTCAGATTACAAAACCAGTAGTCTGGTACCATGACAGATCATCCATTATAAATGTCTGCATACTTATTTCTGCCGAAATGGTGCCATTTGGTGGTGGAGTGCTAAATTCAGACAGATCTGAGTTTGAATTTGGTTTCCATCACTTACTACCTAACAGGTCTTGCTCAGCTGTTTCCACCTTTCTCTCTACCTGTTTCCTCATTTCAAAAATAAGGGGATAGTAGTTTCCATGAGGTTTTGGGGGGGATTCAGTGTGATAATGTTTATGAAGTACTTAGCTATCAAATGGCCAATCTTCTTTTTTTATTACTTACCTTAACCTTTCTTTTAGTTTGCCATTTTGCTTTTTACTTTCACATGGCCTCTTTATTAAAGAAACAGGAAAACCTCCCTCTTAAATCTTCATTAAGAATGGCCCAACCATTGTCACTGAGAACTTTCACTGTGATTTTATACATTGCTCTTCGCTCACTGCCTAATTGATGTTATGAAGGTTATGCTGTAGATTTCTTGGGAGTTCTTATTTGCGTGGTCCATGGATTTGTGCTTTACTTGTCTATATAATCTCTCAGGACTAAAGGCATGAGAAGACTGGCCTGGGTGTTAGGTATTAGGTTAGAGGTCTTGTAGTAAAGCTTCTGAGTTCAGATAACCTTTAAAGGTACATTGAGCTTGATGTTCATCCTGTTCAATTTCTTGTTGACAACTATGTCCTATACTTTCTTCTTGAGTATACTTTTAATTTGTGAGGTTCTTCTTGATTTTTTTCCTTTTTCTGGCTGTTCTGGTCGCCTCGTATTGGATACATTCTGGGGTTGGTCAGGTCTTTCTGTTTTTCTTCCTTTTATTTTCTTAGAGTTCTCAGCGTTCCTGATTGGCACCTTTACTTAAACTCAGGCTACTTCAAATAGCTGCTCTGTTTTTAATTTATGTTACATTATACAGAAAGGAGAGCTGCTGCATATGACACATTCTCATGATTCAAAGATATCATTAATACTAAGATTCATTGTTGATTTCTAGAACTGTTTTTGGGGAAGGGTGAGTAGGAAAATAACATTGATTTGCAAGCATTACCCTGGTTTCAGAAACATTAATATTAGAGGTATGGAAATGCACTGAGAGGAATCAGTGGCTCTAGACTAAGATTAATTCCTTCCAAACTCTTCTGTATTCTTTTCCTATCTCATAATTTTTACTTGCAAAGTCCTTTATGCTTGCTTATCCTCTGTATCTTTACTATTACTTATTATTGCTAAAGTCCAAATTCATCTTACATATCCTTGATTTAGTCTCTTGAACACTATTAGCTGCTTTGCCTTTAACCTTTTCTCATAGTTTCATCTTTTTTTTTATTTTGGTGTCATTAATCTACAGTTACAGAAAGAACATTATGTTCACTAGGTTCCTGCCTTCACCAAGTCCCCCCCACATACCCCTTCACAGTCGCTGTCCATCTGCGTAGTAAGATGCCATAAAATCACTACTTGTCTTCTCTGTGTTGCACAGCCCTCCCCGTGCCCCCCACGCTCTCTACATGCTAATCGTAATGCCCTCTTTCTTTTTCCCCGCCCTTATTCCTCCCTTCCCACCCATCCTCCCCAGTCCCTTTCCCTTTGGTAACTATTAGTCCATTCTTGGGTTCTGTGCTTCTGCTGCTGTTTTGTTCCTTCAGTTTTCCTTTGTTCTTATACTCCACATATAAGTGAAGTCATTTGGTACTTGTCCTTCTCCGCCTGGCTTATTTCACTGAGCATAATACCCTCTAGCTCCATCCATGTTGTTGCGAATGGTAGGATCTGTTTTTTTCTTATGGCTGCGTAATATTCTATTGTGTATATGTACCACATCTTTATCCATTCATCGACTGATGGACATTTAGGTAGCTTCCATATCTTGGCTATTGTAAACAGTGCAGCGATAAACGTAGGGGCGCATCTGTCTTTTTCAAACTGGAGTGTTGCATTCTTAGGGTAAATTCCTAGAAGTGGAATTCCTGGGTCAAATGGTATTTCTATTTTGAGCATTCTGAGGAACCTCCATACTGCTTTCCACAATGGTTGAACTAGTTTACATTCCCACCAGCAGTGTAGGAGGGTTCCCCTTTCTCCACCATCTTGCCAACATTTTTTGTTGTTTGTCTTTTCCATGATGGCGATTCTTACTGGTGTGAGGTGATATCTCATTGTGGTTTTAATTTGCATTTCTTTGATGATTAGCAATGTGGAGCATCTTTTCATGTGCCTGTTGGCCATCTGAATTTCTTCTTTAGAGAACTGTCTATTCAGGTCCTCTTCCTGTTTTTAATTGGATTATTTGCTTTTTGTTTGTTGCGGTGTGTGAGCTCTTTATATATTTTGGATGTGAATCCTTTATCGGATCTGTCATTTATGAATATGTTCTCCCATACTGTAGGATACCTTTTTGTTCTATTGATAGGGTCCTTTGCTGCAAAGAAGCTTTTTAGCTTGATATAGTCCCACTTGTTCATTTTTGCCTTTGTTTCCCTTGCCTGGGGAGATATGTTCATGAAGAAGTCGCTCATGTTTGTGTCCATGAGATTTTTGCCTATGTTTTTTTCTAAGAGTTTTATGGTTTCATGACTTACATTCAGGTCTTTGATCCATTTGGAGTTTACTTTTGTGTATGGAGTTAGACAGTGATCCAGTTTCATTCTCTTACATGTAGCTGTCCAGGTTTGCCAGCACCATCTGTTGAAGAGACTGTCATTTCCCCATTGTATGTCCATGGCTCCTTTATTGTATATTAATTGGCCATATATGTTTGGGTTAATGTCTGGAGTCTCTATTCTGTTCCACTGGTCTGTGGCTCTGTTCTTGTGCCAGTACCAAATTGTCTTGATTACTGTGGCTTTGTAGTAAAGCTTGAAGTTGGGGAGCGAGATTCCCCCAACTTTATTCTCCCTTCTCAGGATTGCTTTGGCTATTCGGGGTCTTTGACGGTCCCATATGAATTTTTGAACTATTTGTTCTGGTTCATTGAGGAATGTTGCTGTAGTTTCTTAGGGATTGCATCAAATCTGTATATTGCTTTGGGCAGGATGGCCATTTTGACGATATTAATTCTTCCTAGCGAGGAGCATGGGATGAGTTTCCATCTGTTAGTGACCTCTTTAATTTCTCTTAAGAGTGTCTTGTAGTTTTTGGGGTATAGGTCATAGTTTCATCTTTTAAAAGTCTGCCTATTGAAGTTTTCCTGATAGAACCATCCCTTAGCTTCTCAGTTTTACTTTGATGTGTGTGGTTTTCAATTCATGAGTCCTTTTGTGAAGTAGGTGCTGTGCTAAACTGAGACTTGCTCACAGACTTTGAGAAGCTCAGTCTTCTTGGACTTTGATTCTTAGTTTCAAAGAACATAAGCAACTAGCTCTAACCTTTCCATCTGTGTTTATAATATACTACATTCCTATTCTAATCCTTCACTCCAGTGAGGCCTAATACATTTTGCAGGTCCATCTTTCACCTCTGGTTTCGTATGTGTCCTAATTCTCTCACCCTTTAAAACCAAGGTTGAAAATTCTCAGACCTTGGGCAGAATGTGGCTTGTTAGGTGTACCTTTTTGATCTCACACAATATTTACCATTTTGTAAATTGGTTGCCTTTAAAAATGAAGAGTTGACAAAATCCAAGTATCAGTTCCTCTTGAAGAACTGGAGAATCTGGCAACATCGTGTCCTGAATTCTTCATAGCACCAGTCAGCAAGACCCACCTAGGTACTTGTGCCTCTCATATAGAGTGAGTCTTTATTTTTTATAGTTTACCTCAGTCTGTCCCCATCCAGCTCACTTCGTTTGTTTCCATTATGAACTGACTCCTGTAAACAACTGATTTGTAATTCCTGTTCTGAGACTTTTTTCTTCAGTCTGTACTTGGAAACTGGCCTACTAAGTGCTCAAAGATGGCTTATTTTAGGAATGTTTGCCAGTTCAAGGCATAACCCTAGATGCTGGTAATATGTGTTGGAGTAGGGAGTGTTCAGTTAAGTTTCTTTCTCAGTAGTTCCCCATTGCTTACGTGTGTGTGTGTGTGTGTGTGTGTGTGTGTGTGTCAGCTTGCCTGCAGAGTCCTAGCAACTGATTCCTGTGTATATACAAGTGTGTCATATGACCCTCTCCTTAGATTGTGATCTTGTTGAAGGCAGTTACATCATCACTTCCTTCCAATCAAACAGTCAAGTATTTTTCTTTTTCTTTATTACCTGCTGTGTTTCAGATACTCTGTTAACTTTAATAGAGACATGTACATCTCTTGGGGATTGATGAGACATAGCACTGGCTTTTTTTGTTTTGTTTTTGCCCTCAAAAGAAGATTCAATCTATTTACAGCATTTGATAGTATACTGTATAAGGATAAATTGCTTTGTGTGCTGTACCATATTTTTTGAGCGTAGGTTTATTATGCTTGCATTTGGTTCTGTGTGTAGTAATCATTAAATGTGTGTGAAAGTTTCATTAGGAGATTGGAATGATAGACAGAAACTATTTTTCCCTTCATTATCATCCTTTATACTCTTTAAAGTACTTGGTGTGAGTTCTGTGCACTGGTATTCATGGACACCAAATAGTTGGAGAGAACAAGAGGATTTGTCTGTTTCTGTTCCTCCACTTACGGTAGACCAAATATTTGCTACAGTGTGCTGTGCTGTTTTTTATCTAGACATGGGCGTGAGCATTTAAATGGTTCCCCTGCCACATTTACCTCTAAGTGGCACTATCCCTACACATGCATTTATCCTGAGTATGCTAAGATTCAGTTTGTTTTAACTGTGACATATGTTATCTACATGGAACATCTCAGGGACTGTGTTTGTCATGATAAGGATTTCTAGATAGTAGTATATAGGTAAATGAAGGAATAATGAGGAATTAGGAGGGTTGTCCCTGTCTTTTTCCTATAACTTCTTTCTTCATTTTTTTAATTGTCACCTTCGCCCATATATGTCTTTCTACTCGGGGTGGTGTGGGTGTATGTGTGAGAAGTAGGATCATGAAATCCTGACAGCTTCAGACACTCGTGCAAATGAAGGGAACTAAATTCGGGGATACTTCCTTTGAGGTGAAGACACTGAACCAAAAATAATGAATTTGGTGGGCTTGTAGTTTATGGCTTCTCTAAAAAAAATCTGTTGCCATCACGAGGGCTCTTTTATGAGGAATCTGAGAACTGTTGAAACATTTATTAGGACCTTGTTGGTGAATGCGATCATCAAATTAGAAAGAATATGTGCGTGTTTATGAGGTATACCTCTGATAAGAAGGCTGGTTTTATATTTGCTTTTCTTCTCGGTGTTGATCACCAGTCTAGCTGCTCTTTTCTCCAGAGCACTGTAACTTTTCAGACTTGCTTCTTGATGTCACCACTCTATAACATCATTTGAAATCAGCTGTCTCAACTCTGAGAAGGTGCTCTTTGAGGGCATTTCATGTAATAGTTTCCTGATGCCCTGACAAAGGAAGAGGGCATGGTGGAATATAGGGAAATGACTTTACTAGTATAATAAATAGGGCCTATGTCTGGCCAAAAAAAAGGGCAGGGTGTGGGGGAAGCCCAAGGATGCCCAGAAAATTCCCAGTAGAATGTGATGTTTACAGATATAATATTGTCTTCGCAGAGTGGAAAGCCTGCTTTTTTGGAATGTGTCCTGCAAACATGGTATTTCCAAGGCAGTTTATAGCCCTGGTAGAATAGAAGTGTCTAGGATGGAGGACACCCAGCTCTGAACTGAAACCCTTTGAGAAACATCAACAGGCCTAGGTGTGAAAAAGAGAGATCTCTGTGATCTCTTGCATTTAGAGCCTTTTTCTTATTTACAATGCTTAAAGTAGCACATATTTTTTAAAAAATAGTTAATTTAAAAAAAACCTTGGAAGAATGTTCCAGGCAATGTGGTATAAATTCATTGTTAATGAGAAGAAAATACTACTCTGCTGGAGGACAGAGTCCTGAAGGCTGGGTTTGGCACTGTTTAATCACTGTGGGACTTTCTTCTTAAGGGCAGTTCTTTCTGAAGTTCACTGACTTTGAGTGCACTTTTCAAGTTTGTCATCCCAACACTTCAGCATTATTTTATAAATATGCTCCGGACACTGCTGAGAGACTGACCTCCCATATCTTCTTTCCACTTGCTCTTGTGCTTGCTGACTTGCCATTCCAGCATATGGACAGACCCCTAAGCTGAAGGTCTCCCAGAGGAGGATGCCAAAGCTCCATGCGTCACTCTCAGAACGTTCTCTCCCCTAACTAAGAGCTTCTGGTGCTGTCCATTTAATCAGAGTCTGCTTTAGGTCAGAAGATGAATGCACACCACCATCCTCTTGACAGGACATTCCAAAGTCACTGATTTTCACAATATTGTTTTCACCTCCAGGCAGTTTCTTGCAGCAAGGTCCCTGTGTGTACAATTTTTACTCAAGATTCACCATCCAGAAGCGGTGTCTAATGAAAATTTCACTGTTTTAGTTATCCTGTCTCAGAAAGGAGAGGAAATCACCTCCTGGAAACAATTCTTTAATGTTGTAGATAGGCGGTATTTGTGTGTGAACTCCTATAAGCTTGACAATATTGGGACGATTATATTGCTTGAGGATTTTGGAATCATGTTAACATTTTAATTTCAGTTCCTGGGAAAAAATCATCTTCATGTATTTTAACAGGAACAACAGTTTTATCCTTTGATATGTCCCTAAATATGTCATCAAAACTATCATTGATATAATTCCATTGTGACGTCTTGATGACTGAAAATCGATTTATTATTCTACTTACGGCCCTATATGTCTACTGACATCACAATACTCTTTATTAGAACATTGACTTTTTGGGAGGTAATTTTTAAAATTTGAGATAAAATTTACAGAACATAAAAATTGCCATTTAAAAGTGGTTTTTAGTATAATCACTATGTTGTAACAATCACCAGTAATTCTAGAGCATTTCCATCACCCCAAAAAGAGACCCCAATTCTCCACTTACCCCAGCCCCTGGAACAAATAATGTACTTTTTGTCTTCATGACTTTGCCTGTTTCAGATATTTCATAAAAATGAAATAATGAAATATGTGACCTTTTGTGTCTGGCTTCTGTTATTTAGCATCATGTTTTCAGGGTTCATCCATGTTGCAACATGTGTCAGAACCTCATTTCTTTTTATAACTGAATGGTGCTTCACTGTATGAATGTGTACAACATTTTGTTTATCTGTCATAAATGATGGACATGAACAGTGGATTTTAGGTATTAAAATTGTAAGTTCAACTTTAGTGTATCTACAGCTACAATTGGTAATGTCAAGATTGTACTTGGTATAAACAGAATGCTGTATAGAAACTATGTAAATTATTTGTCAGCATATCATGCATATGATTTCTAAGGCCCTGGTAGCTCTGGTTTTATGAAATATTTGAATGTAGTATTTTGTCAGTAAAGTTTAATGCATTAAGCATTAGTTTAAAATTTGAGAACAATGTTAGGCAGATATGAAGCTATTTGCCACATGTTGTAATGATCATGTTTTGAATTTATTTCAATATGCAGTATTTGAAAAATGTCAATACATAAAAGTAAATGACTGTAATTAAGCAAGATATTTTTAAAGCAATTTTTATAATTTAGCAGACACTGCATCTTAATGTAAGTCACTGTTAAAATTGTGTCTTTGTGAAAAATGAAATGTCATTTTTTTGTTGTTGATCATGTAAAATTAATTCCTTTTCATTGCTGTGTGTTCTGTTTACTTTTGACAAGCTGTTGCTTGCCCCTGTGGGATGTTTTACTTCTATATCATTTTTCCCTCCTTTTTCTCTTCTGATCCCTCCCTCTCATAGCCAAAATATTCACTGGTTTTTTTAGAAGTCGTCATCGTGTGCCCTGTCTTTAATGGTTTCTAAGAGTAGATGATCAAAAATACACAGATATTTTTCATCATCATTGAGAGACTTTATTCAAGCCTTTGTTACTGACAGAACTCACCGATTTCTTTCTTAAATCAATCTTCCTTTCTTCCCCTCCCCTCCTCTCCTTCCCTCCTGCTTTCCCTCTTCCCCGTCTATCTCCCCCCTTCCCCTCCTCTCTCCCTCCCTTCTTCCTTGCCTTTCTCCTCCTTTCCTGTTTTGTCTGTCAATATAATCACCTTCTTTCTTTCAGATGAGATTGGAATGGAATTGTTCAGCTGCGCCAAGAAATTAATTTTCCTGAGTAGATTGCCAAGAATTGTGAATGAAGAGGTCCGGTCCATTTGCATCTACTTAAATTATTCAGTTACCTGCTTTATTGCTCCGTGCTGAAAACTTGGAAGTTGAGTTGTGCATTAAAGTTTTTAACTTTTTGCTTAGTTTCTACATGTTTATTTCCAGTAAATGACTGAAAGTGTTAGCTATTCCATACTTTTAGCACAATGTGCTGCATACAGTTCCCAAAAAGCAAATCAGGTTACATGTGTACAGAATTTCACTTTAGGTTAACTAAGCATTGCCTGGGTTGAGTTGGGGTTTTTGTTTGTTTGTTTCAGTCTGAAATGCTTCCTTTCCATTGTTTGAAACAAAATGAACAATATTGAACCATTTTGCATTTACCTCATTTAATTATTTTTTTTTTCATTTTGGTATCATTAATCTACAATTACACGAAGGACATTATGTTTACTAGGCTCCCCCCTTCACCAAGTCCCCACCACATCCCCGTTCACAGTCACTGTCCTTCAACATAGTAAGATGCTGTAGAATCACTACTTGTCTTCTCTGTGTTGCACAGCCCTCCGCATGCCCCCCCAACACTTTACATGCTAATCGTAATGCCCCCTTTCTTTTCTTCCCTCCCTTATCCCTCCCTTCCCACCTGTCCTCCCCAGTCTCTTTCTCTTTGGTAACTATTAGTCCATACTTGGGTTCTGTGATTCTGATGCTGTTTTTTCCCTCAGTTTTCTTTTGTTCTTATACTCCACATATGAGTGAGATCATTTGGTACTTGTCTTTCTCCACCTGGCTTATTTCACTGAGCATATTACCCTCTAGCTCCATCCATCTTGTTGCAAGTGGTAGGATTTTTTTTTTCTGAGGGCTGCATAATATTCCATTGTGTATATGTACCACATCTTCTTTATCCAATCATCTACTGATGGACATTTAGGTTGATTCCATATCTTGGCTATTGTAAATAGTGCTGTGATAAACATAGGGGTGCATCTGTCTTTTTCAAACTGGAGTGCTGCATTCTTAGGGTAAATTCCTAGAAGTGGAATTCCTGGGTCAAATGGTATTTCTATTTTGAGCATTTTGAGGAACCTCCATACTGCTTTCCATAATAGTTGAACTAATTTACATTCCCACCAGCAGTGTAGGAGGGTTCCCCTTTCTCCACAACCTCGCAACATTTGTTGTTGTTTGTCTTTTGGATGGTAGCCATCCTTACTGGTGTGAGATGATATCTCATTGTGGTTTTAATTTGCATTTCTCTGATGACATGTGATGTGGAGCATCTTTTCATGTGTCTATTGGCCATCTGAATTTCTTGTTTAGAGAACTGTCTATTCAGCTCGTCTGCCCATTTTTTAATTGGATTATTTGCTTTTTGTTTGTTGAGGTGTGTGAGCTCTTTATATATTGTGGATGTCAACCCTTTATCAGATCTGTCATTTTCTAATATATTCTCCCATACTGTAGGATACCTTTTTGTTCTATTGATGGTGTCCTTTGCTGTACAGAAGCTTTTCAGCTTGATATAGTCCCATTTGTTCATTTTTGCATTTGTTTCCCTTTTCCGGGGAGATATGTTCAAGAAGAGGTCACTCATGTTTATGTCTAAGAGATTTTTGCCTGTTTTTTTCTAAGAGTTTTATGGATTCATGACTTACACTCAAGTCTTTGATCCATTTTGAATTTACTTTTGTGTATGGGGTTAGACAGTGATCCAGTTTCATTCTCTTACATGTATCTGTCCAGTTTTGCCAGCACCATCTGTTGAAGAGACTGTCATTTCCCCATTGTATGTCCATGGCCCCTTTATCGAATATTAGTTGAACATATATGTTTGGATTAATGTCTGGAGTCTCTATTCTGTTCCACTGGTCTGTGGCTCTGTTCTTGTGCCAGTACCAAATTGTCTTGATAACTGTGGCTTTGTAGTAGAGCTTGAAGTTGGGAAGTGAGATCACCCCCATTTTATTCTTCCTTCTCAGGATTGCTATTCGGGGTCTTTGGTGTTTCCATATGAATTTTTGAACTATTTGTTCTGGTTCATTGAAGAATGCTGTTGGTAATTTGATAGGGATGGCATCGAATCTGTATATTGCTTTGGGCAGGATGGCCATTTTGACGATATTCTTCCTAGCGAGGAGCAAGGGATGAGTTTCCATTTGTTAGTGACCTCTTTAATTTCTCTTAAGAGTGTCTTATAGTTTTCAGGGTATAGGTCTTTCACTTCCTTGGTTAGGTTTATTCATAGGTTTTTCATTCTTTTTGATGCTATTGTGAATGGAATTGTCTTCCTGACTTCTCTTTCTATTAGTTTATTGTTAGTGTATAGGAAAGCCACAGATTTCTGAGTGTTAACTTTGTATCCAGCAACTTTGCTGAATTCCGATATTAGCTCTAGTAGTTTCGGAGTGGAGTCTTTAGGAGTTTTTATGTACAATATCATGTCATCTGCAAATAGTGACAGTTTAACTTCTTCATTACCAATCTGGATTCCTTGTATTTCTTTGTTTTGTCTAATTGCCGTGGCTAGGACCTCCACTACTCTATTGAATAACAGTGGGGATAGTGGGCATCCCTGTCTTGTTCCTGATCGCAGAGGAAAAGCTTTCAGCTTTTCACTGTTCAGTATGATGTTGGCTGTGGGTTTCTCATATATGGCCTTTATTATGTTGAGGTACTTGCCCTCTATACCCATTTTGTTGAGAGTTTTTATCATGAATGGATGTTGAATTTTGTCGAATGCTTTTTCAGCATCTGTGGAGATGATCATGTGGTTTTTTTCTTTCTTTTTGTTGATGTGGCGGATGATTTTGATGGATTTTCGAATGTTGTACCATCCTTGCATCCCTGGGATGAATCTCACTTAGTCATGGTGTACGATCCTTTTGATGTATTTTTGAATTCAGTTTGTTAATATTTGGTTGAGTATTTTTGCATCCACGTTCATCAGGGATATTGTTCTTTAGTTTTCTTTTTTGGTGGGGTCTTTGCCTGGTTTTGGTATTAGGGTGATGTTGGCTTCATAGAATGAGTTTGGGAGTATTCCCTCCTCTTCTATTTTTTGGAAACCTTTAAGGAGAATGGGTATTATGTCTTCTCTGTGTGTCTGATAAAATTCCGAGTTAAATCCATCTTTCTCGGGTTTTTTTTTTTCGATAATTATTTTTTATTGAAGGGTAGTTGACACACAGTATTACATTAGTTTCATGTGTACAACACAGTGATTCAACATTTATATACATGATAATTCTAGGTACCAGTTATCACCATACCAAGTTGTTACAATATTTTGACTATATTCCTTATGCTATACATTACATCCCGGTTACTTATTTATTTTACAATTGGAAGTGTGTTTATATATATATATATATATATTTTATGAGGGCATCTCTCATATTTATTGATCAAATGGTTGTTAACAACAATAAAATTCTGTATAGAGGGGTCAATACTCAATGCACAATCATTAATCCACCCCAAGCCTAATTTTCATCAGTCTGCAATCTTCTGATGCATAACGAACAAGTTCTTACATGGAGTACAAAGTCTTACATAGTGAATAAGTTACATGGTGAACATTACAAGGGCAGTCATCACAGAAGCTTTCGGTTTTGTTCATGCATTATGAACTTTAAACAGTCAGTTCAAATATGGATATTCATTTGATTTTTATACTTGATTTATATGTGGATACCACATTTCTCTATTATTATTATTTTTAATAAAATGCTGAAGTGGTAGGTAGATACGAGATAAAGGTAGAAAACATATTTTAGTGTTGTAAGAGAGCAAATGTAGATGATCAGGTGTGTGCCTGTAGACTTTGTGTTAATCCAAGCTAGACAAGGGCAACAAAACATCCACGTATGCAGAAGATTTCTCTCAGAACAGGGGGGGTGAGATTCTAAGCCTCACCTCTGTTGATCCCCATTTTCTCACCTGATGGCCACCTGCGACTGTGCCTGTCTTAGGTTGTTCCTCCCTTGAGGAATCTTACCCGTCTCTGGCTAACCAGTCATCTTCTGGGGCCATACAGGGAAATGTTAAGTTGCTAAGTGAGTGTCCCGGGGGTTTTATTCTTTAGTTGTTTTTTGATTACCGCTTCAATTTCATTACTGGTAATTGGTCTGTTTATATTTTCTGTTTCTTTCTGGGTCAGTCTTGGAAGGTTGTATTTTTCTAGGAAGTTGTCCATTTCTCCTAGGTTTCCCAGCTTGTTAGCACAGAGGTTTTCATAGTATTCTCTAATAATTCTTTGTATTTCTGCGGGGTCCGTCGTGATATTTCCTTTCTCGTTTCTGATTCTGTTGATGTTTGTTGACTCTCTTTTTCTCTTAATAAGTCTGGCTAGAGGCTTATCTATTTTCTTTATTTTCTTGAAGAACCAGCTCTTGGTTTCATTGATTTTTGCTATTGTTTTATTCTTCTCAATTTTATTTATTTGTTCTCTGAACTTTATTATGTCTCTCCTTCTGCTGACCTTAGTCCTCATTTGTTCTTCTTTTTCCAATTTTGATAATTGTGACATTAGACCAATCATTTGGGATTGTTCTTCCTTCTTTAAATATGCCTGCATTGCTGTATACTTTCCTCTTAAGACTGCTTTTACTGTATCCCACAGTAGTTGGGGCTTTGTGTTGTTGTCGTTTGTTTCCATATATTGCTGGATCTCCATATTAATTTGGTCATTGATCTATTGATTATTTAGGAGCATGTTGTTAAGCCTCCATGTGTTTGTGAGCCTTTTTGCTTTCTTTGTAGAGTTTATTTCTAGTTTTATGCTTTTGTTGACTGAAAAGTTGATTGGTAGGATTTCAATATTTTGGAATTTACTGAGGCTCTTTTTGTGGCATAGTATGTGCTCTATTCTGGAGAATGTTCCATGTGCACTTGAGAAGAATGTGTATCCTGTTGCTTTTTTTTTTTTTTTTTTTTTTTTAATAATTATTTTTTATTGAAGGGTAGTTGACATACAGTATTACATTACATGAGTTTCAAGTGTACAACACAGTGGTAGAACATTTATATACATAATTCTAGGTTCCAGCTATCACCCTACCAAGCTGTTACAATATCTTGACTATATTCCTTATGCTATACATTACATCCCGGTTACTTATTTATTTTACCATTGGAAGTCTGTCCCTTTTTTTTTTTTTTTTTTTTTTTTTTGTGAGGGCATCTCTCATATTTATTGATCAAATGGTTGTTAACAACAATAAAATTCTGTATAGGGGAGTCAATGCTCAATGCACAATCATTATTCCACCCCAAGCCTAATTTTTGTCAGTCTCCAATCTTCTGAGGCATAACAAACAAGTTTTTACATGTAGAACAAATTCTTACATAATGAATAAGTTACATAGTGAACAGTACAAGGGCAGTCATCACAGAAACTTTCGGTTTTGCTCATGCATTATGAACTCTAAACAGTCAGTTCAAATATGAATACTCATTTGGTTTTTATACTTGATTTATATGTGGATACCACATTTCTCTATTATTATTATTTTTAATAAAATGCTGAAGTGGTAGGTAGATACAAGATAAAGGTAGAAAACATAGTTTAGTGTTGTAAGAGAGCACATGTAGATGATCAGGTGTGTGCCTGTAGACTATGTGTTAATCCAAGCTAGACCAGGGCAATAAAACATCCACGTATGCAGAAGATTTCTCTCAGAACGGGGGGGTGAGGTTCTAAGCCTCACCTCTGTTGATCCCCAATTTCTCACCTGATGGCCCCCCTGCGACTGTGCCTGTCTTAGGTTGTTCCTCCCTTGAGGAATCTTACCCGTCTCTGGCTAACCAGTCATCTTCCGGGGCCATACAGGGAAATGTGAAGTTGGTAAGTGAGAGAGAAGCCTTATTGTTTGAAAAAGTTAGCTTTTTACTTCTTTGCATATTTATGCCCTGTGGCTTCTATGCCCAGCATTTGTCTTGAGGTATCTTTACCACTTGGAAGAATTATGATACTCGGTAAATTTGATATGAGGCACGAATTCTATATAAGGGTTGTAATTAGGAAGGAAGAAGAAAACCTATAGAAGTAGCAGGCGGAAGAAAACATGGGAAGATTGATTATTTCTTTGATATATCTTCTTGTAGAGTAACTTCAGCATGTATAGGTTTTAAGCTACTACTTAAATTGCACACACATTAACATAATAGGAGTATAGTTACATAACCAAAGCATATCTGTAATTACTAGCCATCTGCAGTGAAACCAAGAAAACCAGTTAGGCACCTTAGGCATTTGTGAAAACTTATCTATGATATGGTGGATATTGTCCAAATGAACTTGAACAGTCTGAGAAAAATCAGACAAATTAAAACAACCCATTCCTGGGGACTGTTCACATGCCATATGTTCTTTTAACAATAAATAGTTTATAGTTGTAAGACTTTGGAGCACTACAATTTGCACTTCTCCAACTTCTTCGTTGAGTTCCAACAGTATAGATCCAGTCCAATTTTGTTGTTTTACTGTATGCACAGGCCAGCTTAGATATCTCCTTCCTCATTCCCATGGCAAGTCCAGGAACTGGTGGGATGAGTGCATCTACAGCTGTAGCAGTGCGTGGATCTTTGTTGGGGTTTTTTGATGATCATCTTCTGGCATGAGTCTTCCAGAGAGTGCAGATGTTGGAAGTTCTTTTTCATATCGTATCTTAGTTCATTTTCGGGGTAGCCCAATTAGGCTTTGATCCTCTGTATAAACACAAACAGACCCTTTGCCTACACTTTTATATGCCCTTTATACCCTTGTGTAGAACTCGTTGGAGGTTACCACACAGGAACTGCCCTTTTTTTTTTTTTTGCTATCACTAATCTACACTTACATGGCGAATATTATGTTTACTAGGTTCTCCCCTGTACCAGGTCTCCCCTATAAACCCCTTTACAGTCACTGTCCATCAGCATAGCAAAATGTTGTAGAATCACTACTTGCCTTCTCTGTGTTGTACAGCCCTCCCTTTTCTCCTACCCCCCCATGCATGTTAATCTTAATACCCCCCTACTTCTCCCCCCCTTATCCCTCCCTACCCACCCATCCTCCCCAGTCCCTTTTCCTTTGGTAACTGTTAGTCCATTCTTGAGTTCTGTGATTCTGCTGCTGTTTTGTTCCTTCAGTTTTTCCTTTGTTCTTATATTCCACAGATAAGTGAAATCATTTGGTATTTCTCTTTCTCCGCTTGGCTTGTTTCACTGAGCATAATACCCTCCAGCTCCATCCATGTTGCTGCAAATGATTGGATTTGCCCTTTTCTTATAGCTGAGTAGTATTCCATTGTGTATATGTACCACATCTTCTTTATCCATTCATCTATTGATGGACATTTAGGTTGCTTCCAATTCTTGGCTATTGTAAATAGTGCTGCAATAAACATAGGGGTGCATCTGTCTTTCTCAAACTTGATTGCTGCATTCTTAGGGTAAATTCCTAGGAGTGGAATTCCTGGGTCAAATGGTAAGTCTGTTTTGAGCATTTTGATGTACCTCCATACTGCTTTCCACAATGGTTGAACTAACTTACATTCCCACCAGCAGTGTAGGAGGGTTCCCCTTTCTCCACAGCCTCGCCAACATTTGTTGTTGTTTGTCTTTTGGATGGCAGCCATCCTTACTGGTGTGAGGTGATACTTCATTGTAGTTTTAATTTGCATTTCTCTGATAATTAGCGATGTGGAGCATCTTTTCATGTGTCTGTTGGCCATCTGTATTTCTTTTTTGGAGAACTGTCTATTCAGTTCCTCTGCCCATTTTTTAATTGGGTTATTTGTTTTTTGTTTGTTGAGGCGTGAGAGCTCCTTATATATTCTGGACGTCAAGCCTTTATCGGATGTGTCATTTTCAAATATATTCTCCCATACTGTTGGGATCCTTCTTGTTCTATTGATGGTGTCTTTTGCTGTACAGAAGCTTTTCAGCTTAATATAGTCCCACTTACTCATTTTTGCTGTTGTTTTCCTTGCCCGGGGAGATATGTTCAAGAAGAGGTCACTCATGTTTATGTCTAAGAGGTTTTCGCCTATGTTTTCTTCCAAGAGTTTAATGGTTTCATGGCTTACATTCAGGTCTTTGATCCATTTTGAGTTTACTTTTGTATATGGGGTTAGGACAATGGTCCAGTTTCATTCTCCTACATGTAGCTGTCCAGTTTTGCCAGCACCACCTGTTGAAGAGACTGTCATTTCGCCATTGTATGTCCATGGCTCCTTTATCAAATATTAATTGACCATATATGTCTGAGTTAATGTCTGGATTCTCTAGTCTGTTCCATTGGTCTGTGGCTCTGCTCTTGTGCCAGTACCAAATTGTCTTGATTACTATGGCTTTATAGTAGAGCTTGAAGTTGGGGAGTGAGATCCCCCCTACTTTATTCTTCTTTCTCAGGATTGCTTTGGCTATTCGGGGTCTTTGGTGTTTCCATATGAATTTTTGAATTATTTGTTCCAGTTCATTGAAGAATGTTGCTGGTAGTTTCATAGGGATTGCATCAAATCTGTATATTGCTTTGGGCAGGATGGCCATTTTAACGATATTAATTCTTCCTAGCCACGAATATGGGATGAGTTTCCATCTGTTAGTGTCCCCTTTAATTTCTCTTAAGAGTGACTTGTAGTTTTCAGAGTATAAGTCTTTCACTTCTTTGGTTAGGTTTATTCCTAGGCATTTTATTTTTTTTGATGCAATTGTGAATGGAGTTGTTTTCCTGATTTCTCTTTCTGTTGGTTCATTGTTAGTATATAGGAAAGCCACAGATTTCTGTGTGTTGATTTTGTATCCTGCAACTTTGCTGTATTCCGATATCAGTTCTAGTAGTTTTGGGGTGGAGTCTTTAGGGTTTTTTATGTACAGTATCATGTCATCTGCAAATAGTGACAGTTTAACTTCTTCTTTACCAATCTGGATTCCTTGTATTTCTTTATTTTGTCTGATTGCCGTGGCTAGGACCTCCAGTACTATGTTAAATAACAGTGGAGAGAGTGGGCATCCCTGTCTAGTTCCCGATCTCAGAGGAAATGCTTTCAGCTTCTCGCTGTTCAATATAATGTTGGCTGTGGGTTTATCATAGATGGCCTTTATTATGTTGAGGTACTTGCCCTCTATTCCCATTTTGCTGAGAGTTTTTAACATGAATGGATGTTGAACTTTGTCAAATGCTTTTTCAGCATCTATGGAGATGATCATGTGGTTTTTGTCTTTCTTTTTGTTGATGTGGTGGATGATGTTGATGGACTTTCGAATGTTGTACCATCCTTGCATCCCTGGAATGAATCCCACTTGGTCATGGTGTATGATCCTTTTGATGTATTTTTGAATTCGGTTTGCTAATATTTTGTTGAGTATTTTTGCATCTACGTTCATCAGGGATATTGGTCTGTAGTTTTCTTTTTTGGTGGGGTCTTTGCCTGGTTTTGGTATTAGGGTGATGTTAGCTTCATAGAATGAGTTTGGGAGTATCCCCTCCTCCTCTATTTTTTGGAAAACTTTAAGGAGAATGGGTATTATGTCTTCCCTGTATGTCTGATAAAATTCCGAGGTAAATCCATCTGGCCCGGGGGTTTTGTTCTTTGGTAGTTTTTTGATTACCTCTTCAATTTCGTTGCTGGTAATTGGTCTGTTTAGATTTTCTGTTTCTTCCTGGGTCAATCTTGGAAGGTTATATTTTTCTAGGAAGTTGTCCATTTCTCCTAGGTTTCCCAGTTTGTTAGCATATAGGTTTTCATAGTATTCTCCAATAATTCTTTGCATTTCCGTGGGGTCCGTCGTGAATTTTCCTTTCTCGTTTCTGATACTGTTGATTTGTGTTGATTCTCTTTTCTTCTTAATAAGTCTGGCTAGAGGCTTATCTATTTTGTTTATTTTCTCGAAGAACCAGCTCTTGGTTTCATTGATTTTTGCTATTGTTTTATTCTTCTCAATTTTATTTATTTCTTCTCTGATCTTTATTATGTCCCTCCTTCTGCTGACCTTAGGCCTCATCTGTTCTTCTTTTTCCAATTTCGATAATTGTGACATTAGACCATTCATTTGGGATTGCTCTTCCTTTTTTAAATATGCTTGGATTGCTATATACTTTCCTCTTAAGACTGCTTTTGCTGTGTCCCACAGAAGTTGGGGCTTAGTGTTGTTGTTGTCATTTGTTTCCATATATTGCTGGATCTCCATTTTGATTTGGTCATTGATCCATTGATTATTTAGGAGCGTGTTGTTAAGCCTCCATGTGTTTGTGAGCCTCTTTGCTTTCTTTGTACAGTTTATTTCTAGTTTTATGCCTTTGTGGTCTGAAAAGTTGGTTGGTAGGATTTCAATCTTTTGGAATTTTCTGAGGCTCTTTTTGTGGCCTAGTATGTGGTCTATTCTGGAGAATGTTCCATGTGCACTTGAGAAGAATGTATATCCCGCTGCTTTTGGATGTAGAGTTCTATAGATGTCTATTAGGTCCATCTGCTCTACTGTGTTGTTCAGTGCTGCCGTGTCCTTACTTATTTTCTGCCCAGTGGATCTATCCTTTGGGGTGAGTGGTGTGTTGAAGTCTCCTAGAATGAATGCATTGCAGTCTATATCCCCCTTTAGTTCTGTTAGTATTTGTTTCACATATGCTGGTGCTCCTGTGTTGGGTGCATATATATTTAGAATGGTTATATCCTCTTGTTTGACTGAGCCCTTTATCATTATGTAGTGTCCTTCTTTATCTCTTGTTACTTTCTTTGTTTTGAAGTCTATTTTGTCTGATATTAGTACTGCAACCCCTGCTTTCTTCTCACTGTTGTTTGCTTGAAATATGTTTTTCCATCCCTTGACTTTTAGTCTGTACATGTCTTTGGGTTTGAGATGAGTTTCTTGTAAGCAGCATATAGATGGGTCTTGCTTTTTTATGCATTCTGTTACTCTGTGTCTTTTTATTGGTGCATTCAACCCATTAACATTTAGGGTGACTATTGAAAGATATGTACTTATTGCCATTGCAGGCTTTAAATTCGTGGTTACCAAAGGTTCAAGGTTAGCCTCTTTAGTATCTTACTGCCTAACTTAGCTCGCTTATTGAGCTGTTATATACACTGTCTGGAGATTCTTTTCTTCTCTCCCTTCTTGTTCCTCCTCCTCGATTCTTCATATGTTGGGTGTTTTGTGCTGTGCTCCTTCTAGGAGTGCTCCCATCTAGAGCAGTCCCTGTAAGATGTTCTGTAGAGGTGGTTTGTGGAAAGCAAATTCCCTCAGCTTTTGTTTGTCTGGGAATTGTTTAATCCCACCGTCATATTTGAATGATAGTCGTGCTGGATACAGTATCCTTGGTTCAAGGCCCTTCTGTTTCATTGTATTAAATATATCATGCCATTCTCTTCTGGCCTGTAGGGTTTCTGTTGAGAAATCTGACGTTAGCCTGATGGGTTTCCCTTTATAGGTGACCTTTTTCTCTCTAGCTGCCTTTAACACTCTTTCCTTGTCCTTGATCTTTGCCATTTTAATTATTATGTGTCTTGGTGTTGCCCTTCTTGGATCCTTTCTGTTGGGGGTTCTGTGTATTTCCGTGGTCTGTTTGATTACTTCCTCCCCCAGTGTGGGGAAGTTTTCAGCAATTATTTCTTCTAAGATACTTTCCATCTCTTTGCCTCTCTCTTCTTCTTCTGGGACCCCTATAATACGGATATTGCTCCTTTTGGATTGGTCACACAGTTCTCTTAATATTGTTTCATTCCTGGAGATCCTTTTGTCTCTCTCTATGTCAGCTTCTATGCGTTCCTGTTCTCTGATTTCAATTCCATCAATGGCCTCTTGCATTCTATCCATTCTGCTTATAAACCCTTCCAGAGTTTGTTTCATTTCTGCGATCTCCTTTCTGGCATCTGTGATCTCTTTCCGGACTTCATCCCATTTTTCTTGCGTATTTCTCTGCATCTCTGTCAGCATGTTTATGATTCTTATTTTGAATTCTTTGTCAGGAAGACTGGTTAGGTCTGTCTCCTTCTCTGGTGTTGTCTCTGTGATCTTTGTCTGCCTGTAGCTTTGCCTTTTCATGGTGATAGGAATAGTCTGCAGAACTGGGACGAGTGACGGCTGGAAGGACTTCCTTTCTTGTTGGTTTGTGGCCCTCCTCTCCTGGGAGAACAGCGGCCTCTAGTGGCTTGTGCTGCGCAGCTGCGCGCAGACAGGGTTTCTGCTTCCTGCCCGGCTGCTATGGAGTTAATCTCCGCTGTTGCTGTGGGCGTGGCCTGGCTCGGGCAGCTACTCCAAAATGGTGGAGTCGCGTTGGAGCAGGAGCTGCTGGGAGGCTATTTATCTCCGTAAGGGGCCTCCCTGCTCCCTGCAGCCCAGGGGTTAGGGTGCCCAGAGATCCCGGATTCCCTACCTCTGGATTAAGTGACCCGTCCTGCCCCTTTAAGACTTCCAAAAAGCACCCGCCAAAACAAAACAACGACCACAAAAAAAAACAAAAAAAAAATTTTTTTTAATTAAAAAAAAAAAAATTTTTAATTAAAAAAAAAAAATGTGGTCGTTCGTTTTTCTTTATTCTCCAGTGCCAGCCTCAGGCCTCTGCTCACCGGTCTTTCTGCCCTGTTTCCCTAATATTGGGGTCCCTATCCCTTTAAGACTTCCAAAAAGCGCTCACCAAAACAAAGCAGCAAAAAAGCAAAAAAAAAAAAAATGGTCGCGCGCTTTTCTTATGTCCTCTGTCGCCCAGCCTCCAGTGCCTGCTCACTGTTCTTGCTGCCCTGTTTTCCCAGTATCGAGGGCCCTGCACTCTGGCCCGGATGGCTGGGGCTGGGTGTTCGGCAGCCCTGGGCTCCGTCTCCCTCCCGCTCTGCCTGCTCTTCTCCCGCCGGGAGCTGGGGGGAGGGGCCCTCGGCTCCCGCGGGGCCGGGGCTTGTATCTTACCCCCTTCGCGAGGCGCTGGGTTCTCTCAGGTGTGGATGTGGTCTGGATATTGTCCTGTGTCCTCTGGTCTTTATTCTAGGAAGGGTTGTCTTTGTTATATTTTCATAGATATATGTTGTTTTGTGAGGAGATTTCCGCTGCTCTACTCACGCCGCCATCTTCCGCCCCCTCCCCAGCCTGTTGCTTTTGGATGTAGAGTTCTGTAGAAGTCTATTAGGTCCATCTGTTCTAGTGTGTTGTTCAGTGCCTCTGTGTCCTTATTTATTTTCTGTCTGGTGGATCTGTCCTTTGGAGTGAGTGGTGTGTTGAAGTCTCCCAGAATGAATGCATTGAATTCTATTTCCTCCTTTAATTCTGTTAGTATTTGTTTCACATATGCTGGTGCTCCTGTATTGGTTGCATATATATTTATAATGGTTATATCCTCTTGTTGGACTGAGCCCTTTATCATTATGTAATGTCCTTCTTTATCTTTTGTTTTTTATTTTGAAGTCTATTTTGTCTGGTACTAGTATTGCAACACCTGCTTTTTTCTCTCTGTTGTTTGCATGAAATATCTGTTTCCATCCCTTGACTTTAAGTCTGTGCATGTTTTTGGGTATGAGGTGAGTCTCTTGTAAGCAGCATATGGATAGGTCTTGCTTTTTTTTTTTTGTAGATAATTATTTTTTATTGAAGGGTAGTTGACACACAGTATTACGTTAGATTCAGGTGTACAACACAGTGATTCAACATTTATATACATGATAATTCTAGGTACCAGCTATCACCATACCAAGTTGTTACAATATTTTGACTATATTCCTTATGCTATATATTACATCGCGGTTACTTATTTATTTTACAATTGGAAGTGTGTACTTTTTTTGTTGTTGTTGTGAGGGCATCTCTCTTATTTATTGATCAAATGGTTGTTAACAACAATAAAATTCTGTATAGGGGAGTTAATGCTCAATGCCCAATCATTAATCCACCCCAAGCCTAATTTTCATCAGTCTCCAATCTTCTGAAGCATAACGAACAAGTTCTTACATGGAGAACAAATTCTTACATAGTGAATAAGTTACATGGTGAACAGTACAAGGGCAGTCATCACAGAAACTTTTTGTTTTGCTCATGCATTATGAACTATAAACAGTTCATATATGAATACTCATTTGATTTTTATACTTGATTTATATGTGGATACCACATTTCTCTCTATTATTATTATTTTTTAATAAAATGCTGAAGTTGTAGGTAGATACAAGATAAAGGTAGAAAACATAGTTTAGTGTTGTAAGAGAGCAAATGTAGATGATCAGGTGTGTGCCTGTAGACTATGTGTTAATCCAACCTAGACAAGGGCAATAAAACATCCACGTATGCAGAAGATGAGTCTTGCTTTTTTATCCATTCTATTACTCTGTGTGTTTTGATTGGTACATTCAGTCCATTTACATTTAGGGTGATTATTGAAACGTATGTACTTATTGCCATTGCAGGCTTTAAGTTTGTGGTTACCAACGGTTCAAGGTTAGCTTCTTTACTATCTTACTGTCTAACTTAACTCACTTATTGAGCTATTATAAACACGGTATGATGATTCTTTATTTCTCTCCCTTCTTATTCCTCCTCCCTTCTTCATATGTTGGGTGTTTTGTTCTGTGCTCTTTTTAGGAGTGCTGTCATCTAGAGCAGTCCCTGTAAGAAGCCTTGTAGAGGTGGTTTGTGGGAGGCAAATTCCCTCAATTTTTGCTTGTCTGGGAATTGTTTAATCCCTCCTTCATATTTAAATGATGATCATGCTGGATACAGTAGTCTTGGTTTGAAACCCTTCTGTTTCATTGCATTAAGTATATCATGCCATTCACTTCTGACCTGTAGGGTTTCTGTTGAGAAGTCTGATGATAGCCTGATGGGTTTTCCTTTGTAGGTGACTTTTTTTTCCTCTTTGGGTGCCTTTAATACTTTGTCCTTTTCTTTGATCTTTGCCATTTTAATTATTATGTCTCTTGGTGTTGCCCTCCTTGGATCCCTTGTCATGGGAGTTCTGTGTACCTCTGTGGTCTGAGAGGCCATTTCCTCCCCTAGTTTGGGGAAGTTTTCAGCAATTATTTCTTCAAAGACACTTTCTATCCCTTTTTCTCTCTCTTCTTCTTCTGGTATCCCTATAATGCGGATATTGTTCTGTTTCAATTGGTCACTCAGTTCTCTTAAAATTCTTTCATTCCTGGAGATCCTTTTATCTCTCTCTGCATCAGCTTCTCTGCATTCCTGTTCTCTGTTTTCTAGTCCATTAATGGTCTCTAGCATCTCGTCCATTCTGTTTTGATGTCCTTCCAGAGCTTGTTTTATTTCTGTATTCTCCTCCTTAGTTCTTGCATATTTCTCTGCAAGTCCATCAGCATGGTTATGACTTTTGTTTTGAATTCTTTTTCAGGAAGACTGGTTAAATCTATCTCCCCAGGTTCCTTCTCAGGGGAAGATGTCGAAGATGTCAAAGCTGCCTGGGTTAGTCTTGTGTGGATAAAATTTTTTTGACTTTTCATGTTTATAGGTGTAATCGTGAGCTATTGACTTTCTGTCAGCTGGGAGAGCCAAGGCTTTCCACTTGCTCCTGGCCTTTCTTTACTGGGACAACTGCGACCCTATTTTCCTGTGTTGGGCAATTGCGGGTAGACTGGGTGTCTGTATCTTGCCCGGCCGGTATAGAGGAAGCTCCCTTGCTGTGGGCATGGCCAGCTTCTGGCCGCTGCTCTGCTATGGCGGGTCCCCAGAGGGGAAATGGACGGGGGGCTGTTTGGCTGTTTACCTCCGTGAGGGGTCTCAGAGCTGTTGCCCAGAGGGTTAGTGCACCCGGTGTACCCTGGAATTTCCAGCTGCTGGACTGTGACCCGGGATGCTTCCATCCAGCTGTGGCATCCCTGTCCCTTTAAGACTTTCAAAAAGCATTCGCTTTTCTTTGTCACAGGGGCGCCGGCTTTGGGACCCACTGAAAGATCTTGCTGCCCTATTTCCCTAGTTTCCAGCACCCCACGCATGCACTGTGCTGTGCTCTGGTGCGGTTGGCTAGGGCTGGGTGATTAGCAGTCCTGGGCTCCCTCTCCCTCCCTGCTATGACTCCTCTCCTCCTGCCGGGAGCTGAGGTGAGGGGCACTCAGGTTCCGCCAGTCCGGGGCTTGTATGTTACCCCTTTCACCAGGTGCTGGGTTCTTACAGGTGTGGATGTGGTCTGGCTGTTGTCCTGTGTCTTCTTGTCTCTCTTTTAGGATTAGTTGTATTTGTTGTATTTTTAAAAATATGTATGATTTTGGGAGGAGATTCCCACTATCCTACTCACACCACCATCCTGGCTTCACCTCCTGCACTGCATTTTCTTTATCCATTCATCTACTGATGGACACTTAGGTTGCTTCCATTTCATGGCTGTTGTAAATGGTGCTGTGATAAACACAGGCGTACATATATCTTTTTGAAACTGTGCTCCTGCATTCTTACGGTAAATTCCTAGGAGTGGATTTCCTGGGTGAAATGGTATTTCTATTTTGAGTTTTTTGAAGAACCTCCACACTGCTTTCCACAGAGGTTGAACTAATTTACATTCCCACCAGCAGTGTAGGATGGTTCCCCTTTTTCCACATCCTCGCCAACATTTGTTGTTGTTTGTCTTTGGATGGTGGCCATCTTTACTGTTGTGAGGAGATATCTCACTGTGGTTTTAATTTGCATTTCTATGATGATTAGCGATGTGGAGCATCTTTTCCTGTGTCTGTTGGCCATCTGAATTTCTTGTTTGGAGAACTATCTGTTCAGCTCTTCTGCCCATTTTTAATTGGATTATTTGCTTACAAAGAAATTGTTGAGGTGTGTGAACTCTTTCTATATTTTGGATGTCAACCCTTTATCGGATCTATCATTTATGAATATATTCTCCTATACTGTAGGATGCCTTTTTGTTCTATTGATGGTGTCCTTTGCTGTACAGAAGACTTTATGCTTGATATAGTCCCAATTGCTCATTTTAGCTTTTGTTTCCCTTGCCCAGGGAGATATATTCATGAAGAAGTTGATCATATTTATTTCCAAGTGTTTTTTGCCTATGTTTTTTCATAAGTTTTATGGATTCATAACTTGCATTCAGGTATTTCATCCATTTCAAATTTACTTTTGTGTTTGGGTTTAGACAATGGTCCAGTTTCATTCTCTTACATGTAGCTGTCCAGTTTTGCCAACACCAGCTGTTGAAGGGGCTGTCATTTCCCCCGTGATATATCCATGGCTCCTTTATTGTATATTACTTGCCCTTATACATTTAGGTTAATATCTGGACACTCTTCTCTTCCTCTTGTCTGTGGGTCTCTTCTTGTGCCTGTACCAAATTGTCTTGATTACTGTGGCTTTGTAGTAGAGCTTGAAGTTGGGAAGCGAGATCACTCCTGCTTTATTCTTTCTTCTCAGGATTGCTTTGACTATTTGGGGTCTTTTGTGGTTCCATATGAATTTTACAGCTATTTGTTCCAGTTCGTTGAAGAATGCAGTTGGTATTTTGATAGGGATTGCATTGAATCTGTAGGTTGCTTTAGGTAGGTTGACCATTTTGACAATATTAATTCTTCCTAGCCAGGAGCATGG
Organism: Manis pentadactyla; assembly: GCF_030020395.1. NCBI lineage: Eukaryota > Metazoa > Chordata > Mammalia > Pholidota > Manidae > Manis > Manis pentadactyla. The sequence continues at coordinate 19,408,582 of NC_080020.1, forward strand.
GATGAGTTTCCATTTGTTAGTGTCCTGTTTAGTTTCTTTTTAGAGTATCTTTTAGTTTTCACGATATAGGTCTTTTCATTTCGTTGGTTAGGTTTACTCCTAGGTATTCTTTTTGATGCAATTGTGAATGGAATTGTTTTCCTGTTTTCTCTTTCTGCTAGTTCATCATTAGTTTATGGGAAAGCAATAGATTTCTGTGTATTAATTTTGTATCCTGAAACTTTGCTGAATTCTGATATTAGTTCTAGTAGTTTTGGAGTGGAGTCTAGGGTTTTTTAATGTACTATATCATGTCTTCTGCAAATAGTGACAGTTTGACTTCTTCCTTATCAATCTGGTTGCCTTTTATTTCTTTGTTTTGTCTGATTGTCATGGCTGGGGCCTCCAGTACTATGTTGAATAACAGTGGGGAGAATGGGCATCCTTGTCTTGTTCCCGATCATAGGTGCAACGTTTCAGCTCCTCACTGTTAAGTATGATCTTGCCTGTGGGGTTCTCATATATGGTCTTTATTATGTTGAGGTACTTTCCCTCTATACACATTTTGTTGAGAGTTTTTATCATGAATGGATGTTGAATTCAGTTAAATGATTTTTCAGCATCTATGGATATGATCATGTGGTTTTTGTCCTTTGTGTTTATGTGGTCAATGATGTTGATGGATTTTCAAATGTCGTACCATCCTTGCATCTCTGGGAGGAACTTTTCTGTTTTTGTGGGGTCTTTGCATGGTTTTGGTATTAGAGTGATGCTGGCTTCATAGAATGAGTTTGGAAGTATTCCCTCCTCTCCTATTTTTTGGAAAACTTTAAGGAGAATGGGTATTATGTCTTCTCTGTATGTCTGATAAAATTCAGCAGTGAATCCATCTGTCCCAGGCGTTTTGTTCTTGGGTAGTTTTTTTATTACCACTGCAATTTCATTGCTGGTAATTGGTCTGTTTAGATTTTCTGTTTCTTCCTTGGTCGCTCTTGGAAGGTTGTATTTTCTAGGAAGTTGTCCGTTTCTTCTTCGTTATCCAATATGTTAGTACATAGATTTTGACGGTATTCTCTCATAATTCTCTGGATTTCTGTGGGGACCGTCATGATTTTTCCTTTCCATTTGTGATTCTGTTTATGAGTGTAGATTCTGTTTTTCTCTTGATAAGTCTGGCTAGGAGTTTATCTACTTTGTTTATTTTTTCAAAGAAAAGGCTCTCGGTTTTATTGATTTCTTCTATTGTTTTATTCTTCTCTATTTATTTCTCCTCTGATCTTTATTATGTCATTCCTTCTGCTGACTTTGGGCCTCATTTGTTCTTCTTTTTCCAGTTTCAATAATGGTGACTTTAGACTATTCATTTGGGACTGTTTTTCCTTCTTTAAATAGGACTGGATTGCTATATACTTTCCTCTTAGAACTGCCATCACTGCATCCCACAGAAGTTGGGGCTTTGTGTCATTGTTGTCATTTATCTCCATATATTGCTTGATCTCTGTTTTAATTTGGTTTTAATCTCATGACAATGATAGACAGTGAATGAAATGGGGTATGGAGGGGAACATGGTGATGAGGAGAGTCCAGAAAACATAATGTTCTTACGTAATTGTAGATTAATGGCAACAACATAAATAAATAAATGAATGAATGAATAAATAAATATTAGAACGACAGCTAAGTGTCCATCAGAAGATGAACAGTGGAATATTTTTCAGACATAGGAAGAAAACAAATCCTACCATTTACAACAACATGGATGGAGCTAGAGGGTATTATGCTCAGTGAAATAAGCCAGGCGGAGAAAGACAAGTATCAAATGATTTCACTAACCTCTGGAGAAGGAGAACCAAGAGAAACTGAATTAGCAAAACAGCATCAGATTCACAGAACCCAAGAATGGACTAACAGTTACCAAAGGGAAAGGGACTAGGGTGGATAGTTGGGAATTGAGGGATAAGAGGAGAGGAAAAGAAAGCACACGGTATGATTAGCATGTACAATGTGGGAGGGGGTTACAGGGAGGACTGTACAACCCAGAGAAGACAAGCAGGGATGCTACAGTATCTTACTATGCTCATGGACAGTGACTGCAGTGGGGTATCTGGGGGCATCTTCGTGATGGGGGGAGTCTAGTAAACATAATGTTACTCATCTAATTGAATATTAATGACAAAAAGATGGATAGACAGATAGGTAGATAGATAGATGGACAGATAATGAATGAATGAATACATACATACATACATACATAAAGAAAGAATGCAGAAGCCCAGTTCAAAAAAGACACATGCAACCCTATGTTTATCACAGCACTATTCACAATAACCAATCTACAATTATATGAGCAACATTATGTTTACTAGACTGCCCAGATCATCAAGTCCCCCCCACATACCCCATTACAGTCACTGTCCATTAGCATAGTAAGATGCTATAGTATCACTACTTGACTTCTCTTTACTAACTTCACTGTGGGACTTCCCCCACTTTATGTGAGCTAATCATAATGCCCCATTTCCAACCTTCTCCCTCCCTTCCCAACCAGCCTTCCTTGACCCTTATCCTTTGGTAAATTGGTGATGGGGGGAGGCTAGTAAACATAATGTTACCAATGTAATTGTAGATTAATGATAAATAAATAGATATATAGGTAGATAGATAGATAAATAATAGATTGCAGCAGCCCAGTTTAAAAAAGATGTGCACACCCCTATGTTTATCACAGCACTATTCACAATAGCCAAGCTAAGTGTCCATCAGAAGATGAACAGGGCAATACTATTCAGCCATATGAAAAAAACAAATTCTACCATTTACAACAACATGGATGGAACTAGAGTGAATTATGCTCAGTGAAATAAGCCAGGCAGAGAAAGACAAGTATCAAATGATTTCACTAACCTCTGGAGAAGGAAAACCAAGAGAAAGTGAATGAGCAAAATAGCACCAGATTCACAGAACCCAAGAATGGACTAACAGATACCAAAGGGAAAGGGACTGGGGTGGATAGTTTGGAATGGAGGGGTAAGGGGAGAGGGAAAGAAAGCGTGCATTACGATTAGCACGTATAATGTGGGAGCGGGGTCACAGGGAAGGATGTACAACACAGAGAAGTCAAGTAGTGATTCTACAGTATCTTAGTACGCTGATGGACAGTGACTCTAAAGGGGTTTGTGAGGGGAACTTGGTGATGGTAGGAGTCTAGTAAAAATAATGTTCCTCATGTAATTGTAGATTAAGGATACCCAAAATAAAAAAATAAATTATATTTAAGAAATGGAAACAGACCCATAAACCTGGATAACAAACTCATGGTTTTAATAGGAGAAGGGGGTGGGAGGATGGGAGAGAAAGGTGAGGGGGATAAAGAGGTACAGGCTTTCAGTTATAAATTGAATAAGCCAAAGGGATGAAAGTACAGCATAGGTAATATAGTCAACAATAGTGTAATAACTTTCTATGGTAACAGAAGGTAACAATGTGGCAAGCATTTCATAATGTATATAATTATTGAATCACTATGTTGTACACTTAAAACTAGTATGATATTGTATATCAACTATGCTTCAAAGAAATATTATCCAAACCCTTACAGTTTTTAAAGCACCTCTTTTGCTTGTATACCCCTGGCTACCCTCACCCCTCGTTCTGCCTCCCTTCTCACCACCTGCCTCCAACCAGTGGCGTGCTGGAGCCTGCTTGTAGGGGCTTTTGAGAGCTAACGGTGCAGGTGTCATCCCAACTCCACATTCAGTGATTCTCAACTGGTGGTTTCAAAATTGGCTATGGTGGAAGTATTTACAACACAGAAATTTGTTAAGTACCACAAATCAGGGTCCACCAGCTCCCTGGGATAATTGCTAAACATTTATCACCATGGACCACTACATCACACGCACACACAATATATTCAAATCATGTCAAATTGCTTCCAAGAGCTTTGGAAATTAAAAATGCTATCCAGTCATACAAAACAGTATCAACCACATAAAACCTAGTAGGAACAAGTTTCAACTCACCCAGTCTTTTCATATTCACAACAGCCTGCCATTGTTCATGGTTTCTTTTTTCAAAAATTACAATTTTGCTAATTTCCCCCTCCTCCTAAATTTAAGTTAATGGCTATACTTAATTTGAGGTAAACTGTCACCAACATTGCTCGAAAACTTTTGCAATAGCCTTATAGATACAATAGCATATTGCAGAAAGAAATAGCTGAAAATTCACTATCTGGAATAGGATTTTAGTAACTGAAATTTGTACTGTAATCTCCATCTGTTTTATATAGCTTCATGGATATAAAGCTTTGTCAGCAAACCAGATGGTAAGTTCATTGTAGTCAAGAATAGTGTCTTCTTCCTAGAAATACTTCACAGTGCCTAACACAGTGGTAGTGAAGTTAATGCCTTGTTATTTGGTATCTGCTTAATGTAATTTTTTTCACTGTAGCTTTTCAACGTAAGCTTTTCATTGTAGCTGTGTCAATTTGCATTACAATGTTTCCTCCCCTTTTTCCTTTTCTACTCCATCTGCCTAATCAGTGACACTACACTTTCTCAGGGCTATTCCCTAACCCATGCAGTCACACACAACAAACTCTACCACTATTCACAATAGCCAAGATATAGAAACAACCCAAATGTCAACAAATCAATGGATAAAGAAAAGGTGGTATATACATAAAGTGGAACATTATTCAGCCTAAAAAATGCAAGAATCCTACCATTTGTGACAACATGGCTGAAACTTGGGGACATTACACTAAGTGAAATAAGCCAGTCTCTGCAGAACAAATACTGTTTGACTCCATTTGTATGGAATCTAAGATAGTCAAACTCGTAGAAGCAGAGAATAGAAGGGTGATTTTAAAGGGCTACGGGGAGGGAAGTGGGGGTTTGATTGGTCAATGGGTATAATGTTTCATTTACGTAAGGTGATGAAGTTCTAGAAATCTGCTATACAACACAGTGCCTATAGTTAACAACACAATATTGTGTACTGACAATTTTGTTAAGAGGGTAGATCTCACATTAAGTCTTCTTATCACAACAAAAATGATGGGGATGTAAGGAAACTTTTGGAGGCAATGGATCTGTTTTATTACCTTTATTATAGTGATAGTATCATGGGCATATGCATAGGCCCAAACTCATCAACTGTATGCATTAAACGTGCAGTTTTTCATATGTCAATTATACCTCAATAAAGCTGTCTTTAAAAAAAACCCTTCCACAGCAATTGAGATAAATGTTATACTGTATTTCAGGAGCAGAGTACATTCATTTGACAAATATTTAAGCACTAACATGATGAAGGGCATTGATCTAAACACTGTAATAAGATGCATACAAAGATGATTTAGATATAAACCTGGACATGAAAGAGATTCCAGGCAAACAGAGTAGATAAGATACATGTATAAGAAACTCTGGTACAAAAGGTAAAATAATCCAGATAAACTGCTTTGGGTGTTTAAGGAGGGAGAGAGAGTTTTAGGACATGCTGGTTAGAAGCAGATGTAGAAGAACAAATAACCAAAGCAGGAAAGCACAAGAACACATATGCCAGGAGGAGCAGTTTGTCAGGAGTAAAGAATGTGAGAAGAGGAATCATTTTTGTCAATATTAACCACCCACCCACCAGTACTTTCACTTCCAGAAGGTAGTTATGTAGACATATCAATTCATGTCCATCTCTAGTCAATTTATTTTTGCCATCTGTAACACATGGCATGTGTGATGGTTTCAGAACACAAAGTGGGTCCTGGGGAAGGGAAGGCACATGCTAAGTTTGGAAGGTAAATGTCAAATTATAAAGCATATCAACATTTTGCTAAGAAGTTTGAGCTTCCCGTGGTAGAGCAGGCCAAGGGTAACTGACTAACCACCATTACATATGTATTTGACAGAGCACGAGAGCAGAGCAGTGTGCTGTCTAATGCAGACCGTGTTGTCATAATTCAAATCTATCTGACATTTGACAAAGCTAAGTTGAAATGCTTCCTGGTTTCTCATACAGGATTTTTTCTCCCAGTTTTTCATTTCTTTCTCACATTTCCCATTCATTCCCTGCCACTCAATGGCATTATTCAACTGTTGAGCATGCCCACAGTAACACCAAGTTTAGAGACAGCTTTTTCCAATGGCAGACCCTTCCATGACACAATGAGGTAGGAGAGAAGCATGAAACCATTCTGTATTTGGCTTTAGCGTTCCCTCCTATTTCACTGCATACGTGACTCCAGGTAGGACCAGCAAAATGACTGCTCAGCCCAAATCACTGACCAACAGAACTGTGAGCAAGTGAAATGATTACAGCTTTAAGCCACTAAGTTTTGGGGTGGCTGGTTACAAAGCCAAGCTGAGACACACCTACCTACAAATGGAAAACACTGCTTCTCTAGGCTCTGCAGATGTGAAATGACCAAAAGTTCACAGCATGCAAATGCTGGTTGCTCCATATGTGAAAGAACAGCATTCATTCTCAGGACCAGTATCACAAACTACGATATCAGTATCACAATCAACTACTAATACTGCCTGGTGCTAACCAGGTGGTAGAATTTTTTCCCCTTGAAAGAAATCAAAAGTTCTTTTTAAAGACTTTTTTCTAAGAAATTTTTGTGATTTATTGCCTCAATCTCCTTTAGAAGGCAAATAAATATTTAATTCTTACATGAGCTTAGTTCTTTGTGAAGTTTAGCCTCCTATCCCCCCAATTATAAAGAGGAGTAAATCTTACTTGCTAAAGAATTTGTTTCTTAAGATCACCCTTTAAACTTCCAGCTAAAATATCTCACACTTTATTTCCTTCATGTTTAAAGGTTGCACATTTCTCAGTGTCTTCGAGGAGGTGACACAGCTAATGTTTTTAAGCCCACAATGCTGCTTTCATGAAATCAGCAAAGGCCTTCCATGGCTTTCTAGGAAGACAAAAGATTCCATCTCTAGCCACCTTTAAAAAAGGATAGCTTTTCTATACCATAAAGATTCAGAATATCTTGTATTGAGTGTCTTTGAGGTTTGGAAACTCTTTGACACCACTTTTCTTTGCTCAAGAAAATCTGAAGCTCTAATAAACCAAGTGAAATTTCCCACAGAATACAATCTTTAGTAACCACAGGTTCAAGTTAGAATGATGAAAATGTGACTTTTCTCTTCCATGCCTAGGATTTTTTATTAGAATTGTAAAGGTTTTGTTTCACTATTCTGTTGCAAGGAATACCTTACAGCTCAGGCTTTTTTTTCTCCTGGGATCATTAACACAATTGATTCATGCTTATTGTTAATAAGGCAAAGGTCTTCATGGATTCAGTCCTGGTGTGAGCCAGTTGGGCTTTCCACAGGCAGACAGCACCCTTGACTTCAAGTTCAATCTGACCTCTAATCTTGGCCTGGTCACCTTCCACTCCAGAAAGACATATGGCATGATGGCTGCATCTGTGCAGACATTCCCACCATGGGAACAACTCAATCTCTATAGGTATAATGAGGCCTGTCTTCACCTGCACAAGAGTTATCTGCAGCAAAAAGGTACTAATTTGAATTTGGGCCTCTGGTAGGAGCCCATATAGAGCACATTTACAGTGTTTTGGGGCAACATGAAGAGCTGCTATAACAAACAGTAGTAACAATACAGGGATTTATTTTTTTTAGGTCTGCCTCTCTCTTTCATAATATTTGTGACATAAGGGCATAAGTCAAAGTAAGCAAGGCAACTCTGATCCATGGTCACTTAGGGATCTGGTTTCCTCTCATGGGGCTGCCCCTCCATGCCTTAAATCATGGATGTCATATGTTTGGTTAAAATTAGGTCACCATGGGTTGCACTATGGGGAAGGCTAGTTCATTCTCTCAAGGCCTGGAAGTGGCACACACCATTTCCATTCCCATTCCACTGTGGAGGACTTCGTCAAATGCCTAAGCCTACTGAACAGGGGATGGAAGAAGGTATAAGCATGCACCATGTTCCTAGGAAGAAGGAAAGAACATATTGTGGTAATCAACCTGCAGTCTCTGCCACAGATGGAAAGTCAAGACCATCCTTATTTTGCTGTTTGCATACTCAAAACCACACCTGGGAAGAAGAGCTGTCTCCAGCACAGGTTCTAGGATAGCATGTCATTTTTCACACCACCAGCCATCACCCAGCCAAAGCCACAAACTGCAGGAAGGAAGATAGCAGTCTAGGCAAAGTCACAGACATGAGAAAGAGTGAGAGCGAAAGACCGCATTGTTCATCCCTTAATATATTAATACCATGACCCCAAGGGAGTACAGATGGTGCTGGGGAGTACTTGCACCTTTCCCTAGCTCCTTTGGAATAGGAAAAAAAGGACCTATGGAGGAAAAAAGATAGAATTAGTAACACTTCTGAGTCCTTCCTCTGACCTAACCAGAACAAGGGGCCTTGGTACTGGGTCCCAGAAATTATGTAGTCAGTCCCGACTGGAAGATTTGGAGCTAATGCAGAAATGCTTTTCCCTCTCCAGTCCCCGGGGAAATGGTGCTGAGACACATGTCATAAGTCTTCTCTGATATCCAGGTGACGGCTGGGAGATAGGCAAAATGGGTGAAAGGGGTCAAAATGTACAAATTTGATCATAAAATGACTAAGTCATGGGGATATAATATACAGCATGGTGACTATAATTAATAAAACTGCTCTGCATATTTGAAAGTAGTTAGGAGAGTAGATCTTGAAAGTTCTTATCATGAGAAAAAAATTTGTAGCTGTAAGGTGATGGATATTAACTGGGATTATTGTGGTCATTATTGTGCAATGTATACAAACATTGAATCATTACACTGTACACATGAAAATAATATAACGTTATGTCAATTATACCTCATTAGAAAGGTAAGAAAAAAAAGACAGAGAGTTGGGGGGATCAGTACCACAGAGGTAGCCACTTGTTCTGTGTGCACTTGGGGTTGACTTTACACCATCACATTTGACCTCTGAGGCTCTCAGATATCAGGACAGCCACTTATGGCAGGGCTACATAAGTAGAACAAATCAGCTTTCCTGAGAAGAGCATGGAACTGAGAAATATGTGTGCTGGACTAATGAAGCCCACAGATTAGCTGTTCCCCAGGGGGCAGCATCTGTTTTTGCCCACCAATCTTGATGCTTCTTCACACACGCCTCAAAAGAAAATCTACCAGTAATGCATTGATGATTATTATACTGAAGGTTTCAAAGGGGAGACAGAGGAAACATTTACATCACACACAGCTTCACCAGCCCCCTCTTGACATGTCTCCTCGTTTCAGTCTCTCTCCAACCATGAAGGATATTTTTTTCCTTCAGCCACTTAGAGCTGCCCAGCCTCACTAAGCCCCTCTCCTCCTGGACCTCTCATGCCTGCCCCTAACCCAATTCCAGCTTCTCCACATGCAACTCAGCCCATCTGGGGGAAAAAAAGATTTTCTAGATTTTCTAATTACCATGATCCACTCCATCAGGTGGATGGGGAATTGTGGAGAGCAGGGGGGGATTATGAAAATCTCTTTTCTTTTGCACTAAGTGCTGAGGATCATATCAAAGCACACAGTCTCTAGCCTCAAGCATCCAACTGACATGTAAATGGACCATTGTAATTTGGGACCTTAAGTGTTAGGATAGAAGTAATCACAAGTTCTATGGCATCATTAAGGAGGGGCACCTAATCCAGGTTCAAGAGGTAGTAGGGATGCCAAGCCAACTTTTCTGAGCACCTGCTCCGTGCCAGCCCCTGTACTGCACAGCCGTGGTAGGGAGATGGTTCCTGCAGAGCCTCTGCTTCCAAGAAGAGCATCATTGGTTGGCCCCTTCGCTTTGCTAGTGCCCCAAGCAGGTGCTTAGCCTGCCTATTGTGTAACCCCTTTCTGCCTTCTGACTCTGTCCTCCATCTCCACGCACACCTTCCCCATTTGTCCATTGAAGGAATCTGGCAACAGTCTGGCGGAACCAGGATCACAACCTGGGGATTTTAGTTCTCACCACAGGACTCAGAAAGTCGTAGAGGCTGAGAAGCATTGACTCACTTTATTCTCATTTCTCATTTATCAGCCTAAATGTTTTGTTAGTAGAAATGGGAGGCTGTAGGCATTGGGAAGGCCTCTAGGGAATTCTGGGGCTGCTTTGCCTATTTTATTTTTCCTGCCCCAGTCTCCACAGTCATTACCGAGACCAAAGACATCTTATCTTCACTCATTTCTCTGGAACCACAGTGATATTCAGTAGCCACTGGAGGTTGACAATCAAATGTCAGAGAAAGCACTTGTCTTTGTGCTTCAGGATGGAGTAAGGCAAGTTTCCCAGCAGTTTTTCCAATTACACTACCACAGTGTGATCTGCTCCTGCTATTGCTTAGGGAGACTTGGCATAGGGCTAACTGGAGGAGCTGGCCCAAGATGCCAACCTAATACAAACTATTTATCCTCATTCAGATGCCTTCATAGACAAAAGAACAAACCAAAAGAGTTTATGCTATAATTGTGATTTTTAATTTTTTTCCTAGCTATTGGTTCCTTAATGCAAATAATTGGAAATAAAAATCTGAAAAAATGTGAATGTTGAAATCATCTACAAACTCACCACCCAGAAATAATACTCATTAACATTTTAATTAGTTTCCTTCCTGTTTTTCTATGAGTAATAAAATGCTATCATTCAATACACACAGATCCATTGCATGCTTTTGCACTTAGTGATATATCATGGACATTTTTCCATGTCATTCTTCGATAACATAACTTTTAATGGCTGAATAGTATTCCAACATATGCATATACTGTGATTCATTTATGGATGGATCACAACTTCTTAACCAATTCCATATTGTTAAAGCATTAAGATAGTTTCTAATTTTTCAACATTATAAACTAATATTGTAGGAGTTCCCTTACAAATAATACATCTGATTATTTCCTTAGAATCAGTTCCTTTGACTAGAACAACTCAGCTAAAGAGCATGCATATTTACTACTTTTGAAACCTATTTCCAAATTACCCTCCAGAAAGATCATACCAATTTATTCTACCACCAGCTGTATTTAAAAGTGCTTATTTTCTCATGCCCCAGTCAACACTGGGTATTATCTTTACTTTTATTATTCATCAATGATAGGAAAACAATGGAAAATTATTTTAATGGCATGGTAATTTTGTTTAATTTTAATTTTTCCTAATCAGTGAATTTGAACCGCCTTCATTGGCTATTTGTAGTCAATTGGAAATCGCTTACCCTTGTCTTTTGCCCCTCTTTTTAATTCTGTTGGAATATTTACCCTCTTTATTGATTTGTGAACACTTTATAAGTTAACCCTTTGTCATATGATACAAATTTCTTAGCTTGTCATTGTCTTCCTATTTCGTTGGCATATAGAAGTTTGATTTTTATACATTCAAACCAATTTTCTTTTATGGGTTCTGTCTTTAAAAGGCCTTGCCTTCTAAATTACACTTATATTGCTTTTTTTCTCTGGGTCTCTTGTTTTCTTATTTACATTTAATTAATTCATCTGGAATTTAAGTGTGAGGTCAGGCTATAACCTTATTGGATAATGGGACTACAGTTGTGAATTGGAAGAAATAATAGTTTCTCCTTAACTTTTGTTTGCCACCTTCAATTATTATGCATTGATTTATGATGGTGTCTGTTTCTAGGCTTCTTATTCTGTTCCACTGATCCACTTCTTTCACTGGCAGCAGTTGAACATTTCACAGAATACACACAGTAGGTATGTACACACACATACTTACATGCTCACATATGTAGGCATAGGCATGAGAAGAGTGAGCCTTCTCAAAGATGTAACTCAGCAGAAAAGAGGAGAATGTGGATCTCTTGGGCTGTGTCATTTCCATGAAGCCCAGTCAGACAGTGGTTGCCATCCTGATATCTTCCATTTGACCATACAATCCACCTCCAACCTTCTCTACCATGTTTTGTGCCCCCAGGAAGCTGCCCTGTGTGGATTTAATAAATGAACTCTCAAACAGAGAGGCCGTGTGAGAGGTGAGACAGAGAATTCCTCCCAAAACCACACATAATATCAAAATACAGTTAATACAACTAGTTCTAAAAGAGCAACAGGAAACAAGGCTGCACCAGACTACATACACCTGGAGAAAAGAGCAGACATCAGGAAAAAGGGTAACGTACCAGAGCCTTGATCCAGTGGGACCCGAGCTCTTCCCCCACCCCAGCTCACCATCAGGAGGAAGAGAAACGGAGTGGAGAGAGGTTGGAAGCCTGGGAATGCTGAACACCCAGCCCTGGAGATCTGCTTTGGGAACACAAGCCTACATTGCATGGTGCTCTGGAAATTAATGGCATTGGAAAACTAAGACAGGTGGAATACTTGGAGAGACTGAGATTCCATCCATTTGTGGAAGACAGGGATCCACATCTGGCTTCTCAGGAAGAAAGAAAGGCGGGCAGTCTGAGAGACTTCCTAACAGCAGGAGGGTGGCTAAATAGAGAAGTATTTCACTGAGCTTGTTGCACAGGAGAAAGAAGAGGTGGACAAAATTGTCCAGGCACACTCTGCCCAGTAGGTTGGGAACTTTCAGGAGCTTCAGGTGCTCCATCACCTGAGCTACTCAGCTCCAAGGCCCGCCCATCATGATATGCAGCCTGCTGCACCTTCCTCCTGGCCTGTGGGCACCTGCTTGCAAGCCAGCAGTCCCTGCCCTGGTGTCAGGCCAGCCAAAGGGAGGCCCCACCAGAGGCAGCTACAAACACAAAGCACAGAGGCTTACACATGTGTGCTCAGCGCACAGGTTCTGACAGTGGAGACAGGCACAGCAGCTGAGAAGTAGGAAACAGCTCTTTCCTCCCCCCAGGTACCAGCGCTGCTCCCCTGCAACCCCCAACATCACTCCAGGGGCTGAGCAGCTCTGGAGAGTAGAGCTTCTTGGCACTAGAGGGCACCACATACAAATATGAAATGTCAAAAGAACCTGGTTCAGACCAAAATCCCACGAACATGACAAAAAGGGCCAAGTGAAACTGAACTCATCAATCTTCCAGAAAGAGAGTTCAAACTAAAAATCATAAACATGCTCATGGAGGTACAGAAAAATATTTAAGGACTCAGAGATAAATTTAGGACAGAGATTAAATCATTGAGAAATTCCATATCTGAAATGAAACATACAATGGAGAGATTTAAAAGCAGATTAGATGTAGTAGAAGAGAGGGTAAATGCAATAGAAATTGGAGAAGAGGAATACAAAGAAGCTGAGGCACAGAGAGAAAAAAGGATCTCTAGGAATGAAAGAATATTGAGAGAACTGTGTGACAATCCAAATGGAACAATATTCACATTATAAGGGTACCAGAGGAAGAGAGAGAGAAAAAGGGATAGAAAGTGTCTTTGAGGAGGTAATTGCTGAAAACTTCCCCATTCTGGGGAAGGAGATAGTCTCTCAGGCCATGGAGGTGCATAGATCTCCCCATAGAAGGGACCCAAGGAAGACAACACAAAGACATATAATAATTAAAATGGCAAAGATCAAGGATAAGGACAGACTATTAAAAGCAGCTAGAGAGAGAAAAAAAAAGATCACATACAAAGGAAAACCCATCAGGCTATCATCAGACTTCTGCAGAAACCTCTTTGGGAATTGAGGGCTTAGGGTGTGGACTTGTACCACCTGCCCTGCCCTCAAGGTGGACTGGGTTGTTGTCTGTTTGCTAGGGCTGTTTACAGTGAAGTCACAGGTTATGCTGAGATACCCTTGTGGAACACTCTAACATTCCAGGCCAAGTTGCTCCTGGCCTTCTGACCTTTAACTGATCTCACTGAAGATGTCTATATTCCTAGTCTAGTATCTTTACCCTAGATAATTAGTGTGGCCTTGACTTTGCATAATGCTGAACACAGAGTTTCGATAGGGACTGTACATTGTCACATTGCTTTGACTGTAAATATCTTGCTTGCCTTGCTTTTTCCAGAGGCCCTCACCCTACTCTATCTAAGCCCATGGTCCCTGTCTCACTTATGACCAATCACTTAGGTTTTTAGTCTGGTCCCCTGGGGAGTTTCCCATGTGCCCCTGTTTGGACAGATGAGACTCAGCCTTTCTGTGGTTTCCTTGCCTCTAAGGTTTCACACCTAATTACAAGCTGCCTGCTGTCCTTGGGCTCTGTTTAATGGCACTTCAAGTCCATAGGCTTCAGCTTTGTGCTGTCCATTTAAGCATGGATGGAATGTGTTCAGTTAAAAAAAAACACTTCTAGGTATATACCCCAAAGAACTGAAAACAGGTGCTCAGATAAGTACATGTACATGCATGTTCACAGGAGCACTATTCTTAATAGCAAAAAAGGTCACAACAGCCCACGTGTCCATTAATGGATGAATGGGCAAATAAATTTTGGCATATACATAGACCATGGAATATTATTTGGCTGCAAAAAAAGAATGAAGTACTGCTATCTGCTAAAACTTGGATGATTATAAGTGAAACATGCCGAGTGAAAGAAGTCAGACAAAAAGGCTACATATTACCTGAGTTAATTTATATGAAATACCTGGAACAGATAAATCCATAGAGACAGAATTGGTGGTTGCCAGGGGCTAGCATTAGGCAGGACTGAGGAGAAACCATGTAAGGGGTAAAAAGTTTACTTCAGAGTGATAAAAATTTTTTGGAATTAGATAGTTTTCACAAATTTGTGTATGTGTTAAATGCCACTCATTTGTCAACCAAAATGGTTAGTTCATTTGCATGAATTTCACTTCAATAAATTCTTTAAAAATATTTTTCAATATCACTAGCCATCAAAGAAATGCAAATTAAGGCCATGATGAATTATAAATACATACCTATTAGAACAGCTGAAATAAAAAGTGACACCACCACATGCTGGCCAGGATATGGAACAAATGGATCACTCAAACATTAACGGTAGGAATGTAAAATGGATGATAGTAGTTTGGAATCTTCTTATGAAACTAAACATACAGCTGCCACACATCCCAGCAGTCATGCTCCTGGGCATTTATTTCAGAGAAGTAGAAAGTTATGCCTAAGAGAAAACCTGTACACAGCAGTTTTTATTTTTAATAGCAAAAAACAGCAAACCAACAAAATGTCCCGGACAAGGTGAATGGTTAAATAAACTGGGGTACATCCATTCCATGGAATGCTAATCAGAAATAAAGGCATGAAATATAGAAAATACATGTATCTCAGGGGCATAATGCAAAGTGGATAAAAAGTTGATCTTATAGGGTCAAAAAAATTTACATGCTACATGATTGCATTTATACAACATTCTCAATGTGGCAAAATTGCAGTGATGGAAAACAGATTAGTGGTTATGATGGATTAGGGATGGTGGGGAGGGGAGGGGTAAATGTAACTATAAAGGCGTGGCACAAGGGAGATCTTTGTGGTGACAGAATAGTTCTGTATCTTGATTGTGACAGTGGTTACTCAAATCCACACATGTGACAAAATGGCACAGAACTAAACACACATATTCTCTAATGTCAGTTCCCTGGTTTTGATACAGTACCATAGTTACGTAAGATGTAACCATTGGGGGAAACTGGGAGAATGGTACATGGACCTCTCCTATTATTTTTGACATTTCCTGTGAATCTATAATTGTTTCCAAATAAAAAAGTAAAAACAAATGCAACATAAATATACCTCAATGAGGTTGATTTAAAAAATAAGGTATTAGAGAATGCTATGAAAATCTATATGCTAACAAACTGGATAACCTAGAAGAAATGGACAACTTTCTAGAAAAATACAACCTTCCAAGACTGACTGACCCAGGAAGAAACAGAAAATCTTAACAGACAAATTACCAGCAGTGAAATTGAATCGGTAATCAAAAAACTACCCAAGAACAAAACACCCGGGCCAGATGGATTTACCACTGAAATTTATCAGACATTTAGAGAACACAAAGTACCCATTCTCCTTAAAGTTTTCCAAAAAGTAGAAGAGGAGGGAATAGTTCCAAACTCATTCTATGAGGCCAGCATCACTCTAATGCCAAAACCAGGCAAAGACACCACAAAAAAAGAAAATTACAGACTAATATCCCTGATGAACACAGATGCAAAAATACTCAACAAAATATTAGCAAACTGAATTAAAAAATACATCAAGAGGATCATACACCATGATCACGTGGGATTCATCCCAGGGATGCAAAGATGGTACAACATTTGAAAATCCATCAACATCATCTACTACATCAACAAAAAGAAAGACAAAAACCATATGAGGATCTCCATACATGCTGGAAAAGCATTTGACAAAATTCAACATCCATTCAGGATAAAAACTCCCAATAAAATGGGTATAGAGGGCAAGTACCTCAACATAATAAAGACCATATATGACAAGCCCACGGCCAACATCATACTTAGCAGTGAGAAGCTGAAAGCTTTTCCTCTGTGATCGGGAACAAGACAGGGATGCCCACTCTCCCCACTGTTATTTAACATAGTACTGGAGGTCCTAGCCACGGCAATTAGACAAAACAAAGAAATACAAGGCATCCAGATTTTTAATGAAGAAGTCAAACTGCCACTATTTGCAGATGACATGATATTGTACATAAAACATCCTAAAGAATCCAGTCCAAAACTACTAGTAGTAATATCTGAATTCAGCAAAGTTGCAGGATACAAAATTAATACACAGAAATCTGTTGCATTCCTATACACTAATGATGAACTAACAGAAAGAGAAATCAGGAAAACAATTCCATTCACAATAGCATCAAAAAGAATAAAATACCTAGGAATAAACCTAACCAAGGAAGTGAAAGAACTATACCCTGAAAACTACAAGACACTATTAAGAGAAATTAAAGAGAAACACATCCCATGCTCTTGGGTAGGAATAATAAATATTGTCAAAATGGCCATCCTGCCTAAAGCAATCTGTAGATTCTATGCAATCCCTATCAAAATACCAACAGCATTCTTCAACGAACTGGAATAAATAGTTCAAAAATTCATATGGAACCACAAAATACCCCGAATAGCCAAAGCAATACTGAGAAGGAAGAATACAGCAAGGGGGATCTCACTTCCCAACTTCAAACTCTACTACAACACCACAGTTATCAAGACAATTAGGTACTGGTACAAGAACAGACACATAGAGCAGTGGAACAGAATAGAGAGTCCAGATATTAACCCAAGCATATATGTTCAATTAATATATGATAAAGGGGCCATGGATATAGAATGGGGAAATTACAGCCTCTTCAACAGTTGGTGTTGGCAAAACTGGGCAGTGACATGCAGGAGAATGGAACTTGATTACTGTCTAACACCATATACAAAAGTAAACTTGAAATGGATCAAAGACCTGAATGTAAGTCATGAAACCATAAAACTCTTAGAAGAATACATAGGCAAAACTCTCCTGAATATAAATATGAGCAACTTCTTCATGAACATATCTCCCTGGGCAAGGAAAACAAAAGCAAAAATGAACAACTGGCACTATATCACACTAAAAAGCTTCTGTACATCAGGGGACACCATCTGTAGAACAAAAAGACATCCTACAGTATGGGAGAATATATTCATAAATGACATATCTGATAAGGGGTTGACATAAAAAATATACAAAGAGCTCATGCACCTCAACAAAGAAAAAACAAATAAGCCAATTAAAAAATGGGGAGAAGAGCTGAACAGACACTTCTGCAAAGAAGAAAGTCAGATGGCCAACAGGCACATAAAAAGATGTTCCACATTGCTAATCAACAGAGTAATATAAATTAAAACCACAATGAGATATCACCTCACACCAGTAAGGATGGCCACCATCCAAAAGACAAACAACAACAAATGTTGGCGAGGTTGTGGAGAAAGGGGAACCCTCCTACACTGCTGGTGGGAATGTAAATTAGTTAAACCATTGTGGAAAGCAGTATGGAGGTTCCTCAAAAAACTCAAAATAGAAATACCATTTGACCCAGGAATTCCACTCCTAGGAATTTACCCTAAGAATGCAGCAGCCCAGTTTGAAAAAGACATATGCACCCCTATGTTTATTGCAACACCATTTACAATAGCCAAGAAATGGAAGCAACCTAAGTGTCCATCAGTAGATGAATGGATAAAGAAGAAGTGGTACATATACACAATGGAATATTATTCAGCCATAAGAAGAAAACAAATCCTACCATTTGCAACAACATGGATGGAGCTAGAGGGTATTATGCTCAGTGAAATAAGCCAGGCAGAGAAAGACAAGTATCTAATGATTTCATTCATTTGTGGAGTATAAGAACAAAGAAAAAACTGAAGGAACAAAACAGCAGCAGACTCACAGAACCCAACAATGGACTAACAGTTACCAAAGGGAAAGGGACTGGGGAGGATGGGTGTGAAGGGAGGGATAAGGGGAAAAGGGGGCATTATGATTAGTACACATAATGTAGGGGGTGGGCAGAGGGAAGGCAGTATAGCACAGAGCAGACAATTAGTGACTCTACATCTTACTATGCTGATGGACAGTGACTGTAATGAGGTATGTGTTGGGGACTTGATAATGAATCTAGTAACCGCAATGTTGTTCATGTAAGTGTATATTAATGATACCAAAAAAAGTAAAATAAAATAAAAATAAGAATAAAATTATTTTTTAATTACACCAACTTACCAAAAAACTAAAACAAACAAACAATTCCCGGATCTACATTTCTAAGGTACATTTCTCTCTAGTTTTTACCCATTGTGTGTTAGGTCTTATGAATCCTCTCCTGTACATATGCAGTCTAGCTGTCAAAAGGATTTGGGTAAAATTTATATTCAGAATTTGCGCCTCATGCCTCCTATTAGTCCCTTGTGGTTATAATTTCCACCATTAATTTTCCAGCTGATTTGCCAGTCGTGAAAGGTACCATAAGCCAATAAGGCTGTGTTTTTCCACTGCTGTCTCTTTCACCCATAGCCACTGGGGTTCAGGAAATGTCTTCTGACCAGAAACCCACAAATAGAACTCTCACTTCTTGAAGTTACAGTGTTTTCTCTTCTGTCTGATTTTGTGCATTTTCCAGTATCTTTAACAAGTTTTTTAAATCAGTTTTTATAATTGTTACCTGCAAAAAGCTTCATGTGACCACTTCATTCTTCCACAATTACTGGAAGCTGCTGTTTTAAATTTTAAAATGTATCAACGTTATTATAAGAGCTTCATTGTCATCAAATGCCCAACATGAAAAAAGTTTCCAAATAAAAAAGAGAAACTCCAATTTCACCAGTATTTTTTATAGGTCAAATGTTTTTAATATGAATATGTCAGCTACTATATTCCTCAGGATAGATGGAATAATAATCAAGCTCAGATGTACTATAAAAAAAAACTGACCTGTCTTTGGGTAACAGCTTTATTTGAAATATAATTCACATACCACATAATTCACACATTTAAATTGTACAGTTCAATGATTTTTAGAATATGCAGTTCTGCTATTATTATTATAGTCAATTTTAGAATATTTTCATCATGCTAAAAGGAAACCCCATACTCTTTAGCTATGGCCCCATTGTCCCATAACCCCCCCCCCAACTAGACTTAGGCAAACACTAATATCCTTTCAATATCTATAGATTTGCCTATTCTATTTCATATCAACTGAATCATATAATACCTGGTCTTCTGAAACTAGATTCTTTCACTTGGCATAATGTTTTCAAGGTTCGTCCATGTTGTAGCTTCATTCATTTTTATGGACAAATAAAACCCCATAATATGGATATGCTACATTTTGTTTATTCATTCACCAACTGATGATGATCTATCCACCTTCTGAATATTACAACAATGCTGCTGTGAACATTTTTGTCCAGGTTTTTGTGTGGAAGAATGTTTTCATTTCTCTTGGGTATATGTCTAGGAATGGAATGGGTGGGACAAATGTTTAACTGATTGAGGAACACCCAGACTTTTCCAGAGTGGCTGTACAATTTTACATTCCCACAAGGGGTATATGAAGGTTCTCATTCATATGGTTTGTCAAACTCCTGGTCAACATTTATTAGTCCTTTTTACAACAGTCATCCTACTGGGTGTAAAGTGGCATCTCATTATTGTTTTGATTGGTATTTCCCTGATAGCTAATTATATTGAGCATCTTTTTGTGTGCTTATTGGCCATTTCTATGCCTTCTCTGGAGAAATCCTTATAGGTTGTTCACCCATTTTTAAATTGTATTCTTTATATAGTCCAGATACAAGTCCCTTATCATATATATTATTCACAAATATTTTCTTCCATTCTGTGGATTGTCTTTACATTTGCTTCATAGTGTCCTTTCAGGCACAAAAGTTTTAACTTTTGATCAAGTCCAACTTAACTAAGTTTTTCTGTTTTCCTAATGCCTGTGGTGTCATATCTAAAAAACCACTGACAAATGCAACATGAAGATTTACTTCTGTTTTTTCTAAGAGTTCTATAAAAACCAAAAATAGTTTTAGCTGTTGCATTTAGGTATTTGATCTAATTCAAGTTAAGTTTTGTATATCATCTGAGATAGGGGACCAACTTCATTCTTTTCCACATAGATATTCAGTTGTCCCAGCACCATTTTCAATAGGGACTAGTTTTTCCTCACTGAGTTGTTTTGGAACTCTTGTTGAAAATCAACTGAGTATAAACATGATGATTTATTTCTGAATTCTCAACTCTATTCCATTTATCTATAAGTCTATCCTTATGTCAGTGCCACACTGTCTTAATGTTTTACTTACAGACAGTTTTAAAATCAGAAAGTGTGAAGCCTCGATCTTTGTTCTTTTTCTAAGTTATTTTATCTATTATGGGTCCCTTGAATTTCTATGTGAATTTTAGGATCAGCTTGTCAATTTCTACAAAGAAGTCAACTGGGATTCTGATAAGGGTTGGGTTGAATCTATAGATCAGTTGGGGAACGACTGCCATCTTCATGACATTAAGTCTTCGGATCCATGAACACAGGATGTCTTTATTTATTTTCATCTTCTTTAATTTCTTTCAATAATGTTTTATAGTCTTAAGCATAAAAGGTTTGCACTTTCAAAAAATTACTCCTACATATTTAAATCTTTCCAATAAATGGAACTGTTTTCTTAATTTTTCAGTTTGCTCATTGCTATTATATAGAAATACAATTGATTTTTGTATATTAATTTGGTTATCTTCCAACTTTGCTGAGCTAGTTTATTAGTTCTGCTAGTTTTTAGTGGATTCCTTAGGACTCACTGCCTACTAAATCATGTCATCTGCAAATAGATGTAGCTTTACTTCTGTCTTTATAGTTTAGATGTCTTTAACTGCATTGCCTTGTCTGCTTGTCCTGGCTAGAACTCCAGTACAGTGTTGAGTAGAAGTAGTGAGAGTGGATATTCTTGTCTTGTTCATGACCTTAAGGGGCATTGCAGTGGCTCACCGCCTTTATTTTCGCTCATATTACGTGTGTGCCATGGCTGATGGTAGGTCAGTTGCAACTATGCTCAGTTCTTTATAGCTTTACTCCATAAATGCAGATGTCTTCTCATTCTAGGACCCAGCCTGAGGCCTGACCTGGGCTATCCTACTCTTTTGGCTGAAGGCAATAACAAGAGGCTGCACCAAACAGCATACTCACCTTAAACCTCGGCCACTGCCTGCCCACAGCTCTACTGCCAAAGCATGTCAGTCAGGCCCAAAGTCCTCCTCCAAGAGGCATGGCAAGTCACCTGGCAGTGAGCAGGGGTACATGATCCTTACAGGAAACATGGGGAGTAAATAATGGCAAACAATAATAGCTGCCTTATTGAATCTATATCTAACTTCCATTACCTTTAGGAATTATAGAAAATGATTAACTAAGCAATAAGTTCTATTAATTTTCTTGACTCAAAAACACAATGGAACCAGCTGTTTGAGACCAAAACCTCTCTTTGGAAAGTAAGGTCACAGGGAGGACTACAGAGGAAGATGTATCTAAAACTTGAAAGTAAGGAAAAATGATGAAAGCATGACCTGTTAAGTATCATGGCAACACATTTTCTAATAAGCTGTCAGGTCAACTGATTACCTCAAGGTTTGCAACTTTGACTAACTACCCACAACTGATTATGGTTTCCAGAGAATTTTAATTTTATGAAGTTAGAGGTTAAGTCGCGTAAAACGACTAAGATGTGATTTACTTTTTTTAAGGTACTTGGTTCGGTAAATAACCCCAAAAGTTTCAGTTTATTGTACTGTAAAATGTTAGCCAGTTTTGAAGCTCACTTAATCATCTTATTTTGGCACTCTTTTCCCTACCAACTACATGAATCCCTGTTCTTAAAATGTTCTTTGAACAGCATTCTTATGAATCTGCTGATTCTTTCATTACTTGGTTGAATAAAACTTTGACATGTGATAACAAATTACTTTGTCTGAAACTTGTGCTTTTATAGACACCACCTAGTCCAAGTAGTTTTCCCTGAAGCCTTTTCCTTCCATCATCTGTGCTCCCACAGCACCATGTACTTTTCCTGTCAAAGCACTATTCACACGGCATAGGAATTTCCTATTGATTTATCTTCCTCTCTTGCCAGACTATGAGCACCTTGGCAGAGATCTTGCCTTGATTGGAGTCCCCAGGGCCAGGTACAGTATCTCCCATGTCCTACATGATCAATCAACATTTGCAGAATGAATGACTGCTCTGTAATTTTTACAAGTTAATGACAAATAATTAAAATGAATAAATGAAGCAAGAAAACTTGGTCTCTAGAATTCAGGGGGAACTATCACAATAGATATAATAGTCCCAGAAAAAAATTACAGTGAGAAAATATAGCGGGTCATCATTTTCAGGAAGCCCAATAAATTAAATTCAAATTTAGAACATGAGTACACATTTTACTAAACCCTTTTTATTTCATGAAGTAATTCACTGGTGTTCCCTTAAACAGTAAGATCCCCTTCTATGTTTAAGTACCTCTTATTAACTCTCTGCCTGGGTTAATTTTCAAATCTGTTGACTAATAAAATCAGAAGTGAAAATATGAGCCAATGAGAAAATTGCTTGATTTGGGCATGTGCGCGCTCTAGAGCACTTTCCAGGGACATATTTATTGGGTAAAGTGAACGAGGCATACCGAGGACAGTGAGGAAGTTTACCTTACAGGCTCCTAGGTCTCTGAACTCTAATGGCCTTTGGATAAAAAAAAGAGGGGAGGACAAAATAAATGGTATTACTATGCTTCTTAGTACCTCTAAGAATGCTTGACAGCTTCTCCTTCTCCCCAGCCAAGTCTTCAGGAGTAAAGCTTCCTTAGTACAGCAGAGAAGCTTACTATGCTGACGGACAGTGACTGTAATGGAGTATATGGTGGGGACATGCTAATAGGGGGAATGTAGTAACCACAATGTTGCTCATGTGAAATCTGAGCATAAGATTATATATCAATGATATCTAAATAAAAAAATAAAAATAAAATAATTCTCCTTCAGTGAATACAGTGGATATTAAAACATGCCTACTTAAATTAAAAAAAAAGAAAGCTTCCTTGCATCCTTCATCAGAAGAGGACATTTAAAAAAATGCTAACATTTACCTAAGCTACATGAACAAATTTTAATGGAAATTAGTTTGACACTAATTCTAGCACGTGTCTTAGTTAGACCATCAAGTGTTTTCTCCAAATGCAGTAGGTAACCAGAAACTTTATTAACTGAAGCATGGGTTTCAAACATCCTAAGGAAGCCTCCTAAATGTAAAAGCAAATCACTTATTTCATGTGCAACGTTAATGCTTCACTGAGACAGAGAATGCATGTTGGACATATATTTTTTTACTCTGAGTAACAGTTTAAACTCCACTTGGGCAAACAGGCCAAGTCAGAATTTCCCTGGGCATTTCACACAGGTAACAGTGAGATGTGGCCCCTGAAATATTCCCAATGACTTCGCCTTTGAGTACACTAGCTCTAAAGTGACTAGGAGCATGACTGCCTGAAAGGTGCCTCTGGCAGCTATCTTCCTTCACCCATAAAATTCTTTCTTCAAAGGTTAGCCTATTCCTGTTGCTAGGACATTATACATCTACGTTTTATGTCTGCCAACAAAATTGAACAATGAAAGAGACCCTAGGAAAGTTTGCCATTTGAAAAAATTTGAATGCCAATATACTTTTTAAAGTTGCTCTAAACTAATATTCTTAACTACCACCAAAATAAAAGTAACCAGAAAGAGAATTTTCTTTAGCCAACTTTTCTGTCAAAAATAATTATGTCAACCTTGAAAAGAAAAACCTTCTCTGCTATTTGTCCAAAGTTACAGAAAAGGACTGGTACCCATTGTTATATAGAGACCAATCTACAAGTCCATTTACTCATGCTCCCAGGTGAAAAAAAAACAAGGATGGATTAGCCTACTGGTCATTTCCAATTTATCAATGGGTTGTATTCCAAAGCATATTTGTAAGTCAACTGTCTGAAACTCAGAACATATTTTTCTGTAAGAAAAAAGGGTGCTTAGAGTTTCAGACCAGCTTTCCCCAAAGGCCAAACTTAACTATAGTACCCTTGTTCTCCTAAAAATCCTCTCCCAATATCTTTAACCTCTCTCAAACACCTCAATGCTACCACAACCCCTAGTTTCATATGTGTTGAGGGAGAGGACAGCCGGCTGAGCAGATTTTAGGGACTCAGCTATGATGTCTTGTATGTGAGATATGGACACCATGTCTAGCCAAGCTGGGATACAGAGCAAGGATTCTGTTTATGGAATTTAGGTGCATAGGTGGTGTTAGCCGTAAGGGGCTGACCAAGAGAAAAGTGCTGTTACAAACCCTACACCCAGGGTTGGATCAGGACAGAGGTAAAGCTAATGCCTGAGCTGCTGACACACTTGCCTTGCACTTTTCATCCTCCTCTAGCCAGGAATGGGATTGGGCCCAGAGCCCATGGCTGCGGCTCAGATTAGAGGAGGTTAATGGTCCAAGCGAGACAAACTGAAGAACATGTTGATGTGATTTGAAAGTTTCTATTCATTTGGAGGAAATGACAAGTAGGTCACATATTTATTGAGTACCTACCTTATGCCACGCACTGTCTTAGGGGCTGGCATTAAACAGTTGCTGCACTTGTGGAGCTTATATTCTAGATTGGTGTGGAAGAGATTACAGGGACCTAACATATCCTCAGTTAAGAGGCAACAGAGGGGCAAGCACACATGGTCCCAACACACTACCACTTAGCCTTCCTAACCAACCACTTCATGTTTTGGAGGCTGGCAAAATGTAAAGTATGACCACGTCAACTACTGCAAACAGTGAAATACCAGTTGTGGCATATTCCTCCTATAATGAAACTAGAGGAAACCAGCAAAAACAAAATCCAGAAGCATAAATTCACAACTCAGCCCCAGGGAAAACCGCCGAGTGAGCCAGGTCTTTGTCGGCAACTTTCTCCCCTCCCCTCTCACCTTCACATAGCCATCTGAGCTGCACACTGCGGCACTCTCCCAGAATCAAGCCATGTCCGTTCTTCTGGCTTTGCCTTGGTGAGCCTCAGTGCTTTCCTAGGGAACATGGGAGCCTGATGGGGTAGCATCAGAAATCACTTGTGCTTTGGTGCTAGAGAGAAAATGGATTTCCTCTACCCATAATGTCTTACTTAATAGATTAAGCACATCTCTAGAAGTCCGTAAGTGCTTAACTTTGAGAACTGCACCCACCAGAGTGAGCCAGTAGGGGAGATATTTTAGAACCAAGGCTTTTCAGTGGCCAAACTATAACTGTAGACAACTATACCTACTTCAACTAATGTTTGTATGTAACAGGTCTAGAAACAAAACCTTTGGAGAGTTGATATCCTAAGGAGTTCTCCATCTTCCAATGAAAAAACAAAACAACAAAAAAACTTTTACTGAGATCTATATAAATATGCGCCATGCAGTATTGTATAAATTATCCCACTTAACACTTAGGAACACCTTATGAAATGGTTATTCTTATTAGCCTCATTTTACTAATGAGGAAACAGAGGCACAATTGATCTAAAAGAAGGCAGGAAAAGAGGAAAGAAGGAAGAGATGATGGGACTAATAGAAAACAAATAGCAAGATGTCAGATTTAAACCCAGCCACATCAATAATGACATTAAAGGTATTATTGTCTAAACACTCCACTTAAAGGCAGAGACTGTCAAATTGGACTAAAAAGCAAGAAACCTGTTTTCAATATAAGGAAAAGGATGGAAAAAACATACCATGCAAATACAACCAAAGAAAGCTGGAGATGCTACATTAATATTAAAGTAGATTTTAGAATGAGGAATATTATCAGGGATAAAGAATAATATTTCAGTTTGATAAAAGCATCAATTCACCAAAAATATATAATCCTAAATGTGCATGCACCTATATCACAGTTTCAAAATGCATGAAGCAAAAACTTATGAAACTAAAAAGGTAAGACAAAACCACAATTATACTTGTAAATTTCAATACATATTTACTGTTAAAAGAACATAAGGGATGTGAACATTCCCCAGGAATGGATTGTTTTAATTTGTCTGATTTCTCTCAGACTGTTCAAGTTCAGTTGGACAATATCCACCATATCATAGATAAGTTTTCACAAATGCCTAAGGTGCCTAACTGGTTTTCTTGGTTTCACTGGAGATGGCTGGTAATTACAGGTATGCTTTGGTTATGTAACTATACTCCTGTTATGTTAATGTGTGTGCACAATTTAAGTAGTAGCTTAAAACCTATACATGCTGAAGTTACTCTACAAGAAGATATGTCAAAGAAATAATCAATCTTCCCATGTTTTCTCCCGCCTGCTACTTCTATAGCTTTTCTTCTTCCTTCCTAACTACAACCCGTAAATAGAATTCGTGTCTCATATCAGATTTACCTAGTATCATAATTCTTCCAAGTGGTAAAGATACCTCAAGACAAATGCTGGGCATAGAAGCCACAGGGCATAAATATGCAAAGAAGTAAAAAGCTAACCTTTTCAAACAATAAGGCTTCCCTCTCACTTACCAACTTCACATTTCCCTGTATGGCCCCGGAAGATGACTGGTTAGCCAGAGACGGGTAAGATTCCTCAAGGGAGGAACAACCTAAGACAGGCACAGTCGCAGGGGGCCATCAGGTGAGAAAATGGGGATCAACAGAGGTGAGGCTTAGAACCTCATGCCCCCTGTTCTGAGAGAAATCTTCTGCATCCGTGGATGTTTTATTGCCCTGGTCTAGCTTGGATTAACACATAGTCTACAGGCACACACCTGATCATCTACATTTGCTCTCTTACAACACTAAACTATGTTTTCTACCTTTGTCTTGTATCTACCTACCACTTCAGCATTTTATTAAAAATAATAATAATAAAGAGAGAAATGTGGTATCTACCTATAAATCAAGTATAAAAACCAAATGAGTATTCATGTTTGAACTGACTGTTTATAGTTCATGGTGCGTGAGCAAAACCGAAGGTTTCTGTGATGACTGCCCTTGCACTGTTCACCATGTAACTTATTCATTATGTAAGAATTTGTTCTCCATGTAGGAACTTGTTTGTTGTGCCTCAGAAGATTGGAGACTGACGAGAATTGGGCTTGGGGTAGATTAATGATTGTGCATTGAGCATTGACTCCCCTATACAGAATTTTATTGTCGTTGACAACCATTTTTTCAATGGATATGAGAGATGCCCTCACAAAACAAAACAAAACAAAACAAAAGTACACACTTCCAATTGTAAAATAAATAAGTAACCGGGATGTAATGTATAGCATAAGGAATATAGTCAAAATATTGTAACAGCTTGGTAGGGTGATAGCTGGTACCTAGAATTATCATGTATATAAATGTTGAATCACTGTGTTGTACACCTGAAACTAAAGTAATACTGTGTGTCAACTACCCTTCAATAAAAAATAATTATCTACAAAAAAAAAAAAATTTCAATACACTTCTCTCAGGAACTGACAGACCATGCAGACAGAAAGTCAGCAAGGATACATAAGATTTAGAACACCAACTAACTTGACCTAATTGGCATTTACAGATCATTACATTCAAAAAGAACAGAATACACATGGTAGACCCGCTGCTGTGGTGTAAAAGAAGTTTCAGTAAATTTAAGAAGATTTAAATAATTCAAAGTATGTTCTCTGACCACAACAGAACTAGATATCAGTAACTGAAAGACAGCTAGAAAATCTGAAAATATTTGGAAATTAAGCAACAGCAACACACTTTTAAACACATGGGTCAAAGAATAAATCACAAAGGAAGTTGGAAGATATTTTGAGTTGAATGAAAATAAAAATACCACACATCAAATTTGTGGGATGCAGCTAGAGTGAGTGGTTAGAGAGATTTGTAGCACTGAATTATTAAACATTTATGCAACACCCACACTCACCAACATCAGGATATTTATTATGCAAGGAAAAATAAGGAATAGAGAACAAAACTCAACCCTGAATGCAACTCTGATCACAAAAGTGAATGACTACATATAAAACAAGGAGAAGGTACAAATAGTATCAAAAGTACCTCTGAACTCCAAACTGCTTACCTTGGGAGTAAGTGCTTGCTAACAATACATATCCACGCTAACAAGAGGTTAGATCCAGGAAGCTCAGTGAAGGCAGGCTGAAGAAGACAAGGGGTCAGAGTGCCCGAGAGCAGCATGGGCTAGTGGAGTTGATGAACTCTGATCTCACAAGAGCTGTTGCTCTTGATTTTAAAATATTTCCTACTAAAGACTGAGTTGTCTCTGGGGTCTAATATACTTACCACTGTCTTGCCAATGGGATTCATCCCTGGGCAAGTTCGTTATGGATTCAGTGTGACCAAAGAAAATGATAGTAAAATGTTCCTTGGGTGAAAGGGTTATACCCAACTTTATTTCCAGGGGGCAGGTCAGTCACTAAAATCCTGTTCACTCAGAGTGAGTCTGCAGGCAGCAAGCTGGTCTCTCTCCCTCTGGGCCCCTCTGTCCTCATGGTCATCCCACACAGCCGTCCTCTGGGCCTCTCTCCTTGGCACTGCCACCACTGCAGCCTCTGCTCTGCTATCCTGCAGCCTTGCAGCCCTGCCACCATGTCATGCCCAGAGCACTGGGCAGAGCTCTTTTTTATAGAGTCAACAGCCATGTATTGCTCACAGGTGTGCAGTGAGCTAATCAACCAGGGACAGGTGAGAAGCCTGGCCACAGGAACTCTTATTTTATCCACACCAAGCACAGAAATAAGCAGCCTCTGAAAGGTTTCGGTCCCTATTTGAGGTAAGAACAGAGATACCAGAACTGCAGGCTGGTTAAACTCTGTAATTCCAAAATATTGACTGTACATTAGAATCACCTGAGGGGCTACTTTTAAAAATATTCCACGCTAAGTGAATCTGATTCAGTATATTTGGAGGTGGGAGTTGGCTAAAGTTTTGCAAGTAATTCTTATTCTTGTACAAATTCTTGTACAAATTCTTAACTTTGTACACTGGGATGATTCCCAGTGTACAAAGTACTGGTATAAACATTACCACTAATAACAATTCCTAACTACCCCTATTGAGTACATTTCATGTATTAGGTCCTCTTTATGTGCTTAGATTTAATTCATCAACAAAGTGGCCTTGTGAAGACCAGGTGAGGAAATACAAGTGCTCATTCTCACTCAAAGGAAACAGACAAGGAAAGTTATCTTGACATAGAGGCAATAACTTTTCACTTAACTATAAAGACATGGAAAATGTGATTAGCACTGATTAAGGCAATAAAATGATTGGTGATGTCAGGCCTAGTCATGAAAAAAAGACTGAGAAAGGAAAACATGTTGAGGCAGCATGGAACAGTGCCTGAACTGAGATAAAGAGCCTTTGCCTCTCAAACATGACCAGTCCTGGGCTAGTATAACAAGTTGGCTTCAAGGATTCTGCACTATACCAAAATGAGTCTAAATTCCAAGTTCAACATTCTCTCTCCCTCAGTGCCAACTTAGGGTTACTACTAGGCAGAAAAATAGATATGGGCAGGTTGAGAGAGAATAGGCCAGTAAAGCTCACTAAAAGGGACTCAAAGAGTTAAGCAGATAAAACCAGAGAGCCACAAAGGACTCAGAGTTAACGAGTTAATTCCAAAGGCCAGGAGTAACTTAGAATGTCCAGATATTCCCCAGATAAAGTATCCAAGCAGAGCCTGTGTTTCCATTGTCTCAATTAGATCATGCATTGTAAAATCTACTTAGTCTGCAGAAATGGCCCAGCTTCTTTAACTTAACCTATATGCTGTTTTTTTCCTCTTCCTTCAGCCCCTAATCAAGCAACTTTGTAACCAGGGCAGGAGACAGACCTCCGATGCGTAAACAAACCCATGTGGACAAAGAATGCTGAAGTCCCAAACAGTCACCTACATAACCCGTCTTAAGACAAAATTTCAAAGGAATTATAAATCACCTGTGCACATCATGCCTTATGCTGATCTTTACCCAAAAAAGCCCTATAAAACCCCAAACTCTACACCCTTAAGTGTGCCTCCTCTCTGAGGTTGTCCACACTCACCTTTCTTCAAGCATGTCACTCTCTCTGTCCTGCTTCAGACAAGTAGAGAGAGGGGCTACTGAGAGCTCTGATTTGAGCTTCTAAATTCCCATCCCCTGGGTGATCCAGACAGAGCTGCAGCTATGCGATCATGCTCAGCAGCCTGCCTGAAAATCTTCCTTTGCCTTTAGGAAGTTCTCAGAACATAACCTCACTCCATCCAGTACTTGCGGCTCCCCCAAATCCTGGGGTGGTAGGGACTTAGTTCTCATGGTGTGCAGACTCCAGCAGACACGACACCAAGTGACCTGGCTTTAGGAGTTGGCAAGGGATTATGCTCTGTGCTGAGCACCAGTTCAATGAGCTTCCCTTTCCTCCCTGTTATTCCTTCCTCTCTTGCTTTATTCAAGTAAACCTGTCCTTGTCTATCTTGACTCTGGCCCACTTCTTCCTTAGAGTATATTCAAATAAAACTTTTAGTTCACTTCACTACTGTTTCTCTGCCCTTCAGTTCTTTGTTGTGGCGGGGACAAGAACCGAGGAAAAATAACTTAACACCCTTAACAATACTGACCCAAAAGACCTACACCCTCTAGGTCTGAGTAGAAATAGATTGGCTTCCTGAACATCCAAACCCTTAAGACTTCCCAGATCAACCTAAGAACAAGACTTCCCAAATCATACCTAGTTTGAGGTCATTCTGACCTTGAGTACTCACCATCATCTTAAAATGTAACTGGACTGCAGATATGCTATGAACACCTCGTTTATTTTATATTTAATTTCCTGCCTGTATCTTGTATGATCTTTTGTATTACTGACATTTTGGATCAATTCACAAAAGGTGTCTACATAATAGTACTTAGCACTGGCATACCTAATTACAACTGATAAATGTTCTTTGATAATGATGATATATGTAACCTAGGAGATAAGAACCACTACATACTACATGAAATTAGGATCATGAAAACCTTGAATATAAAACATTGACATTATGGTTAATATTTTGTGGGTATAAGGATTTAGCATCTCTTTATCAGGCTGACACTCAAGTCCAAGGACACATAGCTACAATATGAAAAAAAATAGAGGTCAGACTAAGCTAGAAGTTAAGTACCAAGTCATTTCCTAACTCCTATTCCTGAAATGAAGGCTACTTCTGACTTGAAATGATGCATTTCTCAAGTTTATGTGCCCTGTGCTCAAAATCTCCTCCTTTCCTTTCTTCCTCCATTAAACACCTCCATTTAACAACACAGCAAAGAAATTAAGCTTTGTTAACCTGACCTTTGTACAAATAGTCATTAGAGCTTAAAACAGTACTTCAGAATCAGAAACAAAAACCAATTACCGTAACATTAACGTTTATCTTCTCAGGTTGCCACACTTCCTTTAGTTACTACTTCCAACATCGCGCCTATTGTCGTTCTTAACTGTCATGTTAATTTGTCTATAAATACAACAAAATCGGTACAAAGTAGCATAAATCAGCATATTTTAAGCAGTTACTCTTTTTTTCTCCAGTCCCAATGAAATTTCTTTGGCTCTGACAGTATCTCTAGAAATGTTAGTTTAATTTAAAAAATTAAACATTTAGACAATGCTTCTGATAAGCAGAAAGGTAGAAAATTAAGCAGCTATAATATTATAAGATTCATGCTATTAAGAGGCAGGCTTAGAAGTCAGTATCCATAAAAATGGAAAAAAAATGAAAAGCTGGGCACAGATTTTAAACTAATGACATCTTATGTTACTTGTATCATGAAAACCAAACAATGGTCACATGAGTTTTCTGATCTTTACAAACATGCTTATAAAAAGTAAGGCTATCTGTAAGAGAATGAAACTGGATTATTGTCTAACCTCATACACAAAAGTAAACTCAAAATGGATCAAAGACCTGAATGTAAGTCATGAAACCATAAAACTCCTAGAAGAAAACAGAGGCCAAAATCTCTTGAATATAAGCATGAGAAACTTTTTCCTGAACACATCTCCTTGGGCAGGGGAAACAAAATAAAAAATGAACAATTGAACTTCTTCAAAGGAGAAATTCAGATGGCCAACAGGCACATGAAAAGATGCTCCACATCGCTAATTATCAGAGAAATGCAAATTAAAACCAGAATGAGGTATCACCTCACACCAGTAAGGATGGCTACCATCCAAAAGACAAACAACAACAAATGTTGGCGAGGTTGTGGAGAAAGGGGAACCCTCCTACACTGCTGGTGGGAATGTAAACTAGTTCAACCATTGTGGAAAGCAATATGGAGGTTCCTTGAAAAACTAAAAATAGAAATACCACTCGTTGGTCCCCTTCCCGCCTCAGACATGCAGATGAGAGGAGACGCAATGACATATCGAAGACCTGAAAGGGCCAGCCAGGGGACTCAAGGCGTAACAGCTCAAGAGCAATGCTGAAAAGGCACTTATATTTATTGGGTAAATGAACTTACAATGAACTCAAACATCATTCTCTGGCCTTGAGTCTAGCCCAAGGATGTGACGCTTCTCAAGGATACCAAACCTGTGTGAAGGTGGCTCCGAGCCATGAGAACTGCTTTGGTTCTCATCACTCAGTCCTTGATTACACATCAACAGAGTGTGTAGGAAAACCAATCAAGCCATGTGTCCTTATACATTTGGTTTCTGCATTCCCTGAATTATGTATTAACCCCATCAATCCCACATATCCCCTTTTTCTTTTAAGTAATACATAGACATTGGAGTATATTAAGTAGACAATTTCTAATGGAAGGTTTTTTTTTTTGACATAGTGCAGTTCTCTACATTCTACAGTATAAAATAAAAGTCTATGTTTTGAACTTATGTAAAGGAGAGTAAAGATAGAAAATAAATATAGTGCAATTACAAAGTAGGTGCAGGTGAGCAAGTCTATACCTATAGACTGTGTTTTGATCTGAGCCAGGCAAGGGCAACAAAACATCCATGGGCACAGAAGATTTCTCTTAAAACTGGGGGGAGTGAGGTTCTAAGCCTCACCTCTGTTGGCCCCCAATTCCTCACCTGATGGCCTCCCTGAGACTGTGCCTGTCTTAGGTTGTTCTTCCCTTGAGGTATCTTACCTGTCTCTGGCTAACCAGCCATCTTCTGGGGTCATACACAGAGATGTAAAGTTGGTGAGAGAGAAGCAATATTCATTGAAAAGGTTAGTTTTCCACTTCTTTACAGATTTATACCCCGTGGCTTATGTCCAACACTTGCTTTAACACATCTTTGCCAGTGAAAAGGATTATGAGGCACAGCAATTTTAAGTATAAGGCATGAATTCTAGTAAAGAGCTGTATTTTGAAAGGAAGAAAAAAAGCTATAGAAGTAGCAGATGGAAGAGAATATGAGATTGGTTTTTTTCTTTAACACGATTTTTTGTAGAGTAACATAAGCATGTATAGGTTTATTTTATTTTATTTTATTTTATTTTATTTTTTTTAAATAATTATTTTTTATTGAAGGGTAGTTGACGCACAGTATTACATTACATTAGTTTCAAGTGTACAACACAGTGGTAGAACATTTATATACATAATTCTAGGTTCCAGCTATCACCCTACCAAGCTGTTACAATATCTTGACTATATTCCTTATGCTATACATTACATCCCTGTTACTTATTTATTTTACCATTGGAAGTCTGTCCTTTTTTTTTTTTTTTGTGAGGGCATCTCTCATATTTATTGATCAAATGGTTGTTAACGACAATAAAATTCTGTATAGGGGAGTCAATGCTCAATGCACAATCATTAATCCACCCCAAGCCTAATTTTCGTCAGTCTTCAATCTTCTGAGGCATAACAAACAAGTTCTTACATGTAGAACAAATTCTTACATAATGAATAAGTTACATAGTGAACAGTACAAGGGCAGTCATCACAGAAACTTTCGGTTTTGCTCATGCATTATGAACTCTAAACAGTCAGTTCAAATATGAATACTCATTTGGTTTTTATACTTGATTTATATGTGGATACCACATTTCTCTCTTTATTATTATTATTTTTAATAAAATGCTGAAGTGGTAGGTAGATACAAGATAAAGGTAGAAAATATAGTTTAGTGCTGAAAGAGAGCAAATGTAGATATCAGGTGTGTGCCTGTAGACTATGTGTTAATCCAAGCTTGACCAGGGCAATAAAACATCCACGTATGCAGAAGATTTCTCTCAGAACAGGGGGGGTGAGGTTCTAAGCCTCACCTCTGTTGATCCCCAATTTCTCACCTGATGGCCCCCCTGCGACTGTGCCTGTCTTAGGTTGTTCCTCCCTTGAGGAATCTTACCCGTCTCTGGCTAACCAGTCATCTTCTGGGGCCATACAGGGAAATGTGAAGTTGGTAAGTGAGAGGGAAGCCTTATTGTTTGAAAAGGTTAGCTTTTTACTTCTTTGCATATTTATGCCCTGTGGCTTCTATGCCCAGCATTTGTCTTGAGGTATCTTTACCACTTGGAGGAGTTATGATGCTCGGTAAATTTGATATGAGGCACGAATTCTATTTAAGGGTTGTAATTAGGAAGGAAGAAGAAAAGCTATAGAAGTAGCAGGCGGAAGAAAACATGGGAAGATTGATTATTTCTTTGACATATCTTCTTGTAGAGTAACTTCAGCCTATATAGGTTTTAAGCTACTACTTAAATTGTGCACACACATTAACATAATAGGAGTATAGTTACATAACCAAAGCATATCTGTAATTACCAGCCATCTCCAGTGAAACCAAGAAAACCATTAAGGCACCTTAGGCATTTGTGAAAACTTATCTATGATATGGTGGATATTGTCCAACTGAACTTGAACAGTCTGAGAGAAATCAGACAAATTAAAACAACCCATTCCTGGGGACTGTTCACATGCCATATGTTCTTTTAACAGTAAATAGTCTGTAGTTGTAAGAGTTTGGAGCGCTACAATTTGCACTTCTCCAAATTCTTGGTTGAGTTCCAACAGTATAGATCCAGTCAAATTTGTTGTTTTACTGTATGCACAGGCCAGCTTAGATATCTCCTTCCTCATTCCCATGGCAAGTCCAGTAGCTGGTGGGATGAGTGCATCTACAGCTGTAGCAGTGCATGGATCTTTGTTGCGGTTTTTGATGATCATCTTCTGGCATGAGTCTTCCAGAGAGTGCTGATGTGGGAAGTTCTCTTTCATATCGTATCTTAGTTCATTTTCGGGGTAGCCCAATTAGGCTTTGATCTTCTGTATAAATGCAAACAGACCCTTTGCCTACACTTTCATATGCCCTTTATACCCTTGTGTAGAACCCATTGGAGTTTACCACACAGTAACTGCCCTTTTTGTTTTGTTTTGTTTCATTTTGTTTTGTTTTTTGTATCACTAATCTACACTTACATGACGAATATTATGTTTACTAGGCTCTCCCCTATACCAGGTCTCCCCTATAAACCCCTTTACAGTCACTGTCCATCAGCATAGCAAAATGTTGTAGAATCACTACTTGCCTTCTCTGTGTTGTACAGCCCTCCCTTTTCTCCTACCCCCCCATGCATGTTAATCTTAATACCCCCCTACTTCTCCCCCCCTTATCCCTCCCTGCCCACCCATCCTCCCCAGTCCCTTTCCCTTTGGTACCTGTTAGTCCATTCTTGAGTTCTGTGATTCTGCTGCTGTTTTGTTCCTTCAGTTTTTCCTTTGTTCTTATATTCCACAGATAAGTGAAATCATTTGGTATTTCTCTTTCTCCGCTTGGCTTGTTTCACTGAGCATAATACCCTCCAGCTCCATCCATGTTGCTGCAAATGATTGGATTTGCCCTTTTCTTATGGCTGAGTAGTATTCCATTGTGTATATGTACCACATCTTCTTTATCCATTCATCTATTGATGGACATTTAGGTTGCTTCCAATTCTTGGCTATTGTAAATAGTGCTGCAATAAACATAGGGGTGCATCTGTCTTTCTCAAACTTGATTGCTGCGTTCTTAGGGTAAATTCCTAGGAGTGGAATTCCTGGGTCAAATGGTAGGTCTGTTTTGAGCATTTTGATATACCTCCATACTGCTTTCCACAATGGTTGAACTAACTTACATTCCCACCAGTAGTGTAGGAGGGTTCCCCTTTCTCCACAGCCTCGCCAACATTTGTTGTTGTTTGTCTTTTGGATGGCAGCCATCCTTACTGGTGTGAGGTGATACCTCATTGTAGTTTTAATTTGCATCTCTCTGATAATTAGCGATGTGGAGCATCTTTTCATGTGTCTGTTGGCCATCTGTATTTCTTTTTTGGAGAACTGTCTGTTCAGTTCCTCTGCCCATTTTTTAATTGGGTTATTTGTTTTTTGTTTGTTGAGGCGTGTGAGCTCCTTATATATTCTGGACGTCAAGCCTTTATCGGATGTGTCATTTTCAAATATATTCTCCCATACTGTAGGGATCCTTCTTGTTCTATTGATGGTGTCTTTTGCTGTACAGAAGCTTTTCAGCTTAATATAGTCCCACTTGTTCATTTTTGCTGTTGTTTTCCTTGCCCGGGGAGATATGTTCAAGAACAGGTCACTCATGTTTATGTCTAAGAGGTTTTCGCCTATGTTTTCTTCCAAGAGTTTAATGGTTTCATGGCTTACATTCAGGTCTTTGATCCATTTTGAGTTTACTTTTGTATATGGGGTTAGACAATGGTCCAGTTTCATTCTCCTACATGTAGCTGTCCAGTTTTGCCAGCACCACCTGTTGAAGAGACTGTCATTTCGCCATTGTATGTCCATGGCTCCTTTATCAAATATTAATTGACCATATATGTCTGGGTTAATGTCTGGATTCTCTAGTCTGTTCCATTGGTCTGTGGCTCTGCTCTTGTGCCAGTACCAAATTGTCTTGATTACTATGGCTTTATAGTAGAGCTTGAAGTTGGGGAGTGAGATCCCCCCTACTTTATTCTTCTTTCTCAGGATTGCTTTGGCTATTCGGGGTCTTTGGTGTTTCCATATGAATTTTTGAATTATTTGTTCCAGTTCATTGAAGAATGTTGCTGGTAGTTTCATAGGGATTGCATCAAATCTGTATATTGCTTTGGGCAGGATGGCCATTTTAACGATATTAATTCTTCCTAGCCACGAGCATGGGATGAGTTTCCATCTGTTAGTGTCCCCTTCAATTTCTCTTAAGAGTGACTTGTAGTTTTCAGAGTATAAGTCTTTCACTTCTTTGGTTAGGTTTATTCCTAGGTATTTTTTTTTTTTTGATGCAATTGTGAATGGAGTTGTTTTCCTGATTTCTCTTTCTGTTGGTTTGTTGTTAGTATATAGGAAAGCCACAGATTTCTGTGTGTTGATTTTGTATCCTGCAACTTTGCTGTATTCCGATATCAGTTCTAGTAGTTTTGGGGTGGAGTCTTTAGGGTTTTTTATGTACAGTATCATGTCATCTGCAAATAGTGACAGTTTAACTTCTTCTTTACCAATCTGGATTCCTTGTATTTCTTTATTTTGTCTGATTGCTGTGGCTAGGACCTCCAGTACTATGTTAAATAACAGTGGAGAGAGTGGGCATCCCTGTCTAGTTCCCGATCTCAGAGGAAATGCTTTCAGCTTCTCGCTGTTCAATATAATGTTGGCTGTGGGTTTATCATAGATGGCCTTTATTATGTTGAGGTACTTGCCCTCTATTCCCATTTTGCTGAGAGTTTTTAACATGAATGGATGTTGAACTTTGTCAAATGCTTTTTCAGCATCTATGGAGATGATCATGTGGTTTTTGTCTTTCTTTTTGTTGATGTGGTGGATGATGTTGATGGACTTTCGAATGTTGTACCATCCTTGCATCCCTGGGATGAATCCCACTTGGTCATGGTGTGGTGTATGATCCTTTTGATGTATTTTTGAATTCGGTTTGCTAATATTTTGTTGAGTATTTTTGCATCTACGTTCATCAGGGATATTGGTCTGTAGTTTTCTTTTTTGGTGGGGTCTTTGCCTGGTTTTGGTATTAGGGTGATGTTAGCTTCATAGAATGAGTTTGGGGGTATCCCCTCCTCCTCTATTTTTTGGAAAACTTTAAGGAGAATGGGTATTATGTCTTCCCTGTATGTCTGATAAAATTCCGAGGTAAATCCATCTGGCCCGGGGGTTTTGTTCTTTGGTAGTTTTTTGATTACCGCTTCAATTTCGTTGCTGGTAATTGGTCTGTTTAGATTTTCTGTTTCTTCCTGGGTCAATCTTGGAAGGTTATATTTTTCTAGGAAGTTGTCCATTTCTCCTAGGTTTCCCAGCTTGTTAGCATATAGGTTTTCATAGTATTCTCCAATAATTCTTTGCATTTCCGTGGGGTCCGTCGTGAGTTTTCCTTTCTCGTTTCTGATAATGTTGATTTGTGTTGACTCTCTTTTCTTCTTAAAAAGTCTGGCTAGAGGCTTATCTATTTTGTTTATTTTCTCGAAGAACCAGCTCTTGGTTTCATTGATTTTTGCTATTGTTTTATTCTTCTCAATTTTATTTATTTCTTCTCTGATCTTTATTATGTCCCTCCTTCTGCTGACCTTAGGCCTCATCTGTTCTTCTTTTTCCAATTTCGATAATTGTGACATTAGACCATTCATTTGGGATTGCTCTTCCTTTTTTAAATATGCTTGGATTGCTATATACTTTCTTCTTAAGACTGCTTTTGCTGCGTCCCACAGAAGTTGGGGCTTAGTGTTGTTGTTGTCATTTGTTTCCATATATTGCTGGATCTCCATTTTGATTTGGTCATTGATCCATTGATTATTTAGGAGCGTGTTGTTAAGCCTCCATGTGTTTGTGAGCCTCTTTGCTTTCTTTGTACAGTTTATTTCTAGTTTTATGCCTTTGTGGTCTGAAACGTTGGTTGGTAGGATTTCAATCTTTTGGAATTTTCTGAGGCTCTTTTTGTGGCCTAGTATGTGGTCTATTATGGAGAATGTTCCATGTGCACTTGAGAAGAATGTATATCCCGCTGCTTTTGGATGTAGAGTTCTATAGATGTCTATTAGGTCCATCTGCTCTACTGTGTTGTTCAGTGCTTCCGTGTCCTTACTTATTTTCTGCCCAGTGGATCTATCCTTTGGGGTGAGTGGTGTGTTGAAGTCTCCTAGAATGAATGCATTGCAGTCTATATCCCCCTTTAGTTCTGTTAGTATTTGTTTCACATATGCTGGTGCTCCTGTGTTGGGTGCATATATATTTAGAATGGTTATATCCTCTTGTTTGACTGAGCCCTTTATCATTATGTAGTGTCCTTCTTTATCTCTTGTTACTTTCTTTGTTTTGAAGTCTATTTTGTCTGATATTAGTACTGCAACCCCTGCTTTCTTCTCACTGTTGTTTCCTTGAAATATGTTTTTCCATCCCTTGACTTTTAGTCTGTACATGTCTTTGGGTTTGAGGTGAGTTTCTTGTAAGCAGCATATAGATGGGTCTTGCTTTTTTATCCATTCTGTTACTCTGTGTCTTTTGATTGGTGCATTCAACCCATTAACATTTAGGGTGACTATTGAAAGATATGTACTTATTGCCATTGCAGGCTTTAAATTCGTGGTTACCAAAGGTTCAAGGTTAGCCTCTTTAGTATCTTACTGCCTAACTTAGCTCGCTTATTGAGCTGTTATATACACTGTCTGGAGATTCTTTTCTTCTCTCCCTTCTTGTTCCTCCTCCTCGATTCTTCATATGTTGGGTGTTTTGTGCTGTGCTCTTTCTAGGAGTGCTCCCATCTAGAGCAGTCCCTGTAAGATGTTCTGTAGAGGTGGTTTGTGGAAAGCAAATTCCCTCAGCTTTTGTTTGTCTGGGAATTGTTTAATCCCACCGTCATATTTGAATGATAGTCGTGCTGGATACAGTATCCTTGCTTCAAGGCCCTTCTGTTTCATTGTATTAAATATATCATGCCATTCTCTTCTGGCCTGTAGGGTTTCTGTTGAGAAATCTGACGTTAGCCTGATGGGTTTCCCTTTATAGGTGACCTTTTTCTCTCTAGCTGCCTTTAACACTCTTTCCTTGTCCTTGATCTTTGCCATTTTAATTATTATGTGTCTTGGTGTTGCCCTTCTTGGATCCTTTCTGTTGGGGGTTCTGTGTATTTCCGTGGTCTGTTCGATTACTTCCTCCCCCAGTGTGGGGAAGTTTTCAGCAATTATTTCTTCTAAGATACTTTCCATCTCTTTTCCTCTCTCTTCTTCTTCTGGGACCCCTATAATACGGATATTTTTCCTTTTGGATTGGTCACACAGTTCTCTTAATATTGTTTCATTCCTAGAGATCCTTTTGTCTCTCTGTCAGCTTCTATGCGTTCCTGTTCTCTGATTTCAATTCCATCAATGGCCTCTTGCATTCTATCCTTTCTGCTTATAAACCCTTCCAGAGTTTGTTTCATTTCTGCAATCTCCTTTCTGGCATCTGTGATCTCCTTCCGGACTTCATCCCATTTCTCTTGCGTATTTCTCTGCATCTCTGTCAGCATGTTTATGATTCTTATTTTGAATTCTTTTTCAGGGAGACTGGTTAGGTCTGTTTCCTTCTCTGGTGTTGTCTCTGTGATCTTTGTCTGCCTGTAGCTTTGCCTTTTCATAGTGATAGGAATAGTCTGCAGAACTGGGACGAGTGACGGCTGGAAGGACTTCCTTTCTTGTTGGTTTGTGGCCCTCCTCTCCTGGGAGAACAGCGACCTCTAGTGGCTTGTCCTGCGCAGCTGCGCGCAGACAGGGTTTCTGCTTCCTGCCCGGCTGCTATGGAGTTAATCTCCGCTGTTGCTGTGGGCGTGGCCTGGCTCGGGCAGCTACTCCAAAATGGTGGAGTCGCGTTGGAGCAGGAGCTGCTGGGAGGCTATTTATCTCCGTAAGGGGCCTCCCTGCTCCCTGCAGCCCAGGGGTTAGGGTGCCCAGAGATCCCGGATTCCCTACCTCTGGATTAGGTGACCCGCCCTGCCTCTTTAAGACTTCCAAAAAGCACCCGCCAAAACAAAACAACGCCCACCAAAAAAAAAAAGAAAAAAAAATTTTTTTAATTTAAAAAAAAAAAAAAGTTTTTAATTAAAAAAAAGAAAAAAAAAGGTGGTCGTTCGTTTTTCTTTATTCTCCGGTGCCAGCCTCAGGCCTCTGCTCACCGGTCTTTCTGCCCTGTTTCCCTAGTATTGGGGTCCCTATCCCTTTAAGACTTCCAAAAAGCGCTCGCCAAAACAAAACAGCAAAAAAGCAAAAAAAAAATGGTCACGTGCTTTTCTTATGTCCTCTGTCACCCAGCCTCCAGTGCCCGCTCACTGTTCTTGCTGCCCTGTTTTTCTAGTATCGAGCGCACTGCACTCTGGCCTGGATGGCTGGGGCTGGGTGTTCGGCAGTCCTGGGCTCCGTCTCCCTCCCGCTCTGCCTGCTCTTCTCCCGCCGGGAGCTGGGGGGAGGGGCGCTCGGCTCCCGCGGGGCCGGGGCTTGTATCTTACCCCCTTCGCGAGGCGCTGGGTTCTCTCAGGTGCGGATGTGGTCTGGATATTGTCCTGTGTCCTTTGGTCTTTATTCTAGGAAGGGTTGTCTTTGTTATATTTTCATAGATATATGTTGTTTTTGGAGGAGATTTCCGCTGCTCTACTCACGCCGCCATCTTCCGCCCCCTCCCAATCGCATGTATAGGTTTTAACAAGGTACTAACTAACTTGCATACACACATTAACAGAACAGGAATACGGATACAAAATGAAAGCCGACTTACAATTACCAGCCATGTCTAATGAAACCAAGAAAACTAGTTAGGTAACTCAGGCATTTGTGAGAATTTATTGATGATATGATGGATATCATCTAATTGATTTTGAATAATTTGAGAAAAAGCAGACAAATTGAAACAAGACATTCTTGGAAACTGTTCACATCTCATGTGTTCTTTTAACAATAGATAGTCTATAGTAGCACGATTCTGAAGTACTGCAACTCGTACTTCTAGTTCTTGGTTGAGTTCAGATAATATAGAAGCAGTCAGATTTGTTGTTTTACTGTATGCACAGGCCAGCTTGGATATCTTTCTGCATTCCTACAACAAGTCCAGGAACCAGCAGGAGGAATGCAGCTGCAACTGCAACAGCAGCAGGATCTGAAAGTTTCAAGTTGTCGTCACAGTCAGATGGCAGAGCTTGGAGAAGTCTCTTGCACTTATATCCAGGACGGTCTATTAGAGCAGGAAGAATGTGTCCCACACCACAAACACCTCGATAGTGTGAAGAAAGGCCTTGATAAGTTTTGTCATTACACAAAAATACCCAACCATTTGGAAGTCTATATCCAGAAGACCATTTTACATTGATTGTAGAATTACAGTAAGAGGGTA
Organism: Manis pentadactyla; assembly: GCF_030020395.1. Lineage (NCBI taxonomy): Eukaryota > Metazoa > Chordata > Mammalia > Pholidota > Manidae > Manis > Manis pentadactyla. The sequence continues at coordinate 19,451,361 of NC_080020.1, forward strand.
CATGAGTACAATGAATACACACACAGTCAGTAATTATAGTAGTGCTAACAGGTAAATTTAATTGGGCATCAGGAGTAAGCACCTCACGGGGAAGAGTGATATTTTCTGTAACATAAAGCAGTAATTTTTTTATTCAGTAATAAAGTTTAGCACTATTCTTTTTGACAGTGCTTTCCAGGTAAGTAAATATCAGGTAAATAAGCCAAATTAATCAAATATTTTCTTTGATGAGAAGAAATTCCTCTGACATGTTCCAGAGTTAACTAGAGGTAAAGTACTTTTTTAAATTTGGTGTTGGGAAGCTGTCAAAAGTTTTTAAGACATTGCTTAAATAGAATTACAGTTATTAAATACCACTTGTTATTTAACCAGAATGATAATAAGAAGGCTTAAAAGCAAATACAGGTTACACAGTTGTTAACAACACTTAGCTTACTGTCCTTTTAATATTAAGATCTCATTTCTTAAGTACTCAGACAATTCATTGAGATTTTAAGCATAAGAAACTGTTTTAATAAACAATCAGAAAACTTTTTACAATCTTTCAACATTAAAGGTAGAGTAATAAACTTGTTATTTTAACAAACAAAAATTCTAGTTTTGCTGTGTACTTGATATCAAGATTTATTTGCTTCAATTTCACATAGCATGACTATATCAATTTTTTACAAACCTTTTACAACTTTCTTCTTACATTTAGGGTTTTCTTTTTGAAAAAACAGCTGTACTTTTGAATAGTTATCTTCTTTTTCAACACAATGCATTTCTATTCTTTATACCTTCTCTTATTAAAACATACATTCTTTAGCATACAGAAATGTTTTCCTTATTATATTAAGTAGTTTTCATTAGAACTTAAAACTATTTGGTACTTTAACCTTCAGTGAACACTGAAAAATAGACCATTATAAACTGTTACACCAGCATTCTTCAGATTGATACATTTATGAACATACTTTATAATTTTTGGAAATGTGACTTATAGCACGATTTCTCATTAAGCATAAAATATGTCTATATAACTTAGCAGCTTTAAGAATTTTGGTTACCACAAAAATTCTCAGGCTGTTTGCAGATATATACACTGTTATACATTAATACAGTATTATTATTAAGATGTTCATTTGCTACGCTGTTTACTTATTTTTAGCAACCAAGCAGACTACTTATAAAACTTTCACTAAACATTAGACAAAGTCAAGCTTTTCTTTAAGCGTGTTCTTGAAATATTAACAGGTAATATCAACTTAAATGACTTTAAGTAAACCTTGGCAGCTGATAACTATAAGGACATGTCTTTTTCAGTTAAACTGAAATTAGCATTAATGCTTAATATTTTTATTAGGTTTTCTGGAAGTTTTAGAATGCCCAATTTTCACAAGTGTTGTTTTTAAACCAATTTTTATTAATACTATCTGGAGGTAGAAAACATTTTTTATTTACACACTTAGACACACAAACATACAGACTGAGATGTAATGACTACAGTTAGCAACACTTTTCATATAAAAGTATATACACAAACTGATACAAAGATTTGAGTTACTAATATTCAATTGCTTTCTTTCTTTTTACTTTCTTGCTTAAAAGTACTTCAGTGTTCAAGAATACCCTCTAAGGGCGAGCAGTTTACATAACTGGGTTAAGGATTAGATGGCCCCGACTAAAAGGGCCGATGAAGGCTCTGAACTGATAGGGACTGTGTGTGTCCAGGGGGCTGGAAATGAAATACAAGTACAATTCTAGCAGCAGTTATTTAAAGCTAGGCTGTATTGTAAAAGATAAATTTCTTTTATCTCAGGGAGTCTACTTTAAGACTTCCCAATTTTCAAAGATAATGATGAACTTAATAAGTAGAATAGATTTTCACTAAAAGAATTAAGAAAACTAGTTTTATATTGTAGTAGTTCATGGGACTTTTGACTATTTTCTTTCCTTGTGGCAAAATATATTTAGCTGCATAACATTATATTGCATACTTCTTTCAAGGGCCAAGACTCTCTAATCAGAGTGTTTGTATTGAGGCCAGGTTTGTGTGCAGAAGATAAGACACTTCTTTTTTAGAGTTTAGGGATCGAATTGCTCCCAGTTAGTTTTCCTAGTTTTTTCTGCCCAAGCTTTAGTCATTCCTTGAGGCCCCTGCCTGTCTGATAAGTACAGGGACTGTGTGACTTTTCACCGCTTGAGTCTTCATCTGAGTCACAGGCTTGTTTCTCTTCCCTGGGGCTGCAGACAAGGAAATGCTTAGCTCTAGGACGACTGCCTCTAAGGAAAGGAGTTAATAGAATAGAGCTATTTACATGTTGGTCTGAGGGTTCAGCTTGATTACTTTACAGGCTCTATTTACATTATACAGGAGAAAGTGGCACAGGCCTACGAGGACTGCTTTGAATGGGGAGCAAGGTAAATTAATAAAAGTAAAGGTTTGTGTAAGTCAATTTTTAATAATTGAGCTTTTGAATGTGTTGTACTACCTCCTTAAGTTCTTCAGCTTTTAAGGTTAAGTCTCTAGGACTATTACGATCTGAGGGTCTTTGCAAAATACTGAAGAGATGTTGCAGTTTATATGTAGGAATATTTAATAATGGTTGGATCCAATTGATATCTCTTAATAATCTTTGAAAATATTTAAAGTTTTAAGATGAGATGTCCTTATCTGAATTTTCTGAGGGATTATTGAATTTTCTTGAATTCTATTCCCCAAGTAATTCATTGGGTATTGTATTTGTATTTTATCAGGAGCTATTTATAAGCCCCATTGTTTTCATTCAACTTCGGTCTCATTGAGAATAGTAGTAAGAGATAGATGTTTATGTAGAGTTATGAGAATATCATCCATATTATGAATGATATAAGCTGAGGGCCATTTCCTAAAGATAGGCTGAAGAGTCCTATGCACATAATTTTGGCAAATTATGGGGTTTATTAGTATTCCTTGAGGAAGCCCTTTCCATTGAAATCTTTCTGAAAAGGCCTGTAAATTTAAAGAAGGGACAGTAAAAGCAAATTTTCCCCTATGTGTTATGGCAAAAGGAATTGAAAAAAAAAAACAATCTTTAAGATCAGTTATAACCATGTTCCAGTCTTTTGGAATCATAGTCAGAGAAGGGAGGCTATGTTGTAAAGGTCCCATAGGTTTAAGAATTGCATTAATGTGTCTTAAGTCATGTAAGAGTCTCCAATTTCCTGACTTCTTTTTTATAACAAATACAGGGGAATTCCACAGGTTCATGGGAAATTCTAATCTATCAAGCTGAAGCTGTTCTTAAACTGATGTGTGTAAGGATTCCAGGTTTTCTTTATTAAAGAACTATTGATCCACCCAAACAGGCACAGGGATAGTTTCCCTGTCTGTGAACCGTTTTAAAAATCTCTCATAACATTAGCCCAGTCTGTTTGATGGTTCCCTGTGGTGGCAACCAATAACAATGTTTCTTAATATATTTATAAAGCTGAGCAAAATCTCTTTTAGAAGTTTTCACTCCTGATGTCTTTAGGAGGGCACGGAGCAATTTTAAATAATCCTCCAGTTTAGCTGTTTTGGTTTCAGTTTGGCCCATTATAGTGTCCCTGATGTCTCGATCCTATCCCTACGCGCGATTTCCTGGGAGTCTTAATAGATCTACGGTCTTCGGAGCCTGCTCGCTCTGCTTTTCAAGGGTCTCCCGAGTGGAGCTTCCCCACTCTGGGTTTCAACTGTCGCCGTTCTGAGTTTCAACAGTGTCTGTTCTGAGTTTCGATGGTCCCTGTTCTGAGTCTCAACCGTCCCCTTTCCGCCTCTGACCCGCAGATAAGGGAGGAGACGCAATGAGATATCGAAGACCTGAAAGGATCAGCCAGGGGACTCAAGGCCTAACGGCTCAAGAGCAATGCTGAAAAGGCACTCCTCATATTTATTGTGTAAATGAACTTACAATGAACTAAAACATCATTCTCTGGCCTTGACTAGCCCAAGGATGTGACGCTTCTCAAGGATACCAAAACTGTGTGAAGGTGGCTCCGAGCCATGAGAACTGCTTTGGTTCTCATCACTCAGTCCTTGATTATACTTCAACAGAGTGTGTAGGAAAACCAATCAAGTTATGTGTCCTTACACATTTGATTTCTGCATTACTTGAATTATGTATTAACCCCATCAATCCCAAACCATTTGACCCAGGAATTCCACTCCTAGGAATGTACCCAAAGCAAACAAGTTCTCAGATTCAAAAAGACATCTGCACACCTATGTTTACACTACTTACAATAGCCACGATATGGAAGCACTAAGTGTCCATCAGTAGATGGATGGATAAAGAAGAGGTGGAACATATACACAATGGAATACTCTTCAGCCATAAGAAGGAAACAAATCCTACCACTTGCAACAAGATGGATGGAGCTAGAGGGTAATATGCTCAGTGAAATAAGCCAGGTGGAGAAAGACAAGTACCAAATGATCTCACTCATATGTGGAGTATAAGAACAAAAGAAAACTGAGGGAAAAAACAGCATCAGAATCACAGAACCCAAGTATGGACTAATAGTTACCAAAGAGAAAGAGACTGGGGAGGACAGGTGGGAAGGGAGGGATAAGGGAGGGAAGAAAAGAAAGGGGGCATTACGATTAGCATGTAAAGTGTTGGGGGGGCATGCGGAGGGCTGTGCAACACAGAGAAGACAAGTAGTGATTCTACAGCATCTTACTATGTTGAAGGACAGTGACTGTGAACGGGGATGTGGTGGGGACTTGGTGAAGGGGGGAGCCTAGTAAACATAATGTCCTTCGTGTAATTGTAGATTAATGATACCAAAATGAAAAAAAAAATAATTAAATGAGGTAAATGCAAAATGGTTCAATATTGTTCATTTTGTTTCAAACAATGGAAAGGAAGCATTTCAGACTGAAACAAACAAACAAAAACCCCAACTCAACCCAGGCAATGCTTAGTTAACCTAAAGTGAAATTCTGTACACATGTAACCTGATTTGCTTTTTGGGAACTGTATGCAGCACATTGTGCTAAAAGTATGGAATAGCTAACACTTTCAGTCATTTACTGGAAATAAACATGTAGAAACTAAGCAAAAAGTTAAAAACTTTAATGCACAACTCAACTTCCAAGTTTTCAGCACGGAGCAATAAAGCAGGTAACTGAATAATTTAAGTAGATGCAAATGGACCGGACCTCTTCATTCACAATTCTTGGCAATCTACTCAGGAAAATTAATTTCTTGGCGCAGCTGAACAATTCCATTCCAATCTCATCTGAAAGAAAGAAGGTGATTATATTGACAGACAAAACAGGAAAGGAGGAGAAAGGCAAGGAAGAAGGGAGGGAGAGAGGAGGGGAAGGGGGGAGATAGACGGGGAAGAGGGAAAGCAGGAGGGAAGGAGAGGAGGGGAGGGGAAGAAAGGAAGATTGATTTAAGAAAGAAATCGGTGAGTTCTGTCAGTAACAAAGGCTTGAATAAAGTCTCTCAATGATGATGAAAAATATCTGTGTATTTTTGATCATCTACTCTTAGAAACCATTAAAGACAGGGCACACGATGACGACTTCTAAAAAAACCAGTGAATATTTTGGCTATGAGAGGGAGGGATCAGAAGAGAAAAAGGAGGGAAAAATGATATAGAAGTAAAACATCCCACAGGGGCAAGCAACAGCTTGTCAAAAGTAAACAGAACACACAGCAATGAAAAGGAATTAATTTTACATGATCAACAACAAAAAAATGACATTTCATTTTTCACAAAGACACAATTTTAACAGTGACTTACATTAAGATGCAGTGTCTGCTAAATTATAAAAATTGCTTTAAAAATATCTTGCTTAATTACAGTCATTTACTTTTATGTATTGACATTTTTCAAATACTGCATATTGAAATAAATTCAAAACATGATCATTACAACATGTGGCAAATAGCTTCATATCTGCCTAACATTGTTCTCAAATTTTAAACTAATGCTTAATGCATTAAACTTTACTGACAAAATACTACATTCAAATATTTCATAAAACCAGAGCTACCAGGGCCTTAGAAATCATATGCATGATATGCTGACAAATAATTTACATAGTTTCTATACAGCATTCTGTTTATACCAAGTACAATCTTGACATTACCAATTGTAGCTGTAGATACACTAAAGTTGAACTTACAATTTTAATACCTAAAATCCACTGTTCATGTCCATCATTTATGACAGATAAACAAAATGTTGTACACATTCATACAGTGAAGCACCATTCAGTTATAAAAAGAAATGAGGTTCTGACACATGTTGCAACATGGATGAACCCTGAAAACATGATGCTAAATAACAGAAGCCAGACACAAAAGGTCACATATTTCATTATTTCATTTTTATGAAATATCTGAAACAGGCAAAGTCATGAAGACAAAAAGTACATTATTTGTTCCAGGGGCTGGGGTAAGTGGAGAATTGGGGTCTCTTTTTGGGGTGATGGAAATGCTCTAGAATTACTGGTGATTGTTACAACATAGTGATTATACTAAAAACCACTTTTAAATGGCAATTTTTATGTTCTGTAAATTTTATCTCAAATTTTAAAAATTACCTCCCAAAAAGTCAATGTTCTAATAAAGAGTATTGTGATGTCAGTAGACATATAGGGCCGTAAGTAGAATAATAAATCGATTTTCAGTCATCAAGACGTCACAATGGAATTATATCAATGATAGTTTTGATGACATATTTAGGGACATATCAAAGGATAAAACTGTTGTTCCTGTTAAAATACATGAAGATGATTTTTTCCCAGGAACTGAAATTAAAATGTTAACATGATTCCAAAATCCTCAAGCAATATAATCGTCCCAATATTGTCAAGCTTATAGGAGTTCACACACAAATACCGCCTATCTACAACATTAAAGAATTGTTTCCAGGAGGTGATTTCCTCTCCTTTCTGAGACAGGATAACTAAAACAGTGAAATTTTCATTAGACACCGCTTCTGGATGGTGAATCTTGAGTAAAAATTGTACACACAGGGACCTTGCTGCAAGAAACTGCCTGGAGGTGAAAACAATATTGTGAAAATCAGTGACTTTGGAATGTCCTGTCAAGAGGATGGTGGTGTGCATTCATCTTCTGACCTAAAGCAGACTCTGATTAAATGGACAGCACCAGAAGCTCTTAGTTAGGGGAGAGAACGTTCTGAGAGTGACGCATGGAGCTTTGGCATCCTCCTCTGGGAGACCTTCAGCTTAGGGGTCTGTCCATATGCTGGAATGGCAAGTCAGCAAGCACAAGAGCAAGTGGAAAGAAGATATGGGAGGTCAGTCTCTCAGCAGTGTCCGGAGCATATTTATAAAATAATGCTGAAGTGTTGGGATGACAAACTTGAAAAGTGCACTCAAAGTCAGTGAACTTCAGAAAGAACTGCCCTTAAGAAGAAAGTCCCACAGTGATTAAACAGTGCCAAACCCAGCCTTCAGGACTCTGTCCTCCAGCAGAGTAGTATTTTCTTCTCATTAACAATGAATTTATACCACATTGCCTGGAACATTCTTCCAAGGTTTTTTTTAAATTAACTATTTTTTAAAAAATATGTGCTACTTTAAGCATTGTAAATAAGAAAAAGGCTCTAAATGCAAGAGATCACAGAGATCTCTCTTTTTCACACCTAGGCCTGTTGATGTTTCTCAAAGGGTTTCAGTTCAGAGCTGGGTGTCCTCCATCCTAGACACTTCTATTCTACCAGGGCTATAAACTGCCTTGGAAATACCATGTTTGCAGGACACATTCCAAAAAAGCAGGCTTTCCACTCTGCGAAGACAATATTATATCTGTAAACATCACATTCTACTGGGAATTTTCTGGGCATCCTTGGGCTTCCCCCACACCCTGCCCTTTTTTTTGGCCAGACATAGGCCCTATTTATTATACTAGTAAAGTCATTTCCCTATATTCCACCATGCCCTCTTCCTTTGTCAGGGCATCAGGAAACTATTACATGAAATGCCCTCAAAGAGCACCTTCTCAGAGTTGAGACAGCTGATTTCAAATGATGTTATAGAGTGGTGACATCAAGAAGCAAGTCTGAAAAGTTACAGTGCTCTGGAGAAAAGAGCAGCTAGACTGGTGATCAACACCGAGAAGAAAAGCAAATATAAAACCAGCCTTCTTATCAGAGGTATACCTCATAAACACGCACATATTCTTTCTAATTTGATGATCGCATTCACCAACAAGGTCCTAATAAATGTTTCAACAGTTCTCAGATTCCTCATAAAAGAGCCCTCGTGATGGCAACAGATTTTTTTTAGAGAAGCCATAAACTACAAGCCCACCAAATTCATTATTTTTGGTTCAGTGTCTTCACCTCAAAGGAAGTATCCCCGAATTTAGTTCCCTTCATTTGCACGAGTGTCTGAAGCTGTCAGGATTTCATGATCCTACTTCTCACACATACACCCACACCACCCCGAGTAGAAAGACATATATGGGCGAAGGTGACAATTAAAAAAATGAAGAAAGAAGTTATAGGAAAAAGACAGGGACAACCCTCCTAATTCCTCATTATTCCTTCATTTACCTATATACTACTATCTAGAAATCCTTATCATGACAAACACAGTCCCTGAGATGTTCCATGTAGATAACATATGTCACAGTTAAAACAAACTGAATCTTAGCATACTCAGGATAAATGCATGTGTAGGGATAGTGCCACTTAGAGGTAAATGTGGCAGGGGAACCATTTAAATGCTCACGCCCATGTCTAGATAAAAAACAGCACAGCACACTGTAGCAAATATTTGGTCTACCGTAAGTGGAGGAACAGAAACAGACAAATCCTCTTGTTCTCTCCAACTATTTGGTGTCCATGAATACCAGTGCACAGAACTCACACCAAGTACTTTAAAGAGTATAAAGGATGATAATGAAGGGAAAAATAGTTTCTGTCTATCATTCCAATCTCCTAATGAAACTTTCACACACATTTAATGATTACTACACACAGAACCAAATGCAAGCATAATAAACCTACGCTCAAAAAATATGGTACAGCACACAAAGCAATTTATCCTTATACAGTATACTATCAAATGCTGTAAATAGATTGAATCTTCTTTTGAGGGCAAAAACAAAACAAAAAAAGCCAGTGCTATGTCTCATCAATCCCCAAGAGATGTACATGTCTCTATTAAAGTTAACAGAGTATCTGAAACACAGCAGGTAATAAAGAAAAAGAAAAATACTTGACTGTTTGATTGGAAGGAAGTGATGATGTAACTGCCTTCAACAAGATCACAATCTAAGGAGAGGGTCATATGACACACTTGTATATACACAGGAATCAGTTGCTAGGACTCTGCAGGCAAGCTGACACACACACACACACACACACACACACACACACGTAAGCAATGGGGAACTACTGAGAAAGAAACTTAACTGAACACTCCCTACTCCAACACATATTACCAGCATCTAGGGTTATGCCTTGAACTGGCAAACATTCCTAAAATAAGCCATCTTTGAGCACTTAGTAGGCCAGTTTCCAAGTACAGACTGAAGAAAAAAGTCTCAGAACAGGAATTACAAATCAGTTGTTTACAGGAGTCAGTTCATAATGGAAACAAACGAAGTGAGCTGGATGGGGACAGACTGAGGTAAACTATAAAAAATAAAGACTCACTCTATATGAGAGGCACAAGTACCTAGGTGGGTCTTGCTGACTGGTGCTATGAAGAATTCAGGACACGATGTTGCCAGATTCTCCAGTTCTTCAAGAGGAACTGATACTTGGATTTTGTCAACTCTTCATTTTTAAAGGCAACCAATTTACAAAATGGTAAATATTGTGTGAGATCAAAAAGGTACACCTAACAAGCCACATTCTGCCCAAGGTCTGAGAATTTTCAACCTTGGTTTTAAAGGGTGAGAGAATTAGGACACATACGAAACCAGAGGTGAAAGATGGACCTGCAAAATGTATTAGGCCTCACTGGAGTGAAGGATTAGAATAGGAATGTAGTATATTATAAACACAGATGGAAAGGTTAGAGCTAGTTGCTTATGTTCTTTGAAACTAAGAATCAAAGTCCAAGAAGACTGAGCTTCTCAAAGTCTGTGAGCAAGTCTCAGTTTAGCACAGCACCTACTTCACAAAAGGACTCATGAATTGAAAACCACACACATCAAAGTAAAACTGAGAAGCTAAGGGATGGTTCTATCAGGAAAACTTCAATAGGCAGACTTTTAAAAGATGAAACTATGACCTATACCCCAAAAACTACAAGACACTCTTAAGAGAAATTAAAGAGGTCACTAACAGATGGAAACTCATCCCATGCTCCTCGCTAGGAAGAATTAATATCGTCAAAATGGCCATCCTGCCCAAAGCAATATACAGATTTGATGCAATCCCTAAGAAACTACAGCAACATTCCTCAATGAACCAGAACAAATAGTTCAAAAATTCATATGGGACCGTCAAAGACCCCGAATAGCCAAAGCAATCCTGAGAAGGGAGAATAAAGTTGGGGGAATCTCGCTCCCCAACTTCAAGCTTTACTACAAAGCCACAGTAATCAAGACAATTTGGTACTGGCACAAGAACAGAGCCACAGACCAGTGGAACAGAATAGAGACTCCAGACATTAACCCAAACATATATGGCCAATTAATATACAATAAAGGAGCCATGGACATACAATGGGGAAATGACAGTCTCTTCAACAGATGGTGCTGGCAAACCTGGACAGCTACATGTAAGAGAATGAAACTGGATCACTGTCTAACTCCATACACAAAAGTAAACTCCAAATGGATCAAAGACCTGAATGTAAGTCATGAAACCATAAAACTCTTAGAAAAAAACATAGGCAAAAATCTCATGGACACAAACATGAGCGACTTCTTCATGAACATATCTCCCCAGGCAAGGGAAACAAAGGCAAAAATGAACAAGTGGGACTATATCAAGCTAAAAAGCTTCTTTGCAGCAAAGGACCCTATCAATAGAACAAAAAGGTATCCTACAGTATGGGAGAACATATTCATAAATGACAGATCCGATAAAGGATTCACATCCAAAATATATAAAGAGCTCACACACCGCAACAAACAAAAAGCAAATAATCCAATTAAAAACAGGAAGAGGACCTGAATAGACAGTTCTCTAAAGAAGAAATTCAGATGGCCAACAGGCACATGAAAAGATGCTCCACATTGCTAATCATCAAAGAAATGCAAATTAAAACCACAATGAGATATCACCTCACACCAGTAAGAATCGCCATCATGGAAAAGACAAACAACAAAAAATGTTGGCAAGATGGTGGAGAAAGGGGAACCCTCCTACACTGCTGGTGGGAATGTAAACTAGTTCAACCATTGTGGAAAGCAGTATGGAGGTTCCTCAGAATGCTCAAAATAGAAATACCATTTGACCCAGGAATTCCACTTCTAGGAATTTACCCTAAGAATGCAACACTCCAGTTTGAAAAAGACAGATGCGCCCCTACGTTTATCGCTGCACTGTTTACAATAGCCAAGATATGGAAGCTACCTAAATGTCCATCAGTCGATGAATGGATAAAGATGTGGTACATATACACAATAGAATATTACGCAGCCATAAGAAAAAAACAGATCCTACCATTCGCAACAACATGGATGGAGCTAGAGGGTATTATGCTCAGTGAAATAAGCCAGGCGGAGAAGGACAAGTACCAAATGACTTCACTTATATGTGGAGTATAAGAACAAAGGAAAACTGAAGGAACAAAACAGCAGCAGAAGCACAGAACCCAAGAATGGACTAATAGTTACCAAAGGGAAAGGGACTGGGGAGGATGGGTGGGAAGGGAGGAATAAGGGCGGGGAAAAAGAAAGAGGGCATTACGATTAGCATGTAGAGAGCGTGGGGGGCACGGGGAGGGCTGTGCAACACAGAGAAGACAAGTAGTGATTTTATGGCATCTTACTACGCAGATGGACAGCGACTGTGAAGGGGTATGTGGGGGGGACTTGGTGAAGGCAGGAACCTAGTGAACATAATGTTCTTTCTGTAACTGTAGATTAATGACACCAAAATAAAAAAAAAGATGAAACTATGAGAAAAGGTTAAAGGCAAAGCAGCTAATAGTGTTCAAGAGACTAAATCAAGGATATGTAAGATGAATTTGGACTTTAGCAATAATAAGTAATAGTAAAGATACAGAGGATAAGCAAGCATAAAGGACTTTGCAAGTAAAAATTATGAGATAGGAAAAGAATACAGAAGAGTTTGGAAGGAATTAATCTTAGTCTAGAGCCACTGATTCCTCTCAGTGCATTTCCATACCTCTAATATTAATGTTTCTGAAACCAGGGTAATGCTTGCAAATCAATGTTATTTTCCTACTCACCCTTCCCCAAAAACAGTTCTAGAAATCAACAATGAATCTTAGTATTAATGATATCTTTGAATCATGAGAATGTGTCATATGCAGCAGCTCTCCTTTCTGTATAATGTAACATAAATTAAAAACAGAGCAGCTATTTGAAGTAGCCTGAGTTTAAGTAAAGGTGCCAATCAGGAACGCTGAGAACTCTAAGAAAATAAAAGGAAGAAAAACAGAAAGACCTGACCAACCCCAGAATGTATCCAATACGAGGCGACCAGAACAGCCAGAAAAAGGAAAAAAATCAAGAAGAACCTCACAAATTAAAAGTATACTCAAGAAGAAAGTATAGGACATAGTTGTCAACAAGAAATTGAACAGGATGAACATCAAGCTCAATGTACCTTTAAAGGTTATCTGAACTCAGAAGCTTTACTACAAGACCTCTAACCTAATACCTAACACCCAGGCCAGTCTTCTCATGCCTTTAGTCCTGAGAGATTATATAGACAAGTAAAGCACAAATCCATGGACCACGCAAATAAGAACTCCCAAGAAATCTACAGCATAACCTTCATAACATCAATTAGGCAGTGAGCGAAGAGCAATGTATAAAATCACAGTGAAAGTTCTCAGTGACAATGGTTGGGCCATTCTTAATGAAGATTTAAGAGGGAGGTTTTCCTGTTTCTTTAATAAAGAGGCCATGTGAAAGTAAAAAGCAAAATGGCAAACTAAAAGAAAGGTTAAGGTAAGTAATAAAAAAAGAAGATTGGCCATTTGATAGCTAAGTACTTCATAAACATTATCACACTGAATCCCCCCCAAAACCTCATGGAAACTACTATCCCCTTATTTTTGAAATGAGGAAACAGGTAGAGAGAAAGGTGGAAACAGCTGAGCAAGACCTGTTAGGTAGTAAGTGATGGAAACCAAATTCAAACTCAGATCTGTCTGAATTTAGCACTCCACCACCAAATGGCACCATTTCGGCAGAAATAAGTATGCAGACATTTATAATGGATGATCTGTCATGGTACCAGACTACTGGTTTTGTAATCTGAGAGAGAATCACTTATTGGCAATCTCAATAAAACCAATTTGCATTTCACAAGTAACCACCTTTGTCCTTGCTTGTGAAATGCTATACTCTGTAAGCACCAGCTCTGGCATGGCTCTAGCAAAAGAGGACAGAACTTTGGAGCTGATGAAGAGGAGGAGATGAGGGAGGGGGAACAAGGGAGCAAGAGGAGAAAAAGAAATAAATAAGAAAATCATTTTTTAAATGATATCTGGGCAGGAACACAGAATGGTACCTCTAGTATATGAAGCCCATACATGGACAACTACAGCATAATCTTATTAGAGAAGGTACCAAATACACATAATTGAAGTCTGAAAAAAAATCAAAGCAGTGGATCAAAATTAATAAAAACTAAAATTTAAATTAAAAAACGAAGAAAGATTAAGAGTTTATAGTTAACTAGAGAAGAAAGCAAAGTTGTTGGGGCAGGGGATGGGTAGAATTGAAGAATGGGCAATTAATGTATCTTTTTCAATCTCTCTAATTTAAAAAAGAACCTACTGAAGTCCAAATGCTCTGTCTTAACTCTCATTTACCCTCCTCTAGTATTCAGCTAACAAGCACACAGTAACAGAGCAGAAAAAGCACACCACTTGTCAGGAAGTTTCCTATCTGGCAGCTTCAAAACCCTGCTTTGGCAGCTAAAATAAATACAACAAAAAGCAACCCCTAATGCTCACATACTCTTACACAGAATGGGCTCTCAGACATTTCTCACTCCTAATTTAAGCAACTGCAAACAGCCTTGGTTATCTACCTGGTTTTGTAAAAGATTAGAAGCAGCAGATAATATTAGGGGGAGGGTACAGACAGCAAGCATACGTGATATCATTCAGTGGTGACAGCTAATATGGAAGCAAGAAAATAGGGTACAAAAAAAGTCAACAACTTCAAATACAGCCATCTCCAACCATTAAAAGAAGAGGGCAAATCATGCTACATACCTCCATAATCCTAAGGCATCACCAAATAAGAACCGTTCAGATGGTGATCTGAGTGCTCAAAAAACACTAAATTAGGTTCTGAACACTCTGTCCACTAAGATAGAGTGGACTATTGCTCACACACAATTTACTTAAGATGGCTAAAACGCTTTTAAAATTTCGTAAGATATAACTACCTCGACAACAAAGCCGCCTATTCAAAATTCCAGAATTGAAAGCATGGACCATATTTTTAGACTTTAGAAAACACATGGGCAGTGATAGAAAAAGAGGCACAAAAACTTAAAAATCTCTGCATAACATCTTCATGAAAAAGCAAAATGAAGAACAGAGAACAGGTAAAGGGCAAGAAGACCTACGTTTGAGTTCTGGCTCTGTCAGCTAATATCTCTGTAACCCTCTTCAACTTAGTCTCTGCCTCAGTTTCTTCACCTATAAATGCAGATACTAACACCACCTACAAGGCTATATATATATAGGTAATTTAAAAAGGTAATAAACTATCTAGAGATGATGGGAATGAGTGTAGAAGTAAAGCAGGTGTTCTTAAATACATCTTGATGCAAAAAAAAGTGTGGCTAATGTGCAAGCTTAAAATGAAAACAGCTTAAAAATAACTGTGAATCTTCTTTTGCATCTATACCCAAACACCTGGTCATCGTATTTACATGAAAAATTCTAGTTATATCTGGCAAAATGGATCTAGTTTCTTCAACATTCTCAGACCTTTATTTTATATTTCTATCTTTAAATGAAAAGAAGGTGAGAGAACACTCACCTTGACTCAAAGTCTTCATTTTCTGTGCTTGTCGGAGGACTTATGAGTAGACGACAAATTAAGAGAAAACAATTTGGGAAAGAAAAAAAGAGAGAACAGCATCTCATCTTTTAGTTCAATCCCTCAGTCCGCAGGCCTAATTGGCTCTGACCAGCCTGGTGGCCTCCAACTCTACACTCTACCAGCTCTGCTCATCTGCCCCATCATCCTGCCCTTCTATTCCCCATGCCCTAAGCCTAAGGGGCTTGGTTCATTTTCCTCCTCTCAGTGCTAATACAGCCAGAGGGCATCTAAATCCCTTCGTGGCATAAAACAACCTCAGTCACCACAGAAGTGAAAAAGTAATCAAGTGTCCCACTTCCATATTTCACGTATTTGAGAGGGTTAACTGGAGAGACCACTTAAAAGCTAATAAGCCTTTCAGCATTTGGGCCATATACTATAAGGGTACAATTCTAAACATGACCAGTATCAAAGCTTTCCATTCTACTGATTAAAAACATCAATAAGATGAAAAGGATATTGTTTCTTCTCTTCCCTTCCTCCTGAACTCTCCCGTTTCTCTTTCCTTTCTATCTTTTCTTTATCATGCCTAGACTCCTCTAAGGAGTGGCGGAATTAGTTCGGGAAGGGAAAACCAATTATGAAAAAACAGCTCAAAATCCTTTTTCATCACCCACCAGTCACAAATTTTTCTTCAAAAACTTACTTAAAAAATATGACACCAAAAGCACAAGAAGCACAAGCAACAAAAGAAAACATTGGACTTCATCAAAAGTGCAAAATTTGATGCATCAAAGAACACTAACAAGAAAGTGAAAAGGCAACCTACAGAATGGGAGAAAAACATTTGCAAATCATGTATCTCATAATGGTCTAGTACCCAGACTACATAAAGAATTCTTATGACTGAGCAACAAAAAGACAATCCAATTAAAAAATGGCCAAGGCATCTGAATAGACTTCTCCAAAGAAGGCATACAAATGGCCAACAGGCACATGAAAAGATTCTCAACATCAGTAGCCATTAAGGAAATGCAAATCAAAACCATGAGATACCCCTTTAAGCCCATGAGGATCGATATAATAAAAAGCAGAACAAAAACAGAAAATAACAAGTGTTGGCAAGGATGTAGAGAAATTGGCACCCTCACACATTGCTTGCAGAAATGTAAACTGTGTAGCCACTGTGGAAGTTTGGCAATTCCTCAAAAAGTTAAACATAGCATTACCATGTAACCTAGAAATTCCACTTCTGGGTATACACACAAAAGAACTGAAAACAGGCTTTCAAACAAATACTTCACAGCAGCACACAGATGTTCATAGCAGCACTATTCACAATGGCCGAAAGGTGGAAAACAACACAGAAGTCCATCAACTGAGGATAAACAAATGTTGTACATCACACTAGGGAATATTATTCAGCCATGAAAAAGAAACGAAGTACTAATACATGCTACACAATGGAAGAATTCCCAATACATTATGACTAGTGAAATAAGTCAGTCTACATTATTATACAATTCCATTTATATGAAATAATCAAAATTGGTAAATTCATAGAGACAGAAAGCAGATTAGTAGTTGCCAGGGGCTAAAGGGAGGGGAGAAATGGAGAATTATTGCTTAAGGGGTATGGGGTTTCCCTTTGGAGTGATGAAAATATTTTGGAACTAGAGATGATTGCATTACATTATAAATATACTAAATGTCACTGAGTTCTACACTTCAAAATAATTAATTTTATGTTATGTGAATTTTACCTCAATTGAAAAAATACTTATTAAAAGGAGCAGACTCCCACTTAAGAAACTATTAATATATGGAATACATTTTTAATATGTACCATAATAATGCTTAATAAACACTTTAAACTTTTGTAATGACTTGCTTATTACTAAATTATTACTTTATGGCAAATGCATGAGATATATTTTGAATATCATCCACTAGTATCTAAGAAAATGCACACTACCTAATTTGAAAATCAAAAAAAGTTTGCCAACAAGTTTATCGGGAGAAAATGTTATAGAAATATGTTTAAAAACCACGGTTAATAAAGACTTTATGACAATGTAAGGATCAGGGAGAATACATGTGACCATCTTTTAATCTCATGAATGAAGAGAAACTAAAAGCACTGCTGGCAGAGAAAAAAGAGAACACAGAAAGAAAGGCTGAACCATGAACAGAGAACTAGGTGGGAGTGGAATGGAGAGGAAAGGAATTTTACAAGTAAACCAATTCTACCTTCCCAGTAATTTGGGACTGAACTGCCTCTAATTCCCCAAAAACCTGCCCTCCCTCAAAGCCTCCTCTTCCCACCTCCAAATAATTAACAGACTATTTGTGACTGCAAAAAAACCCTCAGTATTTGCTAACTTTTCAGAGTTGGCTTTCTAAGAAAAACTATATTGTTCCTTTGTTTCTCTAATTTACCTTTTTGCCAAAGGAGATTTTATCCATCTTTTCAGATTTAAATGAATCGCCGCTTTTTTCTCTGCCTGAAGATTTTGACATTTTTTCCCTTGTCTTTCTCATTTGGATAAGGAGACTCACACGGACTTTCACTTTTGCGCTTTGGGACCCCCACTAAAATTATAAAAAAGAATCATGAAAGCTTCTTCTCATTGAGGGTGGTGACTGCTTTGAAAGTATTAATAAGTCTACCTACTTATGCCATTTTCCTCTTTTCGTCTCTTGGTTAAGTCTGGTGGTACTTCACGGTCATTGTTTGAGCGATCCTAGAACCAAGAATCGTGAACTACATTGATCAAGAGTTTATGTTTTTGTTTTAATAAAATATTACTCTTACACAAGAAGGGCATAGCTAACTAGCATTGGAGAGTATCTGCCATAGTTTCACATACTTGGTAAAATGACATGAAAGACAAGCAGAGCTGGCAGAAATTATTAGGCTGAAGATGCTTATTACTGCAGAAGATTCACACTTTAAGATGAAAATACCAGTTATCAGACTGCCATGCAACAAACTAGTACTTTTAAAAAGGCAACAAAACATGCTACTGTATATAATAGCATTCCAAACTAGTTTTAAAAAAATTACAAACCCTTTTCCGCTCTTTCCTGTCCTTCTCATCTTTTTTCTCTCTTTCTCTGGATCTTTCCCTTGACTTGTCCAAATCTTTCTTGTCCATTTCTCTCCCCTTACTCTTGGACAGCCGTGGAGCATGATTAATGTAGAGCTGTTAAATTAAGGCAATATTACTAAAGATTATTAGTTTGCCAGTATTAGCATCATTTGCTTGATTGTTTATTTAATGAAAGATAATTGGTAGTTAGACCCAAAGTCAAAACTGGTCAGCAGTCTGGATTATGAGAGGTAAAATAAAAAGAGCAGGACACAAATTATGCAAAGATTTCGATTCCTGGCTGTATAAAAATGATCATTTAAACCCAATCAGTGAATTCTTGCCTCAACTGAGACTCATTAGTAAATTTGTAAATTAGTAAATAGCTCCAGTTCCTTATACAGCTCTATTATGAAGACCTGTAACTACCATTACAAGAGTCCATATATGAAAAATAGTAACTAGACTTTCTCTACTGTGAAAAAAATACAAGCCTCTACACAATCATAGAAATTTTGAATAGTTTTCCCATCCACTGATAGGCAATCGATGACAGTGAACAGAAGTATAAAAATAAAACCAAGCTGTAAGTTTACTGGTCTTTTCTGCCTCAGCATACACCATGCATAGATTATCCTAAATTATTTTTACAAATGTAAAGGCTGTACATTCTTTACTTCAGAAAGTGCCCCAATTTACATCAAATAATCACAACTGACTATGAAATTTGTCTAACTATTGGTTCTAAATAGCCCAGAAAACCATATCGTCATCTGAGAATGATGAAACAACTCAAAAAGACTGGAAAATGATGAAATAATGTTCTCTGCCTATTCTTTCTCTGCCAAAACGCCCAGAGGCAATAAAAACAGACAAAGATCAAAGATATGCTAACTTTAAATAATTAAAAAGATGACCTTACTTATGCAAGCTGTTAATATGGAAATCCATTATAAAAGAAAATATGAAGGAAGTAATCAGATGTCTAACCTTATGGCACTTATAACTGTGCTACAAGCTTTTTAAAGACATTATATGTATTAGTCAGCAGAATACGGACTAGAACTCATTACGTAACTACACAATTCTAGATACACCTTAGGCATGAAAAGAAAGGTGAGGCAAAAGTCAAGTATTTTTACATGAGGAAATCCTTTGATATTCAAAGGAATATATGAAAAGAGACAACCATCAGTCTGAAAATTGAAAGAAACACATTTTTTAACACCATCAAATATTTCCAATTTCAGTTGGCTCAGAAATACTGCCATAGCAACGCAGAAGTAGATTCTTTAAAATTTCATTGTGGAAAAGTTGTTGATCAAATGAAATAGACAAAATGTTTATTAATAACAAAGAGCAAGAGAATGAGAAACAATCATCAAAGTGCTTGTCCAAAAGGTACTCCTGCTGGGTATAATGACCTAAATGACACTCAAGATTTTATAACTGTAATGCTTATTCATGTCTTAATATTACTTATGAAACT
The DNA here is from genome assembly GCF_030020395.1 of Manis pentadactyla. Taxonomy (NCBI): domain Eukaryota; kingdom Metazoa; phylum Chordata; class Mammalia; order Pholidota; family Manidae; genus Manis; species Manis pentadactyla. The sequence continues at coordinate 19,471,097 of NC_080020.1, forward strand.
GACAAAGGAAATTATATATTACTGCAATACTCAAGGATTTCCCTAAGGGAAGTATTGCCCAATTCTCTTGATTAAAAAATTTTTTTTTTATTACAAATGAGCAGGCACATGCACACACAGCCTCCACAAGAATGAAGTTTTTAACTGTCTAACTTGAATTCTGTATTGCAAGGAATTGAGAAAACTAGAAATTCTTAGTTTAGAAATGTACCCAATTCTATTTCTTCTTTCTAACCTTTAAGAACAGTTTGGATCACAGTACCCTTTTCTACAAAAACATATCATCTCTCACTGCATAGAGAATAAATGCATACAACTTAGCATGGACATTCCAAGTTCTTCACAATCTTTGCACAATTATGTCCTACTATGAAGCAATTCAATGTATTCGTGTTGTGACTACCACTGCTTCCTAACACCCTGTCCTTCCCAGCAGTTCTCAGGTGCTCCCTTTTATCTTAATCTCCAAAGACTAAAGACAGCTCAAAAGCCATTAACACTTCAACCATCCTTCAACTCAATTTCCGGTGAACTCTTGTATTATTTCATATAAACTTTTTTGTGATAGGTTATTTCCTATCAATTTCATGGCTTTTGTTTTTGTCCATACATAGTTTCCATATGATTGGGGAGCTAATATGTCTTTTCTACCTTTACACACTTCCCAGTGCCTTGTACACACAGTGAGTACTCAATACAAGTTTGCAAAATAAAATCATTGATTTGTTAAAGTGATCTGCATGTAGCATTGTTGGGTTTTGTTTCTGATTTGCTTTTAGTTTCGGCATTGGGATCATTAGGTCCAAAAAACAATTTGATAATTCAAAATCTGTTTAAGAGAACATTGCTTTTACTTAGGCTACAATGTATAAAGATGGGCTCAGAATTCAAAGCTGAATTGTTTTTAAGGTGGTTATTGTTGCCCTCTTAAATTACAGAGCAGCCTGTGGCATCTTACTACACTGATGGACAGTGACTTCGTGGGGCATGGAGGGGACTCAGTAATATGGGTGAATGTAGGAATCACACTGTTTTTCATGTGAAACCTTCATAAGAATGTATATCAATGAGGCCTTAATAAAAAACATTACAGAGCAGCCTGGTTAAAGTAACAAGCTTTCCTCACACTTTCTTCATCAGTATAGCTGCTGGAACAGCTAGGTGAAAACATAACTGACGAAAAGTGGAAATATGTCAGCTGGAGTTTGGGGGTTAAAAGGTGAACTGAGAGAAAAGATTTAGATACTGAATTAGACTTAGGCTTTTCTCCCTTTAATTAATCTTACTTGAAAGGACAAGTCCATGTTACTTTTACCACTGATTAGAAGGTGAAAATAGTAAATAATTTAATAAAAAAGAGGGTCCCAGGGACAAAACATAACTAAAAGGTTAAACAAAGGAGGGAAACAATTTTATATGTATGAGTGACAAGGTAACATGAAAAAACAGACACACGTCTTTCAAATCCTCTAAAAAGTAAGAGCTACCCCAGGAAACAGTGAGTTTATATAGAGCATCGATTTTAGAGATCAAAGCCCAGCAAAATTTTGTAAAGACATTCATATGCTATTAAATTTTCCTAGACACATGAAAACGCAACATCAACTCCTACGCAGACCAGTAAACACTGGATGTTTGACCAAAGGCCAAAGGCATTAAGAGTTCATCTCAAATATTTACTGATCACCTAACCATATTGTCAAGGTACTATATACTAAGCACTAAGGACCTGAAAAGTGGTTGATTCACAATTGTTAGAAGCGTATTCATATGCCATTTTCTAATTTTTCTGACTGAATGTGGAATAAAACTACTGAATTTTAAATGCCCACAAAAATCACCATCTTTTTTAAAAGGGGGAGGACAGACCGACTTGAATCAGTGTAATTTAAACAAGATGAACTCACTACAGCGGCTAGGAACCCTTTCAACTACTGTTGAAGCAGGTGCTAAGGATCAAGGAGCTATAATTTTTGTTGCAGCATTTTTTCATTGTGGTAGGAACATTTGAGGAACCTTAATTTTAGTCCAAGATTTGGCACTAACAACTTATATGCCACTGAGAAAGGATCAAGAACTTAGTTTGTCGAAAAAGATGCTACCACCTGCTCTATCTACCTCACAGCGCTGTTATAGCACGAAATGAGATAACACATGTTCATCTCACATAGGTTTTATTTTCAAAAGATTTTCACAAATATAAGAAACTATAATATTCATCAACGATCAGAAAATCCAGTCACCTGTAACAGCAGCTTTCAAACTGCTTTAAAGCATGTTTCAGGGAATAAATACTCACAAGGTAACATTGTTAATCCATGAATTTTAAATAGCCCACACAAGCCACTGATGGTTAAGACTAACACAAACAATCTGGTTATGAAAACCTACTATATTGCAATACATATTTAATTCAGCCAATAAAAAAGTTACTTTAAAAGAAAGCATTCGCAGTACAGCTGATAGTCTTGATTAATACAGGACAGGACAATCTAAAAACAATGCTATGAGTTCAGAACACAGGCACTTTGGCTAAAGTGTTAAAAATTAGTCCTCATTTGCCATTGATATTTCATTATAAAGCTACAGAGCTAAAAGCAGTAATGTCAACTGATTTTGTTTCAAAATTTCATTTTGCATCGGTCCACCAGTAAGAAATCATACTTAGCAGATAGAAAAGGAGGCAAAGTAGAAAAGCAGAGTGAAAAGAGGGTACAAGTTTTACCATAAAGACAAAATAACAGGAAAAATGGACAATTCAACTGCAATAAAATGAACTCGTAATAAGATACACAAACTGCACATTATTCTTCGTAGCAGAATACTCAAGAAAGTAGAATAATAGGCAAGACTTAATACTGACATGTAAACACAACCATCAAGTTGAGTATTCAACTCCTGGAGAAAGGTTGGTTTACATTAACCATATTTCTTGATATTACACAACTGCCAAAAAGGTAGCTTGGCAGAGGCAATAATATAAGACTTTTATGGATTGAGATGGGCTCACTTTTTAGAAAGTTGTGTGAATGCATCAAATTTATTTTTTGGTCTTTTGCATTGTCTAAAGACAAAATCAACTCCCCAAAACAAACCAACAACCCATTCCCCAAATGTTAAACTTATTTCCAGATTTTGAAGCATAATAGGATAATGCATAACACAGCAAGTAAGGAGAGATTATAGGAATGTCCCCACATCACACACATTTGGTAACAATCTCAGTAAAAGAGGCCACTCTCATCCATTGTTTGTAATAGGAATTTTTAAAGGTTATTCTATTAGCGTACTGAACACTTACTAGGGCGAGGGTCATCTACTAAATAAATGAAGTAAATAATTTTTTGTTTTACTTAGGCGTGATGATTTTAAAAGACTCAAACCTTTGCTGAAGACTTCTTGAGTTCGATGATACTGTCCTGCAGAAAATGAATGGAGATGACAGGTGAGCTGCCATAGTTCTCAGAACCCAGAGGAACTTTGGGAAATATGGCTGTAAGCTGGAAATAAACCAGCTACTTCTTGCAAGGATAAATCTTATGATGTCATTATTATACGAATATCAACAATAAAAAGCAAAAGCAAAACCATGTAATGGAATTGTAATGTTGAAAAAACAATTGTATGCACTCAATGTAACAAAACTCTTTCTCTGCTCAGAATTCAAAAATAAATGTCAATGCCACATTTTTCATAATACTGTACTTATTATAAGTAATATTAAGAGTCTTAAGAAAGCAAAACATTTTTCTGCACAAAATGTTTAAAATAGTGGAGGTCACTGTGGAAGAACAACATTATCTTACATTTTCATAGTTTGTAATCAGGAGGCTTCAAATTTTACTTCAGTTGTGACTCTACCATACACATTTTTTATCCTTGCCAGAAAACTCAGTGGCATTACAGTAACAAGAAAACAAAAAGGTATTCCATAAGAGAGTAATCACTTTTTTTGCAAAGTGACTCTGATGGTGAGTCTCATACCTCCCACAAAAAAAAGCACTTAAAAAAAAGAAACCAATTAGAGTATTCCACCACAGTGCTCTTGACAAAGAATTAGTTAACTTACAGTTTTAAAAGTTCAACATACTGCAAATTCAAATATTCCATGAAATTAGATGACTTTAGAATTAAAATTAAATATGGAGCAAGGAATGGCTACCCCGAGTCTTCAAGAAGTCTACACCCACGATTTTGTGCTGCAGTTGAATGCCTGGGATTTCTCTGCTGGGTGGTAGGACTGGATGCCACATCTGCTTTTATCGTACCGCAAGGTTCAACTTGTTGGGAAACCAATGGGTATAAACAAACCTCCAGGGGAAGATACAACAGAAGCTGCGTGCTCACTGAATACACACAACTACAGGAGAACTGATCACCAAGGAGACTTTAAAATGGAACTCCTTTCAAGACTCCTTCTTAGAAGGCACACATCGGTAGGATGCTCATCAAGAAGCTTGATGAATTCAGAGGTATCTTGTTTATCCTGTACCATCCAGGAAGTCTTCAGTGCTATAAATTCTTCAATATTTATGCTGAAAAATATGCTTCATTCTGCTGAAAAGACTCGTTTGCTTATAGCTACCATTGCACCCCAAAAATGACTGCTTTAAGCAGTGAGGCACTTCTGGGTAAAATTTCTCTTGCACTTTGAAATGCTACAAAATTAGTGCTAGGTCCTTGAAGTTTTAATATTTTTCTAATAAAAATACTCTATAAGAAAAAATATCAGTCCACCAATACGTAAAAATTTCATTTTCTAATGCAACATAAAACCTCCAGTGGCTCCAGTGAATACTTGGCACAAGACTTGAAGGAAGTCAGGACACGTATTCCAAACAGGTGAGCCTAACATGGACGCTGCCTTCCTCAGGCTATACTAACCTTTACTGTCAAGGAATACGATGGAGAATGGTGTGTATCAATTTTGTAGCGTTTTTGTTCTGTTGGGAAAAAGAAATAGTGACAATAAGGTATATTTCCACTTTTTCCAAATACTTAAAAAAAAACCCACCAACTTTTAGGTAATTAAGTATTACTTCCCCCAGTAAAGTCCCTAGATAACTTGCCAAAACAAGGAAATTGAAAACAACCATGCATTACAACATGCAAAGGTAAACAAATATAAAGAAAGGTAAACTTGCCCCTTTCAGGCACTGCAATGACTGATCGGGGAACAGGTGACTTTAAGGACCCAGAAATTGGTGCTTTTTTTCCTCCTTTAGCATTTTCCTTTGATTTCATTTCCTTTACTATATCTCTTTCTCTGGATGGCTCCTTCTCTCTTTCCTTTTCTTGAGCAGATTTTGATTCTACATTGGGGACGGTGGTCTTGAATTTCTCATCTTTAGCTTTTTCTTCTTTCTTGAATTTTTCTTTCTCTTTGCCAGACTTAGGTGTTCTTTCCTTCGTTTCTCTTGCTTTCTCATCTTTATTTGGCCATTCTTCCTTCGGTTTTTCTTTACCATCTTTACCAAGTACCCTGGCTTCTGGAGTCGTAGCTGGAGTCTTTTCTTTTTTCTCTTTTTCTTTCTCTTTCCCTTTCTCCTTGTCATTTTCTTTAACAGCTTTGCTGCTTAGGAATACAAATATGAGATTTTAGGACAAATGGTCATAAAATACACTCCATGGAATGTTTTAAATCATAAACAAAGGTTTCTTAGTGGCTTCAAAAATTCTAGAAGAGTAGCCCTTTGAAAACTAAAGAACAACTTTAAATGAAAAAGTACTTCTTTATCCAGTAAGTAATAAATAACCAAATTCATGAAGAGCAGATTAAAAAGAATGATTTAAGTGATGTCAGGCCCTTTTCTTGCATATGTTCATAACCTTGGGAGATTACAAATGAACATAACCAAAAATTATCCCACAAGTCAACTGAAGGTGCTACTATCAGGAAGTGGATTACTTGACTGGATGAATCACTTGCTGGTCTAAATCAGCACAGGCCTCTCTTATGTAAATAATCCTTACCCAGACTGTCTACAGCAAACACTTAATCCTAAAATGTTTTTTAACTTCATCACCTACCTTCTCCTGCATGCCACAGCAGGGAAAACAGAGTCAGTCTCAGCTTATACAAAACATAATGAGGATGGTAAGCACATAACCAAAGCAAGGGTAGATACAAAATTTCAAAGCCCAACATAGATGACTTTCATTTCACAGCATTCAACTACCTTTCATTCATGTCTAATGAGGTTCATCATGTAAGAATTCAGAATTTTGTATATCAGTGACACTTCAATAAAATGAAATAAAAAGAATTCAGAATTTTGACATATAGCACAGTGTTCCCACCTTTTAGAGCGACTATTTCCATTGCTTGAATTTCCTTTTGGTGTAGCACTAGAAGCTTTATTAACAGCTTTCACACCACACTGAGATCTCTCCCTTGATTTATCTGAAATAAAGGTAAGGATTTATTTGACCACTCCCTAAATGTAAATAAACTATAATTTCACAGCAAAATGATTACAGATTAATTAGAAGGAAATAAAGGGCTGATTACTTTTTGATAGTTACATACTCCTACTTAGGGAATAAAAAGTAATACTAAGCTTTCATTTTACTTGTCATGTGATACAAAACATTTCAGTTTGTTACTTATAAATTTCGATAAACAAGCATACCAGTCTCATCATTACTGCTTTCATCAGATTTAGATGCACTTCCTGTCGATGATGGAGAAGGCCCACCACCAGGCCCATTTTGTACACTGGCAACTGCAGTCCTCGGAGAGGGGTCTTTGTGATGAAACTCATTTTCAGTTATCATGTATGACTTTCTACTTTTCAACTGCCCCGAGTAGCTGGAGGTCACACAAAGGGTTTAAGTATACAAATACAAATAAAAAAATACAAACATGGGGTTTAAAAGAATAAAATTATCAAGTTATTCACTCCGCTACTTGGTTCCAGAAAATAAAAAATATTAATTTTCAGTGTTATTGAAGGTCTTTATAGGAGCCCTAGATGCTTCCTTAAAAATAAAAATTTCAGGGCTCTTGTCCCCTCCTGGCAGGAGCCAGGAGCTCCGTCCTCTCACTCTATCTCTCAATAAAAGCCTCTCCCTGGCTCTACCTTGGGTGTTTGCTAAGTTTGTTCTTTGACTCTGCGAACAAGAACCCCAGCACCATCTTTGGGAGCTTGTCCAGGATAGCCTTGGAGAAGCCATAAAACTGAAACTAGTAATAGAAATGGAACCCAGAATAGAAGTGCCCATATTCTGAGGCCCTCTCGACTGACCAGTGATGGGGACCTAACTGCACCCTTTACTGCACCCCCTCTCAGCATGAAGCAGCCAGAGTGGTCATTGCCCCCTTTTCCTAGCAGCAGCTAGGGTCTCTATCTGTAGAGGGGGAAATGAGACAGGGACCTTGGGTGTAGTCAGAGTAGGGTGAGGACCTCCAGAAAAAGCAAGGCAGGATATTTACACTCAGAGCAATGTAACTACATACAAGGAAACCCCCTACCAAAACTCTGTGTTAAACATTAAGCTCTAGAGTCATTCTTCTGTGAGATCAGTTCATATTCCCCAGATAAAGGAAAGTAGCCTGTTTTTTATTATGCTAATCATTTGCAATCATGTGTAAGATTCACTTTAGCATGCTAAAAGAGACTTAATGTCTCATCAAGGACAAACATCCTAAGACCACTTTTAACAAGTCCACACCCCTAAGCCCTTTATCAGTTCCCCAAAATCCTCAACTGCCTATAAATGCCCTAGACAAGCACCACCCCAGGCTCTCTGGTCCCCTCCTGGCAGAGCTCTGTCCTCTCACTGTATCTCTCAATAAAAGCCTCTCCTAAAAAAAAATTTTTCAATGTAAACTAATCCTTAAATGAAGACGCTTTTTTTTTTTTGCTATCGATGAGCTGATTAACTGATGGTGAAATGACATTTCCTTCAAACCAAGATATATTGGATGTGACTTTTGAAACTATCATCCAGTATAGACTGGAAGCTGATACTTGGAAGTGACAACTCTCACCAGCCTGTGGGAACATGAACGCATAATCTCCCATAATTTCCTGAGGTAAGGCAGAAGATAAACTTCAACACTAAATCATTTTAAAGTCTTCAGAATCCTTCTGTCATCCAGTCTCATAAATCACATTAAAGTATAATTGTGTTACCCCATAGCCAATGCATATAGATCTGGCCTCTTCTCTTTTTCTTCTTGGCAGATTTTATGTACTCTTCTTTCCAAAACCTGACCCAGATTCAGTACTTTTGGGTACCAAGGAAGTATTTTTGTTAGCACAATCAAGATATTCCTGATGTGAGTATATTCGCCTGTTTCAAGGCAATGCACCGATGCCTACAACAAACATTTTAAGATATGTCATTATAAAAGTCTAAGTATGGAGAAGAAAAAAACACCTTTGAGAAATTCTTTTTTTTTTACCTTGGTTAATTTGTAATGCCATTTATGTACAACATGACGAAAATTTTCATAGTCTAATTGATCAGCTTTATTTCCCCCATCAAATGCAGTTGCCCGTAATATAGTGAGGAATCCTGGATAATTTCCACATTCCTAAGGGGAAAAAAAGGTTTACTTTTCAAAGAAAAGTTCTGTTCCTCAAAATAGCAGAAGCTGAAACTTACGTAGACTAGATTAATGATTCCATGTGAAAACGTGATGCGTATTTGAATGATAGGTAGTGTTCATAGGATGGTTCAGCTTAGTCGATGATATTAATTTTGGAATGTCAACATAAGGTAGGATTTTTAAAAATAGCACTTTTTAATAATGAACAAATTGTGCTTAAATTTTAAACATTGTTTTACAGCTGAGTCTTAAACTCAGTTTCCTTTAAAAACTGAACAACCTAGCAATTACTAGAAGTGGCTATTAGAGACATGGATAAAATAATGATATTTATTAGTCCTACCTTTTCATATGTGGCTCTATCACTGTGCCACCTGGTCACAGTTTCTAACATGCAGCAAAGAAATCTCCCATATCGACAAGCTTCATTTTCAGTATAGCTTGCGACTGTGTAAATTATGTCAGAGAAAACCTACAAGAAAAAATATTTGAAAAATAAAAACAAATCAAGGTCAAAATTAGTTCAAAATACTAAAAGATCATGCTATAGCAAATCATAATTAACTAACAGATAAGTTTTAGTCACAATGTATTGTCCCCTTTGATACGCACAATTTCTGAGACCTTTAAATATTTTGGCTTTTGTGAGGGAACAGCACATTAATAAAGCAATGACAACAAAATTTTTATTTAAAAAGCTGATTAACAATGACAGAAGAAAAAAACTACCATTATTATTACATCATTCACTGCTTTAACAGAGACTTAGACACAGATACTACCTGGGGTTAAAGGAACAGTAAGGAGAGAAAAGGCTAATAGAAAACAGAAATAGGCAGCTGACATGCTGTAACGTATAGTACATTTTTAAACCATGAAAATGCAGTAATTTATTACAAAGAAAAAGCCAGATGCAAAAAATTGTGAATGTGATCATACTGAAAAGCGTCCCTGCTTTTTTATGTAGGTGCAAAGGTGTATTTTGAGGGTAAAGTTAAGAGTGGAGAAGAGAGTTCTACCTATTATGACAAACATATAAACCCAAATGTTAAAAGATTAACTAGAGGTGCTTATTACATATCAGGCACTATTCAAAGTACTTTTGCGTATAGTGATTCATTTGATTCTCACAAGAATCTTATGAAGCAGGTGTTATTATCCCACTTCACAGATAAGAAAATTGAGGCACAAAGAGGTTAAAAACTTGCCAGAGATCATGTATCTAGAAAGTGGCAGTTAGGATTCAAGTTCAGGGCACTTGGCTCTTGGGTTCATGCTTTTAACCAGACACACAGTAACACCTCTATAGATTATAATGTTTAGCTATCTTTGTGTGAGACTTTTTTTAAAGGTTGCAATGAAAAGAACTTACACGATCATAGCAAAGAAGTGTGGAAAAATTTGGAGTTTTCTGTTGATGCACCAGTTCAACAAAACGAGCACAGTAAACAGCATCAATTGCTAAAAAAATACATCGAGGAAATATACACAGCTGTAGAAATTTTGTGATGGTCTGATTTTTGGTAGATTCTAAAAATAAGGAAAGAATATATTAAGTGGTAAATTTCGTCCTCAAGTGCCTCAAAGCCACTAAACATAATAACAACATATTAATTTTACCGTAGAGAATGCTATAGAACCACAAACTATAGTTTGTAACTAAAGGTCATGCCTGGGATGAGACTTGTTTTCACTCTGAGGATATTTTTCTACCTGTAATTTCTCCAGAAGTGTGATTTTATACAGAAAAGTTGAATGATAAGCTGCCAATATTGTAGTTGTAAGTTAATTTCGCCAGCAAGCTAAATCGGTTCATTTAGTGAACATATGAAGTCGACTCTGAATTATGAGTAACCAAAAATTGGGATAGTGAACACTGAGTCGAAATAAAAACACAATACACTTCAACACCTCCAGAATTATTAAGGTTTGCTTTCGTAATTCAGCAGCAGCAGGAATGTAACCATTCTAACTTACTCGCTAAAAGCCAGTTGTCCTTTTCCAGTTTCAGTCTCTGTAGAACTCGCTGTACATGTTCCATCTGTTTTTTTTCTTCTTCAAGAAGCTTGTCCTGAAGGGCAGTACAGCGCTCCTTCTCTTTTTTCTTTTTATTTGGAGGCTACAAAGTATAAGTTAGATACTTCTCTAAGTACAGGCACATTACCTCCCTTTCTTTTAATTAAAAGCAGAGATAAATGCTGATATATTATGTCAACAGGGATATTTACGGATGTTTACCTCCATTCAACAAATCTAAGACAAAGTCATCCAGTCCTCATACACCATCAAAACAGGCTACCTTCCCAACACTGGTACTTTTAGTCTAAGGCATGGAATCACCTTTGACTCTTCCTTCTTATTCATTCCAAAATCCCAATTGCTTACAAGTCCTGTGCTTTCCCAGTATACCTCCACCAGTCTACGTTCTCACAATGAAATACCCAAAAAGCCACTTTGCTGGTTTCCAGCCTAATGCTAGTCGTTTCCCCCACTAAATGCATCCTTTATGCTGCTGTCACAAGTAATCTTTCTAAAGTACCATTTTTACCATTATTATTTCCCTGCTCAGGAATTTAAAATAGCTCTCAATTTTATCAAGCCTTCTCTTCTAACTTTCATTGCTCTACATAATCTGACTCTATTCAAATTATCCCTAAGCCAATTCACTACAGTAGAAGTGGTCTCCTTAAACCTTAGACTACTTTACACCGTTGCTGGAGCTCTAGAGTGGCCAGTCTGCCTCCAAATTTCCAAACCTAATTTACCTTCAAGGCCCATGCAGCTCAAGACTTACCTCTTCAGTAAAGTCTTCTCCGAAAGAGTTCTCCTTTTAGGAATTCCTATTGCTCTTGCAATTGCAATTGTAAAATGATCACACAGACCATGTAAAGTTGCTAACCCAGCTCTCAGTAGAAAAGCAAACTCAAAAACTTTTGACTGATGCTAACTTCCAAGTACTCATCCATACCCATGCTCCTACCCAGTGAGAGGTCACCACTAAACCCACTTAAGAACATATGTAGCAAGAAGATCATAGCTTGTTAGTACAAGTTTAAACTATGGGAAATGCTGAACTAATACCATAAAGTTATTACACTTGAGCTACTAGAACAAAAACCTACCATTTCCTGATTGTCATCAATGGCTTTCATCTGGACTTTAAGTTTATTGACTTCCCGTTCGTAGCTGGTATGTGGAACTGCAAGGTCATACATCGTCAATGACCAGAATGTGGCATAAAATTGAGGGCTGATGTCATCCCAGACCTCGGAAACATGTAAGGAGACCACTGCTTCATGGACAGGAGCCATCACCATTTCACATGATGTAATGTACTTATGAACTTTATGCTGCTGTTTACTTCCCTTTTCTGATTTTTTAAGTTCATCATACTTTGACTAAAGATAAACACACACACACACACACACATTTTTACAGCGGTCACTTTCATAGTATAAAAACCTATGTTCCCTTTTCAAGAGTCAAAAGATGACCAATCTAAACAGCTGTAGGAATTCTACTTCCTTACCAACATTGATTTTAAAATAAATCATCCCTGGAAACTGCTCTAATCTTTGCTCCTGGGTGCTCATTAGGAGCTTTTCAGGAAATTGTTACTGAACCCAACCTGTTCAGTAAGGGGATAGGTATGTGTGCCTCTTGCCCTTTCCCCCAACCATACTCTCTCTTACTGCTGCACAAAGATTAAACATACAGGGTTTCCACTCCGGCTTCTGAGATAGTCAAGGGAACCAAGGAGCGGGTCTTAACACTAACGAAGAGGCAGAATGGAACTAATAACAGCCAATCTGGACAGAATGTGTTATCACTACACATACCCATATTGCCTGTTACAATTTCTTGATGAAGCTGGATCAATGCTAAGAAAGGTTATGAAAAATTTATCATAAGACTGATAAGTAGGGTGACCAACTGCCCAGTTTTGCCAGTGACTACGAGGTTTCCAGGGATGCAAGACTTTAGTGTTAGTACTAGGACGTCCCTGGCAAACTGGAACCAACTGGTCACTAGACTGCAAAGCTAAACACGACTTCCTGTGAATGGCTGTGGTATATTAGAGTTTAAAGGGTGTGGGAACTGACACTATGGTGGGTTTTTATTTTGTGGCCCGATTGGTTTACCCTAATTTGAGGGGGTGTGTGATGGGGGATGGGGGCATGCCAGAGGGAGGCCATACTCTTAGTTGTACAAGGGAAGAACCTGTTAGTACCAGAGGGGGGTGGGAGGGGTAAAGGATGGGACACTACAGTGTGCATGCCAAATGCAAAGAAGAAAATAATACAAAGTAGAGTTGTATATATATATAATACAAAGTACTCACCACACCCATGCTCTATGCTATATATATATATATATATATATATATATATATATATATATATATATATATAATACAAAGAATTGTCTCTCTCTCTCTATATATATATATAATACAAAGAATTGTCTCTCTCTCTCTATATATATATATAATACAAAGAATTGTCTCATGTCCCTCAGTCTCTTGAGGATACAAGAGCTCTCACCCAAAAAATTTTGTTTGGGTTAGGCATAATCCTGAAGATGAACCTAGGAGGAGACCCAAAAAGAGTTTCTTCTTTATGTTAGAAAAACACTTAAATCATTCATTGTTTGGGCTAAACATGGAACCCAGAACTAGAAGGTCAGAGGTCAAAGGATCCACTTCCAGTTTCCATCATGGCAGAACAGTCTTGACTCCCCACAGTCCAGCTGCCTTCCCTCCTAAGTATGTCTATACCCCAGGCTCACGAGACTGAAGAAATACCAAGTGCTTTTGGTTCCAGACGGTATCTCAAGCAGGCTCTGAGAATCTTAAAATTATTCTGGAAGTGAGAAGATTTACCTCCTCCCACCCCATTTTAGAAAGCACACTGATAACTACTGAGACTACACAGGTGACTATGAAGAACATTGCTTACAAGAGAGAGGTCCCAATTACAACAGAGACCTAAGAGCAGAGCAGCTGGGATAAGAAAGGGTTTAAAAATTTGAGGGTAGGTACTATCAAGAGTAAATAATAATGACTCTATGTGAGCAGAATGATATCATCTAAGGTTCTAATAAAACATAGCATAGGGTTGAAACAACCTGCATAAGATTGTTTATAGCAACCTGACTTAGACAAGATCTAGAATATGAAATGGGGGAGAGCCTTTTTTTCAGACCCACATTGCAAGGTGAGTCTCAATAATTATAAGTGAAAATTAGGTTATAGGAATGAGAGGGTTATAGGATAGCCCATCTCCCCAATCCTCTTCTAAGTCGGTGACTTGTTACTAGGTACTCCCCTAGTCCCTATCTTGTTAAAAAACAACAACAGTTTTGATCAGAAAAGATATCTATGCTTTGTATTTACCTACAATGAGTATTTGTCTAAAGTCAGTTTAACTCCCTCTTCAGGCTCACATCTTCAGTCAAGCGGAGAGGCATAACAGCTCTACAGCTCAACGCACTGGGACCCTAGATCTATGGAACAGAACTGATACCCACAATTATTGCTGTACTTCTAATTACTATTCAGAAAGCTCTTCCTGGCCCAATATTCTGAGCAGTGTTTGGTCAGCTGAATTATTTCCAGGAGAGAAATCAGTAGTTAATTTATGGAAGGGACCCAGCAGTCCTCCAATACTCATTCTCTCATCAAAGGCTTTACAAGACAGGCTTTCACTCAAGAAGCGAAAGCAAGGATCCCCAGGAGGTTGGATACTCCTCCAAAGTGCAGGCAAGGTTGCCAAGAACTCCCTTTCCAGAAGACAGAATACAGCCAATGGGGAACAGACTTAGCTCTGACTGAGCTATCTAGCCACCTCTGTATAGTTGTTTTCCTCCTCAACCCTGACAGGCAAACGACATTTATTGTTTAGATTTTTGTAATTCTTAAATGACAAAGACACAGTATTTTACACAGGCTACAGAAAAGGTAGCTACTGGTATGAATGACTGGCTCCATTTTTTGACCTGGAAAAGTTCAGCCAACCTCAGGCAGCCAAAGTGTTCACTATCACAGATTAGTGTGTTCACTTCTCAGTACAGCACAGGGCAGGGCAGAATTCCTGAGATGAAGCAATCCTCTAACCTCACTCCTTCAAGAAATCAGGTCCCTTGTTGTATAGCTGAAACTGATCTTCTTGGGGAAGAGGGGGAGCAACAACACCGGGTATAACTATGCAAAGGGAGCATACCATTTTTGGGATTGAGAAATTCTAAGAGGAAGAAGAGGCCTTATCCCCTTCCCCTAAAGAGTATAGCACAGAATTGCTGCACAATGCTGAAGTGATAATTAAATCAATTAGCATTTAGTCAATTCTTAAAGGGAAGTGTGAGACTGCAGCAGCTGATATGTAAATACGAATAGCTGCCCGCTGATTGCCTAATCAATGAGAACCCAGAATTTCTCAGGGCCTTCCCCCCCCCCACTTCTACCGCACAGCCCTGTATTCCCACTGGGAACAAACATGGAATCCTAGTTTAAGAGAAAAGACCGAGCTCTTTCCCCAACCCATACAGTTACAGACTTTAAAACAACAAATAAAACAGAAGGGGAAGAATCCAAGCCTGCACAAAAGTGAAGAGTCTGCTGGGGCTCCAGTCAGAGTGGGGAAGTATCACAGTTTCCAAATGAGCACTGGCCATGGCCCAAGGCAAAAGGAAGAGTGAATCACCATTAGTGGGCACTGCTTTGCAGGAAAGCATGCAGGTGGCATAGAGGAGTAGAGGAGAGGGCAGGCTGTCTCCTTTCGCCCACATCCTTACTTGAATTTCAATACAGTCATTACTGGGCTATCCTGCTAGGAAGGCTCTAGTTTACTTCTGTTGTTATTTCATTTATATGGAGATAAATAAAACAAGAACCAGGAATACACCTTTCCCAGGTATTACACCACTGAGGTTGCAAGAGTTTTTAGAGTACTTGCGGTGGTTAAGTCTTTCTCTCCATCTGTCTTTATGACTTTCAAAGCACTCTGCATATCAACAAGTCAGTTATCTGACAGGATATTATCAGTGAAGGAAAAGGGCTCTGTATTCAACAGGAGTGTTTTTCAATAATGTACCACATTTGCCTAGAACGATCTAGTGCTTGTTAAAAAAACAAACAGCAAACAAACAAATTCCCCCGGGTACTATTCAAGTTTCTAAATTACAATTTGGGAACATGGGATTGAGTTTTTAAGATGCTTCCCTGGTAATTTTCATCTACACTAATGTTTGAGAGCTGTAGTTCTAGAGGGTCCACAAGACATCAATCTGATCAACTGGTGATGCAGTAACAGTAAAATCACACAAAAAGTAAGGCTTATTTTCTTAAAGGGGCATTCTCATTGTATACTGCTCAGAGCTGAGTATTAACAAAGAGTAACTCCAAGAGACACGATCTACATCTATGTCAGGCTAAAATGCATTTACAAATAAAACAGGTAAGAAATAATTTGAAGTCATTCCTGAACGGCAGCAGAGAGTATTTATTTATCTTACCGAAATGTGCTGTGCATACATTGGCCTAGACAGGAAAAATGCTGCATCGTAGGGTGCATAAAATTCATTACAGAGCACATCAATTGAAGGTACTCGCTTTATGTAATCTTCTGTGCTTAGATTAGATGTTAAAAACCAACCAAATTGCATCAGGGCATCATGACACTAAATTTAAAAAAAGACAAAAGACGAATGCTACTGGTTTTTACAAAACCAGTGTAAACATTTTCCAAAACGATTAAGATATGTCATTTTAACAATATTTTGGTTAACAATCACAAATTCAAAGTTCCAACTTGAAAGAACTTTAGAGACAATCTACAAACATACTCACATTACAAAGAAAATAAACGCCAAGGCCCTGAAAAGTTGACTAATCTAAGGCTTTAACAGTCAACAAGATCTCAAGTTTCAAACTATTCTTGACCACTTTTAGTAGCAGAATATATTTACCTAAATCACATACAACAATTTTATGTATATAGAAGTCAATTCTACTGTCCTTGATAGATGAAAACTTTATAAAATACATGTGGATCTCTTTTTCTCTTGGAATATAGTCGGTGATTAAAAAAACACCTTGTAGGCTAATCATAGGTTTTGGTGCTTAGTATGCAGAAATATATTTTATTAAGATCACATCTACTTTGTTGTGATTGAAATGTCAGATTTCCAGAAATCAGGTAAGATATGAAAGCAAACAACTTGAAGTTATATGCTTGACTGAAAACCTTATACATAATACATATATATATATATATATATATATATATATATATATATATTCATACACACACACACACACATATATATATATATACACATATATATATCACATATATATATATATATATATATATATATATATAAACACATTATCCAAGGGCCATCTCTTAAACATAATTTGCACAAATAGCCCCTATATTTCCAAAATATCTATTTTACATTAGGTCTGCTTCACATTCCTATGATGTGCAAAATGGCATTTTTCAAATTATATAACATTCCATATTTTCCCGTATTAGGATTTTTAAAAATCCACATAAATACAAAAGCCACTTTAACTTGCCTGATCATAGAGCTTTCCCACAAGTTTCAAATGTTTCTCTCCACCTTCCTGAAAGTTGACCCCATTTCTCTGCTGAGCCATAAGCAAATACAGAGGAAGAGCAAGGTCGTGGTCCAATAGTGCATCCTTTAATCTCTGGGAAGATTTTTTAGTGTTTCTGATCTGGCCAAAATAGCCACCCTGCACAAAAGAAGACAAAATTTACCAGCATACAGTACATAACACAGGCCATCTGGTTTGAAGACAGAAAGAAGAAAAAGTTCAGTTACAATTCAGTTCAGGAAGATTAAGAACTCACATACTTGCAACATTCCTTCCCTTTCTTCACAAATTTATTTCAGTGACAGTGTTACTGATTATAGTCAGTGGCTGAAAGATAACTGATAACTGAATTAAAACTTCTGCGCATTCTCCATTTTATACCTTGCGGTCCCTTACAAAGGAAAAGGAATATTCTTTATTCCAAGTGGAGCATATTCAACAACAGAATAACTATGTTCAGATTTATGCCAGTTATATCAAGGACCACAGAAGGTGGTATTTATTTCTCTTACACATCTATTACTGTCTTTTATACTTTGCTTCGGCTGAAAAAAAAATCAAAACAACCAGTTTACCTCAATTTTTAAGGGGAGGTGGGGGTGGTTAGGAGAGAAGGGTACTATGGTTTTGTTTGGTTTTCTATACTTACGTATTTGGATTCTTCACTGTGAGAATATGCACACATTTTGAATTTAAAAAGTCAATAGACAAAAATAGCAACTCTCACCTCAGCTTTTAGCTGCTCTCCACCAGTCATGGCCTCTAGTTGCTCCATGGTCATTTCCTCTGTAATTTCTATTCCTGCCATTTTCTGTACCACTTCTTTCAATATAAGCAGGTCAAAACTATTTAGAAAAATAAGAAACAGTTTATAGTTGAAACTTCAAACATAAAAGTAAGAATATATTGTAATTAACATACTGAAAATCCCTAAATTATTTGCACACAAATATAGGGGTGAGGGGCTGAAGCAGTTTATATGGAAAAACTGCACTCCTAGAACTATACTGAAAAATACTTGGGGCATGTAATGTGTTTATGCTCAACTTTTTACTTGGAACTAATTTCAAACTTACAGATAAGATGCAAAGATAATAATAGTACAAAGCACACTGATACACCCTTTACCCCAATTTCACCTATTAACACTTTTACTCCTGTTTGCTTTATCATTTTTTGTTCTCTCTTCCTCCCTCTCTCTATAGACACACACACACACACACAAACACACACACACACCCACACACACACACACACAATTTTTTGAACCACCTAATAACTTACTTATTTAGCAACATCACTTAGGGGTACGTTCTACCCCTACAATTCCTAAGAATGTGTTTCCTAAGAACACAGCTATTCTCTTATATAACCACAACATAGTTACCAACTTAGTAAATCTAACACTGATACAATACTTTTATCTAACCTAAGTTCCTATTCCATTTTTATCAGTTGACCCAGGAATGTCTCATAGAATTTTTTAATCCTCCAGTACAGGATGGCCAATATGTATTCTTGTTGGCTAGAGCCATCTCTAAATAATCACACACTTGGAAGGAATGGAGGGAGGGAAGGAGAGGAGAAAGGAAATAAGGAAGGAAACAAAAGTATCAAGTTGTGGTATTTGGGCCTAAGGTGGAAGTTTGGTGGTCAGCCTTAACCACATTCATTACTGTGTTGACAATCATGCATTTTAATTCTCAAAGCTTAGGACTTTCAACAGAAATAACACCTTATAACTTCCAAGATCTTTAATTAGTTAAGTAATGAAGATAAAATGAAAACATTATTTCCTACAAAACCAGTATAGATGTCTTTCCAAAGGGAAAGCTACACATACCCAAGACGCAAGTTTAAATAGACAAAGGAAGAATTTTCTAAGATTCTTGTTGTTTTATCTTGCAACTTGACTTGACTTCCCTTAACATGATTTTTGAAACGAAGAGGGCCCTCATGCAAATTAGAATGCAACAAGTACCAATGCAATATTTTAATTCTTCTTTAAACTATCTTTTAATTAGATGGTCACAAAAACTATACTCACAGGACAGAGAACCGAGTTACGGACTTACAAATAACATGTTCTCCTGGCCTACAAAGAGTAAATAGAGTATATAGGAATGATCACTAGATGAGCACAGTATGAATGACACGCTGATAAAATCCTGAATCTAAACAGTACTTTTTTTTAAAGGTTTTCCCTAAACCAAAGTAATAATCTGTCAAGAATTACTTAGGTAATACTTCTTTGGAACACCAGATAGCTTTATAAATTTTTTCATTTTCTACCAGAAAGCTTTTGGAAACAATTTTCAGTTCCTTGATTCTAGTCAGTCTACTGCAGATGAGGTTTAATTCCCATACATACTAATTCAAACTTTTAGCACTGGTATTGGTCCAGAATAAAATATTACACCTCAGCATTTACAAAGAAAATGGGACACTGTCCAGAAGGTATGTAAGCTTTACATATCTCTAAAGTTCAAGTTCAATAATTAATAGTGTCTTAAAGATACCACACCTGCAAAATAAACATGTCCTTAACCAAATGCTTAATGTAAAGGTCAATTACTGTCCAGTAGCAATAATCAATAGTACAATATGTTTTGTCTTAAGAGGATTTACAATACACTATACTATTTATTCAAAAGCCTAACAGGTAGTCAAAACAAGTTAGTCTTTTTAATCACATATGTAGCCAAATATTACATTTCTTTCTGTAAAAAAAAAAAAGTTTATGTATTAAATTACAGTTTTAGTTACAGAATTCAATATAAGTGAGCAACTATTCTAATAAGACTGTAACAAATACATTTTCAGGATAATAGCAATCTCAATATCCCAATAATACCACCAGAAGAACTCAAATTACTTAATTTCATTTACATATAATTTGCTAAGAATACCTTTTGCCCGCCTTTAGCTGATTAGCCACATATTGAAGAAGACCAACAAGATCAATTGGGTATTTACGAAAAACCGCACCACAGAAACTAGCCAGACCTATATGAAATTAAAAAATAGGGCTTTTTAAAAACAGTTCATTAAACAAAAAAACACAATACTAAGTGTGTGATTTCTTCAACTAACTCAATTTCTAAAACAAAATGAGGCTGTAATAATTGTATTGCTAATGCCACTGAATGGAATTTTATAATAATAGCTAATATTTATTGAACATACATACATAAGCCAAGCACTGTACTAAGCCCTTTGTTAATTATCTCATTTAATCTTTGCAATAATCATCTCAGGTTGGTACAAACCTATCAGTGAGGAAAATTTGGGTAACTTGTTCATGGTCGCAGAGTTGGTATGGGATGGAAAAGTGATTCAAACCTATCTGGCCTGATTCCAGGGCTTATGATATTGCAGATCGCTCCATAGAGTTGTATGATCAACAAAACACCCGCCTCTAAAACGTTTGAGTCATACACACACAAAAATCTTTTTATCTGGGAACATGCTACTAGTTGTGGAGAGGCAAGGAAACAGGTAAAGCATTGCCAGAGCAAGAAGCAGACAAAGACCAATTTTAGCCAACAATCCATTATCACTGAATAGTGAGAAAACCCCAGTCAAGACAAGAGGAGGAGATCTGAGTCAAGTAATCCACAGCCTTTTCAACAATTATTTGCTGAGCACCTAAATGAACAAACCTAGGTCCTACCCTCAAGGAGCCTACAGTCTAGTGAGGGACACAGAAAAGTAAACTGAAATCACTATGACAAATAAAAGATTCCATGGGAGTACAGAAGAGGGACACCTAATACTGACTTCTGGTGGGAGCATTAACAGGGAAAGAGTTCCAAAGAAACTGACCTCTAAACTGAAATCTAATGAGCAAGTAGAGATGTGGTGGAGGAGATGAGTGGGCACAGAAGAGTATCCCAAGTAGAGGGAATAACACGTGCAAAAGGGCATGCAAAGTGCAAGTAGTTCAGTATTAATGGAACCTAGAATATTAGGGAAGAGGCAAAAGACGAGGCTAGTACAGTGAGTAAGGACCCAACTCTGAAAGAACTTACTTGTATGATTTCTACAGATTTCAGATTCTAAAGGGCAATGAGGATCTATTGCAAGATTCAGCTATCAGACACAATAGGTTGAAAGAAAAGTGAACTAGCTGCTAAGGTACAAGAAATAAAAAATATATGAAACAAGACTAGGTTTTTTGTTAAACAAGAGAAAATTTTTATTTCTTTTAAGATGACTGGAACCTCAGGATGGTAAAGATAATCATTCCTTTAAGATTAATTCCTATAAAATAATAGACCAGAAGGGAATTTTCATCTCCCTACCAATGCTTACCCAAATACTACCACAGCCAATATCGGCCTCTTGAGTTGGGAAGTACATAACATATAAACATCCTAACACAGCCAAGGACTTGGACATTCAGTAGAAATCAAGTGGCTAGATGTTCTAAAGAGCTCTTGACAAGTAGGTCCTTAGTACAGGTAGTAGAATACATCGAATGGTAGTCATGACAGATGAAAATTTCATCCTCGGAAAAATAAAAATACTTACTCTGAAGCCAGCTTGAGATGGTTGTATCATCGTGTTTCATTTTCTCCTTCTCTGGATTAGCTAACGCTTCAATGATACAATCTTTCATACATTAAGAAATAATTTTAAGTCACTATATCTCTAACAAAGACCCTTAAAACAACAACAAATGCTGCATCTTGGGAAAAACTAAGCTTCAAGTTATTACAAATTATTGAAAAATACACACACTGTAGTACCAACTTTTCTTTTTTAGCTTCTTTTCCATCTCTCAGCAAGCAAGGCAGATTCCACCTATTTCAAGGTGTTTAGTAAACTTAACATTGTGTCTCTCTATATAATGCACTCACTCACTCACTCACTCACTCACTCACTCACTCACTCACTCACTCCTGACTGGCCCACCTTCAGATCAGCCAACAGAATCATATGCAAATAGTTTCTAAAGGAACTCAGAATGAAAATAAAATGTTCATCATTAACACCTATGAAAAATGAAATGTACGCATTACTTCACTCAAAAGGATACAGGCCAAGACATCATAATTCAACGAAGTGAGATATTTCAATGAATCTACTACAGGTGTTATTAAGTTATCATACTTTTGTATTTGTGACAAGATCTGGAAGACAGCAACAAAGAATAGATGGCGTTAACTAATTAAAAGAGAACTTGGTGCTATCTAAATAATGGCTACACTTTTTATTTTTCAAAAGAAGTAATGCTTAAAATTTGTTTCCTTCCATTTTGTATTTATATACAACCTACTATTCTACCATTTACTTAGAAAATACTTTGTTAGGCTGTATTTTCCAATTAGCAAATAATTCCAGGGCATCTAAACTTGAATTCTGGAATTACAGAGGCTACTTTCATGCTAAATGTTTTAGAGATCTCAAAATATGAAAGTGTTGTATCTGAATCACAATGAAATGTTATTCAGATGTTTCTAATAACTAAATCAACAACTAATCCATCTCTTTACTATGTTTCAATAAATCAAAATGACTGATAGAGTGTTTTAAACAGTAGCACTGTTACATATTACTAGAAAAATATATCAATGTATTAAATATATTGTGTATCAAGTTTCGTTTCTGAAATAACCATTTGCTAAAGGTTCCACCCCAAGACTACCACACATTTTAAAAACTACATTATTTCATTTCCACCTCTGCTGATTTAAAGATAACAAACAGAAAAGTCCCTTAAAATAATGTTAACCTCAAAACGTACATAATCAAACAAAATGGTTGGATTGCTGTGGCTCAACTTTCCAATTTGTCTTCCAGAAGGCTTCACATTTTCCTTGGTTAGACGCCTACAAGGGGAGAAAAAGGTGGCAGGGATCATCTTACATAATTTTCCCTATAATGTTGATAACTTTGTTACATCATGAAAAAAAGAATTCTTTCCCAAGTATCCAAAATGAATCCATGTAAACAACCACATTCATCATATACTTTACTGCAGGACTTGGGCTATTTTAATTAGGCATTCTCCCAGGGGATATTAAGATTTTGTACTAATGCTTAATATTTATAATATATACATTTCCTTATATAGTAATAGTAGTAAGCATTACAACTCTTAATGTGCCCTACAAGTACATACAACTCTTCTTATAGAGAATCATTACTTTACATTTAGAAAGGCTCATTTATCACCTTAGGGATTAAGATATCAAATTTGGTGTAATGCAATGAACCACCTTGTGCCATCTGTCTCAGTGACCCCAAAAGAGTAATAGCGAAAGCTGCACTCCTTGATAAAGGAAATTCTCTGGTTTTTATATTCAAAGTAAACAACTTTTGAAAAATAAATTTTACTCCTTTTCTTCCTGTTTAATTTTTCCTCTGTTCAGTATTCTTTTACTAACATTCTGGAAATTCATATCTATGAAGTACTTAGAAATCAAAACAATTATTATACAGCACCTTCAACTCTTCTGGTGAGATTATTACATAATAAATCTAGAAACTTAAAAAGCATACACGTGACAAGAAGCTTTCTAGACAGAAAATATAATGAAGCAAATAATCAATTCAGTTGATAGTTCAAGGAATGTGACCATTCTGGAAGTGGAAAACTTGATATACCTTAAGGAGTTTCTTATGACAATACTGACCCATCAATCAAAATTATTTCATCAAGTGTTTCTCTTTCCCATTCTCCATGGCCCAGTTTCTTTTTTGCCATGGTAAAGAGAGACCCATCAAGTTTTAAACTTTGGTGATACTCTCTGTTCTACCTTCAAACGTAATACCACATGTCCTTACTTTTAACCCTACTATTTCAGGTGGCCTCACTACCTGAAAAAGCTAACCTCTGCTCTCCATACATTTTTTTATCACATTCCTTTCTGCCTCCACCACCCTGGGGGGAAAAAAACAAAAATAAAAGGAATACTTTCTTGATTATGTCTTCTCCTCAATCTATCATGGTGTCTTGTATATGGAACACAATCAATGAGAATTTATGGAATGAATTACTGGATTCCCTACAGCAAATTCATGTCTTAAAGAGTAATTAAAAACTTATAAAATTCTGGAAGTAATACATTAATACATTCTATTCTCAACATAAGGTTCAATCAATAGCAAAATCACATTGTTCAAGCCTGGTGAAACAGTTACAGCTTAAAAATGCAACAAAAATTCAAGTGTATTAAGAATTCTACACATATTCTTCTGTGATAAAGATTTTAGTTAATTAATTAGTCAGTCCCTTCATTCATTCATATTAATGTCTTCTATGAGAGGCCAAGTGCTAAGCATTAGGGATACAAGGACGAATAATAGATCCTCTCTTAACTTCAGTCCAGCTGGGTAGACAGATTTAAAACCATTTAAAAATTATTATATTCTTAAATATAGCAAATTATAGAACAGTACTTATTGTGTGCTGTCAATACTATAAAAGGGGGGAATAATATATTTGTATTCACTTTCACATAAATAAAAATTTCTGGAAGGATCAGTAAGAAAATAAACAGTGACTACTTCTTTTTCCTTGAGAGAACCAAGTGGACAGGCAATAGGCTGAGAGACATTTTACTGTCTACCTGTTTATACTTACTGAAAATCAAACCGTGTGAATGGATAAACTATTCAAACAATTAGAAGATTTTTAAAAGAAAAATAATCATAATATATCAAGGGGTATGATACCACTATATGCATTTGGGACAGTGGTGTCACAAATAAAGAATCAATTGTGCTTGGTGGTTTGTGCAAACAGAGGGCTTCACAGAGGAGGTGCCACCAGAGGCCCACCCTCTGAGGATGAGGTCACCAAATGGAGAAAGGAAACAGATATAAGGTAAAATCTGTACACAAGAAACAAAAAATATATGCAAATGAAAAGGAGATCATAGCACATTTCAGGAAAACATAAGTGGCCTCACTGTAACTGGAGGCAGAACTGGTGGGAAATGAGGTTGGAAATAGGAAGGGACAGGTCATGGAGGTTCCTTTACAACGCCATGCCACAAAGTCTGACATATAACCTGCAGGGTTTGAACAAAGAGAGTAATACAAGGTGCTGTAATACTCCAAATAAAATAACTAAGTTAATGGCGAGGAATGGAAAAGACAAATTTAAGAGATTTAATAATATTAGATATATTATTAAGTAATCCATATAAAGCACTTAATTCAATGCCTGGCACATATAGTAATGGCTCCATAAATATTAGCTGCTGTTGTTAAGATAGAACCTCTATTTGAGAAATTCTTAAGACTGGAACTCTTTCAGAAGGATCAGTTCTAATAGATCATCTCCTTTCATGCTCTCCCCATTTCCACAGGATCAGATGATTCACTCTCTTTTCTTTCCCCTAAGTCTATACATACTGTACAACAGCACCTATTAAACCAGATTATGACTGTACATACATGTTTCCCCCACAGACGGTGACCAAAGACAACACAACTGGGCAAAGATAGTATCACTGCATACTGTTAAATCTAGTTAAAACTACAGCACGCGCTACTTTTAATGAGAATAGCCATACCACCAATGTGAAAGAAAAGACAATAAACAGCCTTGCTGAAAACACTGGGAATACAGCAGTGTGTTTAGTATCTTAAACCAAAATAATCTGAAGTATATAATTTTTCAATTAAACTTCTCAGTTTACCAGGAAGTAGAATAAAATAACTAGTAAGTTTTTAATGACATGAAAATAAAGCACACAAATGAAAAAAACAGAAAACTTTCAAAAGTTGACTCCCTGTGGAAACAGTTCTACATAATTCCATTAGACCTTCCAAAAAAAGAAAATCACTATAACTTTAGCAGAGGAAATTTGCAGAACCTTGACTATCTAGTACCAACCACTAAATGTATTTTGTAAACTGAGCAATGGCCACAGTATGCTGTCCTTTAAAAAAACTCATCCTATGATGCATTAAAGAGGATTTTCATTAGATTTTATAACTATGCAAACATGACAACTACAAAATCTTGGTAATCAAAATACCACAAAAATTGATAGTCATTTTACCTGCAGTATCCATACAATCAGTTATACCATTAGCAAATACTCCTGGGCTCCCTCAGAATTGAGGCTCACACACAAACTGACTGAAAGGAAGTAAAATAGATTCAGATATACTTTAGATTAATATGAAGAAAAACAAATTAAGACTTACTTCATGATATATTTGGCTCTGTCTATTGTTTGAGCTTTAACTTTTACTAAAAGTGGATGATTGTTATAAGTTTCATTCTTCCATTGGCCATACAGACGATATCTTAAAAAATGATGAGATGAAGAATTAGGAAAAGTTAAACACTTAGAGGTTAATGCACTAGAACAGTAGTTAACATATATTATGTATTTACCTATGCTGATATGGAAATGCTTTAAACAATCCCCATAGTTCCTCAGACATACAAGCATTGCAGTCCATCAACGAAAGAGATGGAAGTAGTACCTGCTCAGTAATGCTAAGCAAACAGCTAAGGATAACTTCCTAAGAAGAAGGGAGGAAAAATTATTTCAGTACCAGGTCCATATTAGTCCCCCCTCCCCAAATAAATTTATGTCAGCCTTGGAAAAACTGCCACATCTACTTTCCCACACTATCACTGTCCTTTCCACAGTGGCTCGTTATGTCTCTCCATCTAACAGAGCAAATGAGGTGAGGGAAGGAAAGGGGTAGCAAGAGAACAAGGGATTTTTATCCCTCTTCCTTTCTCAACATGGTAGTCCTCAAGAACAGGAGGCTACCACTCTCAAAATAACCGTATCATATGCCAAAAGCTATATTCAGTAAGAAATGTATAAAATGATTATTCACAAGGGACGAAAGCTGGCTCACAGGAAAATCTGCAGTATGTGGCACCCAGACAAACATCGACACACTGGATTTTTCTAGTCTTACCATTTTCTCTTTATCTTCTTGTTTGCCTCCATCAGACTGAAACTAAAAGTTAAAAAATATATATAAATAAAATGCAAAAAGGTTAAGATTATGCTGTCACAATTTAGTTTCTATTATGAAAAAATTAATTTGCACAGGGTTGTGAATTATTTTCTTACTTTTTATACACATATAGATTTTAAATAGCCAGCACTACCAATGAACATTTTTAGACTCCATCTATATTTCTAACCTCCAAATAATTTGGGACATTCATGAATTTTAAATGTCAATTTTATAAGCCAATTATTTTCTCAACCTCATTATCACAAACGAAAGCATCCTAAAACCACAGCCAATGTAATTTAGTTGGGATGCATCTGCATTTTCCCATCTAGATGTTCTAGTTTTGCCTCTACAGAATAAAACCTAACACTAAGGCAACAATTAAAAACAATTAAACCCTAAGAAATTTAAAGCTATGTTTCAATTCAACAATACTTAGCCATCACTGAGAAATAAGCCAAAAATATTAATAACACTGCTGAAAAAAAGACAAAACCACTGCCTAACTTCAACAGACTGAACCAAAATGACGTGGTCGTTATTATTACCAGTGATTTGCATGACAGCCAGAAGCGCCTCGTCTGACAGTGCTGACTGGTCATTCTGAATGAAGTAGTAACACTTGTGTATATAGGCAGGTGGGAGGTCAGAGGATTGTGCAAAGGCCAGCAAGACTACTGAAGCACTGATACTCAAGAACAATTGATTTCAGGGAAGGAGTGAGCTAAATACCAAGTCAGGGAGGGGGAAAAGCTGATAATGCACCTAACAAGCTTATCTCCTTAGCAGATTAAGGAATTCTGTGCATGTATGTTTTCATGCATGAATAATTTAACAGGTGCTACTACCGGGAGGTCAAACCTCCGTGCAAGATCTTCACATACCCTCATTTAGAGACTGCTGCATTACCCTGATGGGAAAAGACACTTCATTTTTTTAACTGGCAGGTTAAAAAGATATAAGGCCCTTTCACAGCAACCATTACTAAATCAACATATATCCTGCTCAGCAAATAAGGCATCAGGTTATGAAGGAGTGACCTGGCAGAAAACAAACTAGGTTGTTGTTTTCTTCTGTTTGGTTGGGGGTGGGGAGGGTAGATAATTCTCACGGCATATGGAGTATATGTTGGGAGGCAGAAATAAGGGTAGGCCATAATTTGAAGAACTAGGTTTACAGTATATTATGTTGGATATAAAGGCAGTTAAGCTACTCCTTTCCTGGTATACAACAATGTGAAGAAACCTAATAAAGCTACACAGTTTTCTCCATAGAAATAAAACATTTTCTTAGTTCTAAGCTGTCCTAATTCCCTACTAGATATTTATGAGTTTCAAAAGTCTGTATGTCAATTCTCTGTATTTCATATGTAGGAAAATTTGAAAGAAAAATAAAGAAAGCACAATAAAACCATCTAGAAGAGCAGCTAAGAAACATTTTTATCAAACATTAATTATAACAACGATGAAGACAAAAATAAATCAAGAGGGGAGAACCAAGATGGTGGTGTGAGTAGAGCAGCAGAAATCTCCCCCAAAACCATATATATTTTTGAAAATACAACAAATACAACTATTCCTAAAAGAGAGACCTGAAGACACAGGACAACAGCCAGACTACATCCACACCTGTGAGAACCCAATGCCTCGCGAAGGGGGTTAAGATACAAGCCAGGTCCCGGTGGGACCCGAGCGCCCCTCACCCCAGCTCCGGGTGGGAGGAGAGGAGTCGGAGCAGGGAGGGAGAGGGAGCCCAGGACTGCTAAACACACAGCCTTAGCCATCCGCACCAGAGCAAAGACACACAGTGCGTGGTGTGCTGGACACTAGGGAAACGGGACAGTAAGACGTGTGAGCGGGTCCCTGCAGCCTGCCCACCTGGGACAAAGAAAAGCGAGTGCTTTTTGAAAGTTTTTTAAAGGGACAGGGACCCCACAGCTGGACGGAAGCATCCCAGGAAACTTAGCCCAGAAGCTGGGAATCCCAGGGAATTCTGGGCGCCCTAACCCCCTGGGTGGCAGCGCAGCTCAGAGACCCCTAACGATAAACAGCCTACCGCCCGTTCCCCCTTGGATGCAGCTCCGCCATATTGGAGAAGCAGCCTGAGTCTGGCCACGACCACAGCAACTGCAGAGCTCCACAGCAGCTTGGCAAGAATTAGATACCCCGGCTGCTCGCAGCTACCCAGCACGCGCCACTAGGGGTCGCTGTCCTCCCAGGAGAGGAAGGCCACAAACCAGCAAGAAGGGACTTTCTCTTAGCCAACACACATGCCAGCTCCCCACAAATACCTCTATCGCCATGAAAAGGCAGAAGAATTTGATACAGACCAAGATCACAGAGGCAAATCCTGAGAAGCAGATAGACCCAACCAATCTCCCTGAAAAATAATTAAAAATAAAGCTCATAACCATGCTGATGGAACTGCAGAGAAATATGCAAGAGGTAAGGGATGATGTCCAGAAGGAGACTACATAAATGAAAAACAATCTCTGGAAGGATTTATAAGCAGAATGGATAAGATGCAAGAGGCCATTGATGGAAAAGAAACCAGAGAACAGGAACGCATAGAAGCTGATGCAGAGATAAAAGGATCTCCAAGAATGAAACAATATTAAGAGAACTGTGTGACCAACCCAAAAGGAACAATAGCCACATTATAGGGGTACCAAAAGAAGAAGAGAGAGAAAAAGGGATAGAAGGTGTCTTTGAAGAAATAATAGCCCAAAAATGTGTTTTAAGAAGACTTCCACGTATATTATGTTCAGCGAAATAAGCCAGGCAGAGAAAGACAAGTGCCAAGTGATTTCCCTCATTTGTGGAGTATAACAGTGAAGCAAAACTGAAGGAAAAAAATAGCAGCAGACTCAGAGACTCCAATAAGGGACTAGTGGTTACCAAAGGGGAGGGGTGTGGGAAGGTGGGTGGGGAGGGAGGGAGAAGGGGATGGAGGGGTATTATGTTTAGTACCCATGGTGTGGGGGATCATGGGGAAAACAGTGTAGCACAGAGAAGGCAAACAGTGAACCTGTGGCATCTTACTACACTGACGGACAGTGACTGCATTGGGGTACGGGTGGGGGACTTGATAATATGGGTAAATGTAGTAACCACATTGTTTTTTCATGTGAAACCTTCAAAGAGTGTGCATCAATAATACCTTCATAAAAAATTTTAAAAAAAGAAGACCTCCAGCCGATTCTGATACATGCTAAGGTTTGAGGATCAGCACACTATTAGAAAGCCCTATACTACTGTCGGAGTCCAGGGGTTGCATTTGAGGTTTTGGGGCAATGCAAAGAGCAAAGGTGGCAGCGGGAGTTGTCATGGAGGGTGCTCAAAGAGATCACTTTATTCTGCACAAAGCTGTACCTCTTATATGCTACAGTGCTAAGTCATGGTTACAGAAGTACTGAAGACGCGTATGCATGTGACCTTCATGGCCAGGTGCCTGGCCTTCAGGGCCCTTATTAGCTCCTTCACGGGCACAACATGCTGTGTTTTCAGGTTTCTCAAGGCCAGACGTACCTGGCACCATACAAGGCCAGATATATTTGGGGTGAAGCAGCGGACAGCTGTCCTCATAGAACACTAGAGAAAGTGGGGGGGGGCCTTCCCTACAACTATGCACCTCCAATTTAAGGAATACACACACAATCAGAGAGAGAAATGACTACAAATAACTTCAGGCTGGAAGAGTATTCATTTAAATAATATCTGGTGTTAAATACATAAGCTTCTTTCTAAAAAAACATACATAATTTGATGTTGGATGGAAAAGAGGGAGAAGGAAGGCAAAGTGGCAACCTCCCACAGGCCCACCAAGGAAGCACCTCCAGCAAACACAACTAACCCTGAAAACGACCTGAAGACTGCATGCAGATCAGGCCACCTACACCTGGTGAAGAGAAGACTACACGGAGAAGGGTAAAGTGGCAGGGCCAGGATCGGTCAGGACCCAAGCCCTTACCCCATCCCACAAACAGGAGGGAGAGGGGATAAGCAAGCACTCAGGAGCTCTGCACACCTGGCCCCAGAGAACACGAGTCCACATTGCACTGGGTTGTGGTGATTAGTGGGGCTCAACACCAGGGCGCATTGGAACACTCTGAGAGGCTGAGACTCCAGGCACTTGTGGAGGACAGGAATGCTCCCTCAGTCTTCCTGGGACCCAACACAGAGGCAGCAGTCTGAAAGATTAACCATCAGTGGGAAGTGTACCAGACAGACGGAGGTCAGAGGGAGCTCTCTCTGGAGGAGAAAGGGCAGGTGGTTGATGCTTCCCCATTCCTCCTTTAGCCCAAATGATCTGGGAAACCAGCTCTAAAGGATCCATCTCCTTCACTGGCAGCTCAGCCCCTATGTATTTCCCTGCACACCCACCTGCCTGCTTGGCCAGCCTGGCCTAGCAGCCATTAGACTTTGCTGCCTGGCAGGCAGAGGGAGGCCTCCCCAGCTTTCCTGGCCCTCTCTCAGCCGAATAGGTGAGGCACCTGTCAGAGCCAGCACCAAACACTCCATCTCCCTTGCTGGCAGCTCAGCCCCATGTCACAATCTCCTGCACACCCACCCCACTAACCCAACAGCAACCACCATTGCTGCCTGGCAAGCAGAGGGCAGCCTTCCCACAACGATCCAAGCAGAAGTGCTTCATAGCACTCAAAGGGCCCACAGGGGCACCTATCAGCCTCTGCTGACAGAGATCAGCTACTGCCAGCAGATAGGCAGAAAGGTGGTCCCACCCACAGCCCACCAACAGCAACTGCAGGTCCACCACAAAGTTGAACAAGGCATGGGTGAGAGCAAAGAGTCTTGAGCTTCTGGGCACCACAGGACACCTTCTCCATAAAACCATTACTTTCTAGACCAGGAAGCATAGCAGATCCATCTAATACAAAGGAAAAAACACAGAAACCCTGACAAAATGAGGAGGCAGAGGAATATGGTCCAAAAAAAGTACAGGATAAGACACCACAAAGAGGGCTAAATGAAATGGAGATTATCAATCTTCTTGAAGATTTCAAAGTAACTGTCATAAAGATGCTTGCTGATCTACAGAAAAGTACTGACACTCTCAGAGAAGACTTCAACAATTACAAGATTTGAAAAACACCTACTCAGAGCTGAAGAATGCAATAACTGAAATGAGAAATATAATGGAAGGCATGAATAATAGACTGCTGGAAGTACAGGAGATAATCAATGAGATGGATATTAGAGAAGAGGAAAACAATGAAGCTGAGGACCAGAGAGAAAAAAACAATCTCTAAAAATGAGAAAATGCTAATACAGCTGTGTGACAACTCAAAACAAAACAATATTCACATAATAGGGGTCCCAGGAGGAGAAGTGAGAGACAAAGGAGTAGAAAGTCTCTTACAAGAAGTAACAGTTGAAAACATCCCCAATCCAGGAAAGGAAATAGACACCCAGGTTCCTGGAAGCACGTAGAGCCCCTAACAAAAGGAAACCGAGGAAAGCATTAAGAAATACAGTAATTAATATGACAAAGATTAAAATAAAGAGAGAATCTTAAAAGCAGCAAGAGAGAGGCAGACAGCTACCTATAAGGGAAACTCCACAGGCTATCAGCAGATTTTTCTGCAGAAACTTTATAGGCCAGAGGGAGTGGCATGAACTATTTAATGTATTGTAAGGGAAGAACCTACAACCAAGAATCCTCTACCCGGCAAGGTTATCATTCAGAACTGAAGGAGAGATTAAAAGTTTCCCAGATAAACAAAAGGTAAAAGAATCCACACCCCTAACATGGCCTCATAGTATATGCTAAAGGGTCTTCTGTAGACAAATGTCCTTAAGCCCAAATATATTCATCAGTGAAAATAAACATACAGTAAAGGTAGTAAACCAATTACTTACTAAGAAAGTATGAAGATTTAAAAAAAGCAGTAAAATCAACTATATACAAAATCAGTCACAGGATACACAAAACATGTAGATTATGTCATCACATACGTAAAGTATGGAGGAAGAAGAATAAAAAAGTAGTACTTTTAGATGTGTTAGAGAGACCATCAACTTACTATAGACTATTATACACTTAGGAAACTATGAACATTATAGTACCCCCACAAACCTAAAGCCTATAATACAAACACACAAAAAAATGAAGAAACAAAAAGAGAAATCCAAGCATAACACTGAAGAAAACAATCAAAGAGAATGGTATAAGAGAGGAAGAAAGAAACAGAGAGGAACTACAAAAACAACCAGAAAACAACTAATAAAATGGCAATAAGTACATACCTATCAATAATTACCTTAAATGTAAATGGACGCAACATACCAATCAAAAGACAGACAGTGGCAGAATGGATAAAGAAACAAGACCCAACTATTCAGTACTGACAAGAGACTCATTTTAGACCTAACAACATACACAGACTGAAAAGAAATGGATGGAAAAAGATATTAGATACAAATAAAAGGGAGAAAAAAGCAGGATTAACAGTACTTATATCAGACAAAACAGACTTCAAAACAAAGAAATAACAACAGACAAAAAAGAATATAACATAAAGATAAAGGCATCAGTACACAAAGAGGATATAACAATTGTAAATATCTATGCACCTAATAAAGGAGCACCTAAATATTGAAAGCAAATACTAACAGAACTAAAGGGGGAAACAGGCAGAAATACAATCTCATTAGGGGATTTAACACCCCTTAAATCAATGGACAGATCATCCAGACAGAATAGGTAAACAGAGGCACTGAATGACACATCAGATGGACTTAACAGATATATACAGAATGTTCCATTTAAAAGCATCAGGATACACATTTTTCTCTAGTGCTCACGGAACATTCTCCAGAATGCATCACATATTAGGACACAAAAAGAGCCTCAATAAACTAAAAAAAAACTGAAACTGTATCAAGCACCTCTTCAGATCACAATGTTATGAAACTAGAAATCAATTACAAGAACACCAATGAAACCCCACAAAGACATGGAGGCTACACAACACACTTCTAATAATCAATGGAGCAATGAACAAATCAAAGAGGAAATCGAACAATACATGGAGACAAATGAAAACAGAAACACAACAGTTCAAAATATGTGGGATGGAACAAAAGCGGTTCTAAGAGGGAAGTACATAGCAATACCAGCCTACCTCAAAAAACAAGAAAATTCCAAATAAACAGTCTAAACTTATAACAAAAGTAACTAGAAAAAGAACAAATGAAACCCAAAGTTAGCAGTAGGAGGGACATTATAAAGGTCAGAGCAGAAAAAAATAGAGTAAAACAATAGAAAAAAAAAATCAATGAAACCAAGAGTTGATTCACTGCGAAAATAAACAATGCAGAAAGACACCCTAGCCAAACTTATCAAGATAAAAAGACAAAACAAAAAAAATCGGAAATGAAAAAGATATTATAACTAACAACACAGAAATACAAACAATTATTAGAGGACTCTATGAAAAATTATATGACAATAAATTGTACAACCTGGAAGAAATGGGAAAGTCCTAGAAAAGTACAACCTTCCAAGACTGACCCAGGATGAAACAGAAAATCTAAACAGACCAATAACCATTAAAAAAAAATAAACTGGTAATCAAAACATTCCCATCAAACAAAAGTCCAGGCCCAGATGACTTCACAGTTGAATTCTACCAAACATTTAAAGAAGAGCTCATACCCATCCTTCTTAGAGCATTGCAAAAGTTATGACAGAATACTTCCCAAGTCATTCTATGAGGCCAGCTTGACTCTAATACCAAAACCAAAGACACTACAAAAAAAGAAAATTTTAGACCAATATCCTTGATGAACTTAGATGCAAAAATCCTGAATATTAGCAAACCAAATTCAAAAATACATCAAACATCATCCATCATGACCAACTTGAGATTTATTGCTGGGATGCCACAATATTTGTAAATATTGTGATACTCCACATAAACAAAAGGAAAGATAAAAACTGTATGATCATCTCAATAGATGCTAAGAAAGCATTTAACAAAACTCAACATCCATTCATGACAAAAACTCTCAAAAAAATGGGTACAGAGGGAACATACCTCAACATAAAAAAGTCCATATACAACAAAGCCACAGATAACATCAAACTCGATGAAGAAAAGCTCCTTTAAGATCAAGAACAAGACAAGGATGACAAAAACTCTCACCACTTTTATTCAACATAGTACTGGAAGTATTCACAATATAAGTACTCACAATATAAGAGACAAAGCAATCAGACAAGATAGATAAAAGGTATCCAAATTGTAAGGAAGAAGTAAAACTGTCACTGTTTGCAGATGACATGATAATATATGTAAAACCCTAAAGACTCCACCAAAAAACTATTAGAATAATTGGATTCAGCAGTGTTACATGATACAAAATCAGTATACAGAAATCTGTCGCATTCCTATATACTAACAACAAACTAGCAGAAAGAGAAATCAGGAAAACAACTCCATTTACAATTGCATGAAAAACAATAAAATATCTAAAACTAAAACTACCCAAGGAGGTGAAAGACCTATACTCTGAAAATTACAAGACACTTATGAGAGAAATTAAAGAAGACACCAATAAATGGAAATCTATCCCATGTTCATGGATAGAAAGAATTACTATTGTCAAAATGGCCATCCTTCCCAAAGCAATCTACACATACAATGCAATCCCCAAAAAACACCAGCAACAAACTAAAACCGTCTAAAGTTCATATGGAACCACAAAGGACTCCAAATAGCCAAAGCAATCCTGAGAAAAACAAAGCTGGGGGATTATGCTCTCTGACGCCAAGCTATACTACAAAGCTACAGTAATCAAAACAGTATCATACTGACACAAGAACAGACCCACAGATCAGTGGAACCGAATAAAAATCCCAGAAATAAACCCTTGCATATATGGCCAATTAATATATGATAAGGAACCATGAATATACACTAGGGAAATGACAGTCTCTTCAGTAACTGGTGTTGTGAAAACTGGACAGCTACATGCAAGAGAATGAAACTGGGATACTGTGCAACTGCATTCACACAAGTAAACTCAAAATGGATTGGAGACCTCAATGTAAGATATGAAATCATAAGGCTCTCAGAAGAAAACACAGGCAAAAGTCTCTTGAGCATTAGCATGAACAATTCTTCTCTGGATACATTTCCTTGGGCAAGGCAAACAAAAGTAAAAATGAACAAGTGAGACTACATCAATCTAAAAAGCTTCTGTATGGCAAAGGACACCATCAGCAGAACAAAAAGGCATCCTACATCATGGGAAGATGGCGGCGAGAGTAGTTCGGAGGAAATCTCCTCCCCAAAACATATATATTTATGAAAATACAATAAATACAACTATTCCTAAAAGAGACACCAGTGGATGCAGTACAACAGCCAGGATACATCTACATCTGTGAGAACTCAGCATCACACGAAAGGGTAAGATACAAGCCGCCACCAGGCCGGACCCAAACACTCCCCCACCCCAAAACCCGGCAGGAAGAAAGGAGTCGGAACGGGGAGGGAGTGAAAGCCCAGGACTGCTAAACAACCAGCTCTAGAAATCTGCACTCAGAACACAGACACAAGGTGCACGGTGTGCTGGATATTAGAGAAGCAGAAAAGAAAAACCTGGGGGCAGGTCCCTGCAACCGGCGTCCCTGAGACAAAAGAAAAGCAAGTGCTTTCTGCAAGTCTTAAAGAGACAGGGACCCCATAGCTGGATGAAGTTGTCCCGGCAGCTGGGAATACTGGGGAAACTTAGGAGACCCAAACGGAGGCAGGGCAGCTCTGAAGCCCCTCACAGCAATAAGCAGCCTGCCAGTCATTCCTCCAACTGGTGCGGACCCCGAAACATGGGCCCAGTAGCAGGAGAGTGGCAGCGCGCACCAGGGACAGCAGTGCCGGAAGGAACCGAGAGCAGATCCATGTGCCACAGGAGAGGCATTTGCTAGCCCGCAGCGGCATGACCGAACAGCCGGGGCACGGCTCGCACGCACCGGTGGCAGTGAAGCCAGAGCCCGGTAGAAGCCTGTGTGGAAGAGCCCCACGCGCACCTGCAGCGGAGCCAGAGGGAGCAGGCATGCTCCCAGCAGCCGACCAGAATCCTAGCCCAGCACACAGCCACCAGGGCCAGACCCAAAGGCTGATGCTGTCACACAGCTGACTGGCAGGGTCGCCACTAGCACGGAGGAGTGCACCTGGAGTGCCTGCCACTCCCCGCAGGGCCCCACACTGCTCTGATGGACACCCCGCCCACAGGAGCTTAGGGGATTAACCCGGTGGCTGCTCCAGGAGTGCAGGTAACCGTCACAGGCAGCAGAGAAGGGCAAGGCATCCAGCAAGCAGGAAAGGACTTTCTTCTCCCAGCTGACACACCCGCAACCTGCCTACAGCCATTGCTATCACACTGAAAAGGCAAAAACTTCTGGTCCAGTCCAAGATAGTTACACCTGAGAAAGGATCTGCAGAGGCAGACCTAACAAGACTCCCTGAAAAAGAATGCAAAATAAAAATCATAAACATGCTGACAGAGCTGCAGAGAAATATGCAAGAGCTAAGGGATGAAGTCCGAAGGGAGATTACAGATGTCTGGAGGGAGATTACCGAAGTGAAACAAACTCTGGAAGGATTTATAAGCAGAATGGATAAGATGCAAGAGGCCATTGATGGAATAGAAACCAGAGAACAGGAACGCATACAAGCTGATGCAGAGAGAGATAAAAGGATCTCCAGGAATGAAACAATATTAAGAGAACTGTGTGACCAATCCAAAAGGAACAATATCTGCATTATAGGGGTACCAGAGGAAGAAGAGAGAGAAAAAGGGATAGAAAGTGTCTTTGAAGAAATAATTGCTGAGATCTTCCCCAAACTGGGGGGAGGAAATAGTTGCTCAGACTACAGAGGCACACATAACTCCCAAGAGACGGGATCCAAAGATGACAACACCAAGACACATAATAATTAAAATGGCAACGATCAAGGACAGGGACAGAGTATTAAAGGCACCCAGAGAGAGTAAAAAGGTCACCTACAAAGGAAAACCCATCAGGCTATCATCAGACTTCTCAACAGAAACCTTACAGGCCAGAAGAGAATGGCATGATATATTTAATGCAATGAAACAGAAGGGCCTTGAACCAAGGATACTGTATCCAGCACGATTATCATTTAAATATGAAGGAGGGATTAAACAATTCCCAGACAAGCAAAAGTTGAGGGAATTTGCCTCCCACAAACCACCTCTACAGGGCATCTTAGAGGGACTGCTCTAGATGGGAGTACTCCTAAAAATGACACAGAACAAAACACCCAACATATGAAGAATGGGCGAGGAGGAAAAAGAAGGGAAAGAAATAATCATCAGACTGTGTTTATAACAGCTCAATAAGCGAGTGAGGTCAGACAGTAAGGTAGTAAACAAGCTAACCTTGAATCTTTGGCAACCACAAATCTAAAGCCTGCAATGGCAATAAGTACATATCTTTCAATAATCACCCTAAATGTAAATGGACTGAATGCACCAATCAAAAGACACAGAGTAACAGACTGGATAAAAAAGCAAGACCCATCTATATGCTGCGTACAAGAGACTCACCTCAAACCCAAAGACATGCATAGATTAAAAGTCAAGGGATGGAGGAAGATTTTTCATGCAAACAACAGAGAGAAAAAAGCAGGTGTTGCAATACAACTATGAGACAAAATAGACTTCAAAATAAAGAAAGTAACAGGAGATAAAGAAGGACATTACATAATGATGAACGGCTCAGTCCAACAAGAGGATATAACCATTATAAATATATATGCACCCAATACAGGAGCACCAATATATGGGAAACAAATACTAACAGAATTAAAGGAGGAAATAGAATGCAATGCATTCATTATGGGAGACTTTAACACACCACTCACTCCAAAAGACAGATCCACCAGAAAGAAAATAAGTAAGGACACAGAGGCAGTGAACAACACGCTGGAACAGATGGAACTAATAGACATCTATAGAACTCTACATCCAAAAGCAACAGGATACACATTCTTCTCAAGTGCACATGGAGCATTCTCCAGAAGAGACCACATACTAGGCCACAAAAAGAACCTCAGTAAATTCCAAAGATTGAAATCCTACCAGCCAACTTTTCAGACGACAGAGCTATAAAACTAGAAATAAATTGTACAAAGAAAGCAAAAAGGCTCACAAACACATGGAGGCTTAACAACATGCTCCTAAATAATCAATGGATCAATGACCAAATTAAAATGCAGATCCAGCAGTATATGGAAACAAATGACAACAATAACACAAAGCCCTAACTTCTGTGGGATGCAGCAAAAGCACTCAGTCCTAAGAGGAAAGTATATAGAAATCCAGGCATATTTAAAGAAGGAAGAACAATCCCAAATGAATAGTCTAATGTCACAATTATCAAAATTGGAAAAAGAAGAACAAATGAGGCCGAAGGTCAGCAGACGGAGGGACATAACAAAGATCAGAGAAGAAACAAATAAAATTGAGAAGAATAAAACAGTAGAAAAAAATCAATGAAACCAAGAGCTGGTTCTTCGAGAAAATAAACAAAATAGATAAGCCTCTAGTGAGACATATTAAGAGAAAAAGAGAGTCAACAGACATCAACAGAATCAGAAACGAGAAAGGAAAAACCACGACGGACCCCACAGAAATACAAAGAATTATTAGAGGATACTGTGAAAACCAATATGCTAACAAGCTGGAAAACCTAGGGGAAATGGACAACTTCCTAGAAAAATACAACCTTCCAAGACTGACCCAGAAAGAAACAGAAAATCTAAACAGACCAATTACCAGCAACGAAATTGAAGTGGTAATCAAAAACTACCCAAGCACAAAACCCCCAGGCCAGATGGATTTACCTCAGAATTTTATCAGACATACAGAGAAGACATAACACCCATTCTCCTTAAGGTTTTCCAAAAAATAGAAGAGGGGGAAATACTCCCAAACTCATTCTACAAAGCCAACATCACCCTCATACCAAAACTAGGCAAAGACCCCCACCAAAAAAGAAAACTACAGACCAATATCCCTGATGAACGTAGATACAAAAATGCTCAACAAAATATTAGCAAACCGAATTCAAAAATACATCAGGAGGATCATACACCATGACCAAGTGGGATTCATCCCAGGGATGCAAGGATGTTACAACATTCGAAAATCCATCAACGTCATCCACCACATCAACAAAAAGAAGGACAAAAACCACATGATCATCTCCATAGATGCTGAAAAAGCATTCGACAAAATTGAACATCCATTCATGACAAAACTCTCAACAAAATGGGCATAGAGGGAAAGTACCTCAAGATAATAAAGGCCATCTATGATAAAACCACAGCTAACATCATACCGAACAGCGAGAGGCTAAAACCTCTTCCTCTGAGATCAGGAACAAGACAGGGATGCCCACTGTCCCCACCGTTATTCAACCTGGTACTGCAGGTCCTAGCCAT
Source organism: Manis pentadactyla (assembly GCF_030020395.1). Taxonomy (NCBI): domain Eukaryota; kingdom Metazoa; phylum Chordata; class Mammalia; order Pholidota; family Manidae; genus Manis; species Manis pentadactyla. Next base: position 19,511,720 of record NC_080020.1, read on the forward strand.
GGCAATCAGACAAAACAAAGAAATACAAGGAATCCAGATTGGTAAAGAAGAAGTCAAACTGTCACTATTTGCAGATGACATGATATTGTACATAAAAAAACCCAAAAGACTCCACGGCAAATCTACTAGAACTAATATCGGAATTCAGCAAAGTTGCAGGATACAAAATTAACACACAGAGATCTGTAGCTTTCCTATGCACTAACAATGAGCTAATAGAAAGAGAAATCAGGAAAACAATGCCATTCACAATAGCATCAAAAAGAATAAAATACCTAGGAATAAACCTAACCAAGGAAGCGAAAGACCTATACCCTGAAAACTATAAGACACTCTTTAGAGAAATTAAAGAGGTCACTAAGAAATGGAATCTCATCCCATGCTCCTGGCTGGGAAGAATTAATATCATCAAAATGGCCATCCTGCCCAAAGCAATATACAGATTCGATGCAATCCCTATCAAATTACCAACAGCATTCTTCAAAGAACTGGAGCAAATAGTTCAAAAATTCATATGGAATCGTCAAAGACCCCGAATAGCCAACGCAACCCTGCAAAGGAAGAATAAAGTGGGGGGGGGGGATCTCGCTCCCCAACTTCCAGCTCTACTACAAAGCCACAGTAATCAAGACAAGTTGGTACTGGCACAAGAACAGAGCCACAGACCAATGGAACAGAATAGAGACTCCAGACATTAACCCAAACATACATGGCCAATTAATATACGATAAAGGAGCCACGGACATACAATGGGGAAATGACAGTCTCTTCAACAGATGGTGCTGGCAAAACTGGACAGCTACATGTAAGAGAATGAAACTGGATCACTGTCTGACCCCATACACAAAAGTAAACTCCAAATGGATCAAAGACCTGAATGTAAGTCATGAAACCATAAAACTCTTAGAAAAAAAATAGGCAAAAATCTCTGGGACATAAACATGAGTGACTTCTTCATGAACATATCTCCCCGGGCAAGGGAAACAAAGGCAAAAATGAACAAGTGGGACTATATCAAGCCGAAAAGCTTCTGTACAGCAAAGGACGCCATCAATAGAACAAAAAGGTATCCTACAGTATGGGAGAACATATTCATAAATGACAGATCCGATAAAGGATTGACATCCAAAATATATAAAGAGCTCACATGCCTCAACAAACAAAAGCAAATAATCCAATTAAAAAATGGGCAGAGGAGCTGAACAGACAGTTCTCTAAAGAAGAAATCCAGATGGCCAACAGGCACATGAAAAGATGCTCCACATTGCTAATCATCAGAGAAATGCAAATTAAAACCACAATGAGATATCACACTAGTAAGGATGACTACCATCCAAAAGACAAACAAAAACAAATGTTGGCGAGGTTGTGGAGAAAGGGGAACCCTCCTACACTACTGGTGGGAATGTCAATTAGTTCAACTAGAGTGGAAAACAGCATGAAGGTTCCTCAAAAAGCTCAAAGTAGAAATACCATTTGACCCAGGAATTCCACTTCTAGGAATTTACCATATGAATGCAGCAGCCCAGTTTGAAAAAGACGGATGCACCCCTATGTTTATCACAGCACTGTTTACAATTGCTAAGAAATGGAAGCACCCCATGTGTCCATCAGTAGATGAATGGATAAAGATGTGGTACATATACACAGTGGAATAGTATTCAGCCATAAGAAAACAAATCCTACCATTTGCAACAACATGGATGGAGCTAGAGGGTATTATGCTCAGTGACATAATCCAGGTGGAAAAAGACAAGTACCAAATGATTTCACTCATGTATAGAGTATAAGAACAAAGAAAAAAACTGAAGGAACAAAACAGCAGCAGAATCACAGAACCCAATAATGGACTAACAGTTACCAAAGGGAAAGGGACTTGGGAGGATGGGTGGGAAGGGAGGGATAAGGGGGGGAAAGAAAGGGTCCATTCTGATTAGCATGCATAATGTGGGGGGAAGCATGGGGAGGGATGTGCAACCCAGGGAAGACAATTAATGACTCTACAGCATCTTACTATGCTGATGACGGTGACTGTAATGGGGTTTGGGGGGGATCTTGGTGAAGTGGGGAGCCAGTAAACATAATGTTCCTCATGTAATTGTAGATTAATGATTCAAAAATAAAATAAAAAATAAATAAATCAAAAAAATTTGACCAACTATGTATTAAATGGTAGATCAAATATTTCAGTAGCCAAAGGATTGATATACAACAGCTGTTAAATTTTCTAGGCAGTTACTATTATCAAAAATAAAAATTAACATGGATGGAGCTAGAGGGTATTATGCTCAGTGAAATAAGCCAGGTGGAGAAAGACAAGTATTGAATGATTTCACTCATCTGTGGAGTATAAGAACAAAGCAAAAACTGAAGGAAGACAACAGCAGCAGACTCACAGAACCAAAGAATGGACTAACAGTTACCAAAGGGAAAGGGACTGGGGAGGATGGGTGGGAAGGGAAGGATAAGGGGCATTATGATTAGCACACATAATGTAGTGGTGGGGTATTGCGAAGGCAGTATAGCACAGAGAATTAGTGACTCTATAGCACCTTACTATGCTGATGGACAGTGACTGTAATGGGGTATGTGGTGGGGACTTGATAATGGGGGGAGTCTAGTAACCACAATGTTGCTCATGTAAGTGTGTATTAATGATGCCAAAATTAATATATATATATATATATATATATATATATATATATATATATATATATACACACATATAAATCAAAATTAGATGCAATTACCAAACAATGGAGAAAACTGCTATTGTGCTTGTAACAATTACCAGTCTTTTGGCTGCCTTGTTTTACAACTGAAAAGAAATTGTGTATCCTTTTCAGCTTTAGGACCTTAGATTACACGAAGATTTCTTAGACTATAAAAAGCAAACCATAAAAGTACTGCTAACTTGGAATCAAAATTAAAAGTTTTTTCTTTTCAAAAGACAGTTCATAAAATGAAAAGGCAAATCAAAGTGAAAAGTCATAATAGAAGACAACCCAGCTAAAAATGGGTTGCAGATTTAAATGGACATTTCAATATAGATGATTGCAAATGGCAAAGAAGGACATGAAAAGATGTTCAACAGCATGGATCACCAGGGAAACATAAATTAAAAGCACAACAGATACCACTACACACCCATTAGAATAACTAAAATTTAAAAAGACTGAAAATACCAAGTGTTGATGAGTATGTGAAGCAACTGGAAGTCATATACATTGCTTCCAGGTATACAAAATGATACACACATCTTGGAATAGTTTGGCAAAAAGTTAAATATACACTTATCTGTATGGCCCAGCAATCCCATTCCTGAGGAAAAAATGTGCCTTCCACCCCCAAAGACTTGTACAAGAATATTCACAACAGCTTTACTTATAATAGCCCCCAACTAGAAACAACCCAAATGCCTATCAACTGGTCAATGGATAAACCCTGGTATGTCTATATAATGAAATATTACTCAGCAGTCGAGGAACTACTGACCTATGCAACAACTTGGACGAATCTCAAAAGCATCAAGTGGAAGAGACCAGACAGAAAAGAGTATTTTCTATAGAACTCCATTTACATGAAGTTCTAGAAAAAGCAAAACTATAGTGACAGAAAGCCTACCAGTGGTTGCCAGGAACCAGAAATGAAGGGTAAGGAATTGACCAAGAGGGAACTTCCTGGGGTGATGAAAATATTTAATGTCATCATTGTGGTGGTGAACACACAACGTGTGCACATCTGTTAAAACTCATCAAATTATACACTTAAGATGAGTGAAGTTTACTGTATGTCAGTAATAACTCAAAGCCGATTTAAAATAAAGCAGCACAAATGGTTACTCATAGAGTAGCGACCACAAGGGAGTACAAGGAAAACTCTGGTGCACCAGTACTGTTGTATTTCTTAATCTGGGTGGGGGACATATGGGTATTCCGTTTGGAGGAAGCCACTGAGTTGTACAATTATGATCTGTGTACTTTATTTCAATGAAAAGCTTACTATAAAAATTAAGGAATGGGTCCTCCTCAACAGTTTGGCTTCATACAAATCATGGCAATGATTCAAAATTGCAGCTAAGAAAATAACTGAGCAGAAGAAAAGCAAGAGGAACTAATTATAAGGTGATTCAAAAGCAATCACTTGTTCCAAAGCATATTTTCCTATGTGGGCGACAACTAATAATCTAGCTAAATTTAAGTTTTATATATCTATATATGTGTATATATACATACATACATATATATATATATATATATATATATATATATATATATAGAGAGAGAGAGAGAGAGAGAGAGAGAGAGAGAGAGAGAGAGAGAGAGGATACAATGGACTTTCCCCGAAACTTTAACCATCAACCTTTTTTTCTTAAGTTCATGTTATTCTTATTTCAAGAGAAATACATAAAACAAATAAGCTCAGAACATGTTCACTCCACAACTTAGTTTTCTGCTTGGTAAAAAAGACTCTTACTAACCTCCTTCATAAATGATTTGCCAATGCGCACCACTTTGGCGAATAAAATGGGATCATGAGAAAGATGAGGACCAAGATAACAGAACATACTGAAGACATCTCTCCTCAAGTCTTCAAAGCTCTCTGCTTGTTTTGGTGCTCTCTTAGTTTGCAAAGCATTAACAGGTGAGCCTTTAGCACCTTTAGGAACACCAACTCTATAAAAGGAAGTAAAATTCTTATTAATACTATTGAATAGCCCATTTTAAATTAATACAGTCATATTAATCAGTAAGTAAAACCTTTCTTGCTCATATTTGCTTTCTATATTTCAACCGTGCCTAACTTTACTCTACCAGATAATTTAACTAGTAGAAAATACAAAACCAATACTCATTTGAAAAAAAATCAAGAACTCAGAGGAGAACGCTTTAAATTTACTGTGTAACAAAAGGAAATAAGAAAAATGCAAATTTCAAGTAACACTTAACATACATCATATGAATTTGCTTTTAGTTAAACTTGGCCAGTATCAGGAATTTGAATATGGGCATGGGGAACAAGGGATGGATGTCAGAGACACTGGAAGATGAAACAGAAAAATATGGATAAAACAACACTGATTTAAGTCAATAAACATTCCTCAATCTGTGTTCCACTAGCTAGACGGAGTACGAGATAGGTGGTGGGAGGGAAGGTGAGCGGCATAATGAAAGAGTGTGTCACACTAAAAAGCACAGCATGCCCAGAGTTCTCACCTGCTGTGGAGTCACAGGGGTCACTCTCTGAGAAGCAGCCTTCATGGTCCACAGCCCAGGTGGCACTGAAGGCAGCAGCCAGCCGCCAGCCGCTATCCACAAGTCACAAGGCTGGGGCTTTTGAGGCAGGCTCTGCTCTCTGGGGCGGAAGCCAGAGCTTCTGCCAATACTGCTCCTAAGTATCCTGCAAGTAGGCTGAGGACTAGAGGACTGGTCGACACAGTAACTAGGGATGATGAGAGAGGCTGCACTAGCAATTTCCCCAACAGCAGCCTAAATGCCAGGAAAGGTAAGGCAAGAAGAGCGGCAAAGGCCTCACTCAGAGCCACTCAACCCAGGATAGAGGAAAATACACTAAGTAAAAACCTTAGAATTCTCTACCCCTCAGATAGGAGGAAAAGTAAAGAACAGAAGAATGGAGTTTTCACTCTCAATGGAACAAACTCAACCTAAAAGTCTAACCTATACTTTTTAGACGACACTGCAGCACACATTCTGTAACACCTGATATAGACGTTAGGAGACAAGTCACTAATTAACACATATCAAACCGATACACTGAGAATAATTTGTATCTTCTGATAAAACATACTAAAATATATGTTTGGTTTGAAGAGACACGATAAACATGCAGATTTTTTTATAGTCCTAAACTAATCCTACCTCAATGAGTACTAGAGCATATGCTAACATACCTTCGGTAGAGCGGCTCAATAGCTATGTGAATAAGCTTGCAAATAGCAAGGGCTACTAGCTTATGTGAAGCTGCATAGTATGGAGGCATCTGATCCATAATGTTCTGGGCATGCAGCCAATCACCAATCTTTAACAAGGCTTCCAACAAACCAAGTTTTTGGTTGTCAGGTGGCTAAAAATAAACAATTACAGTAAGAACACAGACCAGACACCAATAAATCCTAATTTTTTTTATTTTAAAAAAATTGAGCTAAATAATACAACAATGTATGTCAACTATGGCTGCCATTCATGGTAAATGCAATGGTATTTTCCAGAAAATACAATCAAGCTTCTTACCACCTGAAATAAAAACAGGATCTGTTTTTTCATTTAGCAGACACAGTGTGACAGTTTGTAGACTAGGGATTATACTACACTGTACTTAATGTTCTGTGCCACAGCAAACTAGAACTCATTCACCTTTGAGAACCCCTTGGGACTTAAGAGACAGAGCACAAATAAAAGTCACAAATACATTTGTGGTTTCACTTAGAACTTATTTTGAAATGTATGTAAGAAATCAAACCACCTTTCTTCACCACAATCAAAATTAATAAATTGTTGATTAACTAATTAAATAATTCTAAATCCAGAAGACAATGTTGATTTTACTAGAATGAACCACATACCTTCTCTACTTTCTCCTCTTCTTTTTCCTTTTCTTTCCCTCGCTCATCAATTTTTTTGGAAGACAATACAACCACTGTAAGTTTTCTAACAATTTGCTTAGCTTCCACAATTTCTCGTTTGTGTTCCTCCATAATGCAATCATCAGCTGGAAGAAGCTAAAAATGGTTCATTAAAATTTCATGTAACAGGTAATACTATTTGCACATAAAAAGCAAACACTACACTCAATTAATAAAACTGAAAATAACAAAGTCAAGCTTATTCATGACCATGATATCCCTTCTAAGTAAGTTTCTCTCCATTATAATTTTATAATCTAATTAAGAGCTTAAATTTTGTATACCTTTTAACATCTGGTAGCAGTTCGAAGTTTCATGTTAACACAATACTATAACAGTGATGCTTACCACCGAACTTGGTTTACCCAACAAATGTATACCTGTTCCATTAAAAATATCAGATTACCCCTCTAAAGGACAAACTCCAAATTAAATAAAGTACTACATACAGATACAATTTGGGAGAGGTGAGCTACTGAATTACGTAACAGCATAAATTTGATTCCTCTAAATGAAAAATCTAAAGTAGAAAAATTATAAACAATTTGACATCTTAGTTGTCATTTCCTAGATAACTATATGACTTAAGTCACAAACTAGTTTCTAGTTTATTACAAAAGGGAAAGTAATGCGTATAGCTGACCCTCCAACATGGAAAAGGATTGAGTATCTCAAATACAGCCATCTTGTATGCATGGAAGACGGTTAATGTGGACATTTCATAAAGTAACCCAGACACAAAGAAAAACACAGCCAACAATCCATTATTTAGCAGTTTCTGATAGGCACTATAGTGAGCTATAAAAGTGTACCTGCCCCAAGAAATGCATAATCTAATAATTCAGTAGCTAAATCTAATGCAATGTAAACCAGCAGCAAATAAAAAAAGTCAACAGTGAAATAATAAACTACATATTGTAGACTTCGTCCCATTAGTCAAAAGAGGGGGTGGAAGAAAAGTCACTATAGACTGGTACAAGGAGTTAAACAAACTTTTGTCATTCATTATGCTCTCCACTGCTTATTCTTTATGCCCTCTATTTTTATTGTTTTCCTATATATCTGCTGTAGGTCCCCATCTTTTATATGGTCCCCATCTTTTATATAGAGTACTGCCAATTGTCTCTAAAGTTTCTCATTACAATGGATGAACTTTAAGCTTCTTAAATTTCTATTTCTAGTTTTGTCTATTTTGGGAATGTATTACTAGGTGCATATAAAGTTACAACTGCCATGCCACATCTTGCTAGTGAACACATGTTTATTATGAAGTGATCACAGTTCAGCCCCAATCTATTTCTCCATCTTCATTTCCCATACATACCAGCCCAGGGTCCAATGACTTTGAGCTTCCTGATGTTCCCCTGAGGTGATGATAAGGCCCTTTCAAACCTCCACCTTCATACCCAGTTAATTTTACTTACAAAGCTTCCTACCTTGTAAGCTTAGCCAACACCTACACATCTATCAAGATCCCAGTACAACATCACTAGTCTGGAAAAGCCTTCCAACACAGAGAGTCACTATCTATTCTAAGACCTAACAGCACTCTGTGAATACCTCCAGCAGAGTACTTACTATATAATGCAAAATGTTTCTCCCTTGCTAGACTATGACTGCCTCCAAGGTAAAGACCAAGTTGTAGTCAACTCTGTAAACCACAGTACATGATAAGCAAGAAAGTCAGAAAGTGACTGCAAAAGCAGTGAAAGTTATGTCAGATTTGGACAAGTTTAAGTTCATAGATATCCTAGCACACAACCTAATAAAACAGTAATTGGTATACTACAAACTTAGTTTTATTTAAACTGACAGGCTAAATTGTTGTTAAACTAGAGGCCATCAATCACAATCTCATACATACTCTTCTAGATCCCGGATCCGGCAACTCATCCTAAATGCCTAAAATTAACATTTTGGGGAAAAGGAACAAGTATCTAGGTAATCCCATATTTCCTGTGATTTACATGTAATAGAGAAGTCTAAAACCACACTGATTAGAATTTGGCTTCTCCCCCATGAGATATGCCTTGATGACAATTGAGAATGTCATATCCAACTTTGAATCCTGCAAGGATGATTAAAGTATCTGATTTCCACAGTTTGTCAAAGCATTAAATTCATTCCCTTTATAAAGTAAACACGAAGCAATAAAGCATTAGGGCTTCAAAAATTAAGACGTGAAAGCCTAGGACCAACCTTGGAGTGCTATAAAGGCTGTCTACTCCTCCCCGCACCCCTGGGATGGACAACTAAATATTCTTAGCAGCCTATTGACTTACATGTACATAAAGATCATCTAAATCAACAATATTAAATTGTAGAAGTACTGCTGCAGCTCTGTATAAAGATGAAGGGGTCTCTCCATTTAGTTCCTTGAAGAACAGAAGAAAAGTTTCTTCTTAGTGCACAAAATACAATTAAAATCATATCCTTTACCTACCAATAATTAAGAACAAAGAGACTAAATAACTCTAGGTTAACAATAAGCTTCATTCTTCTTCCTGATCATACATAACATCTGAATGCAGGACAAAGATCCCTTTTCATATTAGAACATCTTCTAAAGAGCATGAGGAAGGATTTCAAAATGGATACACTATACAATGCTTGATAATAGTTTAATAAAATCTGGAAATTGAATAGAGTAACATCTTATACTGCATAATACTTAGTTTGGGTTTCTGTTTTTGTGTTTTATTACCTGGCTTTTTTAGGTATTCTCAGTGGAGATGCAGATAGACTAACAAATTGGTAAGTGCAGCACTTTCTGTGTCTGCTTTAATTTTTTCTCCCTATTCTTTTATTTCTTGGTTTTGTGCTATGTAAATCAGCAGATTTCCCCTTCAAAACAGGTCTCTATGCATATTACACATGGATAAATCAACATTTTAAAATAAAAACGGTCAATTCTAGGCCAGCCCTGCAGACCCTGCATAGAAACAAGGATATCTGAATGCTGTCAGGAAGATCTTACCCTAATTTTTAAACTGCTTGTGGTCAGATGAATGGAAGAGTGAAGTGAGGACAATTGGCAATTACTAAATGGCCAAAAGAAAATAAAAAGCAAACAGGTAACAATATACTGTTTTGCTTCTCAAAACTGAAAATGAGATCTTTGTAAGGCTTCCCCCACAACTGTGACAGGTGTTTTGCACATACCATATGAACCTAAAAAAGCAAATAGGTTTATCTTAAAAAAAGGCATTGTTCTACTCTAATTTTTAAGACAGATAAGAGATGTCATCAACTTAAGAGTTTAATTCTAAACTTTTGTACATGGTTACTTAGTATCAAAACATGTTCCCATAAAAACAAATGGTAGTCAGGATTTCAGAGCAAACCCACAAAAGCTCACTACCTGACCTGAATCCACCAGGTATTATTCTCATTATTTCCATTATCTTTATTTAAATGAGTCACCACAAGCCCCCAACTCCCAGCCATACGTCAGCTTCCATACTCTGCTCCTGATACTGCCCTGCACAATCCTTGTTCTGTCCTGTCCTTCCCACCTTTCCACATTCTCAAAAAACTTCCATGGAATCCTCTGGAATTCATGACTCATCCTCAGCAAAACCCCCTATATCTGAACCTCTCCTCTAAATGTCCCCTCCACCTTCATGCCTGAACAGAGCCTAGCACTCTCTAGGAACACCACTCCCACTGTAACCTGGGGGCTATTTTCCCCAGGCCCCACACTACTAGGCCTGGAGGTGAAGTATGAATCATCTTTGCTTTTAATAGTTGTTTTCAGTCTATTTTTTTCGCCTGCACCCTCACTAAAACCCACCCAGCTTTGGATTTCTTATCACTCACTACTGCTGTTAACTAGTTTTATTCCATCATAGTCAAATAATATGTTTTGTACAAATGTACTGAGACTTACTTTGCCATCCAAGGGGCTTCCCTGGAGAATGTTATATGTGCAGTTAAGAATAATGTGTCATCTATTGTTAGGTAGAGTGTTCTATATATGCCTGTCAATTCTAATTGGTTTATAGAGTGAAGTCTATTTAGCCTGATATTAGAAGAGCTACCCAGCTCTCTCCTGGGTGTTATTTGCATGGGATACCAATGCCCACACTTTCACTTTCAACATATTTGTATCTTTGTATTTAAAGTGAGTCTTACAGATAGCATAAAGTTGGATCATGCTTTCTCATATATTATATCAAACTGTCTTTTTTTATTGCAAAGTTTAATCCATTTACATTTAAAGTGTTATAGTTTACCCTTGAACAATGCAGGATGGCTAGGTTAGGGGTTATGACCTCCACACAGTTGAAAATCCACACATAACTTCTGACTCCCCAAAAACATAACTACTAATAGCCTACTGACAAGAAGCCTTACCATTAACATGAACAGCTGATTAACATATTTTCTGTTATATGTATTATATACTGTATTATTACAACAAAATGTTTTTTTTTCAAATTGTCACAAATCTCAAAAAAATTTCCCAATATATCTATTGGAAAAATTCCCCATGTAAGTGTATCTCAACAGTTCAAACCCATGTTGTTTAAGGGTCAACTGTAGTGACAAGGAAGGCTTTCTGCCATTTTGCTATTCGTTTTCCATGTCTTACATTATTTTTTGTCCCTCATTTCCTCTAGTATTGCTTTCTTTTGTGCTTGTTTTTTTAGAATGTACCATTTAATTCCCTTCTCCTTTCCTTTTCTGTGTGTTTTTTAGCTATTTTCTTAGTGGTTACCTGGGATATTACAATTAACATTTTAAACTTGTAATAACATAGTTTGAATTAATACCAACTTAGTTTTAACACTATATGAAAACTCAATGTAATAGTATACAGAAAGCACGTATATATCTCTATCCCTCCAGTGTTACACGATGTGTGCCAATTACATTTATAATTACTGTTTTATTCCTTTGTCTTTTAAATCATATAGGAAAAAAGGAAGGCCTACAACTAAAAGATACAGTAATATTGGTTTTATATTTACCTATGCAGTTAGCTTTACCAGGGTTCTTTTTCATTTCTTTATATGGTTTCAAGTTACTACCTAGTGTCCTTTCATTTCAGTCTGAAGGACTCCCTTTAGCATTCTTGTAGGGCAGGTCTACTAGTCCAGCTCATGATCTCTCATTTTTGAAGGGCAATCTTGTTCTGTATACAATTCCTGGTTGTCAGTTTTATTATTTTAGCATTTTATATACACCATCCCACTGCCTTCTGAAGAGAAATCAGCTGTTCATCTTATGACAATCTCTTGTATGCAATGGGTCACCTGTTTTGCTGCTTTCCAGATTCTCTGTCTTCTGATGATTTGACTAAAGTGGGTCTCAGTGAAGATATCCTTTGAGTTTATCCTGCTTGGTATGAATGGAAAGTCTTAGATGTGCACATTCATCTCTTTCTTCAAATTTGGGAAGTTTTCAACCATTATTTTTTCTGTCCCTTTCTCTGTCCGCAGCTTTTGGGACTCCGTAATGCACATATTGGTACAGTTGATGGTGTCCTATAGGTCTCTTAGGCTCTATCATTTTCCTTCATTCTTTTCTATTTCAACTCCTCAGCCTGATCTACTTCAATTGACTTATCAACTTAGCTGATTGTTTCCTCAGCCTCCTCCACTCTGCTCTTGTACCCCTCTAGTCAATTTTTCACTTCAGTTATACTTTTTGACTGCAGAATTTATTTGGTTCCTTTTTTATGATTTCTATTTATTGGTATTCTCTACCTGGTGAGACAGTGCTTTCCTGGATTGCTTTAGTTCCTTGCCCATAGTTTCCTATAGATCATAAGCATATTTAGAAATGTTAGTTTAATTGACCTAGTAAGTCCATCACCTGGGCTTCCTCAGGGACAGTTTCTACTAATTTATTTTTCCTTGTGAATGAGCCATGCTTTGTTTTTGCATACCTCATTTCTTCCTGAAAACCAGACATTTTGAGGATCATGTGACAACTCTTAAAATCAGATCCTACCGCCTCTCTGAAGGGTTTGTTGATGCTGCTTATTATGGGTTATTGTTGCTTGCTTTTTTAGTGACTTTTCTAAACTCACTTTGTAAAGTCTGTTTTATTGTCTTGTGTGTCTAATTAAATCTGTGTTGTTAACTTTGAATTTTCTTAAAGGCCTGAAGCCAAAACAAAAAGAAAGAAAAAAGAGAAAAAAAAATACTCTTCTGGGCTTTGCACACTGGCTGTATTGTTAGGGCACTCCTCAACACTCGGCCAGGTCATTTGCAACTCTGCCTTAGTTTTCACTTCCCACTTGTGCAGAGCCTGAAGGTCAGCCAGAGGAAAAGGCTTAGGGGTCTTCTCAGCTCTTTTCTGAGCCCGCCTTCAGTTCTGAGCATGTACGTGGCCTTTTTGTCTGCAATTCCCTGGTATATGCAGGAGCGTTTTAAAAATCCTTATTCTCCCACATATCTCCTTATTCAACTCCTTCCTTTCTAGGCTTTCAAGTCTCTCTATTGCTTATTTGATTGTTGTCTCTTGCTCCAGGCTGCTAAAGCCAATGGTTGTGCTTTTAAATGCTTTTGTCAAAACTACCCCAGCCCTGGGGATAGCGCCAGTCTGGTGAAACAAAGACAGGCCCTTACACCAGTTCTTCAGGAAGCAGCCAGACAGGTCACAACCCACAGCTCTTTGAGAACAATTCTTTGTATCCTCTGGCATTAGCAATCTGCACTAGGAATGTGGACTTCTATCGTCTTCACAGACACCACCAATCTGGGTGTGAGCGATAGTAGGCAAGCAATTTAAGACACCACAGTGCTCTCTTACCCCAGACCAGCATCTTCTTTCTTCACCAAGCCTTTTCTTGGTCGCTTCAAGTTTTTTGCTAAATTCCAGAGTTCTGTAAAAGTTGACTGAGAGTTTTTGCCAATTCACTGGTTGCTTTTATGGAGGGACAGAGTTCTGGACTTCCCTACTAAGCCATTTTCAGTGATGTCGTATTGCTGCTATCTGTGGACCCCTGGTCACTATCCTTCATTTAGCAATGGCCTTCACTGTCACTGTCTTAACTCTATTCATTTCTTAATTTTTGGAGATTTTCATACATATGTAAGTGATCCTTCCATCGAGCTGCCTTCTCAGTTCCTTGAATTCCTCTCTTCCAAAGACCTTCTCCTCTACACTATTTCAGCCATTAGCTCCATATCCTAAACTTTAAAATTACCAATAGCTACAACCCCTCCGATATGCTAATTTCAAGTATCCACCCTCAAGTGGGTCCTTAGTGCTGCTGGCCAATCATACTCTATTTTCTCTTATCCATTCACTGTCCTACACAACTATTTCCTACCCTCTTTCTTAACCTCCATACCTCCTCTTTCATCCTCTCTGTCAGAGCCTGACCCTGCTTCCTATTTCCGCAAGAAAACGGGAGCAATTAACAGGACTGCTATAAACTTTCACCACCGTATCTACCCAACTACCAACAATTGTACCTACATATGCTGCCTTTCCACCTATTATTATAGATGAACTCTCTATGCTCATATTTAAAGCCAATCCATCCACTTATGCCATAGACTCCAGTCTATCTTACTCAAAACACTATTCCAATAATTCTCTCCTCTCTCCTACATCTCCAGTTTTCCTCCTCTCCACTCAGTCATTCCCATTAGCATACATATGTTCTCTCTCCCATATTCAAAAATGCCCTCAAGCTCACATTCCCCTGCCGGCTATAACCTCAACTGTCTGTCCCTCTTTGTAGAAACTCCTTTATACAGTTATCTATTCTGTCTCTAATTTCACTCTCCCCATTCTCTCTTAACACCACCCTAACTCTACCAAACTGGCTACTTTAGACCTCTCTGCTGATAAATCCAATGATCAATTTTTAGTCATCTCAAATGACCTCCCAGAGGCATTTAACAGAGTTCATCATTCCTTCTTCTATCTAGCTCACAAAAAAGATGCTATATTCTGTTTTCCTCTTACTTTATATGTTCCTGCTATACCTGCTTTGCTGGTTCCTCCTCTTCTCCCAGGCCCCTTAACATTGGCGTACCCCAAGGCTCAGCCATTGATTCTCTCCTCTTGTCTCTCCATATTGAACCCTTGGTGATTTTATACAGTATCACCACTTTAAATATCTACATGCTTTTGACATCAATATTCTATCACTAGCCCATTCTGTTCTCTTGGACACCAGATTCATATATCCAGTTATTTACTCAACATCTGCACTTGGATATCTAACACAACCTCAAACTTAACATGTCCAAAACCAAATTCCTAACTCCTATTCCCAACACTCCAAACCCATTCCACCTAAAATTTACCCTATCTCAATGATGACAACATCAACATCACCTTTTTAAATGGTCAGTGCAAAAAAAATGTTAACATAATCCTTAACTCTACTTTCTCACATTCTGTATCTAATCCATTAGCAAATACTACTGGCTCTACCTTCAAAATATGTTCAGGATCTCGTCAATTTCTACTGCTACCATAACCATATTGATTCTTTGAAAACCTAAGCCAAAACACAAATGCACTCTGTCTTTTTGTCTCTTTTGTCTCTTTCTCACACACTCACCACTCATGTCACCATCAGAGGTGGCTACTAAAGAAGCTCCTTACTCTGCCAGCTAGTAACTAATGGGGGAAAAACTAAAGCATTTTCCCTGGCTTTCATAGGAACTTCATTTCAGGGTAACCAAACAACCCAAGTTTATAAGGGACAACTCTTCTTTATAGAAGAATGACAGCTAATAAATATAGAGGGCGTGATAAAATTAGTAAATGAAAAATTTGGAACTACTAAGGAAGTAAGTGATTCAGGAAAGGATCATCCATTATTCTAAGACACTTAATGTAAGGTTGATGAAAAACTGGATATTCACATGGTACAAAAGTGACAAACTACAGATTACTTGCTATTGACAAGGACGGAAATATTATTGTATAATGGAGAGATTAGACTGTCACCAGTATTCTGGAATGTTAAAAGTCAGACAGATATTAGACATTATGTTATGTGAAATATACAGTACAACCTATGAAATATTTCTGAGATAAAAAATTTCACCTGAACACAGTCAAGACTTTAGACTTAACTCCAAATATGTAAGACAGGGGACAAAGAACAAATTAAACCAATCATGAAAAAGTAATTACATAAATCCAAAAGGCAGAGTCTTCTATGGGAATGGTCTCTTCAAGAAGTCAATGCCATTAATGGTAAGGCGGGCACTATTCTAAACTAAAAGTGACTAATGAATCCTAACAATCAAATGTAATGTTTGGTCTTTGGATTATCACTTGAATGAACCAGCTATAAAATTTCAGGGATAATTTGGGAAATATGAATGTGGTCTGAGTTCACTATAACAATGGCAATCTAGTTAGATATGAAATTGGTATTATGGTACACAGAAAAATGACCTTTTAAAAAGCACACACTAACGTATGTAGGAGTAAATGTTCATGATATCAGCAATACAAATAATTATTTCCAAAAAAGTGTACCAACATGTTAATAAACTCGCTTCTAAGTGATGGCCTATGGGTATTTATTTCACTATTCACTCTTCCCTATGTGTTTGAAAATGTTCATAATAAAGTGAAAAAGTAAAAGAGAAATAAAATGAAAACACAAAGTCAGAGCATATCACTCTCCTACTCAAAATCCTCCACTGGCTTCATCCAGCATCAAAGTTAAAAACCTTGCACTAGGCTCTGTGTAACGTGGCCCCTCGTATTAGACCTCATCCCCACCGCTCTGCCAGTTCAATCACCCTGCCCCACCCACACTGGTCTTCTTGCTATTCTTCAACACATCAGGCATGCTCACACCTTAAGGCCTTTGCACCGGCAGTTCTCTTAACCTGAAGGTTCTTCCCCAGATTTTGTGCACATTTACACCCTCACGTCTTTTGTATCTTTGCTTAAATCTTACCTTTTTAACAAGCTACACTCTCTCCATTCTACTCAAAATTGCAGCCTACCACTCCCAACACTCCCAGTCTTCCTTGTCCTACTCTATGTTTGCCCCATCACAATGATCATCTTCTGACATACAATGTAACTTACTTTGAATGTGAGGATCATGAAGGCAAGGATTTCTATTTGTTCACCCCAGCACCTGAAACATTGCCTAGCACACAAGAGGTGCTCAATCATTATTTCTTAAATGAATGAATTTCAGTTATAATAGTGCCTAACCATGGCACCACTATTACTATTATTATTTTGTCTTGAATCCATGAATGAAGGGGCTGTGATATGGGTGAGAGTGATCATCTTGCTCCTCTTTCTGATGGCAAGACAACTCCAGCCCAAGAGTCCTGGGGTACCCTCACACCTTCTAGTACTCCTTCCTTCCTGTCCTTTGTGCTGACCCTCATGTTGTCCCTAAACCCTCCATTACAGTAATCCCCGTTAGGAAAATCAATCAAATGTGCCTGCCCAATTTTCCAAAATGGTCGTGTGCACTAAAACTGCCTATATCCCCTACTATCATTCCAAGTCAAAACATCCAGTACGAGCAGGTTGAATCCAGAATAAAATCACTCTCACTGACTTCACAGCGAAATAATGAGCTGTGCCAAAAAGTCTTAGCAATGGGGGGAGTGGGAAGAAGCCTGTCAATCCAAATAATTCCCAACTGGTGAAAATATGGGCTGTAGACAGGAGGAGTGAACATTTTCAGGTAGTGATAGGAAGAGGGGAGGGAGGAGTAAATTAAGGGACCAATAAACAGGGTGACCATACATGTCCAGGAACCAATTCCCAGGGGTGTAGCCCCTAAGCAGTTCCTGATTTTTATGACTTTCCTTCCTTTACCTCCCACGCTATAAAACTTCTAACACTAACACTTTTCTTCCCTTAACCTCAATGGTCCTTAAGACTGCAGACTGTCACAACAAGATAACTTGGGCAATAGAAACAAGGGAATGGTGTTATAATTTGAGGGTTATTCTTTCTGATAATAGGTTATTTCTAAATCAAGTATTTTTTGGTTGGGCATTTCTCATATAAGAAAAAGACATTCTATTTTTGAAAAAAGGATTATTCCAACATTTTCAACACCCCCAGGGATATTTTAATTCATCCCAAAAAGTGTTAGGTTACCATTATGAGGAATATTTTCATATAAAAATTTTAGTTCTAAAACTTGCATTCAACTAACAATACTTAATGTTATGCAGTGGATTTTCATTATTCACTGCAATATGGTCCAAGACCTACAATTTCCAAAGCCCTAACCTATACTCTAGTCATGCATGCTCAAGTTAAATTTCAGCTACCCTGTCATGTCAGCAGTTGGCTTCATGTTCTCAAACCCAAAGCAATCACAGTGCCTCTTAAAATGTGATTAAATACTTGAACTTCTCTTTGCCTGTACTAACAGTGGCCTCCCTGGCTGCTGGTGAAACAGGGGACAGCTGCTATCATCAATTCTTGAACAAAGATAAAGTGCTCTTGCCTGAAAACCCTGCCATGAGTCTTGTTTGGTATCAAAATGGTATACGCTTTCAAGTTCTCATCTGACTTCTCTTCTGGAACATCCCCAAAAATTGGAAATCAAAGATAAGCAAAGGCAGTAGGTGATATTATCATTTGAAAATCCTTAAAAAACTGTATTATTATCCTAAACTTGACCTTCAGACAACAGGAATACACACTCTTCACCGGGGTATCCTCAGTGCCTAGCAAAGCAACACCATTATCATAAACACTCAATAAATGAGTATTTCTTGACTAGCTAAGGACCCCAGGCAGGAAAACAAATTAGGAAAGCTATACCAACAGGACAATGGAGGCCTTATTATGTTAAAATCCTCCATGCTATCAACAGTTATCTTCCTAAAACATAGATCACTCATTTACAGTTAGTGAGCATTTACTATAGGCTAAGTAGTAAATTAATTCAGAAAAATTAGTAAAACACAGACCTTCTCCTACGTGGCTTACAATCTTGCAAAGGATGTAGATATGTTTTATTCTAATATAACCTGATAAGTACTAGAATTCTGTGCCAAGTTTTATGAGAATAGAGATTAAAAAGTGACTAATTCTGCATGGGTGAGGTGTCAGTGAAGAAATTACAGAACAAGTAGAACTTGATTTTAAAGAATAAATAGGAGTTCACAAGATGAAAAGACAGGTGAGATGGCTGGGTAAGAACACTTTTCTAGTTATAAAGAACTGCATGTAAACAAAGGTTTATACATAGCACTGTCTTTACCTAAATGCAGGAAATGGCTAGGAATTTCTTATGATGAGAATATTAGGTCTAAGAAAATAAAATCACTAAAGATGAGGGTGGAAGGAAAGAATGGGGCTAGATTGATTGTGAGGAGCCTTTCTACCATGTTTGGAAGTTTGAATTTCAGTCTGCAGGCAAAGGTTTTTGTGCAGTGTGTCAATTACATCTATTTCAGAATGTAATAGTAATAATATGAATAATGGATTGAAATAGAAATAATCTAAAGCATAGATTTGTTAGATAATTATTATAGTGTTTTAAATGAAAAATTATGTTAAGATATACCGTAAGAATTTATTCACATCCATAAAAAATTCCAAAGGTCACTGCGATGGGTACTATCTATTCAGTAAAATTCTAAATCAGCACAGATATCAAGGGACCTTGACAATCTAAAGTGCACCTAACTTTCCAACTTCACTTCTGGTCCCTTCTTTTCCCATCTTACAATCCAGCCACATCAGATTATGTACCATTTCTTCAATCTGTTGCATACATTCATACTGTCATGTCCTCACTCTCACAGTACTTGTTACGCCTGCATGGACAACTCTCAAAAAACTTCTACTCATCCTCCAAGAACCAGGTGAAAAAAAGGTTGTATCTGTAAGGTCCTCCCTGACTCCTTCTCTTGAAGGGCAAGTATTTATTATGCTTTCCTCTAGGCTTTCACATCAAACCATTCACCCTACTAATATAGCACTGATCATATTGCTTTGTTACCTATCCGTTTATCTTCTCTCCTCTGCTTGAATGGCTGAGCTGGAGCCAATCATTTACAAACAAAATCAAATTAAACCGTACATATAAAATGATGAAATTAACCTCCCCCTCTTTCTCCATTGATATATAGGGATACACATATACACATTTTTTTATTACCTGATAAAACTTGAACTTGGATATAAGAATATGACACAGTGTTTGCGGTTCACACATACTCATATAAGATTCTAATAAAGATATAAAGAATTCATCGTGTTCTGGCCTGCATTCAAACACTTCTAAAATGACATCCAAAACTCTATTGGGATCCAGATTAAAGCATCCTGCAAGAGATGAGATACACACAAATTCAAAAGTGATTATACATCATTTCTACTGAAGCCATTAACTTCCAGGGAAAACCTACATAACAAGATAAAAATGTTTCTAAAAACAACTTCTTTTATCAATTTGCTTCCCCTTCCCCAGAAGAATATCTCCATAATTTTCAAGATCATCAAGTCCATTCCCCACATTTTACAGATAAGAAATGTGACTTTCCCAGCATTACAAAGTGGGTTAGTGATAGAGCTGAAGCTCAGGATCTGCAACACTAAGTCAAGCAAACGTTCCTCTTTGCCTCACTGTGTCATCAGTTACTGATTACTCTCACTAGTGAAAGAGATGAACATTGTTAACTCTTAGCAAAATATGAAAATCAAACAATGCATTTTACAAGTTAAGCAACTAAAGGAGATTTTTTAATGTTTTATACAGAAGTACTTTGAAAGCTTACAAACAGTTAAAAGCTCAGATTCATGAAAGCAGAACATATTGTTAGAATCATTTTTTAGTTTATTTTACATACACAACAAAGCTACAGAAAATAATTGTACCACTGATTTATACTTATGGTTTTGGGCAGCATTTATAAAGATAAGCAAGAGAGAAAGAAAAAAATAAGGTAGAGCAGGAAAAGGGAAAGAAGCACTGAGTAAGTGCAGACGGCTACTTATCCTTGCTAATCCCTTAAGGTAAGCTCAAAAGGGCCAATGGACACAGATTTAATAAACCTGCCTATCAGCCACCCTACTCTTAGTAAATTATTACCTCTATTTGCATTCAGCTTCAGCTGCTGCCTTATTATATTATAGTGCAGTGACATCACGTATGCATTTAATTTATGAGAATACAAACATTTACACACAGCAAAAAAAATGATAGAAATAAAAATTAAATTAAATGATACAGGCAATTCTACCCACCATTCCTCTCAATAAAATGTATACTTATGACCCAAAGTCAGCATGAGATGTTAATCTGCTATGCCGCTTATATCAGTTCCCACATGTCTTATGCATTAAGCCAAATAGAATTCTAGTGTTTTAAATTACATATTTTTTCATTAGACACAACCCGTACATGCTAGCTAACCACTTCACAGTGGCAAGCAAATAAACACTGGCTAATGCAGCAGAAAATAGAACTGTGCTGAACTTAGGGAGAGGCATTATGTCAAACACTGTACCTAACAGATGACTTTGGGGATTTTTCAAAGAAAATTCTTACATAACCTATTTTATAAGATTTCCAGAGTTACTCCTATTAACTCTGCAGCTATATTAAACGCTATAAAACAAATGTCTGATTCACACTATCTTGGCAATTACTTAGAAAACCAAATTCTTCAAATACTGTAAGTATTTCTTTCCACTTTTTATGAAATCTGAAGTTAAGAACACATTTTTTTCCATTTCACATACTAAGGAAAAAATGGACTAACACATTGATCATGGCTTACTGAAAAGAGTTCCAATTTTCACAAATTTTCCAAAACGATGTTTACTTAAAGTTCTGGGAAGAAAATGTCTAAATATTTTAGCCCTTCCCTGTATCCCCAAAAAGTATGGCTCTAAAATAACAACTGAAAAAGTAAAATAAATGTAAAAGTGACTCCAAAATAGCAATTAGAATTTTTAAATGCTACTAGAAGAAATATAAAATATGAAATGGTACAACTACTTTGTAAAACTAGGAGTTTTCTTAAAAGTCAAACTTACACCTACTATATGACCAAGCCATTTCAATCCAAGGTATTTTCCCAAGGGAAGTAAATATCTATGTCCACACAAAGACTTGTACACAAATATTCCTAGAAGCTCTATATACAACAGGACACACTCAAATGTCCATCAACATATGAATGGGTAAAGAAATTGTGGTACAGTATATTTGTAGTATATACAGTGGACTACCACTCAGGAATAACAAGGAAAGAACTATTAATATAAACATGCATGAATCGCAAATAATGATGCTGAATGAAATAAGCAAGACAAAATAGAATATTCTCTATATGATTCCATTTATAAAAGAATTCTAGAAAATGCAACCTGGTCTATAGAGTCAGAAAACAAGTCAGTGGTTGCCTGGCGAGGGAGTGAAGGGGAATGAAATAAAAAAGGAGGAAACTGGGGGGTGGGGGAGGAGGTAATAGAAACAAGCATTATCTAAGTTGCAGTGAGGTTTTCACAGGTGTATACATATGTTAAAACTCAACATGCACTTTAATTTGGTCAGTTTATTATATGTCAACTATGCCTCAATAAAGTTGGGAAAAATGCCTCCAAACTGCTAGTAACATTGACAATAAAGATTATCAAAGTAAAATCTAGCAAATTCTCCAACCTTATACCTACTCCTACATTTACTAAATGTAAAGATTCAATCATTATATAAAATGAATAATACTCTAACAGAAGGGACAAAAGATACACTGAATATAATTTTGAAAAAAATGGCTGGCTTATAATTAATTACCCATTAAGCTACATATACAAAACGTGTATATAAGAACTAGAACAGCAACATGTTACATGGAAATGTTGTTTCACTCACATTAAAGTTCACATTTTTAGTTTCCTATAATATGAACCAATGACATGTTTTATGAAGCAGTATTACTCTATTGAGACTTCTATCAATGACCTGCACTGTCAACTATCTACTAACTTCTTTCTAGGTGCAATTTAAGGCAGTAATCTAGAAAAGGCAGTATATGCACTTCTATTTATAACAGGTATCAACCTTGCATCTTTCAAAAAGAAGAACTGGCTAATGAATTTACTACTAAATGTCTCAAATGCCATCAGTTAGACCAATCAATTGGAGTGACCTTGGCTACATAAGACAGAAAATGTAACCAAACCAAAGATTTTTAAAATGCTTTTTAAAACCTTACAGATTTGCTAAGTAACAGCTAAGCTATTTCATATACAATGGGACTCTAGTAACAATCAGTAATCTTGAATGTCCAAAGTAATTTTTTTCTAATGGCAGCTGTGGCAGAACATTGGCACTCTTGTGCTCAAGCATCTTATAAGGCTCTTGTCCACCCTAACCATCAGTAGTCATGTGACCTTACACGAGAACATAAGCTTAGCTCCCTACCTCTTTCACCAGCTACATTAAGGAATATTTATAAGCACATATAATATCTTTATGACTTTTGAGGAACAAACAAAGGAACCATATCAGAAGGGAACAAGTGGAAAAATACAGAAATGGTGAATCTGTAATGGTGAAATTCCTTCATTTAAATAAACATAAATACCTTCTATATACCAGATGCTTGTGATACAGAGATTAATAAAATGCCTTCTCAAATCCTGAGGACTTCACAACTTTTGGGTGATACATCTTTGAAAAAATGCACTGAAAAGTAACTGGAGTTTCCTCAAAGATGGACAAGACAGCCAGTGTATTAGACCAAGTGATTTTAACTAGAGGCAAAAATATAATTAAACTGACAATGGTTGTTTTAGGAAAAGGCCAAATTGAGATTCTTAACAGGAAAAAAAAAATCAATGTAATACTGCAAACATGATTGGGAGAGATTTCTAGCCCATAATGTCAAACAATATGATAGCTCCAGTAACCATGTTTCTGATGTAACAGACCTTCCAATACAGAAAAAAACATATTTTGAATAAAACAACATGATCTGGCATCTAGAATTCACTTTAGAAATAGGCTATATCATGGTCTGAATGTTTGTCCTCCACCTCTCCCCCCAAAAATTCCTGTGTAGAATTTCTAATGCCCAATATGATGGTATCAGAAGGTGGGACCTATAGCGAGGATGGGGTGGGGTGGAGGGGATGATTAGGTCATGAGAATGGAGCCTTCATAAATGAGGGCAATGCCCTTTAAAAAAAAGAACTCCCTTGCCCCTCCAACCATATGAGGATACAGCAAGAAGTCAGCAGCCTGCAACCCAAAAGAGGGCTTTCATCAGAACCCAAACATGCTGGTGCCCAATCTTGGGTTTCCTGCCTCAAGAACTGTTAAACGTAACTTTTTGTTGTTTATAAAGCCACCCAGTCTGTGGTACTTTGTTACAGTAGCCCTAATAGACTAAAACAGGCAAATAAAAGCCTACGTTAGACTATTTCTAAGAAATAGTATTTGCAAAACCCTGCACATAGGATCAAGGCAAGAACCAAAGATGCCGTTGACGAATCTTGGGCTTCCTGCCTCAATAACTGTGAAACATACCTTTCTGTTGTTTATAAAGCCACCCAGTCTGTAGTACTTTGTTACAGTAGCCCTAACGGACTAAAACAGGCAAATAAAAACCTGTATTAGACTATTGCTAAGAAACAGTATTTGCAAAAAACTGCACATAGGATCAAGGCAAGAACCAAGGAACCAAGATGCAGAAAAATGAACCTTGCAAAAAAAACAAACAAAATGAAAGTATAATTATAAAAAACTAACGATGAGAACACCAATTGCTATCTTCTTTTTCATAGTAGAGAAAAACAACCTCTTCATAACTAGTATACAGTTAAGAAACTTCAATAAAGCAAAAAATTAAGCAGAGGAGGCAGTCAACTGGCTTCCCTTTCAAAGGGACAGCAGACAGCTAACACAGTAAGATGTTTCTAGGCTGAAGGGCCCTTATATTCAGACTGGACCCAATACAAAATATTAAGCATACTTGAGATAACATAGTCAAGGGGGTTAAATGTCCCATAATCTGTCCAAGAATAAAATAATTTGGCTTGGGTTTTTATTTTGTGTTTAATGTTTTTGTGGTCATTTGACAAGCAACCACATTTAACCTGTGAGACTCAAGAGGCAGAGACTCTCACCCTACCCCCAGCCAAAGCTACAACCTTGGACACCAGGCAACAAATGAAGGTCCTGAAATTTGATGAAGAGGTCTCTGACTGAGGGTGAGTAGGACAGGTCTAGAGCCTAGGCCAAAGAGATCCTGAACCACTAAACCCAAAACCAGGAAGAACCATTTTCATTCTTTAAAACTAAACTCAAGTAAGCTAGGTCAATAAATAATGTTAGCCAGCACTTTTGATTTAGAGCAGGGATTAGCACACTATAGGCTATGGCTCAAATCCATTCAGTTTTTGTAAATAAAGTTGTACTGGAACACAGAAACAATCATTTATTTAGTTACTGCCTGTGGCTTCCTTCATAATACAATGGCAATGTTGAGTAGTTCCAACAAAAACCACGTGGCCGACGAAACAAAGAAAAATTACTATCTCACTCTTAACAGAAAAAAGTTTCCTGACCACTAATTTAGAAGAATACCTAGCTACTACTTTCTTTTGAAGGGCATTCAGAAGAGTAAAGTGCTTATGGTTTAGTTCAGCAATCAAAGGAGTCCAGTTCTAATATCCTCGTCTCTAATTTATTGTAGATGTTTTCTGCCATCTTGATGCAGGGATGGTCTGTGTGGGATCTATCATGACAGCCCAAGAACTTACTGATCACTATCCTATCCACTCCTATTTGACAAGTTTTTCAAATTTAGTGTCGGGTTTGAAAACACAACCACATGCAGGCTCATAAAAGTTCTGCTTCCTTGCTTTTTCATGCAGTAAACAACCCCAGGCTATCGACGGGCTAGAAACTTTTCTATATTTAGGATAAAAACATTTTGATAAACGAGAATCTTGTAGGGAACAAGTAACTACCCTTTAGTTACAGGGTAATAAATAAGGATGCTCCTGATCAGACTAAGTACCATCCTGTTCCCCCACCACAATGTCAGGGGAAGGAAGGTAAGAATCACTACAAACCGTACAAGAAAGGGGGGAAAATGCAGTAAATTTTCAACAAGTATTTATCCAGCACCTATATAGCAGGCACTGAGGTTAGAGCTACTAAAGCAAACAAACAAAAATCCATGTCCTCATGGAGCCTACATTCCAGTGGGGTTGGAGAATAAAATGCATTGCATGTTATATGGTGGTAAGTGCTCAGAAGAACAGTGAACACGAGGCAGGCCTGGGTGAGATGGCAGGAAAGGCTACACCGAGGAGGTGACGTTTCTGTGCATCGTAGTATGCTTGATGAACTAGAAGTTTAGCCCATAAAAGCTAATTGTTCATACTCATGGAATATCCATTATGTCATGAGCTTGCAGTTATGATTCCCAGACTGTACTTCAGAGACAATAACACAATCAGTTCTCTGAGGGCAAAGTTCAAAAAAATGTAAGTAGCATCCATTTTCCCAGTTAGATAAAAGCACACCTTCAGGAAAAACCCACTTTCAAATGTTGCCAAAATAACAAGGGACCAAAATAAAAAGGTATAAATTCACAAGGACAAAGACTAGAAGAAACAAGGCCAGATGAGATGACAAGATATAGGCAAACAAAGTGAAAAAAAAAAAAAAACAGGTACTTACACACCACAAAATTCTTACGTGGGAAACACCATCTTAGGAAAGTACATAGCAGGCCATAAGGAAAGACAAACCTATAGGAAAGCAGTACTGACAGGCATCTCAAGCTAGAACAAAATGCTGCAGGAAAAAGGTACAGCCTACCCTAGAAAGAGAAAAGGAAACCCTACAGGAGGATTTTTTTACACATGCCACTGCCACCCAGGTAAGGAAGAGCCCTGCAGGCCTAGGGGAATACAAGTCTTGGTGTGAAAACAGGAGGAAGTAGCAGAGAGAGTAAATCAGATGCAAAAACTAAACTTACTTCAAGGAAAGTAGAAATTTTAAACTAAAAGCATCTTACCTTCTATACCAAAAGCATAAGCTAAAAACATGATTTTTACTAAAGATGACTGTAGTTAAACCTAGTTTTATCTGAGTTTCTACTCAGTATAACATTGGAAGAACTGTGTAAGGATCAGGATACTCCCCACTCTTAGTCATACATAAATTTAAAAAACAGGGAAAGAAGTTAGGCATAAACATCTTTTAAAATATAACCAGAGAGGATTAAAGATGGTGGCATGAGAGGAGAGACAGAGGCTTCCTCCTAAAACTGGATACAACAAGAAAATATAGTTGGCGCAACTAATCCTGAGACAGCAACAGGAAAGAGGACGGCGCCAGAGTGCACACACCTGGAGAGAAGAGCAGACCTCACTGAACAGGGGTTGGAAAGCTGGGGCAGGTGGAGTTCCTCGGAAGACTGGGTTTCCGGCTGCTTGTGGAAAGCAGGGATCCATATCCGGCTACTCTGTGACAAAAGCTTGTATCTGTGTGCTTGGTCCACTAGCTCAGGCAGTGGAGACAGGCACAGCAGCTGGGAAGTGGGGTACAGCTCTTCCCTACCACCAGGCACCAATACCACTCCACTGCGACCACCGACATTGCTTCAGGGGATGAGCAGCTCCAGAATAGAGCGTCTGGACACTAGACGGCGCCATGTACAAATATGAAACACCAATGAAACCAGGTCCAGAGTAAAATTACTAATACAACTCCTGAGAAAGATTTCAATGATATGGACCTCGTGA
Source organism: Manis pentadactyla (assembly GCF_030020395.1). Lineage (NCBI taxonomy): Eukaryota > Metazoa > Chordata > Mammalia > Pholidota > Manidae > Manis > Manis pentadactyla. Next base: position 19,539,066 of record NC_080020.1, read on the forward strand.
CTCCTCCTGAAGGGTGAGTTCAAAATATAAATCATCAACATGCTAATGGAGATACAGAAAGATATTCAAGAACTCGGGAATGAATTCAGGATGGAGATCCAATCGTTGAAGAGCACGATGGAGGGTATCAAAAGCAGGTTGGATACGGTATAGGAGACACTAAGTGAAATAGAAACTATGGAAGAGGAATACAAAGAAGCTGAGGCACAGAGAGAAAAAAAGGATCTCTTAGAATGAAAGAATATAGAGAGAACTGTGTGACTAATGCAAACGGAACAATATTCCCATTATAGGGATACCAGAAGAAGAAGAGAGACAGAAAGGGATAGAAAGTGACTTTGAGGAGGTAGTTGCTGAAAACTTCCCCAGTCGGGGGAAGGCGATAGTCTCTCAGGCCATGGAGATCCACAGATCTCCCAACACAAGGGACCCAAGGAAGACAACACCAGGACACACAGTAATTAAAATGGAAAAGATCAAGGATAAGGAAAAATAGTTAAAAGCAGCCAGAGACAGAAATAAGATCATAGACAAAGGAAAGCCCACCAGGCTAACATCAGACTTCTCAGCAGAAAACTTACAGGCCAGAAGGAAGTGGAATGATGTATTTAATGCCATGAAGCAGAAGGGCCTGGAACCAAGATTACTTAATCTGGCAAGATTATCATTTAAATTTTGAGGGATTAAACAATTTCAAGATAAGCAAAAGCTGAGAGAATTTACCTCCCACAAACCAAACCATCTCTGCAGTCTATTTTGGAGGAACTGCTATAGATGGAAGTGTTCCTAAGGTTGAATAGCTGTCACCAGAGGTAATAACACCACAGTAAAGAAATTAGAACAGCTAATTACTATGCAAATGCAAAATTAAATTAACTATCCCCAAAGTCAATCAAGGGATTGACAAAATGTACAGAATATGATACCTAATATATAAAGAATGGAGGAAGAAAAAGGAGGAGAAACAGAAAAGAACATTTAGATTGTGATCGTAAAACCATACTAAGTGAGATAACTTGCACTCTTAGATAGTAAGGAAATTAACCTGGAACATGTGGTAACCATGAATCTGAAGCCTGCAATGGCAATAAGCACATGCCTATCGATAGTCACCCTAAATGTAATTGGACTGAATGCACCAATCAAAAGACACAGAGTCACTGAATGGATAAAAAAACAAGACCCGTCTATATGCTGCTTACAAGAGACTCACCTCAAACTCAAGGACATGCAGAGACTAAAAGTCAAGGAATGGAAAAAGATATTTCATGCAAACAACAGGGAGAAAAAAGCAGGTGTTACAGTATAAGTAACAGACAAAATAGACTTCAAACCACTGAAAGTAACAAGAGATAAAGAAGGACATAACATAATGATAAAGGGGTCAGTCCAACAACAGGATATAACCATTATAAATATATATGCTCCCAACACAAGAGCACCAGCATATGTGAAACAAATACTAACAGAACTAAAGGAGGAAATACAATGCAATACACTCATTTTAGGAGACTTCAACATACAATTCACTCCAAAGAACAGATCCACCAGACAGAAAATAAGTAGGGACACAGAGGCACTGAACAACACACTAGAACAGATGGACCTAATAGACATCTATAGAACTCTACACCCAAAGTCAACAGGATACACATTCTTCTCAAGTGCACATGGTTCTCCAGAATAGACCACATAGTAGGCCACAAAAAGAACCTCAGTAAGTTCCAAATGATTGAAATTATACCAAGCAACATTTCAGACCACAAAAGTATAAAACTAGAACTAAATTGCACAAAGAAAGCAAAAAGGCCCACAAACACATGGAGGCTTAACAAGATGCTCCTAAATAATCAATGGATCAATGACCAAATTAAAATAGAGATCAAGCAATATATGGAAACAAATGACAACAACAACACAAAGCCCCAACTCCTGTGGGACGCAGTGAAAGCAGTCTTAAGAGGAAAGTATATAGCACTCCAGGCATATTGAAAGAAGGAAGAACAAACCCAAATGAATAGTCTAACATCACAATTGTCAAAATTGGAAAAAAAAGAACAAATGAGGCCTAAAGTCAGCAGAAGGAGGGACTTAATAAAAATCAAAGAAGAAATAAATAAAATTGAGAATAATAAAACAATAGAGAAAATCAATGAAACCAAGAGCTGATCCTTTGAGAAAATAAACAAAACAGATAAGCCTGTAGCCATACTTATTTAGAGAAAAAGTGAATCAACACACATCAACAGAATCAGAAATGAGAAAGGAAACATCACGACGGACCTAACAGAAATACAAAGTATTATTAGAGACTACTATGAAAACCTATATGCTAACAAGCTGGAAAACCTAGAAGAAATGGACAACTTCCTAGAAAAATACAACCTTCCAAGACTGACCAAGAAAGAAACACAAAATCAAAACAAACCAATTATCAGCAAAGTAATTGAAGCGGTAATCAAAAAACTACCCAAGAACAAAACCCCAGGTCAGATGGATTTACCTAGGAATTTTATCAGACATACAGAGGAGATATAATACCCATTCTCCTTAAAGTTTTCCAAAAAATAGAACAGGAGAAAATACTCCCAAACTCATTCTACGAAGCCAACATTACCCTAATACCAAAACCAGGCAAAGACCCCAACAAAAAAAGAAAATTACAGACAAATATCCCTGATGAACTTACATGTAAAAATACTCAATAAAATATTAGCAAACCGAATTCAAAAATTCATCCAAAGGATCATACACGATGACCAAGTGGGATTCATCCCAGGGATGCATGGATGGTACAACATCTGAAAATCCATCAACATCATTAATCACATCAAGAACAAGGACAAAAACCACATGAGGATCTCCACACATGCTGAAAAAGCATTTGACAAAATTCAACATCCATTCATGAAAAGAACTCTCAACAAAATGGGCATAGAGGGCAAGTACCTCAACATAATAAAGGCCATAGATGATAAACCCACAGCCAATATCACACTGAACAGTGAGAAGCTGAAAGCTTTTCCTCTGAGATCCGGAACAAGACAGGGATGCCCACTCTCCCCACTGTTATTCAACATAGTACTGGAGGTCCTAGCCACGGCAATTAGACTAAACAAAAGAAATATAAAGAATCCAAATTGGTAAAGAATAAGTCAAATGGTCACTATTTGCAGATGACATGATATTGTACATAAAAAACTCTAAGGAACCCACTCAAAAACTACTAGATCTGATATCGGAATACAGCAAAACAGAATGATACAAAATTAACACACTGAAATCTGTGGCTTTCCTATACAGTAAAAATGAACTAATAGAAAGAGAAATCAGGAGAACAATTCCATTCACAATTTCATAAAAAATAATAAAATACTTAGGAATAAACCTAACCAAGGAAAGTGAAAGACCTATACCCTGGAAACTATAAGACACTCTTCTAAGAGAAATTAAAGAGGACACTAACAAATGGAAACGCATCCCATGCTCTTGGCTAGGAAGAATTAGTATCACCAAAATGGCCATCCTGCCCAAAGCAATCTACAGATTTGATGCGATCCCTATCATATTACTAATGACATTCTTCAATGAACTGCAACAAATAGTAAAAAAATTCATATGGAAGCACCAAAGACCCCGAATATCCAAAGCAATCCTGAGAGGGAAGAATAAAGTGGGGAGGATCACGCTCCCCAACTTCAAGCTCTACTACAAAGCCACAGTAATCAAGACAGTTTGGTACTGGCACAAGAACAGAGCCACAGACCTGTGGAACAGAATTGAGACTCCAGACATTAACCCAAACATATATGGTCAATTAATATAAGATAAAGGAGCCACGGACATACAATGGGGAAATGACAGTCTCTTCAACAGATGGTGCTGGCAAACCTGGACAGCTACATGTAAGAGAATGAAACTGGATCACTGTCTAACCCCATACACAAAAGTAAATTCGAAATGCATCAAAGACCTGAATGTAAGTCATGAAACCATAAAACTCTTAGAAAAAATAATAGACAAAAATCTCTCGGACATAAACATGAGCGACTTCTTCATGAATATATCTCCCTGAGCAAGGGAAACAAAAGCAAAACTGAACAAGTGGGACTGTATCAAGCTGAAAACCTTCTGTACAGCAAAGGACACCATCAATAGAACAAAATGGCACCCTACAGTATGGGAGAATATATTTATAAATGACAGATCCGATAAAGGGTTGACATCCAAAATATATAAAGAGCTCACACACCTCAACAAACAAAAAGCAAATAATCCAATTAAAAAATGGGCAGAGAGGCTGAACAGACAGTTCTCTAAACAAGAAATTCAGATAGCCAAGAGACACATGAAAAGATACTCCACATCACTAGTCATCAGAGAAATGCAAATTAAAACCACAATGAGATATCACCTCACGATCACCACCATCCAAAAGACAAACAACAACACATGTTGGCGAGGTTGTGGCAAAAGGGGAACCCTCCTACACTGTTGGTAGGAATGTAAATTAGTTCAACCATTGTGGAAAGCAGTATGGAGGTTCCTCAAAAAGCTAAAAATAGAAATACCATTTGACCCAGGAATTGCCCTTCTAGGAATTTACCCTAAGAATGCAGCACTCCATTTTGAAAAAGACAGATGCACCCCTATGTTTATCGCAGCAGTGTTTACAATAGCCAAGAAAAGGAAGCAACATAAGTGTCCATCAGTAGATGAATGGATAAAGAAGATGTGGTACATATACACAATGGAATATTATTCAGCCATAAGAAGAAAACATATCCTACCATTTGCAACAACATCGATGGAGCTAGAGGGTATTATGCTCATTGACATAAGCCAGGTGGAGAAAGACAAGTATCAAATGATTTCACTCATATGTGGAGTATAAGTACAAAGAGAAACTGAAGGAACAAAAGAGCAGCAGAATGATAGAACCCAAGAACGGACTAACAGTTACCAAAGGGAAAGGGACTGGGGAGGATGGGTGGGAAGGGAGGGATAAGGGCGGGGAAAAAGAAAGGGGGCCTTATGATTAGCATGTATAATGCCGGGGGGCATGGGGAGGGATGTGCAACACAGAGAAGACAAGTAATGATTCTACAGTATCTTACTACGCTGATGGACAGTGACTGTAATGGGGTTTGTGGGGGGGACTAGGTGAAGGGGGGAGTCTAGTAAACATAATGTTCTTCATGTAACTGTATAATAATGATAACTAAATGAATAAAAAATATCTAAAGAGAAAAAAAAAAAAGAGAAGCAGGAAATACAACTTCTCCAAAAGGTCTCAAAACCTAAGACATCTAGCTGTTAGATAATCTTCCCTAAGTTAGCACAATACCTAACCATTAAGAGCGACAATTCTTTCCTTTCTTGAAAAATCAGGACTACCTATTTTTCTACCATTCATTCCTCCTTTTTATAGAAGCCAACTATTTCCTCTATATACTCAATGCAAGTAAAAAGAATAATGCTAAAGAAATATTTATTTTTAAAAATTCTCATATAAAAATAACTTTCCTGTTACACTTTTATACCACCTGCTGCACTTACTTTAACAGGCTGCTGTAAAGATAAAATAAGCTGTGTTCAATGTCCCTGATAAAGATACTTTGTAAATCAAGTTCACAAAAACTAAACATCTCTGCATTTCAAGAGTTCAGCAAAGACTTTATTGATGTTTCAGCTGCTTACTTTATTTTCTGCTCTCTATAAAATTACTGAGAAATACTTAAAAGTTGAAGAGAAATACCAGAGAAAGCAGAAACTAATACAAACACACAGGTAACAGTGACAAAAAGATTTGTCATCATCAACTTAAATTTTTTATTACTGATAAAATCTTAAAAGAACAAGTTTAAAAACACATGCTCTCATTTCTTAATTTAAAAAAAATTGTAGGGAATGCACTCATTTTGTCTTTATGGATATCTTGCAATAACTAAAAAACTCATTTCTTATTAACATACTACGCATGTCTTACCTATTAAAGATTTGATATTTTCTAAGATTAAATCACTAGTAATATTTCCAGATAAATCTTGCCCCAATTCAGCAATCATCTTGGCATAACCTTCATTCTCTTCTCTTAACAAATTGAATTTTTGCTGCTTAGAACTGAAATTAGATAAACATCATACAGGGGATAAAATTAATTTCAATTAGCAAGCTTAATTAAGAGTATTTTGTTCTTTTCATTGAATATTCTTATATCTCTCTCTCAGATAACAATACTAAGAATTGTTGTTGAAAAATTTACCTTTGTTTATCTTTTAGGATAGAATGATAACAATAGTTCAAAGAGACAGTTACACAGGGAAAATGAGTAACACAAAGAACAGATATTGCTAATCCCAAGGAGCAACAACATACCACTATTTCCATCACTCAGGATATACCCTAGAATATAGCCAGTTGTAAATTATTTTAAAGCACTGAACACTATTTCAACTTCTAATATGGGAAAAAATTTATACTGGTTTCACACAGGCCACGTTCAATGCTGACTCAGTAATTACAGGCTACTTTTAAAAGGAAAAAATAGGAGACACATGGTAAGAGCAACATAAAAAACCTTCAACTGCCTTTAGAAATTCTAGTATTCAAAATGAGAGCTAAGAAAACACACTCAGGTAACTTGATCTGCAACAGAAAGGTACGTGTACTTACAAGAGTTTTGTCTTGATTTTAACTGACTTCTGATTGAACTGCTGTGATTGTTTGATAAGCCCTAATGATTCCAATGTTTCTGGATCCAGGCGTTCCTTTAGAACTGTGTCTGAAACTAAATACTGCATTAAAAAATATTAAAGGCCATTTATTCCTTAGCATTCCAACTACACAACCACAATATTTAAAATATATTATATATTTATCTATATTGAGTATATTTCAATATATTCAAAACAGCTTTTCCCAAATACTAAAATAACACAAAAACATATCAATTTGTAACAATAAAAAAAGCTTAGAACTTCAATTGAAAAAATGAAGACTGCAAATATTGAAAAATATGACATAGCTCTTTAAAAAAAACACTCACTAAAAAATTAAATGCATGCTGTACACGGCCTACAAATGACAAGAACAACCGATGAAATTCTGATTAAAATTGAATCTGTCAACTGTATTTTAAGATAATACAGCACTTCGGTCAAATTCTAGCACAGCAAAGACAAGGACATTCTTCCAGGTCTGAGTAACGGCATTTCTCCTTGATTCTAAATGTATAAACATAAAATGGTTTATTAGACAATGATTATGACAAGTTCTAGAATTTATTATTTTCAAACTACCTTCATTTCTTTTCTCCATACCTAATCATTTAGGAAAAATTGCTCAGTTTAAAAGCTGTCCACATAATTTCTACTCACTTGATAGATGTTTACCTTTCTCTCAGGAATTTATTAGGTCAGGAATACCACCTAAGGTTTTATATGTATAGATAAATGATATGCTAGCATGTCTACTTCATAGAAATAATTAGTATGTCCAATTTTACAAATCATTCCATTTCAAAACCCCAATCTCACCTTAAAATGAATAGTCAACTAGATGTCAACATCCTCCTCCATTATCGTGTTTACTGCAATTACAAGTGTTCAATGGAAAATGTAGAAAGTGCTTTTTAAAACTTACCAAACATGCTAATACCAATTGTGTAAAATAGTCTCTCTTGCTTTTTTCTTCTAAACAATTTGTCTCAGTATCTACAGTGAAGGAAAAAAAAGATGAAAGTCTGACATATTTTCCTAGACTCTCTCCAACACTAAAATAAGATACTTAATTTTCTTTAAAACTAGCTAATTTTGAAATGCTCATTTGGAAAAAATATCTGAAACTATGGTAAGCATGAGCTGTCCTCCATATGCTTATGAATGCTTAGAATTAATTTCTCCTTATACTGGAGACTGACCCTGTGACCAAGGGCATACCCATAAAATGGTAAACCCATAAAATGGTAAGTAGATTACACAGAAGCTGCGTGCTATGGCATTGGAAAAGCAACAAAGCTTCAAAAAAACCCCACTGTTTTAAAAAATGGAAATACTAAAGCAAAATTTAAATGACCACATGTCACAGATGCTAAAGAAGAAATTCCTTTCTTGAGTGTTAAGTGGAACTGGGTGACAACAAAGATCTCTTCTGACATTAAAGATCCTATTACTCAGGAAGTTCAAAACTCTTGACCATGGCCACCTTGTTACCATGTACCATGTTCTATTCAAGCTACCTGGCCATCAGTTCTATGAAAAGACAGTATTAAAAGATATTTTTAATATCCTATTTTGAGTTATAATTCTAGTCAGCAAACAAAAATGTATTCAAGATTTTCATCATTTTCTTCCTACTGAAATCTTTTTTAAAAGCTGAGACCTCCTTGTTGTATATCTGAAACCAATAAAGATTGCATATCAACAATACTTCAATAAAAAAAAGACTTATTTGTCGAATAATTTTCTGAAGTATGAAAGAAATAAAACAATTAGCTCCAAATGCCAAGCATCAAAAATTTCAACTAGAATTAGCAAGATTACAAAGCTGATTTTAGGATTATTACTTTAACTAATTACATACTATTCTTTTAAAGTCAACTCATACTTTAGAATGTGCTATAGAAAGCAGCACTGATTTTAGGGATGTATTAAAAGTTGTCCTCTAAGTATTGTAGGGCTCTCCCCAGACATCCTACCACCGCTTTGTTTCGGTTTACTTTCTACCACCATCCGTGAGAGTTGAGAGAAGGGGATTTATCATGAAATATACCCATGTTTTCTTTGCCCTTCTCCATTTTCCCTTCCTGGACAGTGCCATTTTCCAATATCCTGGCCAATGTAGCTAACTTCAGAAAACTTAGCCTTTTTATTTGAAATGACTTAATTTAGCTTCATTTTATATAAAGATACATTCTGAAAACTGAATTATAAACTAAAACTAGCACTAGTTTATAAACAGTGATTATACTCACATTTGACTTAAAATACTATAGTCTCTATAGAGTAAAAAGATATATATTCTAGATTTATAAAAACATTTCTACATTGTAAAATCCTTACTTTGGAAGAAAACATTTTAACATAGTACATTAATTTAATAAACAGCACTTTTTACAGGTGAAATAAAGGTTTAATACCTACCTAATATGCAGAATACATCAGCAAGAATGGAAGGCATATCCTCATGAAATTCCTAATTTTAAAAATATAATTATTCATAATAAAACACTACAATAGCACACCAGCAAGTATTATGGTTTCAGAATAAGAAAACCCCAACACCACTGTGTTGACATGTAATGAAATTCTTCATGTTTCATAATATAGAGAAAATAAAGAGACAACAGTTGGAAAAAATGTTTGAATTTCTATCATTAAATAACTTGATAAAATAGAAACCTAAATAAAATAAACACCAGGAAATATTAAAGAGCACAACTGATTGAAATTTTTCCAATGAATTTTCATGTTAGAAACCACTGGAATTTGCAGTACCTCATACCTACTTAAAGCAAAACTGTTAAAAATGGTTTATTTCTCATCCAAAATTTCAAATATTGTGCCCATCACTGACCTATGCAAAAATCATAGTAGTATCAGAACAGAAATCTAAAAAATACAAGAACAATCACAAGCTGGTGTTCCCTAATTCAAGATTCTCTGAAGATAATTACCAAAAATCTATATTTATTTTCCTTATGCTCTAACAGTTGTAAGCCTTTGGAGAAACTGACCCAAAAGTGTCCCCTCATTTCTGGATGAAAACTTCAACATTTTTACCAGATCTGTCTCCTAACTTCCCACTCCCATGCCCCATTTTAGAGCAATTTTTCATTAGGAAGGACATAATTCAATTATCGCAGTTAGTTTGCTGGCACTGTAGTAACCCTGAAACTAGCCTATTTTCAGAGACTAAAAGAAAGAAATGTAATTCTAAAGCAAAACCTGGCAGCTGTAAGAGACACACAGGATATGCTCCTGTGGCTAAGAAGTGGGACCGTGAGATTCAGTACTATGAGAAGGTCATGACAAAGACAATCCAGCTGCAGAAGAATATGTATCACGAAGGACTGAAAGGAAGGGTGAGCTAAGGAAGAACAAAACACACATTTTATGGCGACAGATGGTAACTGCACTTGTTTGTCATGGTGAGCATTTCGTAATGTACATAAATGTGAAATCACTGTCATACATCTAGAACTAATATGTCAACTATACTTAGTAAAATTTCTTTAATAAACATTAAGTTCATTTAGACTGTTCATTTTCAATAAATGAGAAAAGTATTATAATCAAATTCCATAAATACACTAAACCCTACACCAATGCCCAATTAATGGAATGAAATAACCTTAACTGTCAACCAGATTTTAACCTCAAATTTCTTAAATGGCTATGAACTTTGGCTATGTCTACTTGAATGCAAGTACTCAGGATACCTGAAGACCAGAAATAATAGAGCAAGACAAGAGTTTTCAAACATGGAAAACTCACTGTTGAAAGACATGAACTAATGTTGCTTTCCCATATAGAAAATTTAGTGATAAAAGAGAAATGCATATTGAACCTCTACTGCTCAAATACATCTCAATGTGAGGGGAAAAAATCACAACAGCTAAACACAGAAGTTCCTTAGAACCATCCGCGGGAAAACACAAAAATATAAAGGAGATGACCTACGCTAGCATGAAAATGCCACAGAAGCTTAAAGCAACACAGGGGAAAATGCATGTTGATATCCAGAAGTGCCAGGTCCTACCTCAGTAACAGTTATGAAAGTTGTTCTCAACTGGGCAGATAATTTTATTTCTGCCAGTTTAAAATACAGCCTAATAGAGTAATACACCACTTGTAAAAACTGAAACTTAACTACTGGTTTACAATAAACATGACTACAATTTGACAATTCATCTTTCAATTTAAATATCAAACCACAATGACCAGTATCTGGTCTGAAGTTAACTTAAATACTCTAAAGAATAAAAGAGTGAAACAGAATAACCACTTAAATGTTGGGGGGAAAATCTAGTTAATATTTTCTAAAATAAATGGCAAAAACATGAAAATTGGTATCAAGTGAAGGTCCTCTATGCAACCTCAATTCAATATCACTGAATCCTCAATTTAAAAAACTACATTTAATTTCTAAACATAAAGGCAAACTAAAGAAAATACCTTGAGAGATGCTATATTGGGAGAAAAACATATTCTAGCCAAATTATTTTTTATACTAGCACTTTTAATTGAGTATACCTTGACTTCAGTAAAATGCAGGCTTTTTTTTCTTGCTCTCCCAGCTTACCTAACATTTTCCATTTTACTCACAACCAGACAAAAGATTAAAATGTGTTTCTGCCTAGCAACAATGACGTATCACTATTACCTTAAAACATTCACTACTGTTGTTGCTGAGCAGCTAGTTGAAGAATTAGGAGAAACCTCAACCTGGATGGAGGAAGCCTACTTAATTCTGGGTGAGAGAGAATTCTCAAACAGATCAGCCCAGTGTAGGTAAGGAAGGAATTCATTAAAGCTACAGCAGCAGGGAATGGCAGCTGCCTTGCAGGCACCAGAGAACAGGAAAGTACAAGGGAAAGAGGGAAATTTCTTGGCCTAGGACAGATTCCCTTGCCAACTCCTGAAGCCAGAGTCACCTGGCATCTTGCGTCCACCTGGATCTGCACAGCATGTGGACTAGCCCCTACGACTCCAGGATTTTGGGGAGCCACGGAGCACAGAATGGAGTAAGATTATGTTCTGAGAACTTCCCAAAGAAAGGAGATTTTCTGGCAGGCTACTAAGAACAGATCACACAGCGGCAGTTCCGTCCATGTCACCCAGGCAATGGGCTGGAAACGTGCAGGCCCAAATCTGATCTCTTAGCAGCCCCTTCCTACTTATTAGGAGTAGCGAAGACCGCAATAATCTGAGCAGTTAGAAAGCTTTATCTGAAAGTACACACTTAAAGAAAGTGCGGACGACCTCAGAGAGAAGGCACACTGAAAGTTTGGGGATTCTGCCTTTTAAGGCTTTCAAGAATGGGGAAAACGGCAGAGGGGGATTGTTGGGCATAGGCTTGACTTGTGGTCTCAAGGTGCTTATCTCTGGTGAGAGACACCGTGTCTCCTTTCCTTTCTTATCAGTCCTCCAGATAATTCTGCTAAATAAACCCAACACAAGGAATTTATTTATCCAGTTCTTCTCCAAGATAGGGTTACCCTCAAGTAGTGGGGACATATCAGTTAAGACTGCCTGCCCTGCCTTAAGATAGGCTGTTGGGCTACTGTCTCATTACCAGAGAATATGTTAGGAATCTTACTTCTTCAACTCTCTGCTTTTTAAAATGGAATCTTAGCTTTAAGATGGGGTCCCTCCTGTTCTTACCATACTGTTTATATCTCAGAATTTTTCATCATAGGTAGGAAAAGTTATGATGCTTGTCCCATGTCCCTGCCCTACCTCACTATAATTCTGAATAAAATGAAATGCCAATTTATACACTTCAGGGATATTTGTATCAAAAAAGAACACACACACACAACTTACACTAATGTCTTTAAGAACATTAGATGCATGTTCATGCTTGAGATTTCCATTAACGACATGGCATGATAACTCATAAAGAGCTTGCTGGAAATCTGTAGAACATAATAGAAATAATGTGAGAACACAGACTCTGGAACATGAAATGTAGACCCTCGAGGGTTAGATCTATGTATTTCCTACTTCTAAGAATTATTATAAACATCAACAATGGTATGAAAAATATACTTCTAATACTTTTCTCTAGATTTTTTTCCTTTTATTTTCACAAAACAAAATACTAAAAGAGTAAAAAAAAGTGAACCTTGACTATACTACTATAACATAACTACTGCTTGAGAATTCCCTCCCCATCTTTTCCTTTATGTCAACATACTTTATATATTTGAATTCACAAGGCACATCATTTGGTATTCTAATTACCCCACTAACTCTTTTAAAAGCATTTTCTCTTGCTATAGAAGTCTCCAAAATTACCAAAGTCTCCCCTTTCTTTTTCCCTGCACTTATCCCTCCCTTCCCACCCATCCGCCCCAGTCCTTTTCCCTTTGGTAACTGTTAGTCCATTCTTGGGTTCTGTGATTCTGCTGCTGTTTTTTCCTTCAGTTTTTCTTTGTTCTTATACTCCACATATGAGTGAAATCATTTGGTACTTGTCTTTCTCCGCCTTGCTTATTTCACTGAGCATAATACCCTCTTAGCTCCATCGATGTTGTTGCAAATGGTAGGATTTGTTTTCTTCTTATGGCTGAATAAGAAGAAGACTGAATAGAACTCCACCATGTGAATATAAACTAAATTAGCCATTCCTCTCATCAGCACATTTCACAGATTTTTCTAAATATATTCAGATTATAGTCAATTCAATCTCAGGGCTACACTGACAAAAAGTAAGGAATAGAAGTAAATATAAAATCAAGTTTTACCCATATCCTAAGGTCAGAGAAACTTCTCCCCAAATATCAATCTTTTTTGTCCTCTATTTCCATCAGAATTCAAACTGAAATAATTACATACATAAAACAGCAGCTCTATGAGAACTGTCAACCACAAGTACTATCATTCACTATTAAAAATTAGCAAGTAGTCCCCTTTCCAGGAGGAAGAATCTCTTTTGTGTGTGTGTGGGTGGGGGGCGGGTTGTTATTGGTTAGGTAAACACTTCCTTCCAGCTATCATTTTATTTAGTTTCATACAATAAAAACTTGCTTCCTTTCATCAAAAGGAAAACAGGCAGCCCTAAAAACATTTATGCAAAATAAAGTCAATTTATAATCCCCTTTTAAAAGGAATCAAAAAGTTTTCAGGGCAAAACAGCAAATAAAAAACTAAATATTTAAAATCTTCTCTCTTGGTTTTACTGGTCACAAAAAGAGAATATAATAGAAATCAAGACATATCAATCCCCCTTTAAACAATGGAAATAGTATTCTACAATCAAATAAATTTGTCCTCAAATTATTTGTTAATGTACTATAGCCCAATTGTCCCAATTCCTTATGAAGAATTCATTATTAAATAATCCCACCTTTTTCACAAATATGCCTTAATTATGCTTAAAATAAACTATATAAAAACTAACTTGTTAGCATGGTAGGAATATGAAGTTAACTTAATGCTTTGAATTTCCATCAATAAAATGCTTTTACAGCAAATAATACTCATGTAAAGTTATCCAGATAACTAAGATTTCTTAAAAAAGCAATCACTCTTAGGAAAAAACAGCTGAATATCAAACTAAATTTCCATAAGAATACAAGCTGACAGAGGCTGAGGGAATTCTAATCTTAATCACAGGAGACTATAAAACAGAGAACAAAGAGCCCAGGTCATTTTGCTGACAGTAAAGGACATAAAAACAATCACAACGTAATCCACAAAGATGCAAAAACAGTCCCCAACTCACATATTCTTTAAATGCCCATTTAACTGGTTAGGAAGTCCTACTGTATTTTTTTTCAGTGGATATACTATAGTAGTAATTTTTCTTATTCATTTTGTTATCATTAATCTACAATTACATGAAGAACATTATGGTTACTAGACTCCCCCCTTCACGTAGTCCCCCCCACAAACCCCATTACAGTCAGTGTCCATCAGCGTAGTAAGATGCTGTAGAATCACTACTAGTCTTCTCTGTGTTGTACATCCCTCCCTATGACCCCCCACCCACATTATACGTGCTAATTGTACGGCCCCCTTTCTTTTTCTCAGCGCTTATCCCTCCCTTCCCATCCATCCTCCACAGTCCCTTTCCCTTTGGTAGCAGTTAGTCCATTCTTGGGTTCTGTGACTCTGCTGCTCTTTTGTTCCTTCAGCTTTTCTTTGATCTTACACTCCACATATGAGTGAAATAATTTGGTACTTGTCTTTCTCCGCCTGGCTTATTTCACTGAGCATAACACCCTCTAGCTCCATCCATGTTGTTGCCAATGGTGGGATATGTTTTATACTTATGGCTGAATAATATTCCATTGTGTATATGTACCACATCTTCTTCATCCATTCCTCTACTGATGGACACTTAGGTTGCTTCCTTTTCTTGGCCATTGTAAATAGTGCTGCGATAAACATAGGGGTGCATCTGTCTTTTTCAAACTGGGCTGCTGTATTCTTAGGGTAAATTCCAAGAAGTGGAATTCCTGGGTCAAATGGTATGTGTATTTTGAGCTTTATGAGGAACATCCGTACTCCTTTCCACAATGGTTGAACTAATTTACATTCCCCACAACAGTGTAGGAGGGGTCCCCTTTCTCCACACCCTCGCCAACATGTGTTGTTGTTTGTCTTTTGGATGGTGGCCATCCTTACTGATGTGAGGTGACATCTCATTGTGGTTTTAATTTGCATTTCTCTGATGACTAGCGATGTGGAGCATCTTTTCATGTGTCTGTTGGCCATCTGAATTTATTGTTTGTAGAAATGTCTGTTCAGCTCCTCTGACCATTTTTTAACTGCATTATTTGCTTTTGGTTTATTGAGGTGTGTGAGCTCTTTATATATATTGGATGTCAACCCTTTATCGGATCTGTCATTTATGAATATATTCTCCCATACTGTAGGGTACCTTTTTGTTCTATTGATGGTGAACTTTGCTGGACAGAAGCTTTTCAGCTTGATACAGGCCCACTTGTTCATTTTTGCTTGCGCTTCCCTTGCCCAGGGAGAAGTGTTCATGAAGAAGTGTCTCATGTTTATGTCCCAGAGATTTTTGCCTATGTTTTTTTCTAAGAGTTTTATGGTTTCATGATTTACATTCAGGTCTTTGATCCATTTTGAATTTACTTTTGTGTATGGGGTTAGACAATGATTCAGTTTCATTCTCTTACATGTAGCTCTCCAGTTTTGCCAGCACCATCTGTTGAAGAGACTGTCATTTCCCCATTGTATGTGCATGGCTCATTTATCTTATAATTATTGACCATATATGTTTGGGTTAGTGTCTGGAGTCTCTAATCTGTTCCACTGGTCTGTGGCTCTGTTCTTGTGCCAGTACCAAATTGTCTTGATTACTGTGGCTTTGCAGTAGAGTTTGAAGTTGGGGAGTGACATCCCCCCCACTTTATTCTTCCCTCTCAGGATTGCTTTGGATATTCGGGGTTTTTGGTGTTTCCATATGAATTTTTGAACTATTTGTTCCAGTTTGTTGAAGAATGCCGTTGGTAATTTGATAGGCATTGCATTGAATCTGTGTATTGCTTTGGGCAGGATGGCCATTTTGACGATATTAATTCTTCCTAGCCAAGAGCATGGGATGAGTTTCCATTTGTTAGTGTCCTCTTTAATTTCTCTTAAGAGTGTCTTATAGTTTTCAGGGTATAGGTCTTTCACTTCCTTGGTTAGGTGTATTCCTATGTATTTTATTATTTTTGATGCAATTGTGAATGGAATTGTTTTCCTGATTACTCTTTCTATTAGTTCATTGTTAGTGTATAGGAAAGCCACAGATTTCTGTGTGTTACTTTTGTATCCTTCAACTTTGCTGTATTCTGATATTTGTTCTAGTAGTTTTGGAGTGGAGTCTTTAGGGTTTTTATGTAAAATATCATGGCGTCTGCAAATAGTGACAGTTTAGCTTCTTCTTTACCAATCTGGATTCCTTGTATTTCTTTTGTTTTGTCTAATTCCCGTGGCTAGGACCTCCAGTACTATGTTGAATAACAGTGGGGAGAGTGGGCATCCCTGTCTTGTTCCGGATCTCAGAGGAAAAGCTTTCAGCTTCTCACTGTTCAGTATGATATTGGCAGTCGGCTTATCATCTACGGCCTTTATTATGTTGAGGTCCTTGCCCTCTATACCCATTTTGTTGAGAGTTTTTATCATGAATGGATGTTGAATTTTTTCAAATGCTTTCTCAGTATCTATGGAGATGATCATAAGGTTTTTGTCCTTCTTTTTATTGATGCGGTGGATGATGTTTATAGATTTTTAAATGTTGTACCATCCTTGCATCCCTGGGATGAATCCCACTTCTTCATGGTGTATGATACTTTGGATGTATTTTTTAATTCAGTATGCTTATATTTAGTATTTTTGCATGCAAGTTCATCAGGGATATTGGTCTGTAATTTTCTTTTTTTGTTGGGCTGTTTGCCTGGTTTTGGTATTAGGGTGATGTTGGCTTCATAGAATGAGTTTGGGAGTATTTTCTCCTGTTCTATTTTTTGGAAATCTTTAAGGAGAATGGGTATCATATCTTCTCTGTATGTCTGATAAAACTCCGAGGTAAATCCATCCGGCCCGGGGTTTTTTCCTTGGGTAGTTTTTTGATTACCGCTTCAATTTCTTTGCTGGTAATTGGTTTGTTTAGACTTTGTGTTTCTTCCTTGGTCAGTCTTGGAAGGTTGTATTTTTCTAGGAAGTTGTCCATTTCTTCTAGGTTTTCCAGCTTCATAGCATATAGGTTTTCATAGTAGTCTCTAATAATACTTTGTATTTCTGTTAGGTCCATCATGATGTTTCCTTTCTCGTTTCTGATTCTGTTGATGTGTGTTGATTCTCTTTTTCTCTTAATAGGTATGGCTAAAGGCTTATCTGTTTTGTTTATTTTCTCAAGGAACCAGCTGTGGGTTTCATTGATTTTTTCTACTGTTTTATTCTTCTCAATTTTATTTATTTCTTCTCTGATTTTTATTATGTCCCTCTTTCTGCTGACTTTAGCCCTCATTTGTTCTTTTTTTCCAATTTTTATAATTGTGACGTTAGACTATTCATTTGGGTTTGTTCTTCCTTCTTTAAATATGCCTGGAGTGCTATATACTTTCCTCTTAAGACTGCTTTCACTGCGTCCCACACATGTTGGGGCTTTGTGTTGTTGTTGTCATTTGTTTCCATATATTGCTTGATCTCTATTTTAATTTGGTCGTTGATCCATTGATTATTTAGGAGCATGTTGTTAAAGCCTCCATGTGTTTGTGGGCCTTTTTATTTTCTTTGTGCAATTTAGTTCTAGTTTTATTCTTTTGTGGTATGAAATGTTGCTTGGTAGAATTTCAATCTTTTTTAATTTACTGAGGCTCTTTTTGTGGCCTAGTATGTGGTCTATTCTGGAGAATGTTCCATGTGCACTTCAGAAGAATGTGCATCCTGTTGCTTTTGGATGTAGAGTTCTATAAATGTCTATTAGGTCCATCTGTTCTAGTGTGTTGTTCAGTGCCTCTGTGTCCTTACTTATTTTCTGTCTGGTGGATGTGTCCTTTGGAGTGAATGGTGTGTTGAAGTCTCTTAAAACGAATGCGTTCTATTTCCTCCTGTAGTTCTGTTAGTATTTGTTTCACATATGCTGGTGCTCCTCCGTATTTGGTGCATATATATTTATAATGGTTATATATCCTCCTGTAGGACTGACCCCTTTATCATTATGTAATGTCCTTCTTTATCTCGTTACTTTCTTTGTTTTTAAATCTATTTTATCTGATACTAGTACTGCAACACCTGCTTTTTTCTCTCTGTTGTTTGCATGAAATATCTTTTTCCATCCCTTTACTTTTAGTCTGTTCATGTCTTTGGGTTTGAGGTGAGTCTCTTGTAAGCAGCATGTAGATGGGTCTTGTTTTTTTTATCCATTCAGTGACTGTATGTCTTTTGATTGGTCCATTCAGTCCATTTACATTTAGGGTGATTATCGATAGGTATGTACTTAATGCCATTGCAGGCTTTGGATTTGTGGTTACCAAAGTTCAATCTTAATTTCCTTACTATCTAAGAGTCTAACTTAATTCACTTAGTATGATGTTACAAACACAATCTAAAGGTTCTTTGCTATTTCTCCCCCTTTTTCTTCCTCCTCCATTCTTTCTATATTAGGTATCATATTCTGTATTCTTTGTCTATCCCTTGATTGACTTTGGGGATAGTTAATTTAATTGTGCATTTGCTTTGTAATTAGCTGTTCAACTTTCTTTACTGTGGTTTTATTACCTCTGGTGACAGCTGTTCAACCTTACGAACACTTCTATCTATAGCAGTCCCTCCAAAATAGACTATAGAGATGGATTGTGGGAGGTAAATTCTCTAAGCTTTTGCTTATCTTGAAATTGTTTAATCCCTCCTTCAAAGTTAAATGATATTCTTGCTGGAAAAAATAATTTTGGTTCCAGGCCCTTCTGCTTCATGCCTTTAAATACATCATGCCACTCCCTTCTGGCCTGTAAGGTTTCTGCTGAGAAGTCTGATGTTAGCCTGATGGGCTTCCTTTGTATGTGGATCTTATTTCTGTCTCTGGCTGCTTTTAACAGTCTGTCCTTATCCTTGACCTTTCCCATTTTAATTACTATGTGTCTTCGTGTTGTCTTCCTTGGGCCCCTTGTGTTGGGAGATCTGTGGATCTCCATGGCCTGAGAGACTATCTCCTTCCCCAGATTGGGGAAGTTTTCAGCAACTACCTCCTCAAAGACACGTTTTATCCCTTTCTCCCTCTCTTCTTCTTCTGGTATCACTATAATGCGAATATTGTTCCGTTTAGTTTGGTCAGATATTTCTCGCAATATTCTTTCATTTCTCGAGATCCTTTCTCCTTTCTGTGCCTCAGCTTCTTTGTATTCCTCTTGTCTAGTTTCTATTTCATTTATCGTCTCTGCCACCATATCCAACCTGCTTTTAATACCCTCCATCATAGTCTTCAACGCTTGGATCTCTGACCTGAATTCATTTCTGAGTTCTTGGATATCTTTCCGTACCTCCATTAGAATGTTGATGATTTTTATTTTGAACTCCCTTTCAGGAAGAGTCACGAGGTCCATATCATTTAAATCTTTCTCTGGAGTTGTATTAGTCATTTTACTCTGGATGAGGTTTCTTTGGCATTGCATATTTGTACATGGCACCCTCTAGTATTCAGAAGCTCTATTCTGGAGCTGCTCAGCACTGAAGGAATGTCAGGCGTCGCAGAGGAGTGCTATTGCTGCCTGGGTGGAGGAAAGAACTGTTCCCGGCTTCCCAGCTGCTGTGCCTGTCTCCGCTGCCTGAACCAGTGGGCCAAGCACAGAGATATGCTTTTGTGCCAGAGCAGCCGAATATGGATCCCTGCTTTCCACAGGCGGCCGGAATCCCTGTCTCCCCAGGAACTCCACCGGTCCGAGCTTTCCAATCCCGTAATTAGAAGAGTATGATGAAAACACCATGAAATGTAGGTTTGTGCTCCCAGAGCAGATCTCTGGAGCTAGGTATTCAGCAGTCACAAGCCTTCCACTCCCTCCCTGCTCCATTTCTCTTCCTCCTGCCGGTGAGCTGGGGTGAGGGAAGGGCTCGGGTCCTGCCAAGCCACAACTCTAGTACATTTCCCTGTTCAGCGAGATCTGCTCTTTTCTCCAGGTGTATGCAGTCTGGCGCCGGCCTCTTTCTTGTTGCTGTCTCAGGATTAGTTGCGCCAACTATATTTTCTTGTTATATCCAGTTTTAGGAGGAAGCCTCTGTCTCTCCTCTCATGCAGCCATCTTTAATCCTCTCCCTCTTCTACTGTATTTTGTCCATAGAAATAGTAAATGGTACCTGGAGACTACCATGGCTAGCTCCACAAAATCATAAAAAAATCTACACTAAAGTTCAAAAACTTTGCATTTACAATGGAGTGGAAAGTTTAAAGCCCTTATACATAAAAAAATGAACAAAGGATTTTATCTTAATGCTTACATTTCAGAAAAAGCAGTTTTAAGAATAGCCACAAGTAAAAAAAACTTCTAGACATTCTTACAAGTGCTTTGTGGGATTTGAATATTGAAGATAACAGTTCTTTGTTATGTTGAATGTCACTAGGATTACCCTGGTTTATCAGCCATCATTACAATGTTATTTTACTGGGGAAGAGGGATGTATAAAAGAACAAGGGAAGTAGTGTGTGCAAGGTAAACTGCCTGCCTGAAATGAAATGAAATCAATTGAGAGGAGCAGAAAGGGAAAGGGTAGAGAGAACCCTATCCAAACTCAATCCCCGAGATAGAACAAAAGAAATTCTGAAGAAATGACATGCAATTTCCAGCATGGACTACAAACTGGGGCCCTCAGACCAAAGCTTGATTGGTGGCAGCTATCAGCCAGAGCTTTAACGTGTTGAAGAACGACAAGGGCAAGCAAGAGAGCACTGGCAATCCAGCCAATGAGGCCACACTCAAATACTTTTCGTTTCATATGTGAATCAGAACAAACATTCAAAAAGTAACAATAATATGATAGTTAGATCTGATAGAAGATCCACCCAGTTCCATTTAAAACTAAAAGAGTAATCCCCTAGGTTATATTATGCATAGTTCTTCTGAGAGTTCTTATTTAACCCACTTAAGATTTCAATTGTAAACAAGATCAAAGTTAACCAAGAAGTCACACACTTGTATCAAACACAGGAACGAAAAAAATTAAGTATCCTAGTGCTTTTAGGAAAGAGTCTTTTTTTACGTTCTTATACTTTTTCAGTGAACTGATTTATTCAAAAAGAAGGCATTTTATCAACCTCAGAAACCTTATGAACGATCTTACAATTTTATAAGCAGGAGGAACTGGAAAATAACTTTGGGAATGTGAGCTTACAAATGTTAAATCTTACAACAGATCTAACTCAAATGACAGGGGGAAAATGGTTCATTCATTTGTTTCAAGTCTTCCCATTTGAATGCTTTCCATTAAAAAATTCAAATATTCTTTAAAAAGTATATACTTTCATATATTTCATCAAGGTAATATTTTGATTAAAGTAAACATTTCTATAGAAGTATTTTCTATTCTTAATCATCTATTCACAAAAGCATAATTTAAATAAAATTAATTTTATCCAATAATTTTTCTCTAAAATAGAACACTTGTTATAAATCATTTTTTCCAGATTGAAAAAATGTCATGGTTCCCACCCACAATGAAAGCTACACAGGAAAATTCTTTAAACATAATGGACATAATTGTTTTGTTTTTGCCCCACCTTTTCTAAATCTAAATTTCTTAAAGGCCTAATTTTAAATTAATGAGTGTTAAATAGTAAAGTCCTTTAAAATTAAAGTTCACATCCTAGTTAATTACATAACATTTTACTAATAAACAGTATTTGTGATGTGCGTAAACAATTCCTTTGCTTTTAACGTTTTCCATGACAACTGCCTTTAACAAGATCCCCAGATACCACCTAAACATAACCAGCTTTAGTAAAAACACTGAACCTCAGTTTCTGGAAATTTCCTTGTGCAAACAATATCAAAACAGTTTTCCTTTCCATGCTAGCTTTTCTCTTCTGTTTATGACTGATAGCTAGTTTATATAATTTTTAATACAGCTAGCAACTGTTGAAATGTAGCTAAATATTCCATGTCATAATTATAAAGTCAAGCAATATCATTATGACTATTATACAGGTTAATGACATCCATATAGAGATTTCTAGTCTTACGGTTTTAATCCTAACTGTAATATATTCATATAAAAGCTTTATATAGTGTGAACTATCTTATAGCTTTGTTTTCGTTTGCAACAATTTAATGGAAAACAATATTTATTAATTTTGGCCAAGCCAAACATAACAGCTTTGATACTCTTGAAAGTCTTACCTCTATAAGATGAACAATCATGGCTTTTATTTTCACTCAGGACACGGCATAAATGCAAACTAGAATAAACCAGAAATAATATTTATTAATTTCAATACTACCACAGATGTCTTTAAAGAGAAAGTCATTTCAACTAAAAATATCTGGAAATATATATGTTAAATCCATAATAAAACAAATCTAAAAACCCTAACTGGTCAGAACTGACGGACACTAGTGAATCAATTGATTATTTTGAAAACTGGTAAATAAAAACCAAGTACTTACTCTGCCTTTCATATATGAACCAACAGTTGATAAGAAATGTCTCTGTATTGAAGTATTTCAGCTAATAAAAAAATGCTAGAACTAGAACATCATCATTTTAAATCCCTAAAAATTGAAGAATATACACAGGCATCTAGCAATGGCTATTCACATCATAAGAGACAATCTGACATTAGTGCCTCCTGATCCTAATGAATTAACACACCACCCACCTGTGAAGTTGTCTTTTTTTAAAAAAGGCATGAACCTAAATTCAGACTATGGGAAACTCTACGGTACAATAACCCAATCTCTTCAACAAATACATTGCAAGGAAAAATAGAAGATAGTGGGGAATCTTTAGGGTAAAAAAGGCTTAAGGGATGTATCAATCACAATGTATGGATCCTTACTTGGATCCTGTTTCAAGCAAGTATTTTTAAAATTTACATTTATGAGTCAATTATAATATTTTATAGACTCTTTATCTTTAAAAGACAGACGCTGAAATACTTACAGATGAAATATTTACCTCAGTAGAATGGGAAAATGGGTGATGGGGTTACAGATGAAACAAGCAGTTGATAACTATTAAAGCTGGTTGATGATTTCACGGGGGATATACCATCCTACTTCCTCATATGTTTAGAAATTTTTTTCAATAATAAAGTTTAAAAACAAAAACTGAAAATCTGAAAAAAAATACTTGTATTTTTAATACTTCCTCATTAGAGTAAGTAAAGTAAAGAAAGATATACAGGATACAGTGAAGAGGTATACTTAAATGGAATCCTAGAAAGAAGAGAGAAAACAGGGCAAAAATAATATTTGAAGGAATTAAAAGCCAGTAATTAGAATTCAGTTTTCCAGAACTGAAGTGAAATCCACATCTGGACATGACATTGTAAAACTTGTTTTATCTAAGGTAAGAAAAAGACAAAATCATTTAAGCACCTAAGGAAAAAAAAGACAATATTATCAACATGACTTCTCAAAAAGAACACAATGCCAGAGATTATTAAAGATGCATTCAAGGTGCTAAAATGAAGTATCTGCCAACCTAAAATTCTGTACCCAAAAAACACAATTCTAAGGGAAGGTAAAGACTGAACTTCACACTAGAAGAAATGCTTAAGGAGATACTTTAGACAGTATAAAAATGATCCCAGATAGAACCTTACAGTTGCAGCAAGATGATGATGAGGAAAAAACCTGGCAAGTACATGGATAATTCTAAGTGAATATTAACTTCAATAATAATAATAGTGTTTTGTGGTATTTAAACATGTAGTATTAAGTATATAAAGAGAATATATAAATGGAAAAATAATATTGAAATACATCAAGACTAATGCAGGTTTATCCCAAATATTTGTTCTAATTAATTCATCACATTAAACAGAGTTTTTAAAATTACATGATAGTTTCATAGATGCATAAAAACACTTGATAAAATTCAATATCCATTCACTATTATTTTTAAGACACTTAGAAAACCGGTAGTTCAGTGTGCTTCACAAACTTCCTGATCCAGAGACAGTTCCCGGAGTTCTGTGAGGTCAAAACTATATCCATAATACCAAGACTTCATTTTCCTTTTTTGCTGTTTACATTTACACTAATTGTTCAAAAACAAAGGAAGGCAGGACTCCAGGCACCTTAAAATGTATCAGGGCAGTAGCACCAAACTGTTTCATTGATTCATTGTGATAAAGAAATCAGAGAATAAAGCCAGTCTCAGGTACGATGCAAACTGTTTCATTTTATTTTTCATGACCATTCACAAAAAAAGCCAACTTCACTTAAGAATGTCCTTGATGGAAGTGACATCAGCAAGACGGCAGAACAGGAAGCCCCAGGTCTTCCTTCCTCCCTCAGAAACACCTGTTCAACAATACCCATACCAATTCCCTTTATGAGAACTCAGAAATCAGTTAAAGAGGCTCCTGCACCCCAGGTGCTACTAAACCAGCTGCATCAAAGATGGTAGGAAAATTCATGACACCCATAGTCCCTCCTCCCAGCACAGCACCACACAACTGGAAGTAAACTGGCCTCCAAATTTCTCCTGGGGAGGGAAAGAAGACTGGACTTTACATCTAACATCCTAACTTGGCAGGGAGGGGAGGGGAGTGCGGGGCCTGCTTGAGGGACTAGCTTCTTTCTCCACTTCTTGGAGCACAGACAAGAACTGGCACACCCTAGGTGCCTGGGGCCTACTGAGAACTAAAAAAGGAGTTGGGTGGTTAACTACAGATCCAGAGAACCCACGGGACAACAAACAGACCAATACAGCTCAGCAACTTCTCCCTCATGGGAGAAAGGGAAGACTGGTGGCTGTGTCCAACATTTCAGTTTTCTGTGGGACTGCCTGTGGGGCTGGTCTCTTATCTAGCCTGACTTAGGGCGCTAACAGTACCTGGCATACTCTAGCTATCTGGGGGCCACTAGGAACAAAAAGAGCTGGGTAGTGTGCTCCTTCACAGGACCCATGGTACAGAAGATGCAAGAGAGAACAAGCCTCCAGGGCAGGAAGAAAAAACTGGAAAATCCCTCTGATTTGGAATCTACATATACAGGTACAGAGAAGACAGACCCAGAGAAAAGGCTGGCGAAGCCCCCACAATCTACAGCCAGGCTGACTAGTAAAGGCCTTTCTCTGTACTCAGCCAGAACGTAAAGACTGGAAGAGAGGAGTGTTTTTTCAAATGCAATGATACCAACAAAAAATTACAAGGAACATAATAGAAACAGGGGAAACAGTCCAATAAAAATAACGAAATAAGTCTGAAGAAACTGACACTAAAGATAGAGGTATATGAATTATCCAATAAAAAATTTGAATTACTCATCATAAAGATGCTCAACAAGCTAAGAAAAATGATACATGAACAAAATGAGAATTTCAACAAAAGGACTATCCAGACAGACAGACAGACAGACAGACACACACACACACACACACACACACACACACACACACACACACACACAAAAGAATGAAACAGATTATGGACAATCACATGCCAAAGAATGAAACTGGACACTTATGTCATACACAAAAATCAACTCAAAATGGATTAAATACATCAACATAAGACCTGAAACTGTATGCCTAGGAAAACAGCACAAGGAGAAAGGTTCACGACACTTGTCTTGTCAATGACTTCTTGGTTATGACACCAAAAGCAGATGCAACAAAAGCAAAAACAGACAAGTGGGACATCAAACTAAAAATTGGGTGCACAGCAACAGAATGAAAAGGCAACCTATGGAATGGAAGAAAATATTTGCAAACTATACATCTGAGAAGGTGTTGATATCCAAATTATATGAGGAACATCTACAACTCAATAGCAAGAAAAAAACATTAAAAATTTGGCAAAGATCAACAGAGGTGAGGCTTGGAGCCTCACCCCCCCCGTTCTGAGAGAAATCTTCTGCATATGTGGATGTTTTATTGCCCTTGTCCTGCTTGGATTAACACATAGTCTACAGGCACACACCTGATCATCTACATTTGCTCTCTTACAACACTAAACTATGTTTTCTACCTTTATCTTGTATCTACCTACCACTTCAGCATTAAAAATAATAATAATAAAGAGAGAAATGTGGTATCCACATATAAATCAAGTATAAAAATCAAATGAGTATTCATATTTGAACTGTTTATAGTTCATAATGCATGAGCAAAACCAAAAGTTTCTGTGATGACTGCCCTTGTACGGCTCACCATGTAACTTATTCAATATGTAAGAATTTGTTCTCCATGTAAGAACTTGTTCGTTATGCCTCAGAAGATTGGAGACTGACGAAAATTAGGCTTGGGGTGGATTAATGATTGTGCATTGAGCATTGACTCCCCTATACAGAATTTTATTGTTGTTAACAACCATTTGATCAATAAATATGAGAGATGCCCTCACAACAGCAACAAAAAAGTACACACTTCCAATTGTAAAATAAATAAGTAATCAGGATGTAATGTATAGCATAAGGAATATAGTCAAAATATGGTAATAACTTGGTATGGTGATAGCTGGTACCTAGAATTATCATGTATATAAATGTTGAATCACTGTGTTGTACACCTGAAACTAATGTAATGTAATACTGTGTGTCAACTACCCTTCAATAAAAAATAATTATCTACCAAAAAAAAAAAAAGTTTGGCAAAGAATTTGAATAAACATTTATCCAAAGATATACTAATGGCCAATAGGTATATGAAAAGATGTTCATCACCACATCAAAGAAATGCAAATCAAAACCACAATAACTTATCACTTCACATTTGCAAGGATGGCCATTATAAAAATTTTTTATAAAAACAGTAACGACACATAATAAAGGACTGTTCCTCAAAATATAAAAGGAAACCTTAAAACTCAACAATAAGCCAAACCAATTTAAAAATGGACAAAGCCCTTGACACCTCATCAATACACAAATGGAAAATAAGCATATGAAAAGATGCTCCAAATGTCATTAGGGAAATGTAAATTAAAACAACGAGACACCACTATACAGTTAGTAGAATGGCCAAAACTGGAACAATGTCAACACCAAATGCTGGTGAGGATGTGGTGCAACAGGAACTCTCAATTATTGCTAGAGGGAATGAAAGTGGTATAGCCACATTGGAAGACATTTTGGTGGTTTCTTAAACTAAGCATACTCTACTTTAGGATGTGGCAATCCCACTTCTTGGTATTTACCCAAAGGAGGTGAAAACTTCTGTCTACAGAAAAACCTGCACACCGATCTTTAAAGAGGCTTCATACATAACTTCCAAAATTTGAAAATAACAAACAAGTCCTTCAGTAGGTGATTAGATAAACAAACTGGTACATCCACACAATGCAATATTATTCAGCACCAAACAGACATGAGCTATCAAGTCATGAAAAGACATGGAGAAATCTCAAACGCACATTACTAAGTGAAAAAAGCCAACCTGAAAAGGCTACGTATTTTATATTTCCAACTACATGGCATTCTGGCTGAGGCAAAACTATGGAGACAGTAAAAAGATGAGTGGTTGCCAGGAGGTGGAGGTAGGAGAACAGATGAATAGGTAGAACACAGAGGATTTTTAGGGCAGTGAAAATACTCCAATACTATAATGATGGATGCACATCATCAGACATTTGTCCAAACCCACTGAATGTACATCAACAGTGAAGTAAAAGGTTAAACTATGAACTTTGGGTGATTATAATGTGTCAATGTAGGTTCACAATTCTGATGTACTGAATGTTGATAATGGAGCAAGCTATACATATGGTGGGGGCAAGGAGTAAATAAGAAATTTCTGTACCTTCCTCTCAATTTTTCTGTGAACCCAAAACTGCTTTAAAAATTCAATTCTTAAAGAAAAGGCATTGGGAAAGATGTGCAGACATTGGAATCCTTGTGAACTGCTGGTGGGAATGTGAAATGGATGGTGCAGCCACTACAGAAAATAGTATGGAAGCTACTCAAAGAATTAAAAAATAGAACTACCACACAATCCAGCAATCCCACTTCTGGGTATTCATACATAAGAGTTGAAATCAGTATCTCAAAGAGTTATTCGCACTCCCAAGTTCACTGCAGCATCATTCATAGTAGCCAAGAGGTAAAAACTACCCAAATGTCCATCAACAGATGAATGTATAATGAAAATGTAGATTATACATATGATGGAATATTATCCAGTCATTAAGAAAGAAACCCAATCATATACCAAAACATGGATGATCCCTGAGACTGAGTGAAATCAGTCACAGAACAATAAATACTGTATGATTCTACTTATATGAGGATCTAAAGTAGTCAAAATCATAGTAGCAAAAAGCAGAATTTCAGTTGCTGCTAGGCAGTTAAGGGCAAAGAGAAATGGGGGAGTTGCTCAATGGGCATAAAACTTCAGTCATGCAAGATGAAAAAGATCTATAGGTCTGTAATACAACACCACACTGTTTACTTAAAAAACTGTTAGGGATTGATCTGTTATGGGTTTTATCTACAATAAAGAAAATGTCTTTCAGTGTAGCACAGAGAAGACAAGTAGTGACTCTGTGGCATCTTACTACACTGATGGACAGCAACTTCAATGGGGTGTGGGGGGACTTGATAAAATGGGTGAGTGTAGCAACCACATTGTTTTTCATGTGAAACCTTCATAAGAGTGTATATAAATGACACCTTAATAAAAAAGAAAAAAAAGAAAATGTCTTTAATGCAGTAAAAATTATTAATTTTATTAAATCTTCAGCCCTAAAAACGTCTTTTTTAGTACATTTTTAATTTCTATGTAATGAAATGGAAATTACATAAAGAATTTCTGCTGCACATCAAAATACTGTTATTGTCTCCAGGAAAATCACTTATGCAATATTTGAATTGTGAGCTGAACTAGCTGCTTTCACAGAATACCATTTTTACTAGAAAGAACTGATAAACTATGGTTATTCAGACTTGGCTCTTTCGCAGACATTTTCTCAAAAAGGAACTTCAAGGAAAGCAAATGAGAGTATTTGTTGCCAATGATAAAAGGTAAGGTTTCAAACTAAAACTGGAATTTTGGAAAACTTGTATCTGCAGCCATGGATTTGTTCCCAGATGGTAACAACTTTCCTGATTAGTTCAATGTGTTTTTTTAATGTAATACGATGTACTGTGTCAGTATTTGAAAGAGCTGCATCATTCAGTGAACCGGTATTTTCCAAAGGACTGATAAGTGATGTTGCAAAATAATGCATGGGTAGAAGACACCCAGTAGAAGAGAGACAAATGCATTTAAATTTAACAAAGTACACAAAGTTCACAGATGTGGTTTTGGATCTGGCATTACAACAAACCATTAAGAACCTACCACTAGACAAATTTTAACATGGTATCAAAGAAGGGTATCTACAATTATCTCAAAAGGGTATTAAATTCCTTCTGCCAACAACTATCAGTGTGAGGGTGGATTTTCTTCATATATATCAATGATAATGTATTGCTGCTCCCACTTCCCAGCAGACGTGAAATCAATTCTAGTTAGGTAAAACCTAAAAATGAAAAGCAAAATAATGTGTTTCCAGAAAATCATAAGAGGATTAAGTTCACTAATGTTGGAATGGGGAAAGACTGCTAAACACAAAAGAGTACTAATCATACTGCAAAAGTCTGATAAACTGGGCCACATTAAAACGAGTAACTTCTGTTCTTCCAAAGTCACTATTATAAAAGCAGAAATGCTAGCCAAAGAATAACAACATATTTGCCACACACAATGTAACCGACAAAGGGCACAAATACAGACTACATAAAAACTACAAATCAATGTGAGAAATGCAAAACAATCCAACAAAAAAGTGGGAAAAAGATATAAATAGGCCTTTTACAAGAAACCGGAAATCTAAATGACCAATAACATATAATAAGATGCCCATGAAAATAAAAGTCCCAATAAAATACCATTACATACTTATCATATTGACCAAAAATTTCAAGTCTGACAATATTAAATGTTAGCCAGGATGTGAAGCAAAGTAAACTGTCTGTCATACACTGCTGATGGGAGTACATTTTGAACTAGTTTGACAGTATCCACCAGACCTGAAGTTAATCACAATCTAGAACCCAGTAATTGTACACCTCAATATATACCTAACAAAACACACAATGTGTACACCAAGATACTTGAATAAGAATGCTCCTATTAGTCATGGACATACAATGGGGAAATGACAGCCTCTTCAACAGATGGTGCTGGCAAAACTGGACAGCTACATGTAAGAGAATGAAACTAGATCATTGTCTAACCACATACACAAAAGTAAATTTGAAATGGATCAAAGACCTGAGTGTAAGTCATGAAACCATAAAACTCTTAGAAAAAAAAATAGGCAAAAATCTCTTGGACAAAAACATGAGCGACTTCTTCATGAACATATCTCCCCGGTAAGGGAAACAAAAGCAAAAATGAACAACTGGGACTACATCAAACTAAAAAGCTTCTGTACAGCAAAGGACACCATCAATAGAACAAAAACTTGTCCTACAGTATGGGAGAATATATTCATAAATGACAGATCCGATAAAGGGTTGACATCCAAAATATATAAAGAGCTCATGCACCTCAACAAACAAAAAGGCAAATAATCCAATTAAAAAATGGGCAGAGGAGCTGAAGAGACAGTTCTCCAAAGAAATTCAGATGGCCAACAGACACATGAAAAGATGCTCCACATCACTAGTCATCAGAGAAATGCAAATTTAAAGCACAATGAGATATCACCTCACACAAGCAAGGATCACCACCAACCAAAAGACAAACTACAACATATGTTGGCAAGGTTGTGAGGAAAGGGGAACCCTCCTACACTGTTGGTGGGAATGTAAATTAGCTCAACCATTGTGGAAAGCAGTGTGGACGTTCCTCAAAAAGCTCAAAATAGAAATACCATTTGACCCAGGAATTGCACTTCTAGGAATTTACCCTAAGAATACAGCAGCCCAGATTGAAAAACACACATGCACCCCTATGTTTATCGCAGCACTATTTACAATAGCCAAGAAATGGAAGCGACCTAAGTGTCCATCAGTAGATGAATGGATAAAGAAGATGTGGAACATACACACGATGGAATATTATTCAGCCATAAGAAGACAACAAACCCTACCATTTGCAACAACATGGATGGAGCTAGAGGGTATTATGCTCAGTGAAATAAGCCTGGCAGAGAAAGACAAGTACCAAATGATTTCACTCATATGTGTTCCCCACACCACCTCACTGAACTTGTCACTTACAGAAGACTTCAAACGCTACCCCCCTGCCGAATCCTAACCCTTCAAACATCCCTCATTGAAGATCCCCCTCTTACCTTTTAAACCTGCCCCCCTCACAATCTAGCCAAACTTCTATCTACACAACACCCATCCCCTTACACTCCCATTCTTGCATGCAACTCCTAAGCAAGTGAGTCCCTCACCCCGCACATCTGCAGGAGGGAGCCCTCCCTCAAGCCGATTACACCTGGTTCATGGACAGGAGCTCTTTTACCCATAACCACACACCCGCATTGCAGGATATGCAGTAGTATCTCTCACTGAAGTTACTGAGGCCCAAACCCTTCCTTCCAACACCACTAACCAGCAAGCCGAACTTATTGCTATAACTAGAGCCTTTACTGTTGCCAGTGATTCTTCTCTTACAATCTACACTGACTCCAAGTATGCCTTCCACATTTTTCTCTCCCATGCAGCCATCTGGAAAGAGAGGGGCCTCCTTACCACAAAAGGGACCTCAATCACAAACCGCCCTCACATCACCACACTTCTCAAAGCATCACAGCTCCCAAAAGCTATAGGCCTAGTCCATTGCAAAGCACACCAAACAGACCAATCCACCACCTCTGGGTAATAACCAAGATGATGAAGCAACAAAAAAGGCAACCCTAACAGCAGCAAAACTCCTCTTCACCACTCCCAAAAATACCCCTCTTCAATCCCTATGCCTCAATCCCTTTTTACCTACTTACATAAACTATTTCATGCAGATGCACACATTTCAGCAGTACGTGAAACCTTTCATCCCCCTCTCACCGAACAGTATCAAATTCCTACAGCATCTCGCCTCATCGTGTGAAGTTTGCTAAAAAACCAGTCCTAATACCTCATCTCACAAACCCACTTTTGCCTCCCACCAAGCCTGAGGGAATCTGCCAGGCTCCTACTGGCAAACTGATTTTACTCACATGCCCTCGATAGAAAACACAAATACCTCCTAGTCCGAGTAGACACATTTACCGGCTGGGCTGAAGCCTTCCCCACTACCAGTAAGAAAGCCTCTACTGCGTCCAAACTCCTCCTCAGTGATATCATCCCTCGTTTCGGCATTCCCACATTCATACAATCAGATAATAGCCCAGAATTCGTTTCCGAAATTACCCAATCCCTAGTCCAATCACTTGGCATTCCCTGGCATTTCCACATCCCATATCACCCCCAATCCGCAGGAGAAGTAGAAAGAACGAACAGGACTCTAAAGAGTATACTCACCAAACTATCCCTCGAACTTCACCTAGACTGGATTCAACTCCTTCCTCTCACACTCTTGAGATTACGTAGCTTACCAAAAAAACCCACCCTCCTATCTCCCTTCCAGCTCCTATACGTAAGGCCAGTCTTCCCTCCAGGAATCCTTCCAGCGCCCCTCAACTGCCCCCCACCTACATGACACCTCTTCTCCAACTTATAAGAAACCTCCTATGGTCTCGTGCCAACTTTCTCACTCCTGCCCCAGTGCAGCATTCCATGAACACCTATCACATAGGCGACAGAGTTTCTATCACCCCTCC
Source organism: Manis pentadactyla (assembly GCF_030020395.1). Lineage (NCBI taxonomy): Eukaryota > Metazoa > Chordata > Mammalia > Pholidota > Manidae > Manis > Manis pentadactyla. The sequence goes on from NC_080020.1 coordinate 19,572,222, forward strand.
TCATAAAAAACATAACCCCCTAACCCCCAAATAATGGCAGGGCTCCTACCAAGCCATACTCACAACCTCCACAGCAGTAAAGTTAGCCAACTTTCCATACTGGCTCCATAACTCTCATGTCAAACCTTACCAGTCCTCTCCTCCCCACTCTCATCCCACAGACCTTCATTCAATTACTTCTACTGGACCGTTGACCCTCAAACTCAAGAAGATCCGCTCCACTCCTCGTGCACCCATCGCCGAAGAATAAACACTCTCGTGCGTCCTCCTATCCTGAAAGAAAGATGCCATCTAGCCTAATCTCATCCCTCCTTCTCACTCTTCTCATTCACACATCCATCCCAAAACACTGTACTTCCCCCCCTGGCCAGTACACCTTTGAAGTCTGGAAACTTCACGATGGAGAAAAAATTAAACTCTTAAATTCCTCCTCATGTCCTCTCTCAAACTGCCCATCTATCTCCCTAACCTTTAATGACCTCGAAACCTGCGTAGACCATAGCTGTCCTCTTTCTGCCCACAACATCTTTGCCAGGTATCTTTGCTTCGCAGAAGACCAAGACTCCGCCTTCTGCAAAAGTGATCCCAACGGGTGGGTGGGGTGCCCCTCGTGGAGCTGTAAATAGCACTACTCCTACCCCACTGTAAAACAAACTGGAGCCTGGGGAATAAATCCCACCCGCCTGTGTCATCTAATAATCAACCCAATGTCACCTTCACCATTAACAACTCCACATCCTGACACTCAGACCGAATCACAGCAGTAGGCCTCCACAACGCCAACCCCCCCGACGGGAGAGGGAAAATTATCATCACAAAAACGCTGCAGCAGTTGCGCACAGACACCGAGTCCGATTAGTCGGGGCGAGCCTCATCACAGCTATGACAGCTGCTGGGCTACCATCAGGGTGTCTAGCCCACTCGTTATTATCCTCCCACCGTTTCACTCAAGACCTCTTAGACCTCACCAACAAGCTAGCAAGTACTGTAGAAGTCACTGCTCAATCCATTCAGTCTCTTCAACTCCAACTTTCCTCTCTAGCAGAAGTTACCCTACAGAATAGGAGGGCCTTAGATCTCCTAACTGCAGAAAAAGGTGGAACATGCCTCTTATTACAAGAGTGCTGCTACTATGTTAACCAATCAGGTAAAATTGAATACAATATCTAGCAGCTAACTAACCTCTCAAAAGAACTCCTTAATAAGAGAAGAAATCCCAATAGCAGCCCGAGATGGCCTTTTTCTGACCATTTTCTAAATATTCTCTTACCTCTTCTCTCACCCCTACTAGCTGTTTGCGCCCTACTCCTACTAGCCCCCTGCTTCCTCAACTGCCTCCGAGCCTTACTCCTTACTCAAATCTCTAAAATCACCAATGAAACCATCAACCAAATGCTGACCCAAGACTACTAACGGTTAAAGACTCAAGAAGACCAGATGCACAGAGACTCAGACACGGGCGCCACCTCCAATTGCTGAGAGACCTTCGAGTGCAGACTTACACACCATCCCTCCACTTCTCTTTTCTTCTTTTCCATACCAAAAGAGAACTTTACACCAGCAGAGAACCTCCGTCCTAAACCCGCAAGAAGTAGCTAAGAAAACACGATCCCGACCATTTTTCCCACTACCAATACTCCCTCTCAGAATACCATCAACAAACAGTGGGAATGTAATGAGAACACCCACATCCGAGAGCCAGCTGCCAAGAAAAACAGCCCCAACAAACTTGTTTCCATTTCCCTGTAAGGCAACGCTTCTCAGAAAACACCTGACCTACTTCCTCTCCTCAAGAGAGTATATAGGCCAGGGAGCCCCTACCCTAGCTGCTGCTCTCATTTCAGCTCTGAGGCAGCCACTTTTGTCTTTGCAGATAATAAACCCTGTTGCGAGCCCTGTGCCTGCTGTCTCTTCTGTCCGCCACCTCGGGGGTCGCAGGAAAAGACTTTTACGGGAATTTCAGGAGACCAGGGAAGGAAGGAGGTCAGCGGCGGTGACCAGCACCGCTCCTCTCCGAGTTCGAAACAACAATACAACCATCCCCGCCCGTTGCGCGATGGGGGAAGGAGCACTGCCACCCCTCTCCCAACCTCCCAGCACAGGTGAGAGCGTAGTTGACGCCCCGGCCCGTGCCCGCCTCCAACCTGGACACTCACAATTCGCCTCTCCCTGATTTCTCCCAGTTCTTTATCCACTCGACAGGAAGCAGGACAGCAGCACCCACCATCTTCCCCGGACTAGTAGCAGCAGAAGCCCGGATATGTAGCAAGGGAGCGAAGGGTCAAAGGTAAGCACCGTCTACGTGGAATGCTGGGAGTATAGAAATCGGTTTTCGGTTTCCCGCACCACTATCCTCCTCACCCGCGGAATTCTGAGGCCCAACCGCCAGCGTGGCGGCTGAGATGTGTGGGTTTCCACGCGGACTGCACCGGCCGCGTCTTCCGCTACCCCTGCCGTCACTTCCGCTTAGAGCAGGAAAAGTGCAGTCCGCTGATTGACTTGTAGCCCTTACCTTCTCTCCTAGCGTCTGTTGCATGCCACTAATTGAAAAATGTAATTTTCAAGCACCTAATAATATGTGACCGACACTGGGGACAGAAAAGCAATAAGTCGTGATGACTACCCTCAACAAGCTCAGTCTGTGGGAAAGACATATAGGCAGATAATTACAATACACATTCTAACTGCTGACATAAAAGAAATGAATCAGGTAAGAAACTGTCATTTACTGTGTGCCAGGCATTATGCTAATACAAGGCATACAATCTAGGGGGAAGACAGAAATTGGCCCTGGGAAACAGCCACCAGAGCTGACACGCTGGGTCTGCCACTGTCATTGTAACCTTGGCAAAACTAGGGGGAGCAAGTACCCTGGAAACAACTTTACGTTATTTGGTGTTCACGTATCTCCCAACAGGTACTATTTCAAACAGCGAAATATTAACGTTGTGGTGGGAAACCACGGCACACACTATCCTATGGTGAAAAGAAGCACCTCCTGGAAATTAGACGGGCAGCCTGTGCCTCGTGAAAAGGTACTAAAACATCACCAATATTCACACAGCAGGAATTTCCTCTTGAATGCACATCAGACAAACACATACTGAGGGACAGTCTACAAAATTACTGGCTTGCACTCCTCAAAACTGTCAGTCACTAAAGACAAAGACAGACTGAGAGGTACTCTTCTAGATGAATGGAAACAACTGATCCGCAGCCAGGAAAAAACTTGTTTTCTTTTGCTAAAAGGGGCATTGTTGGGACACTTAAGCAAATTTGAACATCTGTAGACTAAACAATAATGTTTCATTAGTGTTCAGTTCTTAATTTTAATACTTGCCATTAAGTATCTTGTCTATCTATCTATCTTTTTCTTTCTTTCTGTCATTAATATATAATTAGATGAGTAACATTATGTTTACTAAACTACCCCCATCACGAAGATGCCCCAAGCTAATCTATTGCACTCATTGTCCATGAGCATAGTAAGATACTGTAGAATCACTTACTTGTCTTTTCTGTGTTGTACAGCCCTCCCTGTGACCCCCCCCCTCCCACATTATACATGCTAATCGCAATGCGTGCTTTATTTCCCTCTCCCCCCATCCCTCCACTCCCAACTATTCACCATAGTCCCTTTCCCTTTGGTAAATGTTAGTCCATTCTTCGATTCTGTGAATTTGGTGCTGTTTTGCTCATTTAGTTTGTCTTGGTTATCCTTATCCACAGGTTAGTGAAATCATTGATACTTGTCTTTCCCCGCCTGGTTTATTTCACTGAGCATAATACCCTCTAGCTCCATCCATGTTGTTGCAAATGGTAGGATTTGTTTTCTTCATATGGCCTACTAATATTGCTCTGTTTATCTGCTGATGGACACTTAGCTTGGCTATTGTGAATAGTGCTGTACTAAACAGGGGTGCACATGTCTTTTATAAAATGGGCTGCTTCATTCTATTATTTATTTTTTATGTATGTATGTATATATGTATTCATTTATGTACTTATTTATTCTTTCTTTATTTCTCATTAGTCTAAAACTACATGAGTAACATTATGTTTACTAGACTCATCACAACACCAATTTACCAAAGGCTAAGGGACTAGGAAGGCTGGTTGGGAAGGGAAGGAGAAGGGTGGAAAGGGGGCATTAAGATTAGCTCCCATAATGTGGGAGGGGTTCCACTGGGGAATTCAGTGTAGTACAGAGAATTCAAGTAGTGATTCCTTAGTATCTCACTATGCTGATGGACGGTGACTCTAATAGGGTATGTGGTATGTGGGGCACTTGATCCGGGGAGTCTACTAAGCATAATATTGCTCATATAATTGTTGATTAATGATACTGAAAATAAAAGCCGTGTATTCCTGACTAGATAACGATGAGACCCTGAAAAAAAAAATATCGGAGATGTGAGGGTTACAGCAGGGTGAGCTCCTGGCGGGCGTCCCGCCGGTCCCTGCAAGCTGGTGCGCTCTCCCGGTTGGGTTAGCAGGGCTTCCCTGGCCGCCCCCGTCAGGCAGCGCGCCACGGTGCCCCGGGGTCATTTTCCCAAGGCGCCTGCGCGGCGGCCCAGCCATCCCCGGTACCCTGATGCCGCTTGGTTACCGAGCCACCGCCACCAGGGCCCGCCTCCGGGGCGACCGCGAGGAACCGCCGGGCCGGGGACCCGCGGGTGCGTGCGCGGGCTCGGAAGGCGCTCGAGGGTAGGCCTCCTGCCTGGCCTCGCTCAGACGAACGCTCCTCCCTCCACAGGAAGCGGCTGCCCGCCGCCACCTCCACCGCCACTGCCGCCGCCGAAATTCCCTGAAAGCCTTCATACGGTGGAAAGTGTACAGCCAGCGGGGCGGCCCTGAGAGAGCGGCCGCTGACAGCTCCCCGCGCCCGGTGTGGCCGCCCCTCGCCGCCTCCTGCCTCTGCTCCGTGGCGCCCTCAGCCACGCCCGTGCCACCGCCCGAGCGGCGTGCCTACAATTGTAAATTTTTTGTATTTTTTTTGCATAAGGTTTTTTACTCAGCATGTTTGTGAGATTCAATCATCTTGTATTGGTGATTCAGTCCTTTCTATTGATGAGTAGTACTTCATTGTATGAATAAACCACAGATTTTTTAAAAAGTCTGTTTGTAGTTTTGCCTACTATGAATATAGTCTCTGAGAAGGTTGGTGTATAAGTCTTTTTGTAAGCATAAGCACCCATTTTCATTTGGGTAAAAGCCTACAAGTGGAATTGCTGGGCCATAAGGTCTGTATGTTTTTAAGTTTATCCAAAGTGCCGGATCTTTTTCCCAAAAATAGTATACCATTTTACATGGCCACCAGTTTGATCAACAGTTGATGTCCCGCAGTGTCAGTTTGTCAAATTTTAATCATTCTGATGTAATTGTGATTTCACAATGTTATTTAAATTTGCATTTATTTGATGACTAATGTTGCTCAATGTTTTTCCATGTACTTATTGGCCATTTGTATACCTTGTTTTATGAAACATCTCTTCACTTTTCTCCATTTCTTAATTCAATTTACAATTATGTTTTATTTTGTTATCATTAATCTACAATTAAATGAAGGACATCATGTTTACTAGGCTCCCCCCTTCACCAAGATCTCCCCACATACCCCTTCCCAGTCACTGTCCATCAGCGTAGTAAGTTGCTGTAAAATCACTACTTATCTTCTCTGTGTTGCACAGCTCTCGCCATGCCCCCCCACACTATACATGCTAATCGTAATGCCCCCTTTCTTTTTCCCTTCCTTATCTGTCCCTTCACACCCATCCTCCGCAGTCCCTTTCCTTTTGGTAACTGTTAGTACACTCTTGGTTTCTGTGATTCTGCTGCTGTTTTGTTTCTTCCGTTTTTCTTTGTTCTTATACTCCACATATGAGTGAAATCATTTGGTAATTGTCTTTCTCTGCCCAGCTTATTTCACTGAGCATAATACCCTCTAGCTCCATCCATGTTGTTTGCAAATGGTAGGATTTGTTTTCTTCTTATGTCTGAATAATATTCCATTGTGTATATGTACCACATCTTCTTTATTAATGCATCTACTGATGGACACTTTGCTTGGTTTTGTGAATAGTGCTTTGATAAACATAGGTGTGCACATGTCTTTTTTAACTGTGCTGCTGCATTCTTTTATGTATGTATGTATTTACTTACTAATTTATTTGTTATTTATTTATCATTAGTCTACAACTACATTAGTATCATTATGTTTACTAGACTCCCCCTTCACCAAGATCCCCCCACATACCCCTTCACAGTCACTGTCCATCAGCATAGTAAGATGCTGTAAAATCACTACTTGTCTTCTCTGTGATGTACAGCCCTCTCTGTGACCCCCCCTCCCACATTATACATGCTAATCGTAATGCGTGCTTTCTTTCTCTCTCCCCTTTTCCCTCCATTCCCAACTATCCACCCCAGCCCCTTTCACTTTTGTAACTGTTTGTCCATTCGTGGGTTCTGTGAATCTGGTGCTGTTTTGTTCATTCAGTTTCCCTTGGTTCTCCTTCTCCAGAGGTTAGTGAAATCATTTGAAACTTGTCTTTCTCCACCTGGCTGGCTTATTTCACTGAGCATAATTCCCTCTGCCTCCATCCATGTTGTTGTAAATGGTAGGATTTTTTTTTTCGTATGGCTTAATAATATTTCACTCTACGTCATCTGATGGACACTTAGCTTGGCTATTGTGAATAGTGCTGTGATAAACATAGGGGTGCACATGTCTTTTATAAATTGGGCTGCTGCATTCTATTATTAATTAATTAATTTATTTATTTATTTATAATTTTTAAACTTTTGTTATCATTCATCTACAATTATATGAAGAACCTCATGTTTACTAGGCTCTCCCCTACCCCAAGTTCCCCCCACAACCCCATTATAGTCACTGTCCATCAGAATAGTATGATGTTGTAGAATCACTACTTGTCTCCTCTGTGTTGGACAGACCTCCCCTTTCCCCCACCCCCCACATTATACGTGCTAATCATAATACCCCCTTTCTTCTTCCCGGCTCTTATCCCTCCCTGCCCTCCCATTCTCCCCAGTCTCTTTCCCTTTGGTAGCTGTTAGTCCATTCTTGGGTTCTTTGATTCTGCTGCTGTTTTGTTCCTTCTGATTGGTGAAATCATTTGGTATTTGTCTTTCTCCACTTGGCTTATTTCACTGAGCATAATACCCTCTAGCTCCATCCATGTTGTTGCAAATGGTAGGATTTGTTTTCTTCTTATGGCTGAATAATATTCCATTGTGTATATGTAAAACGTCTTCTTTATCCATTCATCTACTGATGGACACTTAGGTTGCTTCCGTTTCTTGGCTATTGTAAATAGTGCTGCGATAAACATAAGGGTGCATCTGTCTTTTTCAAACTGAGCTTCCTCATTCTTAGGGTAAATTCCTAGAAGTGGAATTCCTGGGTCAAATGGTAAGTTTATTTTGAGCATTTTGAGGAACCTCCATAGTGCTTTCCACAGTGGTTGAACTAATTTACATTCCCACCAGCAGTGTAGGAGGGTTCCCCTTTCTCCACAACCTTGTCAACATGTGTTGGTGTTTGTTTTTGGATGTTAGCCATCCTTACTGGTGTGAGATGATATCTCATTGTGGTTTTAATTTGCATTTCTCTGATGACAAGCGATGTGGAGCATCTTTTCATGTGTCTGTTGGCCATCTGAATTTCTTCTATAGAAAACTATCTATTCAGCTCCCCTGCCCATTTTTTAATTGGATTATTTGCTTTTTGATTGTTGAGGTGTGTGTTCTCTTTATATATTTTGGATGTCAACCCTTTGTCGGATCTTTCATTTATGAATATATTCTCCCATACTGTAGGGTACCTTTTTGTTCTATTGATGGTGTCCTTTGCCATACAGAAGCTTTTCAACTTGATATAGTCCCATTTGTTCATTTTTGCTTTTGTTTTCCTTGCCTGGGGAGATATGTTCAAGAAGAGGTTACTCATGTTTATGTCCAAGAGATTTTTGCCTATGCTTTTTTCTAAGAGTTTTATGGTTTCATGACTTACATTCAAGTCTTTGATCCATTTCGAATTTACTTTTGTGTATGGTGTTAGACAGTGATCCAGTTTCATTCTCTTACATGTAGCTGTCCAGTTTTGCCAGCACCATCTCTTGAAGAGATTGTCATTTCCCCATTGTATGTCCATGGCTCCTTTATCGAATACTAATTGACCATATATCTTTGGGTTAATGACTGGACTCTCTAATCTGTTCCACTGGTCTGTGGCTCTGTTCTGGTGCCAGTACCAAATTGTCTTGATTACTATGGCTTTGTAGTAGAGCTTGAAGTTGGGGAGCGAGATCCCCCTGCCACTTTCCCACTTTATTCTTCTTTCTCAGGATTGCTTTGGCTATTCGGGGTCTTTGGTGTTTACATATGAATTTTTGAACTATTTATTTCAGTTCATTGAAGAATGTTGTTGGTAATTTGATAGGGATTGCATCAAATCTGTACATTGCTTTGGGCAGGATGGCCATTTTGACTATATTAAATCTTCCTAGACAAGAGCATGGGATGAGTTTCCATTTGTTAGTGTCCTCTTTAACTTCTCTTCAGAGTGTCTTATAGTTTTCAGAGTTTAGATCTTTCATTTCTTTGGTTAGTTTTTTCCTAGGTATTTTATTCTTTCTGATGCTATTGTGAATGTAATTGTTTTCCTGATTTCTCTTTCTATTAGTTAATTGTTTGTGTATAGGAAAGCTACAGATTTCTGTGTGTTAATTTTGTACCCTGCAACTTTGCTGAATTCCAATATTAATTGTGGTAATTTTGGAGGGGAGTCTTTATTGTTTTCTATGTACAATATCATGTCATCTGCAAATAGTGACAGTTTAACTTCCTCTTTACCAATCTGGATTCCTTGTATTTCTTTGTTTTGTCTAATTGTCATGGCTAGGACCTCCAGTACTATAATAAATAGCAGTGGGGAGAGTGGGCATCTCTGTCTTGTTCTCGATCTTGGAGGAAAAGCTTTCAGCCTCTCGCTGTTCAGTATGATGTTAGCTGTGGGTTTATCATATATGGCCTTTATTATGTTGAGGTATTTTCCCTCTATGCCCATTTTGTTGAAAGTTTTTATCATGAATGGATGTTGAGTTTTGTCTAATGCTTTTTCAGTGTCTATGGAGATGATCATGTGGTTTTGCCCTTCTTCTTGTTGATGTGGTGGATGATGTTGATGGATTTTTAAATGTTGTAACATCCTTGCATCCCTGGGATGAATCCCACATGGTCATGGTTTATGATCCTTTTGATGTATTTTTGAATTCTGTTTGATAGTATTTTGTTGAGTATTTTTGCATCTAAGTTCATCAGGGATATTGGTCTGTAGTTTTCATTTTTGGTGGGGTCTTTGCCTGGTTTTGGTATTAGGGTGATGTTGGCTTCATAGAATGAGTTTGGGAGTATTCCCTCCTCTTCTATTTTTTTGAAAACTTTAAGGAGAATGGGTATTATGTCTTCTCTGTATGTCTGACAAAATTCCGAGGTAAATCCATCTGATCTGAGTGTTTTGTTCTTTGGTAGTTTTTTGATTACTGCTTCAATTTCTTTGCTGGTAATTGGTTTGTTTAGATTTTGTGTTTCTTCCTTGGTGTGTCCTGGAAGGTTGTATTTTTCTAGGAAGTTGTCCATTTCTCCTAGGTTTTCCAGCTTGTTAGCATATAGGTTTTCATAGTATTCTCTAATAGTTCTTCATATTTCTGTGGCGTCCCTCATGAATTTTCCTTTCTCGTTTCTGATTCTGTTGATGTGTGTTGATTCTCTTTTTCTCTTAATAAGTCTGGCTAGAGGCTTTTCTATTTTGTTTATTTTCTCAAAGAACCAGCTCTGGGTTTCATTGATTTTTTTCTATTGTTTTATTCTTCTCAATTTTATTTATTTCTCCTCTGGTCTTCATTATGTCCCTCCTTCTTCTGACTTTAGGCCTCATTTGTTCTTCTTTTTCCAATTTTTATAATTGTGATGTTAGACTATTCATTTGGGTTTCTTCTTCCTTCTTTAAATATGCCTGGATTGCTACATACTTTCCTCTTAAGACTGCTTTCACTGCATCCCACAGGAGTTGGGGCTTTGTGTTGTTGTTGTCATTTATTTCCATACATAGCTGGATCTCCATTTTATTTTGGTCATTGATCCATTGACTATTTAGGAGGGTGTTGTTAAGCCTCCATGTGTTTGTGAGCCTTTTTGCTTTCTTTATACAGTTTATTTCTAGTTTTATACCTTTTTGATCTGAAAAGTTGGTTGGTAGGATTTCAATCTTTTGGAACTTACTGAGGCTCTTTTTGTGGCCTAGTATAGTCTATTCTGGAGAATGTTCCATGTGTACTTGAGAAGTATGTGTATCCTGTTGCTTTTGGGTGTAGAGTTCTATAGATGTCTATTCAGACCATCTGTTCTAGTGTGTTGTTCAGTGACTCTGTGTCCTTTCTTATTTTCTGTCTGGTGGATCTGTCCTTTGGAGTGAATGGTGTGTGGAAGTCTCCTAAAATGAATGCATTGCATTGTATTTCCTCCTTTATTTCTGTTAGTATTTGTTTCACATATGCTGGTGCTCCTGTGTTGGGTGCATATATATTTAGAATGGTTATATCCTCTTGTTGGACTGAGCCCTTTATCATTATGTAGTGTCCGTCTTTATCTCTTTTTACTTCCTTTGTTTTGAAGTCTATTTTGTCTGATACTAGTACTGAAACACCTGCTTTTTCTCCCTGTTTTTTGCATGCAATACCTTTTTCCATCCCTTGATTTTTAGTCTGTGCATGTCTTTGGGTTTGAGGTGAGTCTCTTGTAAGCAGTATACAGATGGGTGTTTTGTTTTATCCATTCAGTGACCCTATGTCTTTTGATTGATGCATTCAGTCCATTTACATTTAGGGTGATTATCGATAGGTAGGTACTTATTGCCATTTCAGGCTTTAGATTCATGGTTACCAAAGGTTCCAGGTTACTTTCCTTACTATCTAAGAGTCTAACTTAGTATGCTGTTACAAACACAATATAAAGATTCTTTTCTATTTCTCCTCCTTTTTCTTCCTCATTCATTCTTTATATATTAGGTATCAAATTCTGACTTTTTGTCTATCCCTTGAATGACTTTGAGGATAGTCAATTTAAGTTTGCATTTGCCTTGCAATCAGCTGCTCCACCCTCCCTACCATGGTTTTACTACCTCTGGTGACAGACATCTATCCAACCCTAGGAACACTTCCATCATCTATAGCAGTCCCTCCAAAATAGACTGCAGAGATGGTTTGTGGGAGGTAAACTCTCTCAGCTTTTGCTTATCTGGAAATTGTTTAATCCCTCCTTCAAATTTAAATGATAATCTTGCTGGATAAAGTAATCTTGGTTCCAGGCCCTTCTGCTTCATGGCATTAAATACATCATGCCACTCCCTTCTGGCCTGTAAGGTTTCTGCTGAGAAGTCTGATGTTAGCCTGATGGGCTTTCCTTTCTATGTGATCTTATTTCTGCCTCTGGCTGTTTTTAACAGTCTGTCCTTATCCTTGATCTTTCCCATTTTAATTACTATGTGTCTTGGTGTTGTCTTCTTTGGGTCCCTTGTGTTGGGAGATCTGTGGATCTCCATGGCCTGAGAGACTCTCTCCTTCCCCAGATTGGGGAAGTTTTCAGCAACTACCTCCTCAAAGACACTTTCTATCCCTTTCTCTCTCTCTTCTTTTTCTGGTATCCCTATAATGCGAATATTGTTCCGCTTGGATTGGTCACACAATTCTCTCAATATTCTTTCATTTTTAGAGATCCTTTTTTCTCTCTGTGCCTCAGCTTCTTTGTATTCCTCTTCTCTCGTTTCTATTTCATTTATTGTCTCCAGAAAGGCTGGTTTTAATTCTTCATCATTATATATGAGATGCTTCTCTTTTTCACATGTTTGGGGGCTGTGTTTGGATTTTTTTAGTATTTTAAGAGGTGCTCATTTATTATATTTGAGGCTTCAGGCTATGTTAGCCAGTGTTACAATTTTAGAAATCTTAAAAAAATTTAAATGCCATGTGGTAAGAGAATAATATGTTAAAATGTAGAATCTCAGTATAGAAGTACTGCTTTCCTTTTTAAATAAAGGCTACTGATAATCTTATGATCTTAGTATTGTTATTTTATTATCCCAATTTTATAGATTTTGAAACCAACTTTCAGAGTTTAAATAAATTTCCCAAAGTGACGAAGTCTCCAAATTGCATCTTCAGGACCCACTATTGCAGTGGCCAGATGTAAACTACCACATCACGCTGCTTGTCAAAGCCTTGACTTCCACTGCCCCAGCCAAGTCACGAGAGCTCCTCCTTGGACTTCCAAATACATAAGCAGATAAGCAAAGGTCCACAATCTGGACACAACCTACCACTGTCCAGATTTATTCCATTTGTATTGCTTTCATGCTGCTCCTATTAAAATCAATTCTTTTTCCATACATATTATTCATTTCCCAACTCCAGGAAACCCTACCCCTCACCATGTCTACCAATAACTTCTTCCCAGCTCAGCCTATTCCAATCCAGTCCAATCCACCTTAGTTTACTGAGAGTTTTGAACTACTGTTATACTAATAAAATTACTCCTCCTGATCTGCGGTGCTATGGGGAGAGTGCAAGTGCACCGTCAGTGGTCTGAGCTGCATCCATGGAAGCTGGCAGCTGGGCAGTGGAGTTTGATGGGCTATGCTCAGGTTCCTGACCTCCGTACGGCTTCCATATACACCAGATGGGATGCACATTAGTAAAGTGATCACATGTTATGGTATTATGGGAGAGGACAGGCTGTGCAAATCCGGGCCACACAGATTTGCACAAATTTTATTTTCAACTGCTCTGCTGAAGCTTCTCTAGAATGTCCCAGTTCTTTTCTGTACCACTCAATTGACACCTATGTTTATTATCTTGTGTTGTTGGCACTTTCCCAATGTGTTCATATTATAGCTCACATCTTCAATTAAATATGAAGGGAGAAAAAGAATATTTTGATGTAAAAAAAAAGTTTACCAGAAATCAATGAGACATTTGGGCAAATAGGAAAATGAGGAAAGGCAGCCCAAAGAGAGCCGAGTAACATGAAAAGATACTCAGCCTCAGTTACGTATGTCAAGAAAAGCAAATTTTCAAAACGGCTTAGCTTTTTGCCTATCTAATTGGCAAAATACTTAAAATTTGTAATATTCACTTTTGGCAAAATCGTGAGATAATCCATATACTCTACTCCTGAGTATATATATTAGTAATACCCACAGGTTGTATTAGTGCATTTTTGCAATTTGCTCTATGTATTTTAATCTCAGTATATAATAAATTGGTATATTACTTCAAGAGACAATTTTACAATATTTATGAAAATTTTAAAAGCATATAATTTTTTAATCCTGTGGTTACAATGTCAGAATTTTCCTATGGCTCTTCTCTCACAAAGATGCCAAATACAGACAGGAATGTCCAATGAAAAATTGTTTTCAATAGTTAAAACCTGGACATAACCTATGAATAGTCTATAAATTCATCTGTGAATAACTGACTATATACTAAATACTCAGCTAAATCTCAACCCTAGAAATGGGTATTGGGAAAGTTGTGGGAAAACTTGGAAGCAGAGATGGCTTGTTATCCGCTCACTATTTGGCATTCTAGAAATTCCATGCTGTGTGGGGCCACAGAAATAGGGGTGGTCATGGAAAAGCAAAGATGAGTGATTCTGGTGGAGCAGGTAGAGGCGGTCCTGCACACCTGGCTTCCCTGCATCACTATCTCCACTCCAAGACCTTCACCTTAACACCCACAGTCCTGTGAGGTCACCTGCAGACCTGCCCAGAGCTGTGAAAATCTGTACCGCCCAAAATATACATCTTCAACTGATGTCAAACAAAATGACACTCTGCTTTTTACTGCAGTTTTCATATTGTAAACAAGTGTCTTTCTTGCAGTTTATTTAGTGTCACATTTTCAGCATTTGTGTGCTTTTAGCTGGTGATGTCACTGTTTAAAATAGCTGCTGCCCCCTGTCCCCAACCCCTAACACCCACACCCACCCCTGACAAAGCACAGTGCTGAAGTGCTGTCTGCTATTCCTGAAGAAAGAAGGCTGTGATATGCCTTATGGAGAATGAGTACGTAAGACAAGCTTTGATCAGGCATGAGTTACGGTTCTGTTGGATGTGAATTCCATGTTAACGAACTTACAATATATATTAAATAAGATGTGTTTGAACAGAGACACAAAAATCAAGGTCCTGTATTCGTCAGTTGATGAAAATGGGACCAGAGGCTCACAGGAACTTAACCCTGTATTTCCCCTAGGAGTAGTGTTTCAGCACAGAAAAGGGCAAGTTTGCTTCTAACTTATAGGAATGTAGAGCATCATTAAGCTGAGAACCAGTTGGTCCCTTCCATGGGGTCTTTTAAAGGATCTGAATAGATCGTGCCCCAGAGGCTGGATAGGTGTGGGGTGGACAGGCAATCTAATCCAGGAGCTGGAGGGAGAATGTGGCCATATTTAAGAAGTGTGACACTTGCTGGAGTGAAGATATTCCAAGACAATAAGAATGCCTAACTGGGTCCGGCCCTGCTGGATGCACCTCTTTGAATACCAGCCATGGTGTGCAGGAACCACACCAGCCAGGCCTCCTCCCAGTATAGATCCAGGGAAATCCAGTGACCGGCAGGAGGACACCCCCAAGGCAACCCCTTCCTGACCTCCCTCTGATATACTGAAAGCCATCCTGTAAAGCAACAGGGAGAAGCCCTGAAAGACCACACATCCACCTACCTGAGACGGACTTCATCAAGGAGATAGGTTTTAAAACTAAGAGAAACCTTCTTGAATCAAGAAGGGACAGCTCATCAGTGAGTTGGCAAGTGTTTAAGTTTTCTTTCCTTTCCCCTGCCCCCCACCCACTCCATCTACCAAGCACAGTGGAGGAAGGACTTAGTGGAAACTCAGGAGAGCTACGGAAGCTAAAAAATCTATAATACCTTCTACATTTGACTTTATCAGAAAAAGCCTGTAATGCTGCCACAATTCTATGAAGTATTTGAAGGAGGGGAGCACTGTATATGCTAACATAAAAGTATGTCAAACATAGGTATTTTAAATTCTAAAATACCAGTTTCCATTTATTATGTACATTGTAGATGAAATGATCTATAGATTAATCTCCATCAGTGTGCTTCCCTCTGAAAGGGTGACACTCTCCACGCTGTAACTCGGCAGCCTGTCGCAGTCAGGCACCCCTCCCAGGCGGCAGCCTCCTTGTGAATGGAAGCTTTCCCAATCTGCAGCTTTATCATCACTGTTTAACATGGCTACTGCTTCTCACATTCCATAAATATTTACTGAATAAGTGGATTTTTCACTTATTCAGAACCCTACAGAACCTTAGAATCCCATGTATTAGAAATTCCTTATTTTATTAGTTAATATCTAAGAAAAACACCCAAACAATTCAAAATTGGCCAAGATGATCCCAACGAAAAAGATACAGGGAAAATCAATAGATGTAGTGATCACACACAGACATAGACAACTCAAGGTGTACCAAACTGGAGAATGCCAGGAGAGGCAAGCTAATTAAAATTTATTTGTAACTGTTAGTATGGTAACCCGACACCAGACAGTAAAACAACACTTATAATTTCAGGCATTTCATAGCTATAGGAAATCCTTTTGAATACAAAAGATAAAAAAGATTAAAAAGTCTCTCAAAGCAAGATAATTTTTTCCTCTTTGCTTTAAGGAAGCTGTTGTACTTTTATCTTTTTCATCTACTGACTCACTTGAAGCTGGTTTCTAATCTAGTCCATCTTCCTGGTTTTAGAGGTGAGAAAATGCAGATCTGGAGAGAAGTGATGTGGCCAAGGTCAGAAATCCAATTAGTAGTTGAGCTGGAACTAGAATTCACTGCTTTCAGCTTCCTTCTTTGATCCAAACTTGTTTCCTTCATCTTTAATAGATAGTTTGCAGGTTCAGTCTCAGTGCCCTTAGCCCCTGAGCCTGCCTAGAATTCAATCTTGCAGGCTTGCTGCGCTCTAGCCCCTGGATAGCAGAGGTATGTAAAAGCCAAAAGAGATTTTATTGGAAACTGATCTCACAGGTAGAAATCAAAAAGACATCAGCTACAATAACTAAGTGCAGTGAAGTTTTGAAGTAAAGGTTGGCTGTGTCTCGAGCAAGATCAACTTTTGGCATCCACGTGAAATAAATATAAGGTAGCTTATCTTTTTGAAAGCACAAGACTATAAAAACAATTGCAGAACGGGATAAAATTGAAGCTGATTTCCATGGTAACAAAAGAAGTACATGGATGAAATAGGGGGCATAAAAATCTATGTTTGCTACATTAAAGGTAGAAAAATGGAAAGTAAACAACTGGGGATTGGCATTCATCAAAAATTCACCAAGAGAGGAGGCTGCCGCCCAGACTTCTGGAGCCAGGAGCTAGTGGGGAAAGTGCTCTCAATGGAATGTCCCAGGTCTGACCCACTGCAGTTTCCAGACACCTTGGTGACTATGGCCCGTCTGTACCATTGTGGAGTGGATGCTTCATTTGTCATTGGGGTACTTTCTGTGGTACACTGTTATTACTGTCCAGGTGAAAGATTTGGGTTGAGGTTATTGGACAAGTTCATCAGATTAGAGACCTCTCAGGACTGTTACTTTTCTTTCCTCTACACTTACCTTAGTTTGGTCCCCTGCAGCCTTCATGCTCAAGGGGATTTGCCACTGATAGGATCCCTACCATTATGGTGGAATTGTTTTTCTAAAACCCACCTGAGTCTAGGTCCACCTATAGCCATTTCTACAGATCCCTACTGCCAAGCTCCTTAGCATGATGTACCAGCTCTTTATATTTTAACCCTGGGATTTCCCCTCATCTCTGTCATGTTCCCAGTACAGCAAACTTACCTTTTTCCATCATTTCATGCTTCCTGGGAACTCCAGGCCTTTTCACATGCTACTCTCATTGCTTGTGCCACGTCTCTTCCCATGAGCTTCCACCCGTGTCTTACCCTGCTTCCCTTCATGTAGAGTAAGAGTACCTCCTCCTCTTGGAAGCCTCTGATGACTTCTCTGTCCCCTCCATGGGCCACATGTCCCTGAGGACATGCCCCTTTGGCACTCTCTATATGCACCGATTACAAAATCCTTCTTATACCATAATGCAAGTGACTGCTCACCTGCCGGTCTCCCCACCTAGGCTGTGAGCTTCTTATGATTTACCTGTCTTCATAACCCCAGTGTCTGGCACACTGTACACATTCAATACATACTTATGGACAGAAAGGAACTGAAGATAAATATCCCCTGTGAGTGTTTGCCCAGGTTCCTGTTGCATGCCATTCCTAACTTGAAGCTCATTTATTCTAATGAAATCCCAATCTACTCTTAAATAGTTCAAATATTTAAGAAGTTCTATCTCATTTTCACTTTTTAGGTTCATGTATTATAATCTTTATGCACCATTACTTTATGTTTAAATATTTAGAATTCTCAAAACCTCCAAGCAAGCTCCTGATAGCTTCTCCTATCACTCAATTGCTCATGAAAGAAAATTTATAGAACACAGAATCAAATATTCTGTGTACCCTTTTGGTATTTATCCACTGGCTGTAACTTACATTAGTCTAAATATATAGGAAATGAGTGAAGGCAGAAAAATGAACAGACCAACAGAAAATAAAGCCTATGACTACACAAATGTACACAGCAGCTTATTTGTAATTGCCCCAAATTGGGAACAACTCAAATATTTATCAAGCGAATACACAAACAAGTTGTAGTACATCTGCACCATGGATTACCACTGAGCAATTAAAAAGAAGAAACTAGCATATGCAACAGTACAAATGGTCCTCAAGATAATGTTGAGTAAAAGCAGTCAGGCAAAAAAAAATGCACATACTGTGTGATTCTACTTATATAAGATTCTAAAAAATGTGAATTAATCTACAGTGACAGAAAGCAGTTCAGCAGTCCTGGTGTCAGAGAAGGGGGAGGGAAGGGAGGAAGGGATTCCAGAGGGCCAGGAGGAAACTTTTGGAGGTGATGGATGTACGAATATTCTTGACTTGATGAAGGTTTTACAGACATATACGTATATCAAAACTCAATTGTACACTTTAAATATGTGCAGTGTATTGTATGTCAGTTATATCTCAACGAAGGAGGGAAGGAAGGAAAGATGGGAGGAAGGGAGGGAGGAGGAAAAGGTTGAGATATTGCAACTATAATATTTCCTACAACAAAAATAACTCATACCCAGTGATACAAATCCCAAATGTGTGGATAAAAAATGGAAGCCACTGGGATTTTTCCACACTCTAATCACACAGGAAGGTGTTGGCAGGATCGTAACTGGTAGGAGCAACAAACGTCCCCTCTCTCTATTCTTTATTTTTTGTGCCTTGGCAAATACCTGCTCACAAACCTGAGATGGATCTTTCATCCCAATCAAGTCTTCATCTCCACCGGTATGGGAAGAAGATCTTAAATAGATGGGCCCAATAAACTTGACAGTGTTACTGCCCACTGTCCTTCCTCTGCTATCTGATTGAAACACTCTACATCACACATTTCTGTTTTCTTGGTAATCAGTCCTCCTTTTCAGCCCCCATACAAGCAGCTATGCAGAATAACATCCACTTTGCATATGCAAATACTCAATTTGTTAACAATTAACTATTAAATTACTCAGAAAGCTCTACTGAACTCAGATGCCATCTCCTTCTAGAAAGTGAGATCCCACTGGCTTCCTACCCCCTCATTCTCCAGTACACAGTGGTGGGATTGATGTTAGAGATGGGATCATAGGCATCCTTACCTTTGAGCTATTTGCATGCATGTTTACTCCTGTTAGTCTTTGATTGTGTAGGGTAAAAATGCTGCCTGTTACTGCCTTATTCCTCATACGGGTTATCACTTAGTCTTTGGCAATGTTTTCTTCTTGGATAATGAAAAGAGAATCCTTTTAGCCAGATGAAGGAGGCAAGCTTTGCTGCGCTATTGTTGAACTAGGCACTAGCCCTTTACGGTTCATGAAAACAAATGCTGTGAGTTGTGTTTGCACTGTAAGCTCAAATCCTAAAGCAGCGCTTAATGTAGGAGACACTCAGTAAGTATACGCAGGATGGAATGTGGCCACAGTGTGGATCTGAAGTCAAGTCCTGTTCTTACTGAGCCAACCATGCATACTAGGATCTTCTGTACCTTCCTTGAACCTCATAACATGCCTGAAAACTGACAGAAAATGTATTATAGTTTATGGATTAGGAAATAGATGCTTAGAAGATTGACACATTCACAAGGCTTATAATATGCAGGCTAGGACTCAAACTAGAGCCTGCCATCCTTCCTTTCCTCAAATATATACTTACTGAGGCTTGTGCTAAGAGATGGTGATAATAGTGAACAAGAGGGGCACAGTCCCTTCTTCCATGGGATTCAAAGACTGAGGGAAAGACAGGAAAAGCAAAATGGTCAGTTACAAAGTGGTACTGGAACTAATCCCAGGGTGTCTTGAGGATGAGAACGCAGGTCATATAGCCCAGACAGGATTAGAAGGCTGCAGGGATAGGAAACACTTTCCAGAAAGAAGAATAAACTGAGGTCTGAAGGGCAAGGAGGAATTGGCCACTAGGTCAAAGGTGAAGGGGTAATGTGCCACATAAAGGCCTTCTGACATTTTTTTCTGTATCATGTTTATGTAATTTAGTAGGTTGGGAATTTCCTCAAAATCTAGTCTCTTTTCGAAAAGTTTAACCATCTTGCTACAAAGCCCATGGTTTGTTCTGATTATTTGTCTGAGCCTCTCTCTGAATTCTTAAGTAATAACCTGTAATATTATCCAAAACCTACTTCCCATTCCCAAGGTGAATCAGGTCCAACTAATCATCTTCTGTGTAGGAGAAATACAACGTGCGAAGCATACATTTTCTTCTGAAGTGGAATATAGTATATATAGATCTGCAGCAATTTTTAGATTAGAAGTTAAATTCTATGACTTTGATTAAACGATGCAAAGGAAAGAAAACCAAAGATGAAATGTTGTAAAAAAAAAACACAAAAGAGTGTTTACTGGCATTTTACAAACCCTTCAAATGGCTCTAGGGCACAGTGTGCACAAAAGTAGCCTCCATTGGTTATCTCATTTCATCCCGACAACAATCTAATGAAGTAAATACTATTATCATCCCATTATAAACATATAAACATTAACCAGTACTCAGACCTAACTTGCCCAAAGTATGAGGCAACTAAATGCAGGTACCCAAATGTAAACCTTAGTTTGTATTTGTTTCCCACTGTTGCTGCAAACAATTGATGAACACATAGTGTCACAAGACAACACAAAATATTGTCTTGCAGTACTAGAGGTCAGAATTCCAAAATGTGTCTCTCAAGGATAAAATAAAGGTGAGGGCAGTGCTGCATTTCTTCTTGTTGAATTTCTGTTTGTTGACTTGAGGGAAGCATTTTTTTCTCTTGCCTTTCCCAACTTCTAGAAGTAGCCTGCATTCTTTGGGGGTAAGCAAAAGTATCAGTCCAACCTCTACTTTTATTGTGACATATTCTTCTATGACTCTCCTGCCTCCTTTCACTTACACGATTGTTACTACAATCTAATCTAAGATAGTCTTCCAATCACAAGATCTTTAATTTAATCATATCTTCAAATTCCCTTCTGCCATATGAAGTCACATAGTCATATGCTCCAAGGATTAGAATGTAGATACATTGTTGGGGGTCATTATTCTACCATATTATCTTTCCATTATGCTATGGGGTATGTCTGGTGTTAGTGGCACAGTGATAGGGTTCAAATTAATGATGCCCACGATAAAAAGTAACTTAATTTAGTCTTACAGCTAAAATCCCCTTTCCCTTAGTGGATTTTGGGTGTCTGGGAGATGATTCAGATATCCAGACCCATCACAGATGTTAGTAAGTGTCCAAAGCCTTCTCCCTTCATAACAGTAAGGGTCACCTCTGCAGCTGGTACTATCCCATTAGACTTTTTCTGATTCTCCTCCAGCTCAGCCCCCTTCCTCCTTCCATCAGAACAACTCATGACCCATGATAAATGGCAGAAGCCTCAGCAGAAATCCTAAGAGAAGCAAGCCTCCAACCCCTACGAATCTGAGGCATTTAACTTGTCGTGTGAGTGTTTCTGGGACTCCTAGGATGATGTGTATTAGATCAACCTGTTGATGAAAATCAGTTCCATTCAGGTAAAATAAAAAATATTAATGTAAGGAACACTGAATTAAGAGTCAGTGACCTACATTTCAGTTCCAGAATCAAATTTTGGCACTCTGTTTCACTAGCCAGACAAGTTACACAGCTGCGCTAAGCCTCAACATCCTCAGATGTGAAATGAGGTGAATAACCTCTTCCTTTCTGCTCACCCTCCCTTTCAGAACTCATGAAAAGACCAAATGAGATCCTCAACGCAGAAGTGCTTTGTAAGCTGTAAAATTCACAGTGAGATGAGCCATCACTGTAATAATTATTAGTGAAGACTCTGCAAGGTACTGTGGGAAATATAAAGACACACAAGGCATAGCCTTTGCTTCTGAAGGAAGCTACAACTTGATAGAGGTAAATCACGGGCACAAATAATCTGATAGCAAGACTACTTATTTATTTATTTATTTAAATTAAGGTATCATTGATATACAATCTTATGAAGGTTTCACATGAGCAACATTGTGGTTACAACATTCACCCATATTATCAAGTCCCCCCTCCCCATTGCAGTCACTGTCCTCCTCAGCATAGTAAGATGCTGTAGAGTCATTACTTGCTGATAGCAAGACTATTTAAAACCCCAACTAAAAGGCAGCCGCAACATGGAATATCATTAGCTCAAGGTAGGATTTGTGTAACATCAGAGGTTAGTCATGGATGTTTCTGTACACTTTGAAATTTCTTACTTGAACTCCAATGATAATAACAGCTAAGATCTATTCAGAAATTATGTTAGTGGTGAGTATTTCTTGACTCCTCATATTCAGTTCTCATGATGGGAGCTCAATTAGTATATCCACTGGCTTGTCTGCACTTCTTTATTCATTTTGTCCCTGGGGTTTTGTGGAGAGCTTTTCCTGATGGACAACTTTGGCTGGAGTGATGTTCCTTTCCCTTCTTGGGGAACACAAATCCTCCTCTTCTCCTCCATGGCATCCATGCCATCTATAAAGAGGGACTGCCTTGATCATGCACGGCCATGGCTGAGAAACAATGCTGAGTCCGCCCACTGGTAGGTCCACTTGGCAATCAGACCTGAAGCTATATTCTCCAATCTGGACTTTATCAGTAAATAGGATGATATTTTGGTCTCTAGTTTTTCTTTCATTTCTCAATGTGTTCAAAATACGGAAGCATTTGCTCCAGGAATAGTATGTTCTATGTGCCATGCTAAATATTTTCCATGTCTTATTTCATGTAAGCCCCATAACAACTCCCTAAATAAGGCATGTATTATTATCCCATGTGAATGAGGAAGTTCATGTACCTTACCCCAAGTCTCCCAGCTAGTCAGTAGCGGAATTAGGAGTCAAACCCAGGTCTCTAAATCTGAAAGCTGCACACTTGGCTGAGCTGGCTCGTCCTAGATTCTTCATGAAGGAAATTCTCTAGTTTCTACTAGGGCTAACTTAGACCCCCAGAGAACCAAGCAGAGGTCATTATTTAAGAACTGTCTCCCTACTTTTTTGCCCCTGGCTTGCTGTATGACCCCTGGAATCTTATTTCCTTGTATGTAAAATAGAAATAATAGTAATACAAGGGGTTTCCTAGGGCACCTGGTCACTTGTAATGAATACATGAGAGAGAGGATGTACGGGTCCTCTGTAAACTTGGTGGTATGATGCCAAGAAAGGTGGTGAGGGTTTCATAATTACTTCCTTAAGATATTATGATGAAGATTGGCTGCAAACATGGTTTCAGGTACTGAATATTGAAATTGTAATTATGGTTCAGTATAAATTCCTGACCAGAGTTTGGATCCAATGACTTGACTGCTACTGTGCCCCCTCCTCACAGGCACCAGCGCCATCAGTACCTAGAGAAGTGATCCTTTGGTGCACAGCCTAGAACCACAGTCCTCAAGTCTGATCTTAGGGACCAACAACCCTGTAACTTCAATTCAGATTCAGAAATCTGTCTCATGTAAACTACAGATTTCTCCATAACAGGAACTTCTGGGTATTCACAAAAAAGAATTCCTATGTATCAGGCGCAGGATTTTATAAGTCTCTATACATTCTTTCTACAAAGATCCATACCCCACAATCATCATCTCCATCACAATAATGGAACCTGAGGTCAGGCTCTGACATTGCAGACAGGTTACATGTCATGACAGAAGCTTCCCTAAGTCACCAGAGAATTAAATATTCAATTAGGGAGCAATGATATATCCCACCAATATGATCTTAATATTAAGGCTAATCTATTTATTTATTTAACTTTATCATCTATGCTTGAAAAACCAAATGGAAAAAAAACTACACCCACAATGAAGACAGATTAATACTTAAACATAGTGAAATGACTCAAGGCACAGTTTGGATAAGACTCAAATTGGTCTTTAATTTTGAACAAGGGAAAATTTGTGAGGAAAAATTTTGGCTGCATATTTGGATTTATGCCTTTTAAACTGAAGTATTAACTTTTGGTAAACTACTGGCCATCTGATATTACCTTACAGATCCCATGGCTTGACCAGTCGGTCATTGTATCCAACTGAATCGTGAACATTGGTCCTAGACACCAGATACGCAAGGATGGAATCTGTCATCCTCTCAAGAGTGACAATCTCCAGGGTAGGGTGGGACTGGCCTAAGTTCTTTCTTGAAGTGAAGCACACACTTCCTCACAACTATGACTTCCGGCTTGGCCACATGACTTCCCTGACTCATAGAAAGTGGCTATGTGCCAATTCCTGCTGGAGGCTGCAAAGGCGTCCTGTGCTCTGAGCCCAGTGCCACCACCTTCTGCCCTCTGCCATGAGAATGGCATGCCTTGGCAATGGCTGCCCCTTCAGCAAGAACCTGGCAGCAAAACTGGCAACATATTTTGTGGAACCTGTTGAAAAAGGAAAACCTAGAGAATCTTATTAAAAAATTTAGAATTTTAAGACAGTGACAACAAAACATCAATAGATGGGATCCTTCTTAGCGTAAGAACCTATATGGCCAAGCATTTACATAGCCATGGAGCAGCTCTATTTGGCGGAGCTCCAGGCTGGGCCACAGGTCTCACGTGATGTGAACAAGAAATTGATGCTTGTTGTTTCACTACATTTTTGGCATCACCATCACAATTTGGAGTTGCTTGTTACAGCAGATGCTGACTAATATTGCAGACACCTAGAGTGATTAAAGCAATCAGCTGGAAGAGTGTTTGTTAGTGTGGCAAACTGGGTGTCTTGGCCTCATTCAAGATGGACAGAGGCTCCACAGTTCCTGCCGATGGCTGTCCTGTGAGCACACACACTGGCCACCATGCAGTTAATTCCCTAGTTTTTCAGTACTGTGTGAAAATACACACTTTAAGGTAAATATCTCCATTCTAAAGAATGGGTAACAATTTTTAAAGATATGGGGCAGGGGAAAAATATGTCCGTTGTCTAAATCTTATCACTAACCTATATAACTTATCTTCTGGCATTGTTTGTTGTTATTAACATAAAGTGGTTCAAAACTAGGGGGAGTTAAACAGACTACTATATTACACTCTCCCAGTCTACAAGGGGGTTTCTCAAAAGCCAGAGTTTACTCTTCAGCTGCTGAAGTAACAGGATAAGAGGGGAGAATCATCATCTAAAACACCCTTTAGGTAAAAAGACTTGTCTCCAGAATCCTGAGCATAAGATAAAAGGGGCTTTCAAGGAGTTTAAGGAATGCTGAGAAAACATAACACAAGCTGTCCTTCAAAAAGAATAAAGTCAGAAAACACTATTTCGACAAGCAAGGTAAGTCTACCAATCACACAATGTATAGACACATGTATTATTTAAGAGGATTCAAACAAAACTTGGCTCAGATCTTACCTTTCGTCACCTTTCTGAAGATTCTCAACTTTGCTGGGTCTCAATTTTCTCTTCAGAAAAAAATGGTAATTTTATGGAACCTACCTTATAGGGTTGTTTGAAGATTAATTAAAATAATGCATGTAAGCTTTAGCACTGTACTTCCCTCATAATAAGATTAGCTATTTTTTCTTAATACTAATGGCGGGGATATCATCTGATTTTACTTCCCATTGTATATCTAACCCCTAGAACAGTGCCTATCTGCCTATGAATACATAGTATTTAATAACTTTGTTGAATAAAATAAATTAATCCTGCCCAATAAGCATTCATTGTGAGAAATGAAGAGATATGTAAGTCAAAGCTGTGGCCAGTAATTCACTTACTGAATATAAATTAAATATATTCAAATATTTTTTATTCTATTTAATAGAGCCATTTCCTCCCTGATTGCTAACAGAACTCCAGTTTTATTCAGCAGCCAGGCAGATGACAATGTGCTCAGCAAAGCCGGGCCCCCCCACCTCCGGCCCCAGGGGATGCAATTTGACTGATCTAAACTTGTATTGATCTAAACCAATGGTGATAATCTTTTTGCCAGTCACTGGTTTGGGTCAGGCATGTGAATTTGTTCTGGCGAATGAGAAATACAGAAATTCTAATGGAGAACTTCAGGGAAATATTTTCTTCCCAGATAAAAATAGACTTGTAGAGGTGACAGAACTATTTCTTTCCTTCCTTCCTTAAATGTTGACCCCTGGGGAGGTGCTGTTTGCAACTGTGGTAGTCATCTTGAGTCCACGAGGAGAAAACCAAGAGATTCATGGAAAAAATCTCCAGTCTCAGAATTGCTGAACAGTTAAATGAAGCAATTCTGAGTCTCTCTGTTAACTCAGAACTTCTGTTTAAGGAGACAACAAATATTTTACTGTATAAGTCAAATTTAGTTGGGTTTTCTTTTTCTTGCAAACCCAAAGCATCCTAATTATACAATAATTTCTACCTTGCTAAAGCTTAGACTCTAGAGAATGGAGATAAGTTCAGAGAAATTTATTGTACCTGGCACTCAGTGTTAACTGCCCTAAGAAAGGAAAAGCTAAAATGCTATGGAAGTTTAGGGGCAGATGAAATGCCTTCCAGTTATTCTGTCCATCTTCAGTGGGAAACGGTGGAGGGATACAGTAAAGGGAAAGGAGCAGGAGACTTTGTGCCTGGGATGAAATGAAATATGAATGGGAAAAATTTCAATAAGCAAAGATGATGTCCTCCTTGTAGGTACATAATATATCTTATTATTTTTACATCTTGCTTCTGATGTAAATCTTATAAAAATTATTCACGGATGACATAGATGTAATGGATGTTAAGAAATACCATAGGTTTTCTTTTTTTAATGAACAGTAATTAGGGTTGTCAAAAATGGTGATTTTCCTCATTGAGTAAGGGCACTAGAGATATTCACACTGAAAAAGGATGAGCTTTTCACACACAAGAATTATAAGCTAATTATAATTAACTATAAATACATGGGACTTCTACACCATTGAGGATATCTCTAACATTTTATGTTGACATCAAAGAGGACAGCTGCTGTCCAACAATATCTCTACCCAAGATGGTCAATGGGTCTGGATCAAGAATTAACACTCAGGTAACTAAAGACTTTTCTATAGTTTTACTGACTCTTCTGGGTGAAGTAAGGAGCATACTAGCCATGCTTGTTTTGGGTTTTTCTCCACTGGCTCTTTAGCTTCACTCTTAACCTTAGACGGGCTTGAAATATACATCACAAATAAGTAACCAACTCCATGACAGTTATAAATGACAGAAATTTATCGGTCCCTACTGGCATTATGGCACAGTGGGTAAGATATTATACTTGGACTTAAAATGGCCCAGATTTCAAATCTTAGCTCTGCCTTGTAGAAGCCACAAAACTAGGGATAAGTTACTTAACTTCTCTCAGTTAATTTATTCAACTGAAGAGTGGAGATAATGTTGACTTTGGCTGTTTTACACAAGGTGAATGAAGTAACTATATGTACATAAACACAAGTGCAGTGACTGACCTCTAGTAATCACTCTGTGTTCTTTGTGTGAATGATGGGAGAAAAGGATGGTCTGCATTCAGAAAAGTATTGAAACTAAGTTTTATTTGTAAATGAAGTGAAAAATGACATCTACTGGAACCCAGAAAACAAATATAATCATTATGTACAAGATCAAACTACAAATCTCTAGCATTGAGAAGAGTATGCAAACCCAAAAGGCTTAAAAAGAAAGCTGTTGCTGAAGGTTTTTATAACAATGCAGAAGAAGAAATAAAGGAGCTAAAAAAGGATAAAGACAGGTGACGTTTCTTGAGCACATGTGGCTCAGGCACAATACTAATTTATGTGTGAAGCATATAACCACCACCCTCTGGGGGATGCACAATTACTGCCCACATTTTACAAATGAAGGAAAATTAGGGTTGGAACGTAAGCCTTCTCTCCTTACTGAATAAACTATGAGTCACAACCTACCACACAGCCAATCCCTTGTTATATTATCATAGACAGAATGAGACCTGTGTTCTCTGTCACCAGGTCCTAGAGAGTATCTCTTCCAGCTCTAACATTCTGTGATTCTGTGTATTTCAGAAGATTTCTCTTTGGTACAACTGCAGCTTCAGGTGGCAGATTTTTTTAAATCTCCACAGAAACAGACTGAAAGGAAAATATGTATATAAACACATTTTACTTTTCAAATTTAGTCACTTGCATTATGCTTACAAATTGTACCCATCCATTATTTTAAGCACAAATTAAACCAAACCCCAAAACCAGGGAAAGAGAAACAGCACTGATGTGCCCTCAGAAAATCTGTAAACCGAGGTCTCCCTGTAGGTGGTTAAATTGCTATTTGAAAACCATTTAGCACCAGGCAGCCCAAGGAAAAGGCAGCCCAGGAGGCTATAGAAGAGGTAGGTCCTTTTCCCCTCCCTGTGAAAATGATCTTTTGTTTTCTCCCACTAATATGATTATTTATTTAGGCAGTAGATATGGAGACATTCATTGAAAAGGGTAACAGATTTGGGGGTTTACTTGTAGTATTATTTTACTTCTTGAGTATATTAACTCTGCTATTAAAACAGGCCTTAGAATTAGACAGATGCAGGTTTGAATCCTATTTCTGTTAGTTAACTAGGGATGTGGCTTTGGGCAAAATTGTAAAATGAGAAGTCATAATGACACAGCAAAAATGCTGAAATGTCCTAAATGAAGTGACACAAGGGCTATTGAATGAGGGAGAGAGACAAGGGAAGGTCATAAGTACATAGCCACAGAGGCCAGAGCTACCCAGAAACCACACTACTGGGTGAAGTCATTTCAGAAATCACCTAGAAGGTTTCCAGGACCAGCACATCCTTCTTGTGTGTGACCAGTGTCTGACCATCATCAACAACCAATCTATGATCCTTCTCTTTAACACTTATTTCCACACTTTCCTTGCTTTGCATTAGCCCACCTTCCTCATCTGTAGCCAATGTGAACTTAATAATCTTTCTTTCCCCATAATGTACCCTGTATCTTGACTGTGGTGGCCTAGTTGTTTTTCTTAACTGGTGTTGCTGCTGGTGAAACAGAAATTTTGTATCCCAGGACTCAGTACTTATCTGGCTAGTATCTGTAAAGGCTCAATAAACCCTTTTATTTCAGATATCTCTTGGTCTCTAGAGGTATTTATTTTTCAGTAATATTCAGGTCTCAGGGTGGATGTGGGGTTTAAATGAGGTAATATATGGAGAATGGATTAAAGATGGTGGCATGAGAGGTGAGACAGAGGCTTCCTCCTAAAACCACATATAATAGAAAAATATAATTAATGTGACTAATTCTGAAAGAACAACAGGAAAGAGAGCTGTGTCAAAATGCATACACCTGGAGAAAGCAATAAACCTCATGAAACAGGGTAACGTACCAAAGCCACAGCTCGGCAGGACCCAAGCCCTTTCCCCATCCTAGCTCACTGGCGAGGAGGAAGAGAAATGGACCAGGGAGGGAGTGGAGGCCTGGGACTGCTGAATACCTAACTCCAAAGATCTGCTCTGGGAGCAGAAACCTACATTTCATCGTGCTTTCATTGTACTCTTGTGATTAGGGGGTTGGAAAGCTAAGACAGGCAGAATACCTGGACAGACTGAGATTCCAGCCCCTTGTGGAAAGCAGGGATCCACATCCATCTGCTATGGGACAAAAGAAAGGCGGGCAGTCTGAGAGTCTTCCTAACAGCAAGAGGGCTGCTAAAGGGGCAGGGATTGCACAGAGCTTACTGTTCAGGAGAAAGAAGAGGTAGACAAAATTGTCTCAGTGCACACTGCCCAGCAGGTTGGGAACTTTCTCGATCTTCAGGCCCTCCAGCTCCCTGGCTGGCTTCACAGCTCAAAGGACTGCCCTCCATGATACACAGCCTACTGTGACTTTCTCCAAGACAGCCCCACCTGGCTCGCAAACCATCCAAATCTAAACTGACATTAGGCCAGCCAGAGGAAAGCCCCATCTACAGCAACTACAGACACAGAGCAGAGAGGCTTATATCTGTGTGCTTGGCCCACTGGTTCTGGCAGTGGAGACAGGCATAGCAGCCGGGAAGCAGGAAACAGCAATTTCCTCCCCCCAGGTACCAATACAACTACAATGTCATGACACACATGACCTTGCTTCAGGGGTTGAGAAGCTCCAGAGAGTAGAGTTTCTGGGCACTAGAAGGCACCATATACAATTATGAAATGCCAAAGAAACATAGTTCAAAGTAAAATTACAAATACAACACCTGAGAAATTTTTAAATGAAACTGACCTCATGAATTTTCCTGAAAGGGATTTCAAAATAAAATTCATTAACATGCTCATGGAGGTACAGAAAAATATTCAAGAACTCAGGAATAAATTCTGTTTAAAGATCCAGTTGTTGAAGAGCACAATGGAGGGTATTAAAAGCAGAGTAGATATGGTGTAGGAGGTAATAAATGAAATTTAAAGTAGAGAAGAGGAATACAAAGAAGCTGAGGCACATAGAAAAAAAAATGATTTCTAAGAATGAAAGAATATTGAGAGAAATGTGTGACCAATCCAAATGGAACAATATTAGCATTATAGGAGTACCAGAAGAACAAGAGAGAAAGAAAGGGATAGGAAGTGTTTTTGAGGTGGTAATTGCTGAAAAATTCCCCAATCTGGGGAAGGAGATAGTCTCTCACACCATGGAGGTACGCAGATCTCCCAAAACAATGGACCCAAGGAAGACAACACCAAGACATATAGTAATTAAAATGGCAAAATCAAGGATAAAGACAGACTATTAAAAGAAGCCAGAGAGAGAAATAAGATCACATACAATGGAAAGCCCATCAGGCTATCATCAGACTTCTAAGCAGAAAAATTACAGGCCAGAAGGGAGTGGCATGATGTATTTAATGCAAAGAAGCAGAAGAGCCTCAAAGCAAGAATACTTTCTCCAGCAAGACTATCTTTTAAATTTGAAGGAGGGATTAAACAATTTCCATATAAGCAAAAGCAGAATTTACCTCCCATAAACTGTCTCTACAGTGTATTTTGGAGGGACTACTATGGATGGAAGTGTTTCTACGATTGAATAGCTGTCACCAGAGATAATAAAACCACAGTAAAGAAAGCTGAACAGTTAATTACTAAGTAAATGCAAAATTAAATCAATTATCCCCAAAGTCAATCAAAGGATAGACACAGAGTACAGAATATGATACTTTATATAAAAAGAATGGAGAAGAAAAAGGAGGAGAAAAAAAGAATCATTAGATTGTGTTTGTAATAGCATATCAAGTGTTTTGAGTTAGACTCTGAGAGTAAGGAAGTTGCCCTTGAACCTTTGGTAACCATGAATCTAAAGCCTGCAATAGCAATAAGTACATATCTATTGATAAACACCCTAAATGTAAATGGACTGAATTCCCCAATCAAAAGACATAGAGTCACTGAATGGATAAAAATACAAGACCCTCTATGTGCTACCTAAAAGAGACTCACTTTAAACCCAAAGACATACAAAGACTAAAAGTGAAGGGTTGGAAAAAGGTATTTTATGCAACTGATAGGGAGAAAAAATCAGGAGTTGCGGTACTTGAATGAGACAAAATAGACTTCAAAACAAAGAAAGTCACAAGAGACAAAGAACAACAGTACATGATGATTAAGGGGTCAAACCAATAAGAAGATATAACTCTTATAATTATCTATGTATCCAACACAGGAGTACCTACATATCTGAAACAAATACTAACAGAATTAAAGGGGAAATAGAATGCAATGCATTCATTCTAGGAGACTTCAACACTCCACTCACTCTGAAGGAGAGATCAACTAGACAGAAAATAAGTAAGGAGACAAAAGCACTGAAAAACACATTAGAACAGATGGACCTAAAAGACATCTACAGACTCCACACCCAAAAGCAGCAGAATACACATACTTCTCAAGGACATGTGGAACACTTTCAAGAATAGATCATATACAAGGCCACAAAACGTGCTTTGGTAAATTCAAAATGATTGAAATTGTACCAACCAGTTTCTCAGACCACAAAGGTATGAAACTAGAAATAAATTATGCAAAGAAAATAAAAAATCCCACAAACACATGGAGGCTTCAAAACATGCTCCTAAATAATCAATGGCTCAATGACCAAATAAAAACAGAGATCAAGCAACATATGGAAACAAATGACAACAAAAATTCAACACTGCAAAATCTGTGGGACACATCAAAGGCTGTGCTAAGAGGTAAGTATATTGCAATATAGGCCTACATCAGGAAAGAATAACAATCCCATATGAACAGTCTAAACTCACAATTAATGAAACTAGAAAAAGAACAACAAATGAGGACCAAGGCAGCAGAAGGAGGGGCATAATAAAGATTAGAGCAGATATAAAAAAATCGAGAAGAATGAAACAATAGGAAAAATAAATGAAAGCAAGAGCTGGTTCTTTGAGAAAATAAACAAAATAGATAAACCTCTAGCCAGACTTATCCAGAAAAATAGATTCTACACACCTGAACAGAATCAGAAATGAGAAAGGAAAAATCACTACAGACACCACAGAAATACAAAGAGTTATTAGAGAATACTATGAAAAATTATATGCCAACAAACTGGATAAGCGAGAAGAAATGGTCAACTTTCTAGAAAAATACAACCTTCCAAGGCTGACCCAGAAAGAAACAGAAAATCTGAACAGACCGATTACCAGCAATGAAATTGAACTGGGAATCAAAAAACTACCTAAGAAAAAAATCCTGTCTCAGATGGCTTCACTGATGAATTTTATCAAACATTTAGTGAAGACCTAATACCCATCTTCATTAAAGTTTTCCAAAGAGTAGAAGAATAAGAAATACTCCCAAACTCATTCTATGAGGCCAGCATCACTCTAATACCAAAGCCAATCAGACACCACAAAAAAAGAAAATCACAGACTAATATCCCTGATGAACATAGACGCAAAATACTCAACAAAATATTAGCAAACTGAATTCAAAAATACATCAAAAAGATCAGCCATCATGATCAAGTAAGATTTATTGTAGGCATGCAAAGATGGTACAACATTAAAAAATCTATCAACATCATTCACCACATCAAAAAAAAAGAAGGACAAAAACCACATGATCATCTCCATAGATGCTGAAAAAGCATTTGACAAAATTCAACATCCATTCATGATAAAAACTCTCAACAAAATGGGTAGAGAGCGCAAGTACCTCAACATAATAAAGGCCATATACGACAAACCCACAGCCAACATCACACTTAACAGCGAGAAGCTGAAAGCTTTTCCTTTAAGTTTGGGAACAAGACAAGGAAGCGCACTCTTCCCACTGTTATTCAACGCAGTACTGGTGGTCCTAGCCACAGAAAGCAGATTACATAAAGAAATAAAAGGCATCCCAATTGGCAAAGAAGAAGTTAAACTGTCCCTGTTTGCAGATGACATGATATTGTACATAAAAAACCCTAAAGAATCCACTCCAAAACTACTAGATCTAATGTCTGAATTCAGCAAAGTTGTGGGGTACAAAATTAATACACAGAAATCTCTTGCATTCCTATACATTAATGATGAACTAGCCAAAAGATAAATCAAAAAGAATAAAGTACCTAGAAATAAATCTAACCAAGGAAGTGAAAGACCTATACACTGAAAACTACAAGACACGCATGAGAGAAATTAAAGAATAGACCAGTGAATGGAAACACATCCCGTGCTCCTGTATAGGAAGAATTAATATTGTCAAAATGGCCATCCTGCCTAAAGCAATCTACAGATTCAATGCAATCCCTATCAAAATACCAACAGCATTCTTCAATGAACTAGAGCAAATCGTTCTAAAATTCATATGGACCCTGAATAGCCAAAGCAATCCTGAGAAGTAAGAATAAAGCTGAGGGGATTACACTCCCCAACTTCAAGCTCTATTACAAAGCCACTGTACTCAAGACAATTTGGTACTGGCACAAGAACAGAACCATAAAACAATGGAACAGACTAGAGAACCCAGATATAAACCCTACCATATACGGTCAATTAATATATGATAAAGGAGCCATGGACATACAATGGGGAAATGACAGCCTCTTCCACAGATGGTGTTGGCAAAACTGGACAGCTACATGCAAGAGAATGAAACTGGATTATTGTTTAACCTCATACACAACAGTAAACTCGAAATGGATTAAAGACATGAATGTAAGTCATGAAAGCATAAAACTCTTAGAAGACAAAGTAGGCAAACATATCCTGAATATAAGCATGTGCAACTTCTTTCTGAACACATCTCTTCAAGCAAAGAGGAGTTGGGACTACATCAAACTAGAAAGTTTCTGTACAGCAAAGGACACCATCAACAGAACAAAAAGGCATCCTAGAGTATGGGAGAATATATCTGTAAATAACATATCTGACAAGGGGTTAATATCCAAAATATATAAAGAACTCACACACCTCAACACCCAAAAAGCAAATAACCCAATTGAAAAATGGGCAGAGGATATGAATAGACAATTCTCCAAAGAAGAAATTCAGTTGGCCAACATACACATGAAAAGATGTTCCCCATGACTAATCATCAGGGAAATGCAAATTAAAAGCACACTGAGGTATCAGCTCACACCAGTAAGGATGGCCAGTATCGAAAAGATGAAGAATATCAAATGCTGGTGAGGATGCAGAGAAAGGGGGACTCTCCCACACTGCTGGTGGGAACGTAAGCTAGTTCAACCATTGTGGAAAGCAATATGGAGGTCCCTCAAAAAACTAAAAATAGAAATACCATTTGACCTGGGAATCCCACTCCTTGGAATTTACCCAAAGAATACAACTTCTCAGACTCAAAAAGACATATGTGCCCCTATTTTTATTGCAGCACTATTTACAATAGCCAAGATATGGAAGCACCCTAAGTGTCCATCAGTATATGAATGGAAAAAGAAGAGATGGTACATATACGCAATGGAATACTATACAGCCATAAGAAAAAAACAAATCCTACCATTTGCAAAAACACGAATGGAGCTAGAGGGTATTAAGCTCAGTGCCGTAAGCCAGGTGGAGAAAGACAAGTGTTAAATGATTTCCCCTCCCTCGTTTGTGGAGTATAACAAAGCAAAACTGGGGGATCAAAATAGCAGCACACTCACAGACTCCAAGAAGGGACTAGTAGTTACCAAAGGGGAGGGCGTGGGAAGGCAGGTGGGGAGGGAGGGAGATGGGAATTGAGGGGTATTATGTTTAGTACACATAGTGTGAGGGATCACCGGGAAAGCAGTGTAGCACAGAGAAGGCAAGGAGTGGATCTGTGGCATCTTACTACACTAATGGACAGTGACTGCTTCGGGTTATGGTTTGGGACTTGATAATATGGGTAAATGTAGTAACCACATTGCTTTTCCATGTGAAACCTTCATGAGAGTGTATATCAATAATACCTTAATAAAATTTTTTTAATGTCAGGTAACACATGTGCCCACTGGAGAGTGAGGACTTAATAAATAACTTAGAAAGGAGATTCCTTTTTAGTCATTTAATCTAGTGAAAATTTCTTAAATAAACAACAAATCCATAAAACTATAGGAAACAGAGCAAAAGTACATGAGGAATTGAAGCAACCAGAGTGCCAGTATCTACAACTGTGTGACTTTCATACATCAAAACTTATCCTCTAGGATATGCACCAAGATATGTCGATGGAAGCATTGATCCAGAGCTAGGATGTTCTGGGAAAAGAATAATGAAGTAGAGGAGAACCACCAACAGGTCCACACAGGGTAGGAACGAAAGAGGGGCCCACAAGTGTTAGTCAAACAGAGCTTTACCAACTTCTTGCAGTGCAGCACACAAAGAAAGAAGTGATTGTCTACTGTACCAGGAGAGAAGTATAGTAGGCTAAGAGCCCAGAAAATGACTATCAGAGGTTAAAGGGTCACCCTTGATTGTGAGGCGAGAAAAGACCTCTGAAGAATAACATTCAAGATGTAACTTCGTTGATTAAGATCCATCCTTGGAAATGATTGTGACAAGAGCATTTCAGACAGAGTGGGGAGCAAGTGCAAAGGCTCCAAGGCAGGATTAAACTTGGCCATTTGCTAAGAACAGAAAGAAGCGAGTAAGGCTGGGAACCAGTAAATGAGGGGGTATGTGTTCTATCATGAGGTGGGGTCTACAGGAGGTAAGAGTTCAGTCATATGTAGGGTATGGAAGGAGACGGTACAGAATTTGAGTTTCAGTCCAAATTCATTAAAAAGTCATTGGAATTTCAAGTATGGGATGACTGGATGAATTTTATGTTTCAAAAGAATGCTCTGTTGAACAGAGAATAGACTGGGACAGGGTGGGGGTTTCAATGAGAGAAGCCAACTGGGTTAGGAGACTATTGCCATATTCCTTATGGAAGATTATAGAGGTCTGAGCCAGACAATAGCCACACAGAAGGGATGTGAACATTTCTTGGGTATATTTTGAACTTTATGCTGAAAGAACTTGATGATTGACTGGATACAGGAAGGAAAAGCAAGAAGAGTTAAGACAGAGGGCGTTTGAATCAAGAATAATCTGAACTGCAGGGACCTGTTAAGCTTACTGCAGTAGCAGATGTGACTTTTCTAATATAAATATTGCTTCAGTAGATGAATGGAGAAAGATGTGCTGCATATATACAAGGGAATATTATTCAGGCATAAAAAAGAAAGAATTCTTCCATTTGCAACAGCATGGATGGACCTAGAGGGTATTATGCTAAGTGAAATAAGCTAGGCAGAGATAGACAAATACTATGTGATTTCACTTATAGGTGGTCTCTAAACAAACAAAACAAATGAACAAAATAGAAATAGACTCACAGACACTGAGAAGAAACTGGTAGTCACCATGGGGGAGGGGCTGTAGTGGGTGGTGGAATAGGTGAAGGGGATAATGAGTCACAAAAACCTCAGTGATAATAAAAAATGCATGAATACATAAACAATGCTTCAAGTTCAAGATTTTATCATTGGCAACAAATGCTATCAAATTGTTTCCCTTGAAGCTATAAGCTCATGTTGTTCATTTTTGAGAAAATATTCACCAAATACCCTAGTTTGTATAACCATGGTTTGTCTTTTCTTTTCACTTATATGGAGTATCATGAAAAACCTGCTTGTCTGGAATGTAGTTTAAACAGTCCAAGTGATTTTTCCTGAGACAACCATCATAGTGCTTTCTTTACATATATTTCCCATTCCATCACATGATATATCAAAAGGTGTGTACTCAAAGGTCTATATTTAATAATAAATTTTAGTGCTTCATGAAAGCATTTCCTAAGTGAAACTGGCTTTTTAAAGAACACATTGCAAGTATGTTCCAGTGAGGAACATGGTTTGGTGCCACTGCCTTGAAATGTGGGCATCTGGACCATAGCATTTTCCCACCACTGCTTTTCCAACATCAGTCAGAGAGCAACATGGTGAAAAAGAAAAACAACATTTGGTGCTATTCCAAACCACACTTTGAGAACTGTTGGGCATCACAGTGATGCAGATCTTGATAGCAAAACACTGCCCTTAGGAATAGAGAGGGCCCCCTGGAGAGGTGGGGATTTTGACATAGACTTTCAAGACCAAGATATACACTCTGTGATCAACGAAGCCCATTTCATTTTGAGGTCATAAAGAAGGGACCAATGCATGCAAATGAAGATCTTCATCCTTACCCTGCGACTCGGAGAGCTGAGACACCCATACACCCCACCACAAAATATCTGAAATCTAGTGCCCATTACTTCTCCCCCAAGAGACGTATTTTCAACCAATGGAGTGGAACAACCACCCGAAAAAAACACCTCTCATGTGGGGAGTCCTACATATCAGGCACTGTTCTAGGAACCCAGGTACATCATTTTCCTTAAACCTCACAACAGACCTGCACTGTAACGAATGACTTATTCATGATTTACAGGACAGTTTGGAAGGTTCAAAAGTTGCCTAAAGCCACAGTACTAGATAATGGTGAATCTTGGAATCGCTCCCAGAAACTCCTACGTCATGGTCCACTTTATCACAAGCCGGATAACTTGCTGCCTAACTATACTAACTATCCTCCCAGATATAAATCTCTGGCTGATTTGCCACTGGAACCTGGATAATCCCATCCAAGGGCATACATCAATACCCTCTGGACTGTCACAGTGAAAGAATGATATGTCCTGGCTTTTATTGTTGTTTTGAGTAGTTTCAGAAAAAGGGAAGTTCCTGCATTAACTTAAGAATGAAGGACTTGGTAATGACACAATAACAGGTTTTCTGCTGTAAAATGAAGGCACACTCCTAAAGAGGACTTGGGCACCTTCTTGGAGCTAGAGAAGAATATTCAGCTCACCCAGATCTCAGCACTGAAACGTTGGTGTGCTCTGTGCACAAATGGGCACTCAGAGCCTGCCATGCTTGAAGGACCCTGCTGCCTAACCATACTGATGACTCGTCTTTCTCCCTCAGCTCTAAGCCTGTGCACGTGCTGTTCCCCAAACTGGAAGAGCACCCTTCTGACCCCATGGTAGTTAGGCTCTATTCACTGCTTATATGTCCTGTCCTCCAGGAAACCCTCACTCATGAAGCTGGAGGGCGGTGGCCCTTCTGTGTTCTCTGATGGGATTCTGTACTTACTCTTATCAAGGCAAGATGGTTATTTTGTACCTATTTCTGTATTTAGTGGTAGACTGGAGGCTCCTTGAGGGCAGAATCTGTTCTATCCTCACTGTGGTAGCCAGAACCTGGTCTACTTGGGAGTTCTAGGACAGGAGGAAGGAAAGAATGGAGCAAGGAGGGCAGACAGGCAGGCAGGGTGGAGGGGGCGGCCATGCTTGTCTGCTCTCCCACAGAATAAGCGCCAGTCCCCAAACGACCCCACTACCCCCACCTCCTGACAGGAGGCAAGGGCATACAAGCCCCCAAGGCCCCCAGAGGAAAAAAAATGACATGCTCAGGCTTTTTATCAGTTTCTGATGTGTGGATGGCCTGGTTCCCCCCTTTCTGAATATTTCTGAAGGGCCACAGAGGGATTCTCTGCCCCCTTTCATGTGAGGGCTGTGTCCTCACACAGTCTGTGAGCCTATACCAGGCAGGTGCATCACACTTCATATTTTCTGTTTGGGTATATACCACATCCCTTTTTGTTTACTTTTCTGCCTGCACTCCTAGAGAAAGGGGTCATATTCTTACTTATCCTTTTAAACCCTGAGTGCCTACCACAGCAGGTAACATACCATAGGCGCTGCATGAAGGTGCTCGGAGTTGAATTAGCAGATCTGGCCAGGTAGATGTGAGATGCATGGGGGTAGGGTGTCTCCAAGGGAGCAGAGCCTGAATAAGAACAGGCACTGCCAGAATCCAGGCATTTCACTAACAAATGAATGGAATGAAGGGCTCCCACAGACTGCAGAGAAAGCCTGACCACGTCACACCACCAAGCAAGCAGTGTGATGACCCCGTTTCCATTCGTTTAATGCTTCCTGTATGTTAGGTAGTATTTAAAGGCTTTACATAAATCATATATTTATCTCCATTTAACAAAGGAGATAACTAGGGATCAGAGTCTCCCGTGATGTCGTATAGCTAGCTAGCTAGGCTGCGGAGCAAAACTTCAGACCCTTCTCTGTCTGTCTCCTCAGCCCCCAGGTTAAGTCTACAAAACATGCCTCTCCCTGCCCTTGCTCAGGGCCATGCTGCAGGTCTACTCTTTAGCCAGCCAAGAGACCCTAGGTGTCTGGAAGGCTGTGTGCAATTGCCTGCTGTGACATCTCATAGTCCTAATTCAGGTCTACCTGTATGATTTTTGTTTCATTCCTAATGGATCACATTTTCTCTCCCTCTGGTGTTATGTTCCCAGGAATATGTTTTAGAAATCAGAAGAGAATAAAAAGGGGTTGAACTGGAGTAGACCTTTCCTCTGGCCCTATTTGTTTCCTTCATTGTTAACAGAGAGGGGGAAGAGGAAATGAGACACACGTTACATTATGTACCCACTGAGACCACTCCATCATCATTGCCGCACACCTGTTCTGATTCAGTTACAATGCAATATGATCCCAATTTTGTGAGAATTCACATACACATAACCATACACACACATATATGCACACAAGAACCTGGAAGGAAATACACTAAAATGTTAAAAGTGGTTCACTGGATGGTGAGTGTCTTGCCAATGGGTTTCAGCCCCGGGCAAGTTCACTATGGATTCAATGTGACCAAAGAAATTGACTGTAAAACATTCTTTGGGGTGAAAGGGTTTATTTATTACATGGCTTGATCTCCCAGCAGTAGGTTGGGCATTATCATCTCTGCCTGCACTGAGAGCACTGGGCCGAGCTCTCTATATAGTGCAATGATAGCTTATTGCCTATAGGTGTTAAAGCAATAGCCTAGCAACAGGCCAGGTACATCACCAGGTGGTTTAAGTTCAGTGAGGATCCTGGCCATAGGAACCCCAACTTCCCCACAGTGGGAATGAAAACGTTTCTCATTTTCAACTCTATTCTTTCCTCTTTTCTCTTCATATGCTACCATGAACATGTTAGTTTTATAATCAATAGAAACAAAGCATTAAATACAACTGCCAAACATCACAATGGACTAGGAGTCAAAAGAGCTGGTCGGAAGAAATAAATGACCATTTATTTCTTCCACTGTCCTGGAGCAAACCACTTAATTCTCTAAGACTTAGAGCCATCATTTTTAAAATGGGAATGCTGATTCCTAACAGCCTCAAAATAATTACTGAAAGGGTTAGAAGGTAAAGGCACATCAAAGTACTTGTTAAACTATATTCACACCTGTGATGTCAATGCTATTGTGTAACTGGGTACTTTGTTACCTGGGAGCAAAAATAGTTTTGGAAACTCCATCTCTCCACTAAATCTAGCAGAGGTCTTTGGAACAGACTCTAAAAACAAATGAGTACTTGAATTCAAAATTTTAGAATGATACGGCTTCCACTGGGAGGTTGCATAATCCTTTATCAGGACCATCAAATGGATGTCCCAAGAGACATTAATGGGTCCTGCTACTATGAAGAGAATGAGGGGACGGGAAGCAGACTATAATGTATTCAGATAAAATATCCAATTTTTTCCCAGATATAAAAATTTCAAGACACAGAATTAAGTTACAGATGTGGAATGCCCCCTAACGGGAAATAATAGACTCTACAAGTGCTTTGTTAGGTGTGTATTTTTATTGTGATTCAAAATGTACATTTTCAACTTCTTCATGTGAAGGCTTCTAGGAAGCGTACTAAAGCGGGCCAGCACACAGGCTGGAAGAATAAAGAGGATGGTCAACAACAAAAAAATGGACCATCTTTCCCATTATCCCAAACTCTTTCCGTGGAGACTGCATTAAGAATTTTGTATTTTTTCCTAAGCACAATGGACAGACACAGAAGAGATTTCAGCAGGGAAATGAGAAGGCCAAATTTAAGTTTCAAGTGTGAAATAAGCAGAATGAATAGTGGCTTTCATTAAAGCTGGTGGTTATGTTAACAAAAATAAAGTGACTAGACAAAGGAGGTGATAATCATTTTCTATTCTATGCTTATCCAATTACAGTAAGAGAACTTTGTTTGCTTTACAAATCTCTTAAGACAGAAAACAAATTCAAGAGCCATATCTTAAGATGCAACTATCTTTTTTAAGCTGTGTACACAAAATTCTCCTGGTCTCTCTGGTAACAGGTTGAGGGCCCCTGAGGTAACTGCTAAGAACTTCGGAATGAGGTTCCATGGAGTGCCATGTCAGTTCCAGCTTTATATTACTAGCATTGGTATGAGAACATTGAGCTTGACAGCAAAATGTGAGTCCAACTGTGGAAACGTACACCACTGGAAAACTGAGAGTTCCTCTCTGTGGAATCAGTGTGCATTGGCAGAGAAAAGTGAGGCCAATTTTCCCTGCAGAGAATTTACTTTTCCTTCCTGCAGTTCTGGCAGGTGCAAGGGGGAAATATTTGCCCCTATGTTTAAGATAAGGAAATCACATGTTTTTTACTTTCTTTAATCTCCTGGTTTTTGTATTTTACATTCATTTAATTTTTAAAAAGCAGAGAAACTCAGACTTCTGATTCTTTGATTCTCAGATTTACAGGAGGCCTCAATTAGCAACTAGAAGAACATCTAAGAAACTCCTTTTACTCATTCATTTCATACATTCATTATCATCCAATTCAACATCTGCAACAATGTCTTCTAAATTCAAACTAAACCCAAATTATTGCCAATGAATATTAGTTCTAGGGATCTATTTTCTCTTTTCCAATCATTTAACTTTGCCTCAAATTAATTTCTACATGTTAGAGAACTTGGACAGTCAAGATGTGGATTAAAAGCTGAGAAAGGAGTTCTGAGGTTTTATGGTCAATAGAGAATGAATGTCACCTGCAAGTAATTATGAATTAGGCTACAACTAAATTATTTCCTAATTAACTTTTCTCTTCTTAACATTGTTTCACTTCATCTAATCAATTCCTACAAGATTTTTGGCATATTAATATTAGCATCTCTGTTTCACAAAAGATGAGCTAAGAACTCATTAACTCTCAAAGGTCATGGTCATACATTCAGTGGAACAGGAAAATAATAAGTCACTGTCCATGAGCAGAGTAAGACACTGCAGAATCACTACTTGTCTTCTCTGTGTTGTACAGTCCTCCCTGTGACCCCCTTCCCACATTATATGTGCTAATCATAATGCGCGCTTCCTTTCCCTCTCCCCTTATCCCACCATTCCCAACTATCCACCCCAATCCCTTTCCCTTTGGTAACTGTTAGTCCATTCTTGGGTTCTGTGAATCTGGTGCTGTTTTGCTCATTCAGTTTTTCTTGGTCCTCCTTCTCCAGAGGTAAGTGAAATCATTTGATACTTGTTTTTCTCTACCTGGCTTATTTCACTGAGCATAATAACCTCTAGCTCCATCCATGTTGTTGTAAATGGTAGGATTTGTTTTTTACATATGGCTGAATAATATTGCGCTGTTCATCTTCTGATGGACACTTAGCTTGGCTATTGTGAATGGTGCTGTGATAAACATAGGGGTGCACATGTCTTTTTTAAACTGGGATGCTGCATTCTATCATTTATTTATCTATCTACCTATTTATTTATTTATCATTAATCTACAATTACATGGGTAATACTATGTTTACTAGACTCCTCCTATCAGCAATTTATCAAAGGTTAAGGGACTATGAAGGCTGGTTGGGAAGGTAGGGAGAAGGGTGAAAAGGAGGCATTACAATTAGCTCTCATAATGTGGGTGGGAGGTCCCACCGGGAGGTCAGTATAGTACAGAGAAGTCAAGTATTGATTCTATAGCATCTTACTATGCTGATGGACAGTAACTGTAATGGGGTATGTGCGGGGGGGGGCCTGATGATCTGGGGAGTCTAGTAACCATAATGTTCCTCATATAATTGTTGACTAATGATCCTGAAAAAAAAAATACCCGCGTATACCAGACTAGATAACGATGAGACCCAGGAAAAATAAAAAGATCGTAGAGGCGAGAGTTGCTGCA
The DNA here is from genome assembly GCF_030020395.1 of Manis pentadactyla. Lineage (NCBI taxonomy): Eukaryota > Metazoa > Chordata > Mammalia > Pholidota > Manidae > Manis > Manis pentadactyla. The sequence continues at coordinate 19,615,413 of NC_080020.1, forward strand.
GCGTGAGCTCCCGGCCAGCATCCCGCCGGTCCCTGCAAGCTGCAGCGATCTGCTGATCACTCGGTAGGGCTACCAAGACCTCTCCCATCAGGCAGCGCGGCGCGGTGTCCCCGGGGTTATTTTCCCATGGCGCCTGCGCGCCGGCCCCGACAAACCCCTGCGCTGGCGCTGGCGCTGGCGCTCACCCCCTCCCGCCATCGTACCCTGAGGCCGCTTGGCTGCCGAGCCACCGCCCCCGGGGCACGCCTCCGAGGCGACCTTGGGGAACCTCCGGGCTGGGGACCAGCGGGTCCGGGCGGCTGGGGCTGCTGGGATGAGCGAGGCGTGCGCACGGTCGGGAGGCGCTCGAGGGTAGGCCTCTTGCCCGGCCTCGCCCAGACGAACGCTCCTCCCTCCCCAGGAAGCGGCGAACCGCCTCCACACCCACCCGTCCCCGCTTCCGCTGCCACCGCCGCTGCCACCATCGAAGTTCTCTGAAGGCCTTCGCCCGTCGGAAGGGTACAGCCAGCCGGGAGGCCCTGCGAGAGCGGCCGCTCACAGCTCTCCGCGCCTAGCCCGCCTGCCCCTCGCGGCTACCTGTCTCCGCCCCGGGGCGCTCTCGACCCAGCCCGCGCCTACCGTCCGAGGGGCCCGCCTGCATTTGTAAGTTTTTAAGTGCTGCTAGATGATTGTAACATTCATAGTTTTATAATTGAGATATACTGATATGTTGCATTGTGTTAGCTTTAGGTGTACTACATAATGATTTGATTATGTGTTATTCATTGTGAAATTACAGCAGTAAGTTTAGTTAACATCCATCACTATATATAGCTAGGATTCTTTCCTTCTTGGGATGAGAACTTTTAATATCTACTCTCTCAACATTTAAATATACAAATATCAACATTGTTAACTATATTCACCATGCTGTATATTACATCCCAGAACTTGTGCATCTGGTACCTGGAAGTTTGTAACTTCTGCCTTCACCCATCGTGCCTACCCCCTAACCCCTCCTCACTCCCGCCTTCTCTGGTATTCACCAATGTGTTCTGTATATGTATGAATTCTCCCTTTTTTGTTCTGTTTTGTTTTAGATTCCAAATGTAAGTGATATCATACGGTATTTGACTTAGTTCACTTAGGGTGCATCCATGTTGTTACTAATGGCAGAATTTCCATTGATTGGTAACTGAATAATATCACATTGTGCATATATATGTACAACATTTTCTTTGTCCATTCATCCATCAGTGGACACTTAGATTGTTTCCATGTCCTGGCTATTGGAAGCAGTGCTGCAGTGAGCAGACCAGATATTTTGATTGTGATTTCACCTCCTTTGAAATACTCAGAAGTGGAGTTGCTGGATCACGTGGTAGTTACACTTTTTATTTTTTATTGAAGCTCCATGCTATTTTAGATAGCAGCAGGACCAATTTACCTTCTAACAATGCACCGAAAGTCAACCCTTCTCTCCACATCCTTGTCAACACTTGGTATTACTTGCCTTTCTGATAATAGACATTCTAACAGGTATGAGGTGTTATCTCATTTTGGTTTTGATTTGCATTTCCTTGATGATTCGTGATATGTAGCACCTTGGCAATTTGTATGTGTCCTTTGGAAAAATATCCATTTACATCCCTGCCCATTTAGTAATTGGGTTGTTTGGTGGGTTTTCTCCCCTACTGAATTGCATTAATTCTTCCTATATTTTAGATTTTAATCCCTTATCAGATATGTGGTTTGAAAATATTTTCTCTCAATCTATAGATTGTCTTTTTATTTTGTTGATTGCTTCCTTTGCTGTACAGAACCCTTTTAGTTTGATAGAATCCTACTTTTTCTTTTTACTTTTGTTGCCGTCTTTCACTCTTGGTGTCAAGTTCAAAAAACCATCAAGTCCAGTGTCAGTGAGCTTACCCTCCTATGTTTTCTTCAAGGAAGTTCATGACTTTAGGCCTTAATGTTTCAGTCTTGGATCCATTTTGAGTTGCTTTTTGTGTATGGTGTAAGATAATCATCCAGTTTTGTTATTTTGCTGTGCAGTTTTCCCAACCATTTGTTCAAAAGACTGTCCTTTCCCACTGTATATTCCTGGCTCCTTTGTTGTAAGTTAATTAACCCTGTATGACTGGGTTTATCTCTGAGCTCTCTATTCTGTTCCATGGATCTCGGTGTCTGTACTGTACTGTTTTGATTGTTATAGCTTTATTGATACAGTTTGAAATGAGGGAGCTTGATGCCTCCAGCTTTGTTGTTCTTTCTCAAGATTGCTTTGTCTTTTCAGACTTTCATGGTTCCATACGCATTTTAGGTTTGTGCTAGTTCCATGAAAAATGCCACGGGGGTTTTGGTAAGGGGTTACATTGAATCTGTGGATTGCTTTGTGTAGTATGTGATGATAATCGTTTCAGTCTAGGAGCACAGACTCTTTCCATTTCTTTACCTCTTCTTCAGCTTCTTTCATCAGTTCTCAGCAAACAGATTTTTTCACCTCATTGGTTAGATTTATTCGTGGGTATTTTATTATTTTCAATGCAGTTATAAATGGGAGTTGTTTCTTAATGTCTCTTTCTGATAGTTCAGTGTTAGTGTGTAGAAACACAGCTGAGTTTTGTATATTGATTTTACATTCTCAATATTATTGACTGCATTCAGTTAGTTGTAACAGCTTTTTGAATCTTCAGTGTTTTATGTGCATGTTATATACATATAATGATGGTTTTGCTTTTTTTGTTCTGATTTGTTTGCATTTTGTTTCTTTTTCTTGCCTAATTGCTCTGGGTAGGACTTCCATGACTTTGTTGAATAAAAATGCAGGAGTGGCACCCTTGTCTTGTTGCTGATCTTAGAGGAAAAGCTTTCAGTTTTTCACATTGTGGATGATGTTAGCTGTTGTCTTACCACATATGACTTCTATTATGTTGAGGTATATTCCCTCCATACGTACTTTGTTCAGAGTTTTTGTCATGAATACACGTTGAAGGATTTCTCAAATGCTTTTTCTGTATTTCTTGAGATGACCATGTGATTTTTTTAATGGTTTTCAAAATTTTTTATTAAGTTTCTATTGATATACACTCTTATGAAGGTTTCACATGAAAAAACAATGTGGTTACTACAGTTACCCATATAATCAAGTCTCCACCCATACCCCAATGCAGTCACTGTCCATCAGTGCAGCAAGGTGTCACAGATCACTATTTACCTTCTCTGTGCTACAGTGTTTTCTCCATGGTCCCCCACCACATGTATACTAAGCATAAAACCCCTCGATCCCCTTCTCCCTCCCTCACTCCCCACCAGCTCACCCACACCCCTCTCCTCTGGTAACCACTAGTATCTTCTCAGAGTCTCTGATTCTGCTGCTATTTTGTTCCTTCAGTTTTGCTTTGTGGTTATACTCCAGAAATGAGGGAAACCATTTGGCACTTGTCTTTCTGCACCTTGCTTATTTCAATGAGCATAATAACCTCCAGCACCATACATGTTGTTGCAAATGGTAGGATTTGTTTTCTTCTTATGGCTGAGTAATATTCCATTGTGTATATATACCACCTCTTCTTTACCCATTCACCTACTGATGGACACTTAGCTTGGCTACTGTGAATAGTGCTGTGATAAACATAGTGGTGCATGTGCCTTTTTTAAACTGGGATGCTGCATTCTTTATTTTATTATATTATATTATATTTTATTTTACTTTATTTAGTTTTATTTTGGTATCATTAATCTACAATTATATGAAGAGCATTATGTTTAGTAGGCTTCCCCCTTCACAAAGTCCCCCCACAAACCCCATGACAGTCACTGCCATAAGCATAGTAAGATGCAGTAGAATCACTACTTGTCTTCTCTGTGTTGCACATCCCTTCCTGTGCCCCCCCCACATTATACATGCTAATCGTAATGCCCCTTTTCTTTTTCCCTTTCTTATCCATCCGTTCCCACCCATCCTCCACAGTCCTTTGCCCTTTGGTAACTGTTAGTCCACTCTTGGTTTCTGTGATTCTGCTGCTGTTTTGTTTATTCAGTTTTTCTTTGTTCTTATACTCCACATATGAGTGAAACCGTTTGGTACCTGTCTTTCTCTGCCCGACTTATTTCACTGACCATAATACCATCTAGCTCCATCAATATTGTTTGCAAATGATAGGATTTGTTTTCTTAATATGGCTGAATAATGTTCCATTGTGTATATGTAGCACATCTGCTTTGTTAATGAGTCTATTGATTATTGATGGACACTTTGCTTGGCTATTGTGAATAGTGCTGTGATAAACATACGGGTGCACATGTCTTTTTTAAACTGTGCCACTGCATTCTTTCTTACCTATGTATGTATGTATGTATGTATGTATCTATCTCTCTATCATCTATCTTTTTATCTACGTAATCATCTGTCTATTTATCACCTATATCTATCTATCTATCATCTATCTATCTATTTTTAATTAATCTACAATTAAATGAGTAACATTATGTTTACACGAGTACCCCATCACCAAGGTCCCCCCAGATACCCCATTGTCATCACTGTCCATCAGCTTAGTAAGATACTGTAGAATCTCTACTTGTCTTCTCTCTGTTGTACAGCCCTCCCCGTGCCCCCCTTCCCACATTATATATGTGAAATCTAATGTGCCTTTGTTCCCTCCTCCCGGATCCTTCCATTCCCACCCATCCACCCGAGTCTCTTTCCCTTTGGTAACTTTTAGTCCATTCTTGGGTTTTGTGAGACTGCTGCTGTTTTCTACTTCAGTTTTTTCTTTGTTCTTATTCTCCAATGATGAGTGAAATCAGTATATGTAGATATATATATGTAGGCAAGAACCTCTAATGTTTGCTAAGTAAATGCAGCTCCCCACGGCTGGACAGTGCCCGCCATATGGGGGTGGAGTTTGCAAGAGCAGCACTGTTGCCTGGAGATTCTATGATGTCACAGTGGTGCCTTTTTCCTAGAGGCAGAATGTGTATGCTGAGAGGAGCAGCTGTGATTCTGGTGAGGTGGATGCCGACCAACTTGACAGCATTAGGGAAAATGGAATCCAGAGCCAAGGTACTGTTTGTTTCTTTTTATTTTGGTGTCAGTACTAAACAGTTCCATGAGCAACATTATGGTTATTAGACTACCCCCATTACTAAGTCCCCACCACATAGCCCGTAAGAGTCAATGTCCATCAGCCCAGGAATATGCTGTAGAAGTGCTACTGATCTTGGCTGTGTTATACTGCCTTCCCCATGCCCGCCGCCCACCCACATTATGTGTGCTACTCGTAATGCCCCATTTTCCCTCTCTTCCCTCCCTTCCAACCCATCCTCCTCAGCCACATTCCCTTTTGTAACTGTGAGTCTATTCTAGGGTTCGGTGAGGCTACTACTGTCTTGTTCACTCTTTTTCTTTTTTCTGATACTTCACAGGTGAGTGATATCATTTGACACTTTTCTTTCTCTACATGGCTTATTTCACTGAGCATAATACCCTCTAGCTCCATCCATGTTGTTGTAAGTGGTAGCATTTGTTTTCTTCATCTGGCTGAATAATATTCCACTGTACATCTTCTGATGGACACTTGCCTTGGCTTTTGTGAACGTAGGGGCGCACATGTCTTTTTAAACTGGGTGCTGCATTCTTTCTTTCTTTATGTATGTATGTGTGAATATATGTATTTATTCGTTCATTCATTTGTTACCTATCTATCTATCTATCTATCAATCTATCATCGACCTATTATATGTCTATCTATCTTTCTGTGATTAATATACAATTAGATGAGTAAGACGCAGAGAAAGACAAGTATCAGATGTTTTCACTAACCTCTTTAGAAGGAGAACCAAGATAACCTAAATGAACAAAACAGCCCCAGATTCACAGAATCCAAGAATGGACTAACAGTTTCTGAAGGGAAGGGGACTGGGGTGGATAGTTGGGAATGGAGGGTCAGGGGAGAGGGAAAGAAAGTGCACATTATGATTAGCATGTATAATGTGGGAGGGCTGTACAACACAGAAGACAAGTAGTGACTCTACAGTGTCTTACTATGCTCATGGATAGTGACTGCAGTGGAGTGTCTGGGTTCATCTTCGTGATGGGGGAGTCTAGTAAACATAATGTTACTCATGTAATTGTATATTAATGACAGAATGATAGAAAGGTAAACAGACAGATAGATAGATAGATAAACGAATGAGTGAATGCATGAATAAATTAATACAGAAGAAAGAAAAGAGAGAAAGAAAGAAAGGAGCAGCCCACTTTAAAAAAGATACGTGCACCCCTATGTTTATCACTGCACTATTCACAATAACCTATCTACAATTGTATGAGCTACATTACTGTTGCTACAGGCCCCAGATAAGGTCCCCCCAACATACTGCATTACAGTCACTGTCCATCAGCCTAGCAAGATGCTATAGAATCACTACTTGTACTCTCTGTACTATACTGATTTCCCCGTGGACGTCCCCACACATTATGTGAGCTAATCGTGATGCCCCCTGTATACTCTTCTCCTTCCTTTCCCAACCAACCTTCCTAGTCCCTTACCCTTGGGTAAATTGGTGATGGGGGGAGTCTAGTAAACATAATGTTACTCAGAAATCATTTCTGCACAGGGCTCCAAGAAGACACAGCCAATCAGTAGGCAAGACCTAGTTCTAGTTCCTGTCCTACATGGTAAGCTTTACTTTGTTCTCTGTCCAGCCACTTACCGAACTGTAATTTCTCAATCTTTTGTTGCTTATTTTCATTTTAGAAAATATGTAGTACTTTCATGTTACATTTTCAATTCAGGTTGTTGGTAAGATATTGTGCATTTTAAGTATTCACAAAGAGACCCATTATCTAAGAATCAAATACAAACCATAAAGAGATACCTTTAGAAAAGTTTCCCTTGAGTTCCTGAATCCATCCATTCAATTCTCACAAAAATGACAGCCGCTCTTCATCATCTGAAGTTCCAGCCTTTGAAGAAATTTCTTGTAAACATGGAATTTGTCTTGAAGGATCCCTTGAACCATATTGAGCATGTGCTCAAGAATGAAGACTAGGCTATCTTGGTAATCTTCAGACATCAAAAAACAAAATCAAAGAAACTCTATTTGATTATGTTGTCACTCAAGAGTTCCTGTTCAGGTATTCCCTTTGCTCCACTTTCTCCTGATCTCAAACCTGATTTGGAATCCTGCCCCATCTATAGATTCTGATCATCGTGTCATCTGATATCACTGATTGGTCATGTTTCCTGCAGTGATTTTCTGCCAGGTTTCTTCCCAGTTGATATTTACACCCGCAGACTTTCCCCTACGCTGCCAGCTACTTCCATGACTTTGGTTGCCTTCTTATTGAATCTCTCCAGTCCTTAAGCAGAATGGGCTTGGAAACACGTGCATTCTGTTTAAAGAAAATAGATTGCGGTGCCTGATCAAATCCAGAAATTCAGTAATAGTGGAAATTAAGAATCACATAATTCTAGATCCCTAACAGCAAAAATGTGGACTTCACTGACCCTGAGTGGGAGGGAGGTCTAATTTTACAATAACTCATTCTAACCTGGAATGAATCAGGATGAGCCATTCAAAGTAAAGATCCAATTGCCTAACATTCCTAACTGACTTCTCCCTTCTAGATCTATGAGGGGCATAGCTATTAAAAGTAGCTGCCCCATGTTAAAAGATAGCCATTCCCTATTAAGGAACTCCACAGTCACTTGGATATAGGAAAGGCTGGCCTCGCAGCTGTGATTGCAGTTAACATTTGAAATGGACTCAACTGTCATGTCCAGAAGATAATAACATCCTGCATCATCATTTTGTTTCCTAACTCTGTGACTTTCAGCAAGTTTTTGCATATCTCTTGCCTCAGTTTCCTCATTTACAATATAAAGGATGATATAGTTCTCATCTTCAGGACTGCTGTGCGGATTCAGTGAGATAACCTGTGTGATACACTTAGCACAATACTGGTGCATAGTGGGCTTCAATAAAAGTTGGCTATTACTAGTAGCAGAAGTTAGTAGAGTTGAAGAACTTTCTTAAAATAGATCAATGGGTGCCAGATCTTCAGGCAGAATATCCTGATCTTGCAGGGACATGTGTTTGATTTAACTCTGAAAGTGAGACAGCTGTTCAACAGCTGTCTGAGACACTGGAGGAATGGGATTAGTTATTCCTATCTAGATATTTCCTCATCTAAGAAAAAAAGCAGAAGTACTAGAAACTAATTCAAAATCATGAATGGTATAACATACTGAGTTAGTATTTGGGAAATGATAAGTGTGTCACCCAAGGATAAGATTTTGCCTTTTCCTCCAGTATTATTGCAAAGGAAGGAAATGCCCACTTGACTGTTTACTATATACATTGTTCTCATTTTTATTCATGTTTTGTCTGTGATCAGTACTCCAAACTCAAATCCTTCCTTTTTATTCAGTTAGGAGAGAATTGTGTGTTCATGCTGAATAAAATGGAAAAAATAGGATGAATGACTGTTGTACATGGGGATCTTTTTTGGAGCTCTCCATTATGTTTTGTTTAGTTTTAATAATAGTGTCACAAATGATTCTTCATACTTAGCTTCTGTTCTCTATGACATTTGTGTTCATGTCTCCTCTGTTGGATAGTTGATCACCCCCCATATCCTGTTTAAATGGTTAGCATGTCCTTTCTCAATCTGCTGTCCTGGTGTGGTGTGCAGTAGCATAGATGGTGGAGACACAAACCTGGGTCCAATGTCTAGTTCTAACTTTTCAGGCTGTGTAACTTTCAGCAAATAGCTTAACTCTTTGACGCATCAGTTTCCAATACATAAGGAAAAGTGGAGGTACTTTCTATACTTCACAAAATTGTTTTAGGAAATTAGATATCATATATATATATATATAAAATTGTTGCTTAATAACTGTTAATTTCCTACTTTTCTTTCTTACACTTAAACAGCATTCTCCTGGTCTCTGACTGTACTTGTAGAGCCTAGATAATCCCAGAGAATCCTTCTTGCCATCCCTGGTAGATGAGCTAGAGATAATAAAAGAAAGAAAGAAAGAAAGAGCAACAACTAATGAACCCCATTCATTCCTTTCCTCTGGCTAATTTTGGATGCCAGAATTTATATGACATTATATAATAGATGACTGATTCCTAGAATCCCATGCTGCCTTCCATTAAAAAATTTACAATTCTCCTGTGTGTAGCATGCGTGTGTGTTTCTGTATCCCAACAGGAGCATGTGAAACTGTGTCATGTGTAGTCTTAATTTAAAAGAAAGGACCGTTATGGCCCTGGCTTTCCAGTCACAAAGAAGCTGGGGACCAAGGGTCACACACACAGAAGATGATGGAAGAACTTAACAGAGCACCAAACAAATAAGGACAAATTACCTAATACAAATCAAACTGTACATAGTGCTTGAAGGTATTTAGACTCCGAAATTTAGCATTGATTCAATGACATTTATTAAGCAGTTTTTATGTAGCTGACACTGTGCTTGGAGCAGGAGATTTAAAATAATGAACAAGACATAGTCCATGCTCTCATGAAGCTCCCCGTCTGATTAGAGAGGCAGGCACATAACCAAATAAACACAGGGCATACTCAGGAGCACTTCTACGGTGCACACAAAAAAATGGTCTCTGAGTTGTTGTCAGAGGGGCAGTAGGACCTGGTTAGGCCAGGGATTGCAAACTCAAACTCCTAGAGCAGTGAGGGGCATGATGTAAAGGAAAGAAACTTTAAAAAACAAAAGAAAATGCCATTCAGTGCAACACACTTACTGCTCTTTACTTTTATTATGCTCTTGGCACTTTACTTTTATTAACTCATTAATTTTCACTATTCTTTTTCTCCTTCCTCTTATTATCATCTCTATTTTACTGTTGAGGATACCAAACCATAAAGAAATTGAGCAACTAGTCTAAGGTCATGTCACCTGAAGTAGCATCGTCAGGACAAAAACCTAGGCAATCTGTCTGGGTCTGGTGCCCCCGGCATTTACCGCACTTCATTTTTTTTTTTTTGTAGACAATTATTTTTTATTGAAGGGTAGTTGACACACAGTATTACATTAGTTTCAGCTGTACATCACAGTGATTCAACATTTATATACATGATAATTCTAGATACCAGCTATCACCATACCAAGCTGTTACAATATTTTGACTATATTCCTTATGCTATACATTACATCCCAGTTATTTATTTTACAATTGGAAGTGTACACTTTTTTTTTGTGAGGGCATCTCTCATATTTATTGATCAAATGGTTGTTAACAACAATAAAATTCTGTATAGGGGAGTCAATGCTCAATGCACAATCATTAATCCACCCCAAGCCTAATTTTCGTCAATCTCCAATCTTCTGAAGCATAATGAACAAGTTCATACATGGAGAACAAATTCTTACATAGTGAATAAATTACATGGTGAACAGTACAAGGGCAGCCATCACAGAAACTTTCGGTTTTGCTCATGCATTATGAACTATAAAGAGTCAGTTCAAATATGAATACTCATTTGATTTTCATACTTGATTTATATGCGGATATCACATTTCTCTCTATATTATTATTATTTTTAATAAAATGCTGAAGTGGTAGGTAGATACAAGATAAAGGTAGAAAACATAGTTTAGTGTTGTAAGAGGACAAATGTAGATGATCAGGTATGTGCCTGTAGACTATGTGTTAATCCAAACTAGACAAGGGCAATAAAACATCCACGTATGCAGAAGATTTCTCTCAGAACAGGGCGGGTGAGGTTCTAAGCCTCAACTCTGTTGATCCCCAATTTCTCACCTGAGGGCCCCCCTGTGACTGTGCCTGTCTTAGGTTGTTCCTCCCTTGAGGAATCTTACCCGTCTCTGGCTAACCAGTCATCTTCCAGGGCCATACAGGGAAATGTGAAGTTGGTAAGTGAGAGGGAAGCCTTATTGTTTGAGAAGGTTAGCTTTTTACTTCTTTGCATATTTATGCCCTGTGGCTTCTATGCCCAGCATTTGTCTTGAGGTATCTTTACCACTTGGAAGAATTATGATACTCGGTAAATTTGATATGAGGCACGAATTCTATTTACGGGTTGTAGTTAGGAAGGAAGAAGAAAAGCTGTAGAAGCAGCAGGTGGAAGAAAACATGGGAAGATTGATTATTTCTTTGACATATCTTCTTGTAGAGTAACTTCAGCATGTAAAGGTTTTAAACTACTAATTAAATTGTGCACACACATTAACATAATAGGAGTACAGTTACGTAACCAAAGCATACCTGTAATTACCAGCCATCTCCAGTGAAACCAAGAAAACCAGTTAGGCACCTTAGGCATTTGTGAAAACTTATCTATGATATTGTGGATATTGTCCAACTGAACTTGAACAGTCTGAGAGAAATCAGACAAATTAAAACAACCCATTCCTGGGGACTGTTCACATGCCATATGTTCTTTTAACAGTAAATAGTCTGTAGTTGTAAGATTTTGGAGCGCTACAATTTGCACTTCGCCTAATTCTTGGTTGAGTCCCATCAGCATAGATCCAGTCAAATTTGTTGTTTTACTGTATGCACAGGCCAGCTTAGATATCTCCTTCATTCCCATGGCAAGTCGAGGAACTGGTGGGATGAGTGCATATACACCTGCAGTGTGTGGATCTTTGTTGGGGTTTTTTGATGATCATCTTCTGGCATGAGTCTTCCAGGGAGTGCTGATGTTGGAAGTTCTTTTTCATATCGTATCTTAGTTCATTTTCAGGGTAGTCAAGTTAGGCTTTGATCCTCTGTATAAACACACACAGACCCTTTGCCTACACTTTTATATGCCCTCTATACCCTTGTGTAGAACTCATTGGAGGTCACCACACAGGAACTGCCCTTTTTTTTTTGTATCATTAATCTACACTTACATGACGAATATTATGGTTACTAGGCTCTCCCCTATACCAGGTCCCCCCTATAAACCCCTTTACAGTCACTGTCCATCAGCATAGCAAAATGTTGTAGAATCACTACTAGTCTTCTCTGTGTTGTACATCCCTCCCCTTTCTCCCACCCCCCTATGGATGCTAATCTTAATACCCACCTTTTTCTACCCCCCATTATCCCTCCCTACCCACCCATCCTCCCCAGTCCCTTTCCCTTTGGTACCTGTTAGTCCATTCTTGAGCTCTGTGATTCTGCTGCTGTTTTGTTCCTTCAGTTTTTCCTTTGTTCTTATACTCCACAGATGAGTGAAATCATTTGGTATTTCTCTTTCTCCACTTGGCTTGTTTAACTGAGCATAATACCCTCCAGCTCCATCCATGTTGCTGCAAATGGTAGGATTTGCCCTTTTCTTATGGCTGAGTAGTATTCCATTGTGTATATGTACCACATCTTCTTTATCCATTCATCTATAGATGGACATTTAGGTTGCTTCCAATTCTTGGCTATTGTAAATAGTGCTGCGATAAACATAGGGGTACATTGGTCTTTCTCATACTTGATTGCTGCATTCTTAGGGTAAATTTCTAGGAGTGCAATTCCTGGGTCAAATGGTATGTCTGTTTTGAGCATTTTGATGTACCTGCATACTGCTTTCCGCAATGGTTGAACTAATTTACATTCCCACCAGCAGTGTAGGAGGATTCCCCTTTCTCCACAGCCTCGCCAACATTTGTTGTTTGTCTTCTGGATGGCAGCCATCCTTACTGGTGTGAGGTGATACCTCATTGTAGTTTTAATTTGCATTTCTCTGATAATTAGCGATGTGGAGCATCTTTTCATGTGTCTGTTGGCCATCTGTATTTCTTTTTTGGAGAACCGTCTGTTCAGTTCCTCTGCCCATTTTTTAATTGGGTTATTTGTTTTTTGTTTGTTGAGGTGTGTGAGCTCTTTATATATTCTGGACGTCAAGCCTTTATCGGATGTGTCATTTTCAAATATATTCTCCCATACTGTAGGGTTCCTTTTTGTTCTATTGATGGTGTCTTTTGCTGTACAGAAGCTTTTCAGCTTAATATAGTCCCACTTGTTCATTTTTGCTGTTGTTTTCCTTGCCCGGGGAGATATGTTCAAGAAGAGGTCACTCATGTTTATGTCTAAGAGGTTTTTGCCTATGTTTTCTTCCAAGAGTTTAATGGTTTCATGACTTACATTCAGGTATTTGATCCATTTTGAGTTTACTTTTGTATATGGGGTTAGACAAGGGTCCAGTTTCATTCTCCTACATGTAGCTGTCCAGTATTGCCAGCACCATCTGTTGAAGAGACTGTCATTTTGCCATTGTATGTCCATGGCTCCTTTATCAAATATTAATTGGCCATATATGTCTGGTTTAATGTCTGGATTCTCTAGTCTGTTCCATTGGTCTGTGGCTCTGCTCTTGTGCCAGTACCAACTTGTCTTGATTACTATGGCTTTATAGTAGAGCTTGAAGTTGGGGAGTGAGATCCCCCTTACTTTATTATTCTTTCTCAGGATTGCTTTGGCTATTCGGGGTCTTTGATATTTCCATATGAGTTTTTGCATTATTTGTTCCAGTTCGTTGAAGAATGTTGCTGGTAATTTGATAGGAATTGCATCAAATCTGTATATTGATTTGGGCAGGATGGCCATTTTGACGATATTAATTATTCCTAGCCACGAGCATGGGATGAGTTTCCATCTGTTAGTGTCCCCTTTAATTTCTTTTAAGAGTGACTTGTAGTTTTCAGAGTATAAGTCTTTCACTTCTTTGGTTAGGTTTATTCCTAGGTATTTTATTTTTTTTGATGCAATTGTGTATGGATTTGTTTTCCTGATTTCTCTTTCTGTTGGTTCATTGTTCGTGTATAGGAAAGCTACAGATTTCTGTGTGTTGATTTTGTATCCTGCAACTTTGCTCTTTTCCGATATCAGTTCTAGTAGTTTTGGGGTGGAGTCTTTAGTGTTTTTTATGTACAGTATCACGTCATCTGCAAATAGTGACAATTTAACTTCTTCTTTACCCATCTCGATTCCTTGTATTTTTTTGTTTTGTCTGATTGCCATGGCTAGGACCTCCAGTACTATGTTAAGTAACAGTGGGGAGAGTGGGCATACCTGTCTAGTTCCCGATCTCAGAGGAAATGCTTTCAGCTTCTCGCTGTTCAATATAATGTTGGCTGTGGGTTTATCATAGATGGCCTTTATTATGTTGAGGTACTTGCCCTCTATTCCCATTTTGCTGAGAGTTTTTATCATGAATGGATGTTGAACTTTGTCAAATGCTTTTTCAGCATCTATGGAGATGATCATGTGGTTTTTGTCTTTCTTTTTGTTGATGTGGTGGATGATGTTGATGGACTTTCGAATGTTGTACCATCCTTGCATCCCTGGGATGAATCCCACTTGGTCATGGTGTATGATCGTTCTTATGTATTTTTGAATTCGGTTTGCTAATATTTTGTTGAGTATTTTTGCATCTACGTTCATCAGGGATATTGGTCTGTAGTTTTCCTTTTTGGTGCGGTCTTTGCCTGGTTTTGGTATTAGGGTGATGTTAGCTTCATAAAATGAGATTGGGAGTATCTCCTCCTCCTCTATTTTTTTGAAAACATTAAGGAGAATGGGTATTATGTCTTCCCTGTGTGTCTGATAAAATTCCAACATAAATCCTCTGGCCCGGGGGTTTTGTTCTTGGGTAGTTTTTTGATTACCGCTTCAATTTCGTTGCTGGTAATTGGAATGCTTAGATTTTCTGTTTTTGTCTGGGTCACTCTTGGAAGGTTGTATTTTTCTAGGAAGTTGCCCATTTCTCCTAGTTTTCCCAGCTTGTTAGCATATAGGTTTTCATAGTATTCTCTAATAATTCTTTGTATTTCTGTGGGGTCCGTCGTGATTTTTCCTTTCTCGTTTCTGATACTGTTGATTTGTGTTGACTCTCTTTTCCTCTTAATAAGTCTGGCTAGAGGCTTGTCTATTTTGTTTATTTTCTCGAAGAACCAGCTCTTGGTTTCATTGATTTTGCTATTGTTTTATTCTCCATTTTATTTATTTCTTCTCTGTTCTTTATTATGTCCCTCCTTCTGCTCATCTTAGGCCTCTTTTGTTCTTCTTTTTCCAATTTCGATAACTTTGACATTAGACCATTCATTTGGGATTGTTCTTCCTTTTTTAAATATGCTTGGATTGCTATATACTCTCCTCTTAAGGCTGCTTTTGCTGTGTCCCACAGAAGTTGGGGCTTAGTGTTGTTGTCATTTGTTTCCATATATTGCTGGATCTCCATTTTGATTTGGTCATTGATCCATTGATTATTTAGGAGCGTGTTGTTAAGCCTCCATGTGTTTGTGAGCCTCTTTGCTTTCTTTGTACAGTTTATTTCTAGTTTTATGCCTTTGTGGTCTGAAAAGTTGGTTGGTAGGATTTCAATCTTTTGGAATTTTCTGAGGCTCTTTTTGTGGCCTAGTATGTGGTCTATTCTGGAGAATGTTCCATGTGCACTTGAGAAGAATGTATATCCCGCTGCTTTTGGATGTAGAGTTCTATAGATGTCTATTAGGTCCATCTGTTCTACTGTGTTGTTCAGTGCTTCCGTGTTCTTACTTATTTTCTGCCCAGTGGATCTATCCTTTGGGGTGAGTGGTGTGTTGAAGTCTCCTAGAATGAATGCATTGCAGTCTACATCCCCCTTTAGTTCTGTTAGTGTTTGTTTCACATATGCTGGTGCTCCTGTGTTGGGTGCATATATATTTAGAATGGTTATATCCTCTTGTTTGACTGAGCCATTTATCATTATGTAGTGTCCTTCTTTATCTCTTGTTACTTTCTTTGTTTTGAAGTCTATTTTGTCTGATATTAGTACTGCAACCCCTGCTTTCTTCTCGCTGTTGTTTGCCTGAAATATATTGTTCCATCTCTTGACTTTTAGTCTGTACATGTCTTTGGGTTTGAGGTGAGTTTCTTGTAAGCAGCATATAGATGGGTTTTGCTTTTTTATTCATTCTATTACTCTGTGTCTTTTGATTGGTGCATTCAGTCCATTAACATTTAGGGTGACTATTGAAAGATATGTACTTATTGCGATTGCAGGCTTTAAATTCGTGGTTACCAAAGGTTCAAGGTTAGCCTCTTTAGTATCTTACTGCCTAACTTAGCTCGCTTATTCAGCTGTTATATACACTGTCTGGGGATTCTTTTCTTCTCTCCCTTCTTATTCCTCCTCCTCCATTCTTCCTTTGTTGAGTATTTTGTTCTGTGCTCTTTCTAGGAGTGCTCCTATCTAGAGCAGTCCCTGTAAGATGTCCTGTAGAGGTGGTTTGTGGGAAGCAAATTCCCTCAGCTTTTGTTTGTCTGGGAATTGTTTAATCCCACCATCTTATTTAAATGATAGTCGTGCTGGATACAGTATCCTTGGTTCAAGGCCCTTCTAGTTCATTGCATTAAATATATCATGCCATTCTCTTCTGGCCTGTAAGGTTTCTGTCGAGAAGTCTGATGATAGCTTGATGGGTTTTCCTTTATAGGTGTCCTTTTTCTCTCTAGCTGCCTGTAAAACTCTTTCCTTGTCCTTGATCTTTGCCATTTTAATTATTATGTGTCTTGGTGTTGTCCTCCTTGGATCCTTTCTGTTGGTGGTTCTGTGTATTTCTGTGGTCTGTTCGATTATTTCCTCCCCCAGTTTGGGGACGTTTTCAGCAATTATTTCTTCCAAGATACTTTCCATCTTTTTTCCTCTCTCTTCTTCTTCTGGTACCCCTATAATAAGGATATTGTTCCTTTTGGATTGGTCACACAGTTCTCTTAATATTGTTTCATTCCTGTAGATCCTTTTATCTCTCTCTCTGTCAGCTTCGATGCGTTCCTGTTCTTTGGTTTTAATTCCATCAGTGGCCTCTTGCATCCTATCCATTCTGCTTATAAACCCTTCCTGAGTTTGTTTCATTTCTGTAATCTCCTTTCTGGCATCTGTGATCTCCCTCCGGACTTCATCCCATTTCTCTTGCGTATTTCTCTGCATCTCTGTCAGCATGTTTATTATTTTTATTTTGAATTCTTTGTCAGGAAGACTGGTTAGGTCTGTCTCCTTCTCTGGTGTTGTCTCTGTGATCTTTGTTTGCCTGTAGCTTTGCCTTTTCATGGTGATAGGAATAGTTTGCAGAGCTGGAACGAGTGACGGCTGGAAGGACTTCCCTTCTTGTTGGTTTGTGGCCTTTCTCTCCGGGGAGAACAGCGACCTCTAGTGGCTTTTGCTGGGCAGCTGCGCACAGACGGGGCTTCTGCTTCCTGCCCGGCTGCTATGGAGTTTATCTCTGCTGTTGATGTGGGCGTGGCCTGGCTCGGGAAGCTACTCCAAAGTGGTGGAGTCGCGTTGGAGGGGGAGCGGCTGGGAGGTTATTTATCTCTGTAAGGGCCTTCTGTGCTCCCCGCAGCCCAGGGGATTAGGGTGCCCAGAGATCCCCGGATTCCCTGCCTCTGGATTAAGTGTCTCTGCCCCTTTAAGACTTCCAAAAAGCACCCGCCAAAACAAAACAATGACAACAACAACAAAAAATTTAAATTAAGAAAATAATAAATAAAAATAACAAACGGCCGCTTGTATTTTTTTATTCTCCAGCGCCAGCCTCAAGCATCTGCTCACTGGTCTTGCTGCCGTGTTTCCCTAGTATTGGGGTCCCTGTCCCTTTAAGGCTTCCGAAAAATCGCTCGCCAAAACAAAACAGTTAAAAAAAAAAAAAAAAAAAAGATTGGCCGCTCACCTTTCTTTTGTTCTCTGGCGCCAGCCTCCAATACCCGCTTGCCGGTCTTGCTGTCCTGTTTCCTTAGTATTGGGTTCCCTGTCCCTTTAAGACTTCCAAAAAGCGCTCGCCAAAACAAAACAGAAAAAGAAAAAAAAAATGGCCGCTTGCTTTTCTTATGTCCTCCGGCGCCAGGCCTCCGGTACCCTCTCACCGTTCTTGCTGCCCTGTTTCCCTAGTATGCAGGGCCCTGAGCATGCACTGTGACTGCGCTCTGGTCTGGATGGCGGGGGCTGGGTGTTCAGCAGTCCTGGGCTCCGTGTCCCTCCCGCTCTGCCTACTCTTCTCCTGCCGGGAGCTGGGGGAGGGGCGCTCGGGTCCTGCCGTGCCGGGGCTTGTATCTTACCCCCTTTATGAGGCACTGGGTTCTCGCAGGTGTGGATGTGGTCTGGATATTGTCCTGTGTCCTCTGGTCTTTATTCTAGGAAGAGTTGTCTTTGTTATATTTTCATAGATATATGTGGTTTTGGGAGGAGATTTATGCTGCTCTACACATGCTGCCATCTTGGCTCCCCCCCTTGTTTTTATATTTAAAAGAAAAGCAGTTGTACAATACTCAGCCTCAGTGTTCAAGAAAGAATAGGGACTGATGGAGACTAACCAATTGTCATTTTCAGAAATGATACCTCGATAATTCTCTCTTCTTCCCCCTAAAGGAGCCAGAAATCAAACTTTTTTCTCTCCTATTAAGTATCCAAAGTCTTAAATGTTTGGCAGACAATTGAAATATGAATCCCTCTATGGATCAAACAAAACATGATCACAAACTGCAACAAGTTCCTGTGCCACCAGGCTGAGATCTCTGGATTAGGCAAACAAAAAAGGTAGCAGGGGGAATTACATGCAAAGGGGACAGGTTACACAGAAGCATGAAGAAAGCCATGAGTAATATGAGTGCTTAGAAAAGAACAGCAAGAGCAGGTGAGCCTGGCAAGGCCTTGGTAGTAAGGATTTTACCCAGTTTGCAAAGGGGAGCTGGTGAAGAACTTTGTCCCTGTGTCATTGTTTGAGGTGGATTAATCATGGAAGGTGAGTAATCATGGAAGATTAATCTATTTAACCTATTCTTCTAACTTCTACCCCCTTCTTGCCTCCTGACACAAGAGTGCAGAACTGACTACTCCTTTCTTTGGGCTTCTTCTGTGGGTTTATATTGGCTCATGTAACACTTGGGCACACCTCTTTCCTGATAGGTCTGTCCTTTAGTAGTATAAGGCACTAGTGTAAAACACTTTTAGGAAAAGGAATATCTTATTATTGCCTGAATTTCTAGAGTATTAGACAGTGTTGGATGGTAATAGACATGAGAATGTTTGATGAATGAATGAATAAGTGAATGGATAGATGCACAAGTATTTTCAGAGATTATGAAGGTTTGAGCTGGCTTTTGAACACAGGAAAGCTTCTGAGTGTATCATCTCTTTTAGATATTTTGTCTGTTCTGAGAGGATGCTGTTATTTTACGCTACCTTTTGGGTTTGAACCATTCATTTTTTAATATTTTTCAGTATATCAACAAATCCAACAAAACAATCATTTTCAAAGTTGCCTGTGTGAGACAGCTATTGCTGTACCACAAAACACCCTGATAGTCAATGCTAGAAGCAACAACCATTTGTTATTGGTCATGAGTCAGCATGTGGTTCCATTGATTTCAGCTGGATTCAGCTGGTCTCAACTAGACTCATTCATGTACCTGTGGTCTCTTGGACTACATCTACCTCAGTGCCAGATCCTCCTGACTGCACTGGTTTTGTGTTCTCACCATGTTCATAGTTCTTTTGCAAAACATGTGAATGACAGATTAGGACTACCGTCTCGGTGACTATTATTTCCGCAGGAGGTGGATCATTCATTCATTCATTTTAAGTAGTTTAAGACCAACTCTGTGCTAGACATTGTGCATGATATTAGGAATAGAGAAGTGACTAAGATAAAAGTCTCTGACCTAGAGAAGCCAGACTCTAGTGGGGGAGACAAATAATGCAATAGAAAAATTATAGTCCCAGAATGTAGTAATAGCAATGTAACAATTGAAGAGTTATGAGGTGCAGAGGAGGAGTGATTTCCTATGTGGGGTAGGGAGTTGGTGGCAGAGCCAGGTAAGAAAGGGCTTCTTGGAAGAATAGATGAATGAACTGTTATTGTGATCTGCCATTATTTTGTAGTTGCATCTAGCTACCTCTGGCCAGGATTATTAAGGTTTGTTGCCATGTAATATTCAATTAAGGTGTTGACCTTTGATAGTTACAATGTTAATTTGTCATTTGAATTGTGAAATGATAACCCAGCATGCTTCCTCCGCTAGCCTGTAGTTTGTACCTGGCAGGACAGGGCTGCACTTGAGTGCAGGCCCTGGACCTAGATTGCGTGGGTTTGAACCTCAGCTCCACTCATTAGTAATTGAGCCTCAGTTTTCTCTTTTATAAAATGGGGATGACAGTGTGAAAATTGAAAGCATTCATATCTCTAAGGGTAGGGCCTAGCACATAGTAAGTGCTCATTAATTGTTACTTATTTTTGAGGATTTGGGTTTTTCTCCCAGACCTTTTCTCTTTCTCACTTACAAAGAGGAGATAAAAATTAACCCACTTTGGTTGGGTTGTTGTGAAGATTAAATTAAATTAAATATATGGACATCAGGTTGAACAGTGTCTAGTACACTGTTAAGTATACATTATTCTTATACTGTTTATACCATGTTTATTCAAAAAATTGATGACACATATTCTTAGTTCCTAGAAGTTCAAAAGCATTTACTTAATATATAGTCTCCTTTTTCACTAAGCAGAGGCCATAATTTACTTACTTATTTCCCTTGAGAAGCATGGTAGGATTGTGGCTGGGCCAAGATTTCCTGAGAAAAACTTCGAAGTGGTATTTGAGTGGTGGGGGTTTTACGTGGTCCTATGTTGTAGTGTGCTAGGAAAGCAAGTCCTGGTAGGCCTCTTCCCGCAAACTGGCGCACACACCCTCGCTCTTGGCAAGGGTACGTCACGTGACAGCTCCCACTGCATCTTCTTGTACCATCATCTGCCGTTTGATTATGCAGAGAAGTAGCTGATCTTCAGATTGTAGTGTTTACTGTCTCCAACAGGTATTAGCAGTCGCTTAGAAAGATGCTAACAAAAGTAATCAATAGGTAAACAAAGATGAACCACTGAAAAGAATATAATGAGATGGTAGACAAAACCTCAAATACACTGTGGTTGCATAATTATAGAATTTTCTGGCCAAATTTAAAATTAGTTAAATAAAGGTAGAGTTTATTCAAGGAATATCTGGCATAGAGTGAAAACTGAATAACTCTTAAATGAATGGATGAATGAATGAAAATTTTATGAAAATGCTTATAACATTGATTGCATGCTGTCTGTCAGAGCAAACAGTTTAAAAGCTATGCTTTGAATATTCTAAGAATGAAGAGATTTTTCAGCACTGTGGAATATCTCAGAGTTGTTTCCCTAAATACTTAATGAATTTTGTAATATTGTGGTGACCTGTGGAATTTGTAATTTAAAGACCACAGATACGGAAGAAAGGGGAGCAGGAATCATATTCCTTAATTAAGACAGCCGTCTAAGCATTAAGCATTCAAGATCTTAAGAGAATTGAAATGCCAATCTATGGCAAAGCCTTGCAGGATCATTTGTCACTGTGTTTGATTATGCTCTAAGGCCTTAGTGGATTCTAAGGCATTGCAGTGGAAAGAGTACTGGACCTGGAGTCAAATGGTCCTCGATTTGTGGCCAGCAAGCATCAGGGATGCCCTGCACTTAGACTACACTATGTGGGGCCCTTAAAGAAGTCATACTCACTGATGGTCCTGCATGGATTCAAATCCTTGCTCTGCGACTTACTAGCTGTGTGACATGAACCAGGTTAATTAAGCTTTTGGAGTTGAGGTTCTTTCCTCTGCTGTTAGGTTGAGCACTAAATTGGATAACAGTGTAGTATGTATAATATGTAGCATAGTGTCTTGCCATGTTCAGTGGTTTTCCCATATTACCACTGTTAATTAACCACAGGAAGGTACTGCCTCAGGATCTGTATTAGAATAGACATTTTTGCATCCGTATATTTTGCCTCATCTAAGAGGTAGCTTTACATAGAGCCACACTTTACACAAAGACTCTGGGCTAAAACCTTCTGGGTTCAAATTCTGGTTCTGCCACATAACTAGCTATGATACTTGGTTGAGTTAAATAGCCTTTTCTTGCTTCAGCTTTCCCTTCTATAAAATGTGGGTAACAATAGTATCTACCTCATTGGGGTGTTATGGGGATTAAGTGAATTAACATTCATAACATACTTGGAGAAGTCTCTGATGTACATTTAACACAGCATAGGTATCTGTTAAAATAAAATCTGATGGAAATTCCGAGATCTGTAGACTACTAAAAGAAATGGTGAATTACCGTGTGGGGACTGCTTTTTCCTGACAAACAAGCTGCTTCAATTAGTATGCATGACATCTTGATCCAACATCAGGCCATGAAATTTAAATTATTTTGCCTGTGTTTTGATGGACATTCACATTGTATCAAGGAATATGCTGGGTAGAATTATGGTTTCAGTCTGTGAACATAAGACAAAAATAAAACTAAATAAGTGAATTAATTTTTTTGAGTTGAGATACAGAGGATTGAATTCATCACACTCCTCAGTATTATTATTGGTCTTTGCAAGGATCCTCTCTTGAATGTATGTATATACATATGAATGTATGTGCATACATTTGAATGTATATATATATGTATTAATCTATATATGCCTATACTTATTTTTTTAATATTCTAAATTTTTTATTTTATCAAATATACATCACAGTGGTTCAACTATCCCCCTCCCTCTCCTCTCCTCTGCTGCCAACTCTCCTCCCCATTGGTAACCACAAGTCACTTCTCAGTGTCTGTGAGTCTAGTACTGTTTTGTTCCTTCTGCTTTGCTTTGTTTTTATATTCCACAGATAAGTGAAATCATATTGTATTTGTATTTATCCACCTTGCTTATTTTACTGAGCATATGGATCCCTCTGGATCCATCTATGTTGTGGCAAATGGCAGATTTTTTCGTTTTATGGCTGAATAATATTCCATTGTGTATATATACCACCTCTTCTATTTCCATTCATCTATTGATGGACCCTTTGGTTGCTTCCATATCTTGGCTATTGTAAACAGTGAAGCAATAAACATAGGGGTGCACATATATTTTTAAATCAGCGATTTTGTTACCTTTGGGTAAATTCAAAGAAGTGGAATTACTGGGTCAAATGGTATTTCCATTTTCAGTTTTTTGAGGAACCTCGATACTGCTTTCCACAGTGGTTGCACCAATTTTCAGTCCCACTAACAGTGTAGGTGGTTCCCATTTCTCTGCATCCTCGCCAGCATTTATTATTTCTTGTTTTTTGGATAGTGGCCATTCTAACTGGTGTGAAGTGATATCTCATTGTGGTTTTAATTTGCATTTCCTGATAATTAGCGATGTGGAGCATCTTTTCATGTGCCAGTTGGCCATCTGAATTTCTTCTTGGAGAAGTGTCTGTTCATATCCTGTGACCATTTTTTAATAGGGTTATTTCCTTTTTGGGTGTTGAGGCATGTGAGTTCTTTATATATTTTGGATGTTAACCCCTTATCGAATATGTCGTTTGCAAATATATTCTCTTATATCATATAATGCCTTTTTGTTCTGCAAGTGGTGTCATTTACTGTACAGAAGCTTCTGAGTTTGGTTAGTCCCACTTGTTTATTTTTTATTTTGTTTTCCTTGCTTGAGGAGATGTGTTAAAAGAAAAGTTGTTCATGTTTATATTCAAGAGATTGCTGCCTATGTTTTCTTCAAAGAGTTGTATGGTTTCAAGACTTAGATTCAGGTCTTTGATCCATTTTGTGTTTACTTTTGTGTATGGAGTTAGACAATAATCCAGTTTCATTCTCTTACATGTAGCCGTCCAGTTTTGCCAACACCAGTTGTCGAAGAGCCTGTCTTTTCTCCATTGCATATTCATGGCTCCTTTATCTTATATTAATTGACCATAAATGCATGGGTTTATATCTGGGCTCTCTATTCTGTTCCATTGATCTATTCTGTTCTTGTGCCAGTGCCAAATTGTTTTGTTTACCATAGCTTTGTAGTAGAGCTTTAAGTCAGGAATCATAATACCCCCAGCTTTATTCTCCCTTCTCAGGATTGCTTTGGGTATTCAGGGTCTTTTGTGGTCCTTAGAAGTTTTAGAACTATTTGTTCTAGTTCATTGAAGAATACTGTTGGTATTCTGATAGGAATTGCATTGAATCTGTAAATTGCTTTGGTCAGGATGGCCATTTTGACAATATTAATTCTTCCTATGGAAAGCATGGTATGTATTTCCATTTTGGAGTGTCTTCCGTAATTTCTCTCATGAGCATCTTGTAGTTTTCAGGGTATAGGCCTTTCACCTCCTTGGTTAGGTTTATTCCTAGGTATTTTATTCTTTTTGATGCAATTGTGAATGGAATTGTTTTCCTGACTTCTCTTTCTGCTAGTTCAATATTAGTATATAAGAATGCCACAGATTTCTGTGTATTAACTTTGTATCCTGCAACTTTGCTGAATTCAGTTATTAGATCTAGTAGTTTTGGGGTGGATTCTTTAGCATTTTCAATATATTTTATCATGTCATCTGCAAATAGTGAGTTTCACTTCATCCTTACCAGTGTGGATGCCTTTTATCTGTTTGTGTTGTCTGATTGGTGTGGCTAGGACCTTAGTACTATGTTGAATAAAAGTGGTGAGAGTGGGCATCCTTGTCTTGTTCCCGATCTTAAAGGAAAAGCTTTTAGCTTTTCACTATTATGATGTTGGCTGTGGGTTTTTCGTATATGGCCTTTATTATGTTGAGGTATGTACCCTCTATACACATTTTGTTGAAAGTTTTTATCATGAATGGATGTTGAATTTTGTCAAATGCTTTTTCAGCATCTATTGAGATGATCATGTGTTTTTTTACCCTTCTTTTTATTAATATTTTGTGTGATATTGATAAATTAAAAAATATTATGCCGTCCTTGTATCCCTGGAATAAATCCCCTGGTCATGATGGGTGATTTTTTAATGTATTTTTGGATTCTGTTTGCTAATATTCTGTTGAGGATTTTTACATCTATGCTCATTAGGAATATTGGTCTGTAATTTTTTTTTGTTGTGTCTTCGGTTTTACTATTAGAGTGACACTGGCCTCATAGAATAAGTTTGGAAGTATTCCCTCTTCTACTTTTTGGAAAACTTTAAGAAGGATGGGTACTAGCTCTTTAAATGTATGGTAGAATTTGGCTGTGAAGCCATCTGTACCTGGAGGTTTGTGTCTGGAGAATTTTTTGATTAACACTTCAATTTCATTGCTGGTTGTTGGTTTGTTCAGATTTTCTGTTTCTTCCCAGGTCAGTCTTGGAAGTTTGTACTTTTGTAGAAAGTCAGTTTGTTCTAGGGTGTCCAATTTATTGGCCTATAGTTTGTCATAGTATTCTATAATAATTATTTGTATTTCTGCAGTATCTGTTGTGATTATTCCTTCTTCATTTCTGACTCTGTTTATGTGTGTACACTGTCTTTTATTCTTGATAAGTCTGGCTGTGCATTTATCTATTTTGTTTTATTTTCTCAGAGAACCAGCTCCTGCTTTCATCGACTTATTTCTATTTTTTATTCTTTATTTTATTTATTTCTGCTCTGATCTTTATTATGTCCCTCCTTCTTCTGACTTCGAGCCTCATTTGTTACTCTTTTTCTGGATTCTTTAATTATGATTTTAGACTGATTGTTTGGGATTGTTCCTGTTTCTTGAGGTAAGCCTTTATTGCTATGTACTTCCCTTTTGGAACTGCCTTTGCTGCATCACACAGATTTTGGGCTGTTGAGTTTTGTTTTTATTTGTCTCCATGTATTGTTTGATTTCTGTTTTAATTTTTTCACTGATCCATTGACTATTTAAAAGCATTTTGTTTAGCCTCCATGTGTTTGTAGGTATTTTTGTTTTCTTTGTGTAATTTATTTCTAGTTTCATACCATTGTGGTCTGAGAAGATGCTCGATACAATTTCAATCTTTTTAAATTCATTGAGGCTCTTCCTGTAGCCTAGTATGTGATCTAGTCTGGAGAACTTTCCATGTGCACTTGAGAAAAATGTGTATCCTGCTGCTTTTGGATGGAGACTTATGTAGATATCTGCTAAGTCCATTTGATCTAATGTTCAATGCCTGTTTCGTTATTTTTTTTCTATCTGGTTGATCTGCTTATTGATGTGAGTGATGTTTTAAAGTTTCTTAAATTGAATATGTTGCAATCTATTTCCTCCTTTAATTCTGTTAGTATTTCTTTTATATATTTAGGTGTTCCCTTGTTGGGCGCATAGATATTTATAATGGTTATATACTCTTATTAAACTGATCTCTTTATCATTATGTAATATCCTTATTTGTCTCTTGTTACTTTCCTTGCTTTGAAATAAGTTTTCTCTGATATAACTACTGATACTCCTGTTTTTTTTATCCCTATTATTTGCATGTAATATCTTTTTTCCATCCCTTCGCTTTTAGTTTGTGTATGTCTTTGGGTCTGAAATGAGTTTCTTGTAGGCAGCATATAGTTAGGTGTTGTTTCCTTATCCATTCCGCTACTCTACATCTGTTGATTGGTGCATTCAGTCCATTTACATTTAGGGTGATTATTGATAGATATATACTTATTGCCGTTTTATTAATTGTTTTCTGTTTTTTTGTGTCTCCTCTCTGTTCTTTTCTTCCTCTCTTATATTCTTCTCTTGTTATTGATGTTTTCTTTTAGAGTTGTAATTGGATTTCTCTTTCTTTTTAAATTTATTTTTGTTTTTTGTGTATTTATTGTAATCTTTAGTTTTGTGACTGTCAAAGGTTCAAGGATACCTTCTTGACTATATAATAGTCTATCTTAAATTGCTGATTACTCTATTTCAAACACAATCCGAAGGTACTTTCTTTTCACTTTTTCTTCTTCCTCCACATTTTTTGTATTAAATGTCATAATCTGCACTTTTTTGTATCTCTTGACTGGTTTTGTGTATAGTTGATTTTGCTTCTTTTTTTGTTTTAATTTCATACTTCTTTGGTAATTAGTTGGTCTACTACCTTCACTGTGGGTTAATTTTCACTGGTGAAAGCTGTTTAGCCTTAGGGTCATTTCCATTTACAGCAAATTCTTTAACATATCCTTTAAGACTGGCTTAGCAGTGGTGAATTCCTACAACTTTTGTTTATCTGGAAATTGCTTAATCCTTGCTTCAATTTAAATGATAACCTTGATGAGTAGAGGATTCTTGTTTGGAGGTCCTTCTGTTTCAGTACTTTAAATATATCATGCCACTTCCTTCTGGCCTGAAGATTTTCTGTTGAGAAGTCTTCTGATAGCCTGATGGGATTTCCTTTATAAATAATCTTTTTTTCTCTCTCTGGCTGCTTTCAACATTCTCTCCGTATTCTTGATCTTTGCCACTTTAATTATACATCATGGTTTGTCTTCCTGGGTTCCTTTTTTAGGGGATCTCTGCTTCCATTACCTGAGTGTCTGTTTTCTTCCCTAGATTGGGGAAGTTTTCAACAATTATTTCCTTAAAGAGACTTTCTATCCATCTTTCTCTTCTCCTTCTGGTACACCTATAATGCAAATATTGTTTCCTTTGGATTGGTCACATAGCTCTCATCATTCTTTCATTCCTAGAGATCATTTTTTTCCCTCTGTTCCTCAGCTTCTTTAACTGTTCTCTAATTTCCATTTCATTTACCATATCCTGTACATGTTCTAATCTACCTTTAAATTCTTCCATTGCTTGTTTCACTTCAGATACTGTATTCTTCAGCTTCGAGTGGCTCTTTTTCAGGTTTTCTCTCTCTTTGTTGAAGTCCTCCCTGAGATCTTGAATGCTTTTCTGTAAATCCATAAGCATGTTTATGACTTTTATTTTGAAATCTTTATCAATAAGATTGGTGATCTCTGTTTCATTTATCCCTTTTTCTGGAGTTCTGTCTTGTAGTTTTGATTAGATCAAATTCCTCTGCTTGTTTATTTTGTCAGGGATTCTGTGTTTCTTTCTTTTTTATTAGATGGTCTCTGCTATGCTTTCTGGTCTTTTCTGTGTGGTCTTCTCTTCCTCAGGTGTAGGAGATCTGTTCTGCTGTCTTCAAGTCATTTCAGGTCTAATTGTATTTGTTGTATTTTCCTTCTTTATGTGTTTTTGGGAGGAGGTTTCTGTCTTGCCTTCTTATTCAACCATCTTTAATCTGATATATATTGGAACTTGGTCATTTTCTCCTCCTTTTTTGAAGGAATAGCAGAGTCATGAGAAGATAGAAAGTTCTGGAGGCCAGAGGTACAAAGTGAGCCTCAGAGGGCTGACATCACTGAGTTTGAAGGAGGCAGGAGTGATTTATTCTGGAGACTCTGGGATAGAGTCTGTTTGTTGCCTCTTCCATCTTCTAGATACTTCTCATGGCCTCTTCCTCCATCTTAAAGCCAACTCTATATGCCTATATTTACTACTTTCACTTCCAGTAATTCAAAGGTACATGAAATATTTATAGATAACTAAAAAAATAAATGATACTAGTAGAAATGTCCTCTAAGTATCAAAGCAATTTAGGTTTTATATAAACACTATGCACAGCTTTCTCCTCCCCGCCCTTCCAAAAACCCCAGTTTAATGGAAACATTATCATGTTCATTTTTCTCTCAAGGAATCCTGTCTATCGTGTCTGTACTGTGGGAACTCATTTTTTTATATGTACCCTGATTTAAAAGAAAGGAAACATATAGAGCCACACATTATGACTTAACAGTTTGAGAATCTGGGTAATTCATTCTCAGAATATGGCCAGTTTCCTACTTTGTAGATTATTCTCTTCTGTTGCTTCTCTTCTGTTTATCTCTCCACCTTCCCTTTAGCTCATTACTATTTCTATTGAGCAATTCTGAAGAGGGGAAAAATCAGTCAAGGCAAGGAGCTTTAGTTTAAGGTTTGGTGGGTGAGAAGTTGACTATAGTCTAAAATCAGATTATTTTTTTATTCTGTGGATTTCCTTTATCCATGTTATTTCTGTCCTCAATAGCACAGATTATCACAAGTTGATTATATTGTATAACAGAAACACACACAGCTAAAGATTTTTAGATTTAGAACTAAATCTTCTAGGTAACAGTTATTTAATTAGTTATAGTCTGAAGAGTGTCAGTTGAGGTAATGGTAATAATACATGTTTCCTGTAGCAATGAGGTCCCATACCTGTAGTAAGGGTCTGTTTACATCCTTCAAGTAGCTGATCCAGCCTCTTAAAAAATGGATCAGGTTATGTTCTCAGCCCTTTCCTATTCCTCACAATCCCCTTTCACTCACACAAGCTGATTTCTTGTTAGGGTCTAGGGTAACAGAAACAGTACATTTGAAATATTAACCATAAATGTGAATGAAGCCCAAGCACCTGCCCTAAATCATGGCCATCACTTACTTCATGTTTGTATGTCTTGTAAAAGCCCTCATGTTGTTTCTTTTCAGGCCTGAACTATTTTTTTGTGAATGGCCCTTGGCTTACTGTGTTCCCAGGGGGTGACATGCTGTACAGCCATGGGATGCTTAAGGAAAGGGTACCTGAAGACCATTTTCCATGGGTATGTCAGAAAAGGACATAGGGAAATTCTGTGTCCTTGGTGGAGATGGATTTGTGTTGAACTTGCACAATATATGAGTTCAGTGTCATCTGTTTTCAGTATTTCCTGAGCAATGAATTTATTCCACATCATTCATGAACTTTGCAGCAGTTCCACTTGTCAGAGCCTACTCTGTAGGGGTCAATAATGAGAGGAAACCTGATGTTAGTGAATCCAGCTTAAGTGATTCTGTCATGCTAAGGATTCAATATATCAGGACAAATGCCAGCTCCTTCCAGTATGTTAATTCCTGTGATCTGATTTACATAAATAATAGTCAATGAAATACAACCTCCCCCTCTAAAATAGTTACTGGAGATTAATAAAAGATTTTAATTAATTAATTTTTTTTGTCTCTTCCAACATAAATTTGTGAGTTAAAGAAAGGGACATGGAAAGCAAGAATCACAGATTGGGAAGAGGATATAAAATATTACAAAGGCCAAAATATGACAGAATATAAAATCCATAGGTATAAGTTTCGTTGTGCGTTAACAATACTGAGCATTTGCACTGACTACTTCCAAGAGGAACTATTACTTTCTGAAGAAACTTGGGAACAAAGCATTGATATATTTTTACTACAATTTGAGTTGAATTTTCAGTTTCTCTAGTCTCCTGAAGTAAATCACTAGTTCATTAGTTTTCCCAGTGGATTATTATATCTGGGTTTCCTATCTCTCCTCCTAATCCACATTATCTCCCTGGGGCCACTCACATGTGACAACAATATTTATATTAGAATCACCATTTATTTTACTCTCAAGTTCAAGGTGAATATATACCACAGTTTAAAATTAAAATTAAGAGAGCAGAATTTCTTTTTCTAGGGTGAAATACATAGTTATCTGATTTACCCAATGAAGTCATTTCCCTGTTCTCTTTTCTTTTACAAGCTTTAAGATTTCTATTCACTTGGAATTCTTTTAAAAGATTTTGTCAATTGGTCATCACCTGAAATTTTTAGCCTTCTATTGGCAACTGTCATTTTCATTCAGACTGAAAACTTTTCTCTTGTCCACTAATTTCCTTCTCTTGTGTGTTGCAGTGTTGTTCAAAATTTACTTCCTTATTCATAATCATTAACACAGACTTCTTTATTCAGTGTAACTTTGTTAGAAGTAAAAAAACAAGATGAAACAAAACAAGACAGTCCTAGAATTTTATTGTTGACATTTTCTCCAGCCATTTCATGCCTCTGAAAACTCCCTGTGGTAGTTTTCCATCTCAGTTAAGGTGAGATAACAGTGATGTAGCTAATGGCAGTGAGCACCATCAATTAACAAAGAGCAAAATCAGCCGTATGGACTGCTGCTTCCATTTTTGCTCAAGTGCTGACCTGCCATGGGGCCCAGTGACGTGTCTGTTAGTCTGTACTTTCAGGTTGCAAAGTGAGTTTTATAAAGTTATCCAATTAATTCCCCCTACCTAAGTTGCTGTGTTTGATCTTTCTGAACTTCCTCCCCATTTAACTTTAACTATGCAGAACCTAGTTACATTGAAAATTAGTACAATGATTTGTCCAGACCTTATTTTGCTCATAACTGGCCATAATACATAAAATTTGGATCAATACTTTCACGTGATCCCCCCTACAGTGAGTAGGGAAAGGTGGCTTTATTAAGACATCTGTAGTATTTGAAGTGGGGGATTGTGGTGCAGGATGAGAGGTCCAGTTAGTAAGTGATCCATTACATGCCTTGACTTTTTAAAGATAGCCCCTGAGGCCTGAATAAGGGAAGTGTTTTGATGAGTAACTTAAAGGAGTTCATTTATCCTCCACATTTACCTTCGTGAATAGGCTAGATTTCATACTCTGTGAGAACAAAGACTGATTTTCCTGTTTCACCATAACAAACACACTGCTATGCCATGTGGTTGGTGATGTCTGTATATCTTGTAGAATTTTCTAAAAGATAAGGATCCCCTTTTACGTACCTATGTTGCTTTGTATAATAAATTGCTAAAGATTAATCCCTCAAGCTATTATTAGTATTAATTTGTTTCACCAGGAGACCTAGCTGATTTGAAAGTTAAACCTAAGAAGTCTTCTGACTTTAGCTGAGTTGGGCCACTTGTAATGTGATAGGAAATAAACAATGTGGGTGCTCTCTTTGGCCTGCAGTTTGGTCAGGTCTTCAGAATTTTCCTTCCAAGCCTTTCCAGGCTGCTGGCTTATCCCATCCCCTGTCATGTCCTGACAGTGCCAGGTTCTCTGAATGCTGAGCCATCAACTCTCTGCTCTGAGAACCTGCTGTAGGCGACTCCTCTACCATGCTAGTTGGAGAGGACATAGGGCTTCCTCTGTTCCCGTGACATGGACATATAAGAGGCCCTCCGGACACAGTGTCCTGGTGTGTGTTTTCTTAACACTTCATATAGTAGAACTTGGAAGAAAGCTTGATTAGAAGTCAGAAGAGGGGAGTTTTGTGTCCTCTCTAATAGTTATTACTACTGCTTGATTTGGAAAATTCTTAATTCCTGTCTCCCTGATGACCACATGTCTTTTGACCGGACAGGGTCAAGCGAGGAGCATCAGAGCAGGGCCATGCCCACTGAGAAGTGGTTTCCTAAAGTCAGGCTCTCTTGCTTTTCCCCTTTGCTTCTCCCCTTTCCCTCTCTTCCTCTATCACTCAGTTTTTCTCTCTCCCTCTCCTCCCTCCTTTATTCCTCTTTCTCTTTCTTCCTTTCTTTTCATTTTTTCAATCCTTTTTCCTTCCCCTATTCTTTCTCAGCCAAACTTCCTCCCTTTTTCGAGCCCTTTGTTAGTTCTTAGCTCCAACTCCACCCCTCACCGCTGCCCCAGTATTCCCCCACAAACACACACCACAGCCCTGGTGCCCTCTGCTGTCCCCCCATCTCCCCACCACAGCCCCAGTAGCCTCTGCTGTCCCCCACACCCCAACACCACAGCCACGGTACCCTCCACCATCCCCCTGGACTGCAGTCCTGAGAGGATGTACAGTTGTTCACTAGGATACGTATAAACAAAACTGGACAGAGGAGACAGAATAAGCAAAAACGTAGAACAAATGAAATGATAACAGAAAGGGAAAAGTTAGCACGAGGTTGGGAAAAAGGAAGAAGAGAACTATGGTTTGACAAAACATCCTCATTGTCTTGAAGGAGAAAACATACATTCTTCAAGAAAGACAAATTTTTTCCTGTTACTAGGTCTGAAGCAAATTTCTTACATGAATCTTACAGGAGGCACACAATTCTGTTCTCAATAAGATCTTTACCACTAAAGCAAGGGCAGGTATCCAGGTGTTTATTGTATGCTCTAACGTAAGCTGAGGGCAGCAGGGGAGAATCTCAGTCTGTTTGGTGTCAGGCTTGTGCCCTTGTTCTGGTGTCTTAACTTCTTGATGAATAGGTTTTATACAGAGACAAAGCCTAGAGTACATAATGCAGCCTGAGTTTCCCCTGATGGGTTCACATTAACAGTGACAACCCCTGCTGACATTTTTCTGATCCCTCCTGCTCGTCTGGAAGCAGTCTCTTACAAAGTGTCCTCACTTTATACTTCAGGCACCAGGGCAGTCTCACATACATGCGTATACTGTCTGGTAGACTGCAATGCCCACATAACATCTGCTGAGTTCTTCCTCTCTTGCACTAACCTCTTTCCACAACACTTTGACCTTGAAATGACTTGAGAGTTTGTACTACAGCCATTACAGCCAATGAGCTTCATTAACTGTTGTAACTTCAGAGTTCTCCCAAACATGCCGTGGTTGTTCAGCATCCCCAGAGAAGCCAAGCACCAAGAGAGAGAGATTTCAGGTGACGGCAGTCCTGGAGTCCTCAGTGTGCCAAGGCCACGAGTTAGCCATGGAGAGGGAGGGAGAGTGTCTCTCATCCGTGTTAGTCACGCTTGCTCACCGAGTTACCAGGCAAGGCTGCTCGTGGCCTGTTGCACATGCTGGCAGCAGAACCGTCTCCTTCACTAAATCTTTTCTCGGACTCTTTCCATGAACGGCATCCATGATTCAGGGGCTGGGTCAGGAGACGTGCATGACCTCCGCACCCTCTTGTACTTTTCTTCTCTTCTTTCCTCAACTCCTGCTTAAACATAAGCTCAAATGAAAGTCTGAGGGATCCACACCATCAGTCCACCCCATGTTCCCACACATGTCAGAGCCCCACAGTGAACCCAACTCAGGCTCACATTGGGATCCAGTTACATCTTGAAGAATAAATGTGAGTCTTTTGATTCGATTGAGTTGAATAACAAAGTTGTATAAAATAATCTTAAAGAATAAATACAGATTTCCATGGTGCTCCATACATACAAATTATTTGTATCATTAAAATGCATTGATTATTATCTGTAGAGGAAATTTCAGGCTAGAACAGAGGAAAGTTTGTCTCCTGAAAATCTAATGAAGAGCATCATAGGAAATGTGCTGGAATTAGTGATGATGATGATGTCTTTGGCTGCCGGTAACAGAAAACTCAGGTGCTGTTATTCATTTTAAAAAGGAGTGTGGGGAGAATAGAATCACAGTGGAGTAGTTCTTTATGCTGCTGGATTTTCTTCTATGTGATTCTCTTGGCTTCCCCCTCTGCCATTTGTTGGCCTTATTCTCAGGCAAGATCACCGCGTCAGTTCCAGGGGACACATCCAAAGAAGACAATGTCCAGAAGAAGCAAGATAACTTATTTTTCTTTCTTTCTCTCTTTCTGAGTGACAAGACTTTTCCCTGTCACTGCCAAGCAAACCACCATTCATGTCTCACAGGCCAGAATTAGCTCTCACGTCCATTCTTAAACCAGTCACTTGGGGAATAAAACTCGCCTAATTGGCCTAGATTAATCACATGGGGTGGAAGGGACACTGGGAAGTTAACCCTCCAGACCTCTCCCATGCTTGTGCAATTAGACAGTATGCCAGCTGTCTGTGGACATTGCTTAGGGTCTTCTAGCCCTTACCTTTTTGGTCCCGCCGTGATGTACACCTAGAGGTACTCATGTGTCATAAACAGGTAATTTGTGTAGAACCAGCTGCAAACTTCAGCTTTAAGTCTTTTTGGCTTTATTGTTCCTTTCTGTAAGATATCCTAACAGAGAAGTAATCAAGTCAGATAGCATCTTTCTCCAAGTCTCCAGTTCCAGTCTCTCTTGTGAGCTTTGGCACTGCTTATGTAATTAGCCCCTGGACATTTACACAGCAACTTCCATGGTGCCTGTGGTGGTTTGGCATTGCCTCTATCTCAACTGCCTTCTGTTGGGCCTTCTTAAAGGGAAGAGTCTGGAAAACTAAAAAAGTTAAAAACAAAACAAAACACTACATATTCCAGACTCTTTTGTAGCTAGGCTTCTGGGTTCAAAATAGGTTCTGCCTACCAGATGTATTCCTGTGGGTTTGGAACAGAAGATAGGCAGCAAGGCCATGGTCTGGCTGCACTGGCCTTGTGCTACTGCCGAGCAGAGTCCTGGTGAGGTGTTGGGCTTTTCTGTGACACTGGCTCAGGGTCTAGTCACTTGCTCTGTGGCTATGGAGAGCAGGTGATGTGACCCCACCAGCTTCACAATTCTGGATCACAGTTACAGTGGTGGGTTCTTGGGATCAAGAATTGATGTGGCAGCCTCCTGAAGCCCCCTCATCCTGATGTGGCCAAAGTAACAACTCCCTTGGAAAACCAGCTCAGTAGTCTTCCTCTGGCAGTTATTTCTGGAGGTTCTGCCAGGAATCATTTCCTCTAATGCTGCCAATTATTTTTAAGCATTTAATTCCTTTCTTTAAATCTTTTTCTCCTTAAATTAACTCTAGTGTTTTTTGGCTGAATCCTGACTGATAGACCTTTCTGTTGTCATTTCAAACTCAATTTGTTTAAAATGAAACAACGCTCACCTTTCCTAACGAGCTCTCATTTCTGGCATCGTTAGGTATTGTCACGCACCATATTGTCACCCACCATTATCTCTTTTCTTCCTCTTCTTGTTCTTTTATAACCGGTCAAATCCTTCAAAACATCTCCTCTTATGTATGCCTTTCTTTCTAGTCCTCATACTAAAATTAAGACTAGACATTACCACCTCTTAGGCCTGAAACATTTCAATAGTCCCTTGACTATTCTCAACTCCACTTCTCTTTACTCTTCACTTGATCACAGCCTCAAATGTCAAATTTATCTTCATAAAATATCATTTTTATCATAGTACTACTATTTAGTGACACAAATCTTAAATGGTTTTTCTAAACTCAGAGCTTTGCATTCAATGCTGTCTAAAATCTTGTTTCAGCCTATCTTTTCAAATATATCTTCTTCTAGGGATGGGTAGGTACTTTGTGGAGACTTCACTATGTGAGAACTGCATGTTGTATACTTGACTGGTATAAATCTTAACAGCAGCTCTTCAAGATAAGTATGGTGATACTGATTTTACAAGTGACTAACTTAGGTGAGTTAAATAGCTTTTCAGGGTAAAAGAGCAAACAAGTAGTAGACCTAGAATACAAACCTACATTGAGTGGTGCCAATGCTCAGCATAACATGTATGTATATGAATTCTCTCCCATAGTCATGGTAGTCTGTTGAGTGTCCCTGGAATATGCGCATTCCCACTCTTGGACCTATACTAACATTTTTTTCTCTCACCACTCCATGAGTTCCCTTTTCCCCCTATTCATATTACTAAATTTCAAATCTCAGTTCAGAAGTTTGCTTCATATTGAAAGCTAATTTGAACTTTTTGGAAATTTTCTGAAATTGAAGTCATTTACTATCTGGTAATTGGTATTATGAAATCTTATATTGAAATGTGGTATTTTTTATTTAACTTGCTTCACTATTCATGCATAAGTCTTCCTCCAGTAGTCAGTAGGCTCATTGAGGCCAGGATGACATTCTATATTTCTACAACTCCTATGTCCACTTAAGGTACACTAGAAATTGCAGTGAATTTGAAATTAGCAGAGCTATAGTCCTCATCCCACCACTTATCACCCTTGTGACTTAAACAAAGTAACTAACTTTGGGGGAGCTTTTATGTTACTTGTGAGATAGAGCTTGAAATAGCTTCCCCTCTCTTTTTCACAAGTCTTTAAGACTTCTCTGACTACAGAATGTTCTCTGACAAACAAATGTATATGTATAAAAATGCTCTCATTATTTATTAAAGTATGGAATTTAATAAACAATTAAAGGAATTCCTGTGTTTCTTGAAACCACTTGTAGGCCTAGGTTAGTAATCCCTTTCAACAGAGTCGCTGTGAGGATCAGATTAAATACTGCATGGGAAAGCTCTACATAAACTTATAAAATGTTGTATGAAGTAATATGGACTTCAACAAAAGATGAGATGAATGAATGAATGAAGGAACCTTAGGACTAAAAGAGGGATTTTTAAGAATTCATCCAGTTCATTCCTCTTGCTTTCAAAAGGGTATTCCTAGAACTAGTGTAGAAAATTATAATTATAATAAAGAACTCCAGAGAGATGAATTTCTACAATTCAGACTTAATGCTATAGGTCACTGTCAAAATTTCTTTCTTATATAGAAATGAGTAACTTACAAAAGAAGACATGCAAATGTCTAGTGAACATGAGTAAAAAATCCACACTAGCTGATAGTTAAAGAAATGTTACTGAAACCACAGTGAAATACCGTTCTTTACGTATCACCATGTGGTTAGTAGATAGAATGGTAGTAGCCAGTGCTGGTGAAGGGGTGGTATACTCACATGTTAGTGGGAGTAACTTGGTTTAAGCTTTCTGGAGGGCAATTTGGTAACATGTAAAAAAAGTTCTAATTGCATACCAATATACTATACAGCTTTTATTTTTAGAAATTTCCCCCATTGTGCACCCCGCCAGCTATCAAAACCATAATATATTTACCAGGCTATTGTGAAGCATTATTTATAAATATACAATACTGAAGACACTGCAGAATTACCTAACTACATTTTAACATATTCATGTAAGGGATGCTATAAAGTGTTTTAGCTGTGGTTGTAGAGTATTCAGTAATACAGAAAGATATTCATATTGCTCTGAAAAAAAGCAAACTTGTAAAATTATATGTACAATATAGAAAAAAGGATATATTTTTATGCATAGAAAGAAAAGCAAGAGAAGACATATACCATCATGATAATAGTGATTATCCCTGGGTGAAGAGATAAGTAAGTCTGTAATTTTATTCTTTTTGTTTATTTGTGCTTTTAACTTTTTAAGGAGTAAGCATACATTCG
Organism: Manis pentadactyla; assembly: GCF_030020395.1. Classification (NCBI taxonomy): domain Eukaryota; kingdom Metazoa; phylum Chordata; class Mammalia; order Pholidota; family Manidae; genus Manis; species Manis pentadactyla. The sequence continues at coordinate 19,653,042 of NC_080020.1, forward strand.
TTTTATAATAAGAAACAAGGTGTTCCTAATTTTCAATGAAATGGAATATGGCTGATGACCATCTTCTATATAGAACATTGACATAATTTATGGATTTATGATCATTTTAAAGCCCCCTATTACATATAGCCAGTTAAAGCCAATGCAAGTTTCTTATTTTTTTCTCCTAATTTGCATCTTACTTGAGTTTCCTTGATTCTCTTTTGTTATGGTACTATGTACCCGAAACTTACTTCTGAAGTCATTAGCCTCTTCTCTCATGTTCTGGATTTCTTTGACATGAATCTAGGATGGAGATAAGATTCCTTCCCAGAGCTGCACTGAGGTTGGGGTCATCAGTGGCTTGCTTTGATGTAAAAAGACATTGGGAATTTAGATTCTGAATGCCTGGTTGTGATCCCAGCTCAGTCTTTTCCTAGTTATATCAACTTTTTAGGACTCTTTATCCTCCTTCAGACTTAGTTTCCATTTTCTGTTTAAGTGGTAATAATATGCATACACACATACGTACATATGCATATATCCATACACATTTCATTGAAGTCAAAGGGCTGTGTTAATGGCTAAATGAGATAATATATTTGAGAAAGCTTTACAAACCTGAAAGTACTCTAGTACAAGTCTGAGTTACATTTCTTCTCTTGTCACGCAGATTGGCAAAGGAATGGGGGGAAGGAGGTGCTTCAGAGGAGCAGAGAAACCTGTTTTCCTGAACACCCAGAGTTACAGACGGATGGTGTTAGTGTATGGTAGCCCCCCTTATCCATGGCTTTGCTGTCCACAGTTTCAGTTTCCATGGTCCTGAGGAAGATAATCCTCCTCCTGATAACTGCCAGGTCAGTAGTAGCCCAATGGTTTGTCACCGTGCCTATGTTGTTCACCTCACCTCCTGGCCTCACATAGGCATTTTATTATCTCACATGATCACAAGAGGGAGAAAGGTGAATTCAGTACAATAAGACATTTTGAAAGAGAGAGGGAAGAGACCACATACATGTAACTTTTATTATAGTATTGTTATAATTATTCTATTTTATCATTAATTATTTGTGTTGTTCTCTTACTGTGCCTAATGTATAAATTAAACTTTACCATAGCTATGCATGTTTAGGAAAAGATACAGTATATATAGGGTTTGATACTATCTACAGTTCCAGGCATCCACTGGAGGTCTTGAAATGTATCCCCACAGATAAGGGGGGCTACTATACACAGTGTGGTCACATCATGGCTTCTAGTCACTTCTATGGACTCTGCCTTTCTTTGTCTTTCTCCCCATTAAAAACTAAATAAAATATGTTAAGAGAAAACCTCCACTTTCAATCAGCCTATATTGGCACGGTTTTCTTTTTTACTGGCTCTGAAAATTGACATGCGACCAAATCATTTCACCTCTGGTAGTAGAGATATAAGGACCATACTCTTCTGTAATGACAGAAAGGCATCTCCAATTTAGTAGAGGCCAGGAAAGCTGGGAATGGTGATCATTTCTTCATGAATGCCTCATGTTGGCACAGGATCCTCTTCAATCCTCTTGTGAAATAAAGGGAGACTCAGAAAATTGGAGTCACTTTCCATCCCAAAGTTTGTGACAGAGTCAAAATAAAAGTATTCAGAGCAAAGCTCAGTGCATATTATACTTGTCTCTTTACTCTATTTCTGGGACTTAACAAAATCTTCAAGACCAGGTACATAATTTGCATATTATACTTAGAAAATGCCATCAGTCTTTCTGTGAGCATGATTGTGTGTGGGAATAAATTAAAAGTAAAACAATTGTCAGATTTTCCCATATTTACACTGGATAAAGTCATCATTATCCAATCAAAACATTCCTTGGGTCTTATCAGTTGATTTTAAGGCTTAGTAATAAGGTATATATGCTGGTCATTTTGCTTTGTGTTGGGCAGATATATCTGATTCCGTTTTATATATATCTGATTCTGTTCATTCAGTGGTATTACCTCAGTGTAGGAAGATGCATCTGGGATTGCCATCTTGAATTTTTCTTCTTGGTTATGCTCCAACTCTCACCCCAGATTTTACAGTAATTAATGCAAAGGGGACTTTCTTTCCTTTGTTTTGGATCACAGACGTGAATGTGTTAAAATTTCTAGGGGCAGAAAAGATAAGTGGTTGCTGCTTTGTTTTGTCTTGCTTCCTCCATACATGAAACCATTCTTATAGATATTCAGGAAGAGATTCAGTCGCATATGGCAAAGGTCAGTGTCTTGTGTATTCAATGTAGTCAGTAATAAAGTCAGGACTTATGCTAACTGAATGTTAATAAGGAAGTACAAGGACCTTGGAAAGTCATTATGTCTGGTCATTTGCTTCATCATATTACTCCAACAGGCTCAATAGGCCAATGCAAAGAAATTTTTAAACAAGTATCAAGAAAGGCCAGAAAAATTAGGAAACGATTGAAATGCTATATAGATTGTAAGGTTCATGTGATATGCTATAACTCAGCGGAAGAAGAATTTTAAAATGTTATTTCTTTGTAGCAGAGGAATATAATTACTTCTTACCAATGGAAATCTGTCTTTATCCAAATCAAAACATTATGTTTTTCTTGTCTAAATAGTACAATTCTTTCTAAATACAATGGTCTTATATAGGCACTAGCTACAGGTTCTTTGAATGAAGTTCATTACATAACATTGGAAATATTTTTCTTGATAAAGTAGTTATGCATCAATACATTTTGATAAGTAGGTGGGGAGAAGCTAAAATTGGGTGTACTGGAAATACATATAAATGTAAATCAACTCCTATCTCCCATTTTCTGCATTTTCCTCTTAAATTTTGTTTCTTCACAGTATGAAGATTAATGCTGTGTTTGTGCATTCAGTCCAGGCTTGGGTTTCACGTTTTGCCTCCTCTCTAATCTTCTGTTCTTTATCCTCAGTGGATTGTTATGACCATGAAACTGAGAAGGAAGCCACACTGGCACAAGTTAGACACACACACACACACAAGAATAAACTTGTGAAACTGAGAAGGAAGCCTCACTGGCACAAGTTAGACAGACTCACACAGACATACAGACACACACACACAAGAGTAAACCTGTGAAACTGAGAAGGAAGCCACACTGGCACAAGTTAGACAGACAGATACACACACACACACACACACGAGTAAACCTGTGAAACTGAGAAGGAAGCCACACTGGCACAAGTTAGACACACACACACACACACACACACACACACACACACACACACACACACACACACACACACACACACACACAGTAAACTTGTCCTCATGCAATGAAACTGAGAAGGAAGCCACACCGGCACAAGTTAGACACACACACACACACACACACACACACACACACACACACACAAGTTAGACACACACACACACACACACACACACACACACACACACACACACACACACACACACAGTAAACTTGTCCTCATGCAATGATAAACCCTAGAGGAAAGCACCATCAGTTGAATGGTCCATAAGGGTGAAGCATTCCAGGTCCTCAGGGGAAGAAAGAACGCTATGAAATCTTGTCTCTCTACTAATTTGAAAGCCCTAGGACATACTCACTTCATTAAAATCCTTGCTAGTTAATGTTAAAAGAGAATCTTACAATTTAAAAGCTGTAAGTCCTTTATACATTAAAAATTCCTTTATGAATTTTAGAATTCCTATTATGTGGTCTTGTTAGTACATCTATATACCTCTCTATATATCTGTCCACTCATCCATGCATTTAATGTTGATGGAACTCAGATTCAATCCCTTCAGCATTGTGTTATATCACCAGGAGATATATCAAATCTAATTTTTGTTCCTTTGTGATGTTAGCTGCTACTGGCTCTCAATACTTAGATCTATACATTCATTGGGGGTTATAAAATGGTGTTATTCTATTATTCTACCTAATTCTATCATGTTTATTTAACAGCTGAAAAGATTTTTGAGGACATAATTCCCCTTATATATCATTTGGTTATCTAGTGATAGTGCTGTCTTTTTATTTACCCAGGATTCAAAATAAATTGGTTCTTATGAGCTCATGGATTTCAAACATAATTTAAATATATTTGATAGTTTTCAATCCATTGCAATGATTAGTCTTATTGCAATTTAAATAGTTTCATCTTTGGATAGTGGGGGCCTTATGAATCAGTTTCTGAGTCTTTTTGGCATGATCCTGGTGGTCTTAGAAATATTCCTTGTTATGCATTTGCTATGTTGAGATGTTTCAAGGTCACTTTGTAAATTTCCTAATTCTGCCCTGAATCAGCCATTTCTTTGAGAAGCCCTTGCTTCTTTTAATGGAGATGATTTTTCAAGACCATAACCTGGCTTCTAGAGATGCTTATTTCTACTTGAAAGGCCTTTTTCTAGGCCTTTTCATTGGTAAGAACTAGGATACACACACATGTATATATGATATATATTATGTATGCATATATATGTATATAATGCATTATGCAAATGACTTATTAATAATATATAATATGTACTGTATATTTTATTACATAAAATACAAAATAATACTGGAATAAATATTTTTAGTATATAAAAATGCTTGTAAATTCATACCAATATCTATATTTATGTTTGGAATTAAAGTGGTCTTTGTTAAGTGGGTTTAAAATATTTCTATCTCCTAAATTCCACACCAAGAATCTTAGTTCTTAAGGACACAGGAGTTAACAGAATTTTAAAATCTCCATAATTGTTTAATATTCCTCTGTACTTGTACAATAGTGTCAGAATAACTAAAACTACACTACCAATTATAAAAAACTAAAAAGAATTATTATTAGTGATAGTTAATTAAATATACTAATAATTATTTTTTAAATTTTTTTATTCAGGTATGATTGATATACACTCTCATGAAGGTTTCACATGAAAAAACAATGTGGTTAATACATTTACCCATATTATTAAGTCTCCACCCATACCCCAAAGCAGTCACTGTCCACCAGTGCAGCAAGATGCCAGAGATCCACTATGTGCTTTTCTGTGATACACTGTTCTCCCCGTGATCCCCCACACCATGTGTACTAAACATAATACCCCTCAGTCCCCTTCTCCCTCTCTCCCCACCCGGCCTCCCACACCCCTGCTCTTTGGTAACCACTAGTTCATTCTCGGAGTCTCTGAGTCTGCTGCCATTTTGTTCCTTCAGTTTTGCTTCATTGTTATACTCCATAAATGAGGGAAATCATTTGGCATTTGTCTTTCTCTGCCTGGCTTATTTCACTGAGCCAACTCCAGTCCTCCAACTCCATCCTTGTCGTTGCAAATGGTAGGATTTGTTTCTTTCTTAAGGCTGAATAGTATTCCATTGTATATATGTACCACGTCTTCTTTATCCATTCATCTACTGATGGACACTTAGGTTGCTTCCATATCTTGGCTATTGTGAAAAGTGCTGCGATAAACATAGGGGTGCATATGTCTTTTTGAGTCTGAGAAGTTGTATTCTTTGGGTAAATTCCAAGGAGTGGGATTCCAGGGTCAAATGGTATTTCTATTTTTAGTTTTTTGAGGAACCTCCATATTGTGTTCCACAGTGGTTGAAGTAGCTTACATTCTCACCGGCAGTGTAGGAGGGGTCCCCTTTCTCTGCATCCTCACCAGCATTTGTTGTTCCTAGTCTTTTCGATGCTGGCCATCCTTACTGGTGTGAGGTGATATCTCATTGTGGTTTTAATTTGCATTTCCCTGATGATTAGTGATGTGGAGCATCTTTTCATGTGTGTGTTGGCCATCTGAATTTCTTTGGAGAACTGTCTCTTCATATCCTCTGCCCATTTGTTAATTGGGTTATTTGCTTTTTGGGTGTTGAGGTGTGTGAGCTCTTTATATATTTTGGATGTCAACCCCTTGTCAGATATGTCATTTACAGATATGTTCTCTCATACTGTAGGATGCCTTTTTGTTTTGTGGATGATGTCCTTTGCCATACAAAAACTTTTTAGTTTGATGTAGTCCCATGAGTTGATTTTTGCTTTTGTTTCCCTTTCTCAAGGAGATGGGTTCAGGAAGAAGTTGCTCATGCTTATATTCAGGAGATGTTTGCTTATGTTGTCTTCTTAGAGTTTTATGGTTTCATGACTTATATTCAAGTCTTTAATCCATTTCGAGTTTACTTTTGTATATGGGGTTATACAATAATCCAGTTTCATTCTCTTGCATGTAGCTGTCCAGTTTTGCTAACACCAGCTGTTGAAGAGACTGTCATTTTTCCATTGTATGTCCACGGCTCCTTTATCATATGTTAATTGACCCTATATGCTTGGGTTTATATCAAGGCTCTCTAGTCTGTTCCATTGGTCTATGAGTCTGTTCTTGTGCCAGTACCAAATGGTCTTGATTACTGTGGCTTTGTAGTAGAGCTTGAAGTTGGGGAGTGTAATTCCCCATGCATTATTCTTCCTTCCCAGGATTGCTTTGGCTATTCGAGGTCTTTTGTGGTTCCATATGAATTTTAGCACGATTTTCTCTAGTTCATTGAAGAATGCTGTTGCTATTTTGATAGGAATTGAGTTAAATCTGAAGATTGCTTTGGGCAGGATGGCCATTTTGACAATACTAATTCTTTCTACACATGAGCATGGGATGTGCTTCCATTTATTGGTATCTTCTTTAATTTCTCTCATGAGTGTCTTGTAGTTTTCAGAGTATAGGTCTTTCACTTCCTTGGTTAGGTTTATTCCTAGGTATTTTAATCTTTTTGACGCAATTGTGAATGGAATTGTTTTCCTGATTTCGCTTTCTGCTAGTTCACTGTTATTTTATAGAAAAGCAACAGATTTCTGTGTATTAATTTTGTATCCTGCAACTTTGCTGAATTCAGATATTAGATTTAGTAGTTTTAGAGTGGATTCTTTAGGGTTTTTTATGTACAATATCATGTCATCTGCAAACAGGGACAGTTTAACTTCTTCCTTGCCAATCTGGATGCCTTTTATTTCTTTGTGTTGTCTGATTGCCATGGCTAGGACCTCCAGTACTTAGAGGTGGGGAGAGTGGACATCCTTGTCTTGTTCCCGATATTAAAGGAAAGGCTTTCAGCTTCTCACTGTTAAGTATGATGTTTACTGTGGGTTTGTCATATATGGCCTTTATTATGTTGAGGTACTTGCCCTCTATACCCATTTTGTTGAGAGTTTTTTTCATGAATGGATGTTGAATTTTGTCAAATGCTTTTTCAGCATCTATAGAGATAATTATGTCATTTTTGTCCTTTTTGTTGATGTGGTGGATGATGTTAATGGATTTTCGAATGTTGTACCATCCTTGCATCTCTGGAATAAATCCTACTTGATGATGATGTATGATTTTTTTGATGTATTTTTGAATTCAGTTTGCTAATATGTTGTTGAGTATTTTTGCATCTATGTTCATAAAGGATATTGGTCTGTAGTTTTCTTTTTTTGTGGTGTCTTTGCCTGGTTT